>NC_140635.1:31543638-32150344 GCF_057382275.1 Copadichromis virginalis | reverse complement strand
TTATATGAAGTTGTTCAAAAACGCTTTATTTCGCCAAGACAATGCGTTTCTCACTGTTACATGCATTTGAATGGGAAACTCGCCTGAAACAAAGTATAGGTTTTCATTATGTGAATAATTTTAAAATCTTAGCTCAAACGGCTGCAAAACCTGTTCTGTTTGCCCAGCACGGGGATATTGAGTTCTATAAGATAAAGCCATAAACATGTTTGTCTGAGTCTTCTATCAAAAGTTACAGCGATTTATATGAAGTTGTTCAAAAACGCTTTATTTCGCCAAGACAATGCGTTTCTCACTGTTACATGCATTTGAATGGGAAACTGGCCTGAGACAAAGTATAGGTTTTCATTATGTGAATAATTTTAAAATCTTAGCTCAAACGGCTGCAAAACCTGTTTGCCCAGCACGGGGATATTGAGTTCTATAAGATAAAGCCATAAACATGTTTGTCTGAGTCTTCTATCAAAAGTTACAGCGATTTATATGAAGTTGTTCAAAAACGCTTTATTTCGCCAAGACAATGCGTTTCTCACTGTTACATGCATTTGAATGGGAAACTCGCCTGAAACAAAGTATAGGTTTTCATTATGTGAATAATTTTAAAATCTTAGCTCAAACGGCTGCAAAACCTGTTTGCCCAGCACGGGGATATTGAGTTCTATAAGATAAAGCCATAAACATGTTTGTCTGAGTCTTCTATCAAAAGTTACAGCGATTTATATGAAGTTGTTCAAAAACGCTTTATTTCGCCAAGACAATGCGTTTCTCACTGTTACATGCATTTGAATGGGAAACTCGCCTGAAACAAAGTATAGGTTTTCATTATGTGAATAATTTTAAAATCTTAGCTCAAACGGCTGCAAAACCTGTTCTGTTTGCCCAGCACGGGGATATTGAGTTCTATAAGATAAAGCCATAAACATGTTTGTCTGAGTCTTCTATCAAAAGTTACAGCGATTTATATGAAGTTGTTCAAAAACGCTTTATTTCGCCAAGACAATGCGTTTCTCACTGTTACATGCATTTGAATGGGAAACTCGCCTGAAACAAAGTATAGGTTTTCATTATGTGAATAATTTTAAAATCTTAGCTCAAACGGCTGCAAAACCTGTTTGCCCAGCACGGGGATATTGAGTTCTATAAGATAAAGCCATAAACATGTTTGTCTGAGTCTTCTATCAAAAGTTACAGCGATTTATATGAAGTTGTTCAAAAACGCTTTATTTCGCCAAGACAATGCGTTTCTCACTGTTACATGCATTTGAATGGGAAACTCGCCTGAAACAAAGTATAGGTTTTCATTATGTGAATAATTTTAAAATCTTAGCTCAAACGGCTGCAAAACCTGTTTGCCCAGCACGGGGATATTGAGTTCTATAAGATAAAGCCATAAACATGTTTGTCTGAGTCTTCTATCAAAAGTTACAGCGATTTATATGAAGTTGTTCAAAAACGCTTTATTTCGCCAAGACAATGCGTTTCTCACTGTTACATGCATTTGAATGGGAAACTCGCCTGAAACAAAGTATAGGTTTTCATTATGTGAATAATTTTAAAATCTTAGCTCAAACGGCTGCAAAACCTGTTTGCCCAGCACGGGGATATTGAGTTCTATAAGATAAAGCCATAAACATGTTTGTCTGAGTCTTCTATCAAAAGTTACAGCGATTTATATGAAGTTGTTCAAAAACGCTTTATTTCGCCAAGACAATGCGTTTCTCACTGTTACATGCATTTGAATGGGAAACTCGCCTGAAACAAAGTATAGGTTTTCATTATGTGAATAATTTTAAAATCTTAGCTCAAACGGCTGCAAAACCTGTTTGCCCAGCACGGGGATATTGAGTTCTATAAGATAAAGCCATAAACATGTTTGTCTGAGTCTTCTATCAAAAGTTACAGCGATTTATATGAAGTTGTTCAAAAACGCTTTATTTCGCCAAGACAATGCGTTTCTCACTGTTACATGCATTTGAATGGGAAACTCGCCTGAAACAAAGTATAGGTTTTCATTATGTGAATAATTTTAAAATCTTAGCTCAAACGGCTGCAAAACCTGTTTGCCCAGCACGGGGATATTGAGTTCTATAAGATAAAGCCATAAACATGTTTGTCTGAGTCTTCTATCAAAAGTTACAGCGATTTATATGAAGTTGTTCAAAAACGCTTTATTTCGCCAAGACAATGCGTTTCTCACTGTTACATGCATTTGAATGGGAAACTCGCCTGAAACAAAGTATAGGTTTTCATTATGTGAATAATTTTAAAATCTTAGCTCAAACGGCTGCAAAACCTGTTCTGTTTGCCCAGCACGGGGATATTGAGTTCTATAAGATAAAGCCATAAACATGTTTGTCTGAGTCTTCTATCAAAAGTTACAGCGATTTATATGAAGTTGTTCAAAAACGCTTTATTTCGCCAAGACAATGCGTTTCTCACTGTTACATGCATTTGAATGGGAAACTCGCCTGAAACAAAGTATAGGTTTTCATTATGTGAATAATTTTAAAATCTTAGCTCAAACGGCTGCAAAACCTGTTTGCCCAGCACGGGGATATTGAGTTCTATAAGATAAAGCCATAAACATGTTTGTCTGAGTCTTCTATCAAAAGTTACAGCGATTTATATGAAGTTGTTCAAAAACGCTTTATTTCGCCAAGACAATGCGTTTCTCACTGTTACATGCATTTGAATGGGAAACTCGCCTGAAACAAAGTATAGGTTTTCATTATGTGAATAATTTTAAAATCTTAGCTCAAACGGCTGCAAAACCTGTTCTGTTGCCCAGCACGGGGATATTGAGTTCTATAAGATAAAGCCATAAACATGTTTGTCTGAGTCTTCTATCAAAAGTTACAGCGATTTATATGAAGTTGTTCAAAAACGCTTTATTTCGCCAAGACAATGCGTTTCTCACTGTTACATGCATTTGAATGGGAAACTCGCCTGAAACAAAGTATAGGTTTTCATTATGTGAATAATTTTAAAATCTTAGCTCAAACGGCTGCAAAACCTGTTTGCCCAGCACGGGGATATTGAGTTCTATAAGATAAAGCCATAAACATGTTTGTCTGAGTCTTCTATCAAAAGTTACAGCGATTTATATGAAGTTGTTCAAAAACGCTTTATTTCGCCAAGACAATGCGTTTCTCACTGTTACATGCATTTGAATGGGAAACTCGCCTGAAACAAAGTATAGGTTTTCATTATGTGAATAATTTTAAAATCTTAGCTCAAACGGCTGCAAAACCTGTTTGCCCAGCACGGGGATATTGAGTTCTATAAGATAAAGCCATAAACATGTTTGTCTGAGTCTTCTATCAAAAGTTACAGCGATTTATATGAAGTTGTTCAAAAACGCTTTATTTCGCCAAGACAATGCGTTTCTCACTGTTACATGCATTTGAATGGGAAACTCGCCTGAAACAAAGTATAGGTTTTCATTATGTGAATAATTTTAAAATCTTAGCTCAAACGGCTGCAAAACCTGTTCTGTTTGCCCAGCACGGGGATATTGAGTTCTATAAGATAAAGCCATAAACATGTTTGTCTGAGTCTTCTATCAAAAGTTACAGCGATTTATATGAAGTTGTTCAAAAACGCTTTATTTCGCCAAGACAATGCGTTTCTCACTGTTACATGCATTTGAATGGGAAACTCGCCTGAAACAAAGTATAGGTTTTCATTATGTGAATAATTTTAAAATCTTAGCTCAAACGGCTGCAAAACCTGTTTGCCCAGCACGGGGATATTGAGTTCTATAAGATAAAGCCATAAACATGTTTGTCTGAGTCTTCTATCAAAAGTTACAGCGATTTATATGAAGTTGTTCAAAAACGCTTTATTTCGCCAAGACAATGCGTTTCTCACTGTTACATGCATTTGAATGGGAAACTCGCCTGAAACAAAGTATAGGTTTTCATTATGTGAATAATTTTAAAATCTTAGCTCAAACGGCTGCAAAACCTGTTTGCCCAGCACGGGGATATTGAGTTCTATAAGATAAAGCCATAAACATGTTTGTCTGAGTCTTCTATCAAAAGTTACAGCGATTTATATGAAGTTGTTCAAAAACGCTTTATTTCGCCAAGACAATGCGTTTCTCACTGTTACATGCATTTGAATGGGAAACTCGCCCGAAACAAAGTATAGGTTTTCATTATGTGAATAATTTTAAAATCTTAGCTCAAACGGCTGCAAAACCTGTTTGCCCAGCACGGGGATATTGAGTTCTATAAGATAAAGCCATAAACATGTTTGTCTGAGTCTTCTATCAAAAGTTACAGCGATTTATATGAAGTTGTTCAAAAACGCTTTATTTCGCCAAGACAATGCGTTTCTCACTGTTACATGCATTTGAATGGGAAACTCGCCTGAAACAAAGTATAGGTTTTCATTATGTGAATAATTTTAAAATCTTAGCTCAAACGGCTGCAAAACCTGTTTGCCCAGCACGGGGATATTGAGTTCTATAAGATAAAGCCATAAACATGTTTGTCTGAGTCTTCTATCAAAAGTTACAGCGATTTATATGAAGTTGTTCAAAAACGCTTTATTTCGCCAAGACAATGCGTTTCTCACTGTTACATGCATTTGAATGGGAAACTCGCCTGAAACAAAGTATAGGTTTTCATTATGTGAATAATTTTAAAATCTTAGCTCAAACGGCTGCAAAACCTGTTTGCCCAGCACGGGGATATTGAGTTCTATAAGATAAAGCCATAAACATGTTTGTCTGAGTCTTCTATCAAAAGTTACAGCGATTTATATGAAGTTGTTCAAAAACGCTTTATTTCGCCAAGACAATGCGTTTCTCACTGTTACATGCATTTGAATGGGAAACTGGCCTGAGACAAAGTATAGGTTTTCATTATGTGAATAATTTTAAAATCTTAGCTCAAACGGCTGCAAAACCTGTTTGCCCAGCACGGGGATATTGAGTTCTATAAGATAAAGCCATAAACATGTTTGTCTGAGTCTTCTATCAAAAGTTACAGCGATTTATATGAAGTTGTTCAAAAACGCTTTATTTCGCCAAGACAATGCGTTTCTCACTGTTACATGCATTTGAATGGGAAACTCGCCCGAAACAAAGTATAGGTTTTCATTATGTGAATAATTTTAAAATCTTAGCTCAAACGGCTGCAAAACCTGTTTGCCCAGCACGGGGATATTGAGTTCTATAAGATAAAGCCATAAACATGTTTGTCTGAGTCTTCTATCAAAAGTTACAGCGATTTATATGAAGTTGTTCAAAAACGCTTTATTTCGCCAAGACAATGCGTTTCTCACTGTTACATGCATTTGAATGGGAAACTCGCCTGAAACAAAGTATAGGTTTTCATTATGTGAATAATTTTAAAATCTTAGCTCAAACGGCTGCAAAACCTGTTCTGTTTGCCCAGCACGGGGATATTGAGTTCTATAAGATAAAGCCATAAACATGTTTGTCTGAGTCTTCTATCAAAAGTTACAGCGATTTATATGAAGTTGTTCAAAAACGCTTTATTTCGCCAAGACAATGCGTTTCTCACTGTTATATGCATTTGAATGGGAAACTCGCCTGAAACAAAGTATAGGTTTTCATTATGTGAATAATTTTAAAATCTTAGCTCAAACGGCTGCAAAACCTGTTTGCCCAGCACGGGGATATTGAGTTCTATAAGATAAAGCCATAAACATGTTTGTCTGAGTCTTCTATCAAAAGTTACAGCGATTTATATGAAGTTGTTCAAAAACGCTTTATTTCGCCAAGACAATGCGTTTCTCACTGTTACATGCATTTGAATGGGAAACTCGCCTGAAACAAAGTATAGGTTTTCATTATGTGAATAATTTTAAAATCTTAGCTCAAACGGCTGCAAAACCTGTTTGCCCAGCACGGGGATATTGAGTTCTATAAGATAAAGCCATAAACATGTTTGTCTGAGTCTTCTATCAAAAGTTACAGCGATTTATATGAAGTTGTTCAAAAACGCTTTATTTCGCCAAGACAATGCGTTTCTCACTGTTACATGCATTTGAATGGGAAACTCGCCTGAAACAAAGTATAGGTTTTCATTATGTGAATAATTTTAAAATCTTAGCTCAAACGGCTGCAAAACCTGTTTGCCCAGCACGGGGATATTGAGTTCTATAAGATAAAGCCATAAACATGTTTGTCTGAGTCTTCTATCAAAAGTTACAGCGATTTATATGAAGTTGTTCAAAAACGCTTTATTTCGCCAAGACAATGCGTTTCTCACTGTTACATGCATTTGAATGGGAAACTGGCCTGAGACAAAGTATAGGTTTTCATTATGTGAATAATTTTAAAATCTTAGCTCAAACGGCTGCAAAACCTGTTTGCCCAGCACGGGGATATTGAGTTCTATAAGATAAAGCCATAAACATGTTTGTCTGAGTCTTCTATCAAAAGTTACAGCGATTTATATGAAGTTGTTCAAAAACGCTTTATTTCGCCAAGACAATGCGTTTCTCACTGTTACATGCATTTGAATGGGAAACTCGCCCGAAACAAAGTATAGGTTTTCATTATGTGAATAATTTTAAAATCTTAGCTCAAACGGCTGCAAAACCTGTTTGCCCAGCACGGGGATATTGAGTTCTATAAGATAAAGCCATAAACATGTTTGTCTGAGTCTTCTATCAAAAGTTACAGCGATTTATATGAAGTTGTTCAAAAACGCTTTATTTCGCCAAGACAATGCGTTTCTCACTGTTACATGCATTTGAATGGGAAACTCGCCTGAAACAAAGTATAGGTTTTCATTATGTGAATAATTTTAAAATCTTAGCTCAAACGGCTGCAAAACCTGTTTGCCCAGCACGGGGATATTGAGTTCTATAAGATAAAGCCATAAACATGTTTGTCTGAGTCTTCTATCAAAAGTTACAGCGATTTATATGAAGTTGTTCAAAAACGCTTTATTTCGCCAAGACAATGCGTTTCTCACTGTTACATGCATTTGAATGGGAAACTCGCCCGAAACAAAGTATAGGTTTTCATTATGTGAATAATTTTAAAATCTTAGCTCAAACGGCTGCAAAACCTGTTTGCCCAGCACGGGGATATTGAGTTCTATAAGATAAAGCCATAAACATGTTTGTCTGAGTCTTCTATCAAAAGTTACAGCGATTTATATGAAGTTGTTCAAAAACGCTTTATTTCGCCAAGACAATGCGTTTCTCACTGTTACATGCATTTGAATGGGAAACTCGCCTGAAACAAAGTATAGGTTTTCATTATGTGAATAATTTTAAAATCTTAGCTCAAACGGCTGCAAAACCTGTTTGCCCAGCACGGGGATATTGAGTTCTATAAGATAAAGCCATAAACATGTTTGTCTGAGTCTTCTATCAAAAGTTACAGCGATTTATATGAAGTTGTTCAAAAACGCTTTATTTCGCCAAGACAATGCGTTTCTCACTGTTACATGCATTTGAATGGGAAACTCGCCTGAAACAAAGTATAGGTTTTCATTATGTGAATAATTTTAAAATCTTAGCTCAAACGGCTGCAAAACCTGTTCTGTTTGCCCAGCACGGGGATATTGAGTTCTATAAGATAAAGCCATAAACATGTTTGTCTGAGTCTTCTATCAAAAGTTACAGCGATTTATATGAAGTTGTTCAAAAACGCTTTATTTCGCCAAGACAATGCGTTTCTCACTGTTATATGCATTTGAATGGGAAACTCGCCTGAAACAAAGTATAGGTTTTCATTATGTGAATAATTTTAAAATCTTAGCTCAAACGGCTGCAAAACCTGTTTGCCCAGCACGGGGATATTGAGTTCTATAAGATAAAGCCATAAACATGTTTGTCTGAGTCTTCTATCAAAAGTTACAGCGATTTATATGAAGTTGTTCAAAAACGCTTTATTTCGCCAAGACAATGCGTTTCTCACTGTTACATGCATTTGAATGGGAAACTCGCCTGAAACAAAGTATAGGTTTTCATTATGTGAATAATTTTAAAATCTTAGCTCAAACGGCTGCAAAACCTGTTCTGTTTGCCCAGCACGGGGATATTGAGTTCTATAAGATAAAGCCATAAACATGTTTGTCTGAGTCTTCTATCAAAAGTTACAGCGATTTATATGAAGTTGTTCAAAAACGCTTTATTTCGCCAAGACAATGCGTTTCTCACTGTTATATGCATTTGAATGGGAAACTCGCCCGAAACAAAGTATAGGTTTTCATTATGTGAATAATTTTAAAATCTTAGCTCAAACGGCTGCAAAACCTGTTTGCCCAGCACGGGGATATTGAGTTCTATAAGATAAAGCCATAAACATGTTTGTCTGAGTCTTCTATCAAAAGTTACAGCGATTTATATGAAGTTGTTCAAAAACGCTTTATTTCGCCAAGACAATGCGTTTCTCACTGTTACATGCATTTGAATGGGAAACTCGCCCGAAACAAAGTATAGGTTTTCATTATGTGAATAATTTTAAAATCTTAGCTCAAACGGCTGCAAAACCTGTTTGCCCAGCACGGGGATATTGAGTTCTATAAGATAAAGCCATAAACATGTTTGTCTGAGTCTTCTATCAAAAGTTACAGCGATTTATATGAAGTTGTTCAAAAACGCTTTATTTCGCCAAGACAATGCGTTTCTCACTGTTACATGCATTTGAATGGGAAACTCGCCTGAAACAAAGTATAGGTTTTCATTATGTGAATAATTTTAAAATCTTAGCTCAAACGGCTGCAAAACCTGTTCTGTTTGCCCAGCACGGGGATATTGAGTTCTATAAGATAAAGCCATAAACATGTTTGTCTGAGTCTTCTATCAAAAGTTACAGCGATTTATATGAAGTTGTTCAAAAACGCTTTATTTCGCCAAGACAATGCGTTTCTCACTGTTACATGCATTTGAATGGGAAACTCGCCTGAAACAAAGTATAGGTTTTCATTATGTGAATAATTTTAAAATCTTAGCTCAAACGGCTGCAAAACCTGTTTGCCCAGCACGGGGATATTGAGTTCTATAAGATAAAGCCATAAACATGTTTGTCTGAGTCTTCTATCAAAAGTTACAGCGATTTATATGAAGTTGTTCAAAAACGCTTTATTTCGCCAAGACAATGCGTTTCTCACTGTTACATGCATTTGAATGGGAAACTGGCCTGAGACAAAGTATAGGTTTTCATTATGTGAATAATTTTAAAATCTTAGCTCAAACGGCTGCAAAACCTGTTTGCCCAGCACGGGGATATTGAGTTCTATAAGATAAAGCCATAAACATGTTTGTCTGAGTCTTCTATCAAAAGTTACAGCGATTTATATGAAGTTGTTCAAAAACGCTTTATTTCGCCAAGACAATGCGTTTCTCACTGTTACATGCATTTGAATGGGAAACTCGCCTGAAACAAAGTATAGGTTTTCATTATGTGAATAATTTTAAAATCTTAGCTCAAACGGCTGCAAAACCTGTTTGCCCAGCACGGGGATATTGAGTTCTATAAGATAAAGCCATAAACATGTTTGTCTGAGTCTTCTATCAAAAGTTACAGCGATTTATATGAAGTTGTTCAAAAACGCTTTATTTCGCCAAGACAATGCGTTTCTCACTGTTACATGCATTTGAATGGGAAACTCGCCTGAAACAAAGTATAGGTTTTCATTATGTGAATAATTTTAAAATCTTAGCTCAAACGGCTGCAAAACCTGTTCTGTTTGCCCAGCACGGGGATATTGAGTTCTATAAGATAAAGCCATAAACATGTTTGTCTGAGTCTTCTATCAAAAGTTACAGCGATTTATATGAAGTTGTTCAAAAACGCTTTATTTCGCCAAGACAATGCGTTTCTCACTGTTATATGCATTTGAATGGGAAACTCGCCTGAAACAAAGTATAGGTTTTCATTATGTGAATAATTTTAAAATCTTAGCTCAAACGGCTGCAAAACCTGTTTGCCCAGCACGGGGATATTGAGTTCTATAAGATAAAGCCATAAACATGTTTGTCTGAGTCTTCTATCAAAAGTTACAGCGATTTATATGAAGTTGTTCAAAAACGCTTTATTTCGCCAAGACAATGCGTTTCTCACTGTTACATGCATTTGAATGGGAAACTCGCCTGAAACAAAGTATAGGTTTTCATTATGTGAATAATTTTAAAATCTTAGCTCAAACGGCTGCAAAACCTGTTCTGTTTGCCCAGCACGGGGATATTGAGTTCTATAAGATAAAGCCATAAACATGTTTGTCTGAGTCTTCTATCAAAAGTTACAGCGATTTATATGAAGTTGTTCAAAAACGCTTTATTTCGCCAAGACAATGCGTTTCTCACTGTTATATGCATTTGAATGGGAAACTCGCCTGAAACAAAGTATAGGTTTTCATTATGTGAATAATTTTAAAATCTTAGCTCAAACGGCTGCAAAACCTGTTTGCCCAGCACGGGGATATTGAGTTCTATAAGATAAAGCCATAAACATGTTTGTCTGAGTCTTCTATCAAAAGTTACAGCGATTTATATGAAGTTGTTCAAAAACGCTTTATTTCGCCAAGACAATGCGTTTCTCACTGTTACATGCATTTGAATGGGAAACTCGCCCGAAACAAAGTATAGGTTTTCATTATGTGAATAATTTTAAAATCTTAGCTCAAACGGCTGCAAAACCTGTTTGCCCAGCACGGGGATATTGAGTTCTAGAAGATAAAGCCATAAACATGTTTGTCTGAGTCTTCTATCAAAAGTTACAGCGATTTATATGAAGTTGTTCAAAAACGCTTTATTTCGCCAAGACAATGCGTTTCTCACTGTTACATGCATTTGAATGGGAAACTCGCCTGAAACAAAGTATAGGTTTTCATTATGTGAATAATTTTAAAATCTTAGCTCAAACGGCTGCAAAACCTGTTCTGTTTGCCCAGCACGGGGATATTGAGTTCTATAAGATAAAGCCATAAACATGTTTGTCTGAGTCTTCTATCAAAAGTTACAGCGATTTATATGAAGTTGTTCAAAAACGCTTTATTTCGCCAAGACAATGCGTTTCTCACTGTTACATGCATTTGAATGGGAAACTCGCCTGAAACAAAGTATAGGTTTTCATTATGTGAATAATTTTAAAATCTTAGCTCAAACGGCTGCAAAACCTGTTTGCCCAGCACGGGGATATTGAGTTCTATAAGATAAAGCCATAAACATGTTTGTCTGAGTCTTCTATCAAAAGTTACAGCGATTTATATGAAGTTGTTCAAAAACGCTTTATTTCGCCAAGACAATGCGTTTCTCACTGTTACATGCATTTGAATGGGAAACTGGCCTGAGACAAAGTATAGGTTTTCATTATGTGAATAATTTTAAAATCTTAGCTCAAACGGCTGCAAAACCTGTTTGCCCAGCACGGGGATATTGAGTTCTATAAGATAAAGCCATAAACATGTTTGTCTGAGTCTTCTATCAAAAGTTACAGCGATTTATATGAAGTTGTTCAAAAACGCTTTATTTCGCCAAGACAATGCGTTTCTCACTGTTACATGCATTTGAATGGGAAACTCGCCTGAAACAAAGTATAGGTTTTCATTATGTGAATAATTTTAAAATCTTAGCTCAAACGGCTGCAAAACCTGTTTGCCCAGCACGGGGATATTGAGTTCTATAAGATAAAGCCATAAACATGTTTGTCTGAGTCTTCTATCAAAAGTTACAGCGATTTATATGAAGTTGTTCAAAAACGCTTTATTTCGCCAAGACAATGCGTTTCTCACTGTTACATGCATTTGAATGGGAAACTCGCCTGAAACAAAGTATAGGTTTTCATTATGTGAATAATTTTAAAATCTTAGCTCAAACGGCTGCAAAACCTGTTCTGTTTGCCCAGCACGGGGATATTGAGTTCTATAAGATAAAGCCATAAACATGTTTGTCTGAGTCTTCTATCAAAAGTTACAGCGATTTATATGAAGTTGTTCAAAAACGCTTTATTTCGCCAAGACAATGCGTTTCTCACTGTTACATGCATTTGAATGGGAAACTCGCCTGAAACAAAGTATAGGTTTTCATTATGTGAATAATTTTAAAATCTTAGCTCAAACGGCTGCAAAACCTGTTCTGTTTGCCCAGCACGGGGATATTGAGTTCTATAAGATAAAGCCATAAACATGTTTGTCTGAGTCTTCTATCAAAAGTTACAGCGATTTATATGAAGTTGTTCAAAAACGCTTTATTTCGCCAAGACAATGCGTTTCTCACTGTTATATGCATTTGAATGGGAAACTCGCCTGAAACAAAGTATAGGTTTTCATTATGTGAATAATTTTAAAATCTTAGCTCAAACGGCTGCAAAACCTGTTTGCCCAGCACGGGGATATTGAGTTCTATAAGATAAAGCCATAAACATGTTTGTCTGAGTCTTCTATCAAAAGTTACAGCGATTTATATGAAGTTGTTCAAAAACGCTTTATTTCGCCAAGACAATGCGTTTCTCACTGTTACATGCATTTGAATGGGAAACTCGCCTGAAACAAAGTATAGGTTTTCATTATGTGAATAATTTTAAAATCTTAGCTCAAACGGCTGCAAAACCTGTTCTGTTTGCCCAGCACGGGGATATTGAGTTCTATAAGATAAAGCCATAAACATGTTTGTCTGAGTCTTCTATCAAAAGTTACAGCGATTTATATGAAGTTGTTCAAAAACGCTTTATTTCGCCAAGACAATGCGTTTCTCACTGTTATATGCATTTGAATGGGAAACTCGCCTGAAACAAAGTATAGGTTTTCATTATGTGAATAATTTTAAAATCTTAGCTCAAACGGCTGCAAAACCTGTTTGCCCAGCACGGGGATATTGAGTTCTATAAGATAAAGCCATAAACATGTTTGTCTGAGTCTTCTATCAAAAGTTACAGCGATTTATATGAAGTTGTTCAAAAACGCTTTATTTCGCCAAGACAATGCGTTTCTCACTGTTACATGCATTTGAATGGGAAACTCGCCCGAAACAAAGTATAGGTTTTCATTATGTGAATAATTTTAAAATCTTAGCTCAAACGGCTGCAAAACCTGTTTGCCCAGCACGGGGATATTGAGTTCTATAAGATAAAGCCATAAACATGTTTGTCTGAGTCTTCTATCAAAAGTTACAGCGATTTATATGAAGTTGTTCAAAAACGCTTTATTTCGCCAAGACAATGCGTTTCTCACTGTTACATGCATTTGAATGGGAAACTCGCCTGAAACAAAGTATAGGTTTTCATTATGTGAATAATTTTAAAATCTTAGCTCAAACGGCTGCAAAACCTGTTCTGTTTGCCCAGCACGGGGATATTGAGTTCTATAAGATAAAGCCATAAACATGTTTGTCTGAGTCTTCTATCAAAAGTTACAGCGATTTATATGAAGTTGTTCAAAAACGCTTTATTTCGCCAAGACAATGCGTTTCTCACTGTTACATGCATTTGAATGGGAAACTCGCCTGAAACAAAGTATAGGTTTTCATTATGTGAATAATTTTAAAATCTTAGCTCAAACGGCTGCAAAACCTGTTCTGTTTGCCCAGCACGGGGATATTGAGTTCTATAAGATAAAGCCATAAACATGTTTGTCTGAGTCTTCTATCAAAAGTTACAGCGATTTATATGAAGTTGTTCAAAAACGCTTTATTTCGCCAAGACAATGCGTTTCTCACTGTTACATGCATTTGAATGGGAAACTCGCCTGAAACAAAGTATAGGTTTTCATTATGTGAATAATTTTAAAATCTTAGCTCAAACGGCTGCAAAACCTGTTCTGTTTGCCCAGCACGGGGATATTGAGTTCTATAAGATAAAGCCATAAACATGTTTGTCTGAGTCTTCTATCAAAAGTTACAGCGATTTATATGAAGTTGTTCAAAAACGCTTTATTTCGCCAAGACAATGCGTTTCTCACTGTTACATGCATTTGAATGGGAAACTCGCCTGAGACAAAGTATAGGTTTTCATTATGTGAATAATTTTAAAATCTTAGCTCAAACGGCTGCAAAACCTGTTTGCCCAGCACGGGGATATTGAGTTCTATAAGATAAAGCCATAAACATGTTTGTCTGAGTCTTCTATCAAAAGTTACAGCGATTTATATGAAGTTGTTCAAAAACGCTTTATTTCGCCAAGACAATGCGTTTCTCACTGTTACATGCATTTGAATGGGAAACTCGCCTGAAACAAAGTATAGGTTTTCATTATGTGAATAATTTTAAAATCTTAGCTCAAACGGCTGCAAAACCTGTTTGCCCAGCACGGGGATATTGAGTTCTATAAGATAAAGCCATAAACATGTTTGTCTGAGTCTTCTATCAAAAGTTACAGCGATTTATATGAAGTTGTTCAAAAACGCTTTATTTCGCCAAGACAATGCGTTTCTCACTGTTACATGCATTTGAATGGGAAACTCGCCTGAAACAAAGTATAGGTTTTCATTATGTGAATAATTTTAAAATCTTAGCTCAAACGGCTGCAAAACCTGTTTGCCCAGCACGGGGATATTGAGTTCTATAAGATAAAGCCATAAACATGTTTGTCTGAGTCTTCTATCAAAAGTTACAGCGATTTATATGAAGTTGTTCAAAAACGCTTTATTTCGCCAAGACAATGCGTTTCTCACTGTTACATGCATTTGAATGGGAAACTGGCCTGAGACAAAGTATAGGTTTTCATTATGTGAATAATTTTAAAATCTTAGCTCAAACGGCTGCAAAACCTGTTTGCCCAGCACGGGGATATTGAGTTCTATAAGATAAAGCCATAAACATGTTTGTCTGAGTCTTCTATCAAAAGTTACAGCGATTTATATGAAGTTGTTCAAAAACGCTTTATTTCGCCAAGACAATGCGTTTCTCACTGTTACATGCATTTGAATGGGAAACTCGCCCGAAACAAAGTATAGGTTTTCATTATGTGAATAATTTTAAAATCTTAGCTCAAACGGCTGCAAAACCTGTTTGCCCAGCACGGGGATATTGAGTTCTATAAGATAAAGCCATAAACATGTTTGTCTGAGTCTTCTATCAAAAGTTACAGCGATTTATATGAAGTTGTTCAAAAACGCTTTATTTCGCCAAGACAATGCGTTTCTCACTGTTATATGCATTTGAATGGGAAACTCGCCTGAAACAAAGTATAGGTTTTCATTATGTGAATAATTTTAAAATCTTAGCTCAAACGGCTGCAAAACCTGTTCTGTTTGCCCAGCACGGGGATATTGAGTTCTATAAGATAAAGCCATAAACATGTTTGTCTGAGTCTTCTATCAAAAGTTACAGCGATTTATATGAAGTTGTTCAAAAACGCTTTATTTCGCCAAGACAATGCGTTTCTCACTGTTATATGCATTTGAATGGGAAACTCGCCCGAAACAAAGTATAGGTTTTCATTATGTGAATAATTTTAAAATCTTAGCTCAAACGGCTGCAAAACCTGTTTGCCCAGCACGGGGATATTGAGTTCTATAAGATAAAGCCATAAACATGTTTGTCTGAGTCTTCTATCAAAAGTTACAGCGATTTATATGAAGTTGTTCAAAAACGCTTTATTTCGCCAAGACAATGCGTTTCTCACTGTTACATGCATTTGAATGGGAAACTCGCCCGAAACAAAGTATAGGTTTTCATTATGTGAATAATTTTAAAATCTTAGCTCAAACGGCTGCAAAACCTGTTTGCCCAGCACGGGGATATTGAGTTCTATAAGATAAAGCCATAAACATGTTTGTCTGAGTCTTCTATCAAAAGTTACAGCGATTTATATGAAGTTGTTCAAAAACGCTTTATTTCGCCAAGACAATGCGTTTCTCACTGTTACATGCATTTGAATGGGAAACTCGCCTGAAACAAAGTATAGGTTTTCATTATGTGAATAATTTTAAAATCTTAGCTCAAACGGCTGCAAAACCTGTTCTGTTTGCCCAGCACGGGGATATTGAGTTCTATAAGATAAAGCCATAAACATGTTTGTCTGAGTCTTCTATCAAAAGTTACAGCGATTTATATGAAGTTGTTCAAAAACGCTTTATTTCGCCAAGACAATGCGTTTCTCACTGTTACATGCATTTGAATGGGAAACTCGCCTGAAACAAAGTATAGGTTTTCATTATGTGAATAATTTTAAAATCTTAGCTCAAACGGCTGCAAAACCTGTTTGCCCAGCACGGGGATATTGAGTTCTATAAGATAAAGCCATAAACATGTTTGTCTGAGTCTTCTATCAAAAGTTACAGCGATTTATATGAAGTTGTTCAAAAACGCTTTATTTCGCCAAGACAATGCGTTTCTCACTGTTACATGCATTTGAATGGGAAACTCGCCCGAAACAAAGTATAGGTTTTCATTATGTGAATAATTTTAAAATCTTAGCTCAAACGGCTGCAAAACCTGTTTGCCCAGCACGGGGATATTGAGTTCTATAAGATAAAGCCATAAACATGTTTGTCTGAGTCTTCTATCAAAAGTTACAGCGATTTATATGAAGTTGTTCAAAAACGCTTTATTTCGCCAAGACAATGCGTTTCTCACTGTTACATGCATTTGAATGGGAAACTCGCCTGAAACAAAGTATAGGTTTTCATTATGTGAATAATTTTAAAATCTTAGCTCAAACGGCTGCAAAACCTGTTTGCCCAGCACGGGGATATTGAGTTCTATAAGATAAAGCCATAAACATGTTTGTCTGAGTCTTCTATCAAAAGTTACAGCGATTTATATGAAGTTGTTCAAAAACGCTTTATTTCGCCAAGACAATGCGTTTCTCACTGTTACATGCATTTGAATGGGAAACTCGCCTGAAACAAAGTATAGGTTTTCATTATGTGAATAATTTTAAAATCTTAGCTCAAACGGCTGCAAAACCTGTTTGCCCAGCACGGGGATATTGAGTTCTATAAGATAAAGCCATAAACATGTTTGTCTGAGTCTTCTATCAAAAGTTACAGCGATTTATATGAAGTTGTTCAAAAACGCTTTATTTCGCCAAGACAATGCGTTTCTCACTGTTACATGCATTTGAATGGGAAACTGGCCTGAGACAAAGTATAGGTTTTCATTATGTGAATAATTTTAAAATCTTAGCTCAAACGGCTGCAAAACCTGTTTGCCCAGCACGGGGATATTGAGTTCTATAAGATAAAGCCATAAACATGTTTGTCTGAGTCTTCTATCAAAAGTTACAGCGATTTATATGAAGTTGTTCAAAAACGCTTTATTTCGCCAAGACAATGCGTTTCTCACTGTTACATGCATTTGAATGGGAAACTCGCCCGAAACAAAGTATAGGTTTTCATTATGTGAATAATTTTAAAATCTTAGCTCAAACGGCTGCAAAACCTGTTTGCCCAGCACGGGGATATTGAGTTCTATAAGATAAAGCCATAAACATGTTTGTCTGAGTCTTCTATCAAAAGTTACAGCGATTTATATGAAGTTGTTCAAAAACGCTTTATTTCGCCAAGACAATGCGTTTCTCACTGTTATATGCATTTGAATGGGAAACTCGCCTGAAACAAAGTATAGGTTTTCATTATGTGAATAATTTTAAAATCTTAGCTCAAACGGCTGCAAAACCTGTTCTGTTTGCCCAGCACGGGGATATTGAGTTCTATAAGATAAAGCCATAAACATGTTTGTCTGAGTCTTCTATCAAAAGTTACAGCGATTTATATGAAGTTGTTCAAAAACGCTTTATTTCGCCAAGACAATGCGTTTCTCACTGTTATATGCATTTGAATGGGAAACTCGCCCGAAACAAAGTATAGGTTTTCATTATGTGAATAATTTTAAAATCTTAGCTCAAACGGCTGCAAAACCTGTTTGCCCAGCACGGGGATATTGAGTTCTATAAGATAAAGCCATAAACATGTTTGTCTGAGTCTTCTATCAAAAGTTACAGCGATTTATATGAAGTTGTTCAAAAACGCTTTATTTCGCCAAGACAATGCGTTTCTCACTGTTACATGCATTTGAATGGGAAACTCGCCCGAAACAAAGTATAGGTTTTCATTATGTGAATAATTTTAAAATCTTAGCTCAAACGGCTGCAAAACCTGTTTGCCCAGCACGGGGATATTGAGTTCTATAAGATAAAGCCATAAACATGTTTGTCTGAGTCTTCTATCAAAAGTTACAGCGATTTATATGAAGTTGTTCAAAAACGCTTTATTTCGCCAAGACAATGCGTTTCTCACTGTTACATGCATTTGAATGGGAAACTCGCCTGAAACAAAGTATAGGTTTTCATTATGTGAATAATTTTAAAATCTTAGCTCAAACGGCTGCAAAACCTGTTCTGTTTGCCCAGCACGGGGATATTGAGTTCTATAAGATAAAGCCATAAACATGTTTGTCTGAGTCTTCTATCAAAAGTTACAGCGATTTATATGAAGTTGTTCAAAAACGCTTTATTTCGCCAAGACAATGCGTTTCTCACTGTTACATGCATTTGAATGGGAAACTCGCCTGAAACAAAGTATAGGTTTTCATTATGTGAATAATTTTAAAATCTTAGCTCAAACGGCTGCAAAACCTGTTTGCCCAGCACGGGGATATTGAGTTCTATAAGATAAAGCCATAAACATGTTTGTCTGAGTCTTCTATCAAAAGTTACAGCGATTTATATGAAGTTGTTCAAAAACGCTTTATTTCGCCAAGACAATGCGTTTCTCACTGTTACATGCATTTGAATGGGAAACTCGCCTGAGACAAAGTATAGGTTTTCATTATGTGAATAATTTTAAAATCTTAGCTCAAACGGCTGCAAAACCTGTTTGCCCAGCACGGGGATATTGAGTTCTATAAGATAAAGCCATAAACATGTTTGTCTGAGTCTTCTATCAAAAGTTACAGCGATTTATATGAAGTTGTTCAAAAACGCTTTATTTCGCCAAGACAATGCGTTTCTCACTGTTACATGCATTTGAATGGGAAACTCGCCTGAAACAAAGTATAGGTTTTCATTATGTGAATAATTTTAAAATCTTAGCTCAAACGGCTGCAAAACCTGTTTGCCCAGCACGGGGATATTGAGTTCTATAAGATAAAGCCATAAACATGTTTGTCTGAGTCTTCTATCAAAAGTTACAGCGATTTATATGAAGTTGTTCAAAAACGCTTTATTTCGCCAAGACAATGCGTTTCTCACTGTTACATGCATTTGAATGGGAAACTCGCCTGAAACAAAGTATAGGTTTTCATTATGTGAATAATTTTAAAATCTTAGCTCAAACGGCTGCAAAACCTGTTCTGTTTGCCCAGCACGGGGATATTGAGTTCTATAAGATAAAGCCATAAACATGTTTGTCTGAGTCTTCTATCAAAAGTTACAGCGATTTATATGAAGTTGTTCAAAAACGCTTTATTTCGCCAAGACAATGCGTTTCTCACTGTTATATGCATTTGAATGGGAAACTCGCCTGAAACAAAGTATAGGTTTTCATTATGTGAATAATTTTAAAATCTTAGCTCAAACGGCTGCAAAACCTGTTTGCCCAGCACGGGGATATTGAGTTCTATAAGATAAAGCCATAAACATGTTTGTCTGAGTCTTCTATCAAAAGTTACAGCGATTTATATGAAGTTGTTCAAAAACGCTTTATTTCGCCAAGACAATGCGTTTCTCACTGTTACATGCATTTGAATGGGAAACTCGCCTGAAACAAAGTATAGGTTTTCATTATGTGAATAATTTTAAAATCTTAGCTCAAACGGCTGCAAAACCTGTTCTGTTTGCCCAGCACGGGGATATTGAGTTCTATAAGATAAAGCCATAAACATGTTTGTCTGAGTCTTCTATCAAAAGTTACAGCGATTTATATGAAGTTGTTCAAAAACGCTTTATTTCGCCAAGACAATGCGTTTCTCACTGTTATATGCATTTGAATGGGAAACTCGCCTGAAACAAAGTATAGGTTTTCATTATGTGAATAATTTTAAAATCTTAGCTCAAACGGCTGCAAAACCTGTTTGCCCAGCACGGGGATATTGAGTTCTATAAGATAAAGCCATAAACATGTTTGTCTGAGTCTTCTATCAAAAGTTACAGCGATTTATATGAAGTTGTTCAAAAACGCTTTATTTCGCCAAGACAATGCGTTTCTCACTGTTACATGCATTTGAATGGGAAACTCGCCCGAAACAAAGTATAGGTTTTCATTATGTGAATAATTTTAAAATCTTAGCTCAAACGGCTGCAAAACCTGTTTGCCCAGCACGGGGATATTGAGTTCTATAAGATAAAGCCATAAACATGTTTGTCTGAGTCTTCTATCAAAAGTTACAGCGATTTATATGAAGTTGTTCAAAAACGCTTTATTTCGCCAAGACAATGCGTTTCTCACTGTTACATGCATTTGAATGGGAAACTCGCCTGAAACAAAGTATAGGTTTTCATTATGTGAATAATTTTAAAATCTTAGCTCAAACGGCTGCAAAACCTGTTCTGTTTGCCCAGCACGGGGATATTGAGTTCTATAAGATAAAGCCATAAACATGTTTGTCTGAGTCTTCTATCAAAAGTTACAGCGATTTATATGAAGTTGTTCAAAAACGCTTTATTTCGCCAAGACAATGCGTTTCTCACTGTTACATGCATTTGAATGGGAAACTCGCCCGAAACAAAGTATAGGTTTTCATTATGTGAATAATTTTAAAATCTTAGCTCAAACGGCTGCAAAACCTGTTTGCCCAGCACGGGGATATTGAGTTCTATAAGATAAAGCCATAAACATGTTTGTCTGAGTCTTCTATCAAAAGTTACAGCGATTTATATGAAGTTGTTCAAAAACGCTTTATTTCGCCAAGACAATGCGTTTCTCACTGTTACATGCATTTGAATGGGAAACTCGCCTGAAACAAAGTATAGGTTTTCATTATGTGAATAATTTTAAAATCTTAGCTCAAACGGCTGCAAAACCTGTTCTGTTTGCCCAGCACGGGGATATTGAGTTCTATAAGATAAAGCCATAAACATGTTTGTCTGAGTCTTCTATCAAAAGTTACAGCGATTTATATGAAGTTGTTCAAAAACGCTTTATTTCGCCAAGACAATGCGTTTCTCACTGTTACATGCATTTGAATGGGAAACTCGCCTGAAACAAAGTATAGGTTTTCATTATGTGAATAATTTTAAAATCTTAGCTCAAACGGCTGCAAAACCTGTTTGCCCAGCACGGGGATATTGAGTTCTATAAGATAAAGCCATAAACATGTTTGTCTGAGTCTTCTATCAAAAGTTACAGCGATTTATATGAAGTTGTTCAAAAACGCTTTATTTCGCCAAGACAATGCGTTTCTCACTGTTACATGCATTTGAATGGGAAACTCGCCTGAGACAAAGTATAGGTTTTCATTATGTGAATAATTTTAAAATCTTAGCTCAAACGGCTGCAAAACCTGTTTGCCCAGCACGGGGATATTGAGTTCTATAAGATAAAGCCATAAACATGTTTGTCTGAGTCTTCTATCAAAAGTTACAGCGATTTATATGAAGTTGTTCAAAAACGCTTTATTTCGCCAAGACAATGCGTTTCTCACTGTTATATGCATTTGAATGGGAAACTCGCCCGAAACAAAGTATAGGTTTTCATTATGTGAATAATTTTAAAATCTTAGCTCAAACGGCTGCAAAACCTGTTTGCCCAGCACGGGGATATTGAGTTCTATAAGATAAAGCCATAAACATGTTTGTCTGAGTCTTCTATCAAAAGTTACAGCGATTTATATGAAGTTGTTCAAAAACGCTTTATTTCGCCAAGACAATGCGTTTCTCACTGTTACATGCATTTGAATGGGAAACTCGCCCGAAACAAAGTATAGGTTTTCATTATGTGAATAATTTTAAAATCTTAGCTCAAACGGCTGCAAAACCTGTTTGCCCAGCACGGGGATATTGAGTTCTATAAGATAAAGCCATAAACATGTTTGTCTGAGTCTTCTATCAAAAGTTACAGCGATTTATATGAAGTTGTTCAAAAACGCTTTATTTCGCCAAGACAATGCGTTTCTCACTGTTACATGCATTTGAATGGGAAACTCGCCTGAAACAAAGTATAGGTTTTCATTATGTGAATAATTTTAAAATCTTAGCTCAAACGGCTGCAAAACCTGTTCTGTTTGCCCAGCACGGGGATATTGAGTTCTATAAGATAAAGCCATAAACATGTTTGTCTGAGTCTTCTATCAAAAGTTACAGCGATTTATATGAAGTTGTTCAAAAACGCTTTATTTCGCCAAGACAATGCGTTTCTCACTGTTACATGCATTTGAATGGGAAACTCGCCTGAAACAAAGTATAGGTTTTCATTATGTGAATAATTTTAAAATCTTAGCTCAAACGGCTGCAAAACCTGTTTGCCCAGCACGGGGATATTGAGTTCTATAAGATAAAGCCATAAACATGTTTGTCTGAGTCTTCTATCAAAAGTTACAGCGATTTATATGAAGTTGTTCAAAAACGCTTTATTTCGCCAAGACAATGCGTTTCTCACTGTTACATGCATTTGAATGGGAAACTGGCCTGAGACAAAGTATAGGTTTTCATTATGTGAATAATTTTAAAATCTTAGCTCAAACGGCTGCAAAACCTGTTTGCCCAGCACGGGGATATTGAGTTCTATAAGATAAAGCCATAAACATGTTTGTCTGAGTCTTCTATCAAAAGTTACAGCGATTTATATGAAGTTGTTCAAAAACGCTTTATTTCGCCAAGACAATGCGTTTCTCACTGTTACATGCATTTGAATGGGAAACTCGCCTGAAACAAAGTATAGGTTTTCATTATGTGAATAATTTTAAAATCTTAGCTCAAACGGCTGCAAAACCTGTTTGCCCAGCACGGGGATATTGAGTTCTATAAGATAAAGCCATAAACATGTTTGTCTGAGTCTTCTATCAAAAGTTACAGCGATTTATATGAAGTTGTTCAAAAACGCTTTATTTCGCCAAGACAATGCGTTTCTCACTGTTACATGCATTTGAATGGGAAACTCGCCTGAAACAAAGTATAGGTTTTCATTATGTGAATAATTTTAAAATCTTAGCTCAAACGGCTGCAAAACCTGTTCTGTTTGCCCAGCACGGGGATATTGAGTTCTATAAGATAAAGCCATAAACATGTTTGTCTGAGTCTTCTATCAAAAGTTACAGCGATTTATATGAAGTTGTTCAAAAACGCTTTATTTCGCCAAGACAATGCGTTTCTCACTGTTATATGCATTTGAATGGGAAACTCGCCTGAAACAAAGTATAGGTTTTCATTATGTGAATAATTTTAAAATCTTAGCTCAAACGGCTGCAAAACCTGTTTGCCCAGCACGGGGATATTGAGTTCTATAAGATAAAGCCATAAACATGTTTGTCTGAGTCTTCTATCAAAAGTTACAGCGATTTATATGAAGTTGTTCAAAAACGCTTTATTTCGCCAAGACAATGCGTTTCTCACTGTTACATGCATTTGAATGGGAAACTCGCCTGAAACAAAGTATAGGTTTTCATTATGTGAATAATTTTAAAATCTTAGCTCAAACGGCTGCAAAACCTGTTCTGTTTGCCCAGCACGGGGATATTGAGTTCTATAAGATAAAGCCATAAACATGTTTGTCTGAGTCTTCTATCAAAAGTTACAGCGATTTATATGAAGTTGTTCAAAAACGCTTTATTTCGCCAAGACAATGCGTTTCTCACTGTTATATGCATTTGAATGGGAAACTCGCCTGAAACAAAGTATAGGTTTTCATTATGTGAATAATTTTAAAATCTTAGCTCAAACGGCTGCAAAACCTGTTTGCCCAGCACGGGGATATTGAGTTCTATAAGATAAAGCCATAAACATGTTTGTCTGAGTCTTCTATCAAAAGTTACAGCGATTTATATGAAGTTGTTCAAAAACGCTTTATTTCGCCAAGACAATGCGTTTCTCACTGTTACATGCATTTGAATGGGAAACTCGCCCGAAACAAAGTATAGGTTTTCATTATGTGAATAATTTTAAAATCTTAGCTCAAACGGCTGCAAAACCTGTTTGCCCAGCACGGGGATATTGAGTTCTATAAGATAAAGCCATAAACATGTTTGTCTGAGTCTTCTATCAAAAGTTACAGCGATTTATATGAAGTTGTTCAAAAACGCTTTATTTCGCCAAGACAATGCGTTTCTCACTGTTACATGCATTTGAATGGGAAACTCGCCTGAAACAAAGTATAGGTTTTCATTATGTGAATAATTTTAAAATCTTAGCTCAAACGGCTGCAAAACCTGTTCTGTTTGCCCAGCACGGGGATATTGAGTTCTATAAGATAAAGCCATAAACATGTTTGTCTGAGTCTTCTATCAAAAGTTACAGCGATTTATATGAAGTTGTTCAAAAACGCTTTATTTCGCCAAGACAATGCGTTTCTCACTGTTACATGCATTTGAATGGGAAACTCGCCCGAAACAAAGTATAGGTTTTCATTATGTGAATAATTTTAAAATCTTAGCTCAAACGGCTGCAAAACCTGTTTGCCCAGCACGGGGATATTGAGTTCTATAAGATAAAGCCATAAACATGTTTGTCTGAGTCTTCTATCAAAAGTTACAGCGATTTATATGAAGTTGTTCAAAAACGCTTTATTTCGCCAAGACAATGCGTTTCTCACTGTTACATGCATTTGAATGGGAAACTCGCCTGAAACAAAGTATAGGTTTTCATTATGTGAATAATTTTAAAATCTTAGCTCAAACGGCTGCAAAACCTGTTCTGTTTGCCCAGCACGGGGATATTGAGTTCTATAAGATAAAGCCATAAACATGTTTGTCTGAGTCTTCTATCAAAAGTTACAGCGATTTATATGAAGTTGTTCAAAAACGCTTTATTTCGCCAAGACAATGCGTTTCTCACTGTTACATGCATTTGAATGGGAAACTCGCCTGAAACAAAGTATAGGTTTTCATTATGTGAATAATTTTAAAATCTTAGCTCAAACGGCTGCAAAACCTGTTTGCCCAGCACGGGGATATTGAGTTCTATAAGATAAAGCCATAAACATGTTTGTCTGAGTCTTCTATCAAAAGTTACAGCGATTTATATGAAGTTGTTCAAAAACGCTTTATTTCGCCAAGACAATGCGTTTCTCACTGTTACATGCATTTGAATGGGAAACTGGCCTGAGACAAAGTATAGGTTTTCATTATGTGAATAATTTTAAAATCTTAGCTCAAACGGCTGCAAAACCTGTTTGCCCAGCACGGGGATATTGAGTTCTATAAGATAAAGCCATAAACATGTTTGTCTGAGTCTTCTATCAAAAGTTACAGCGATTTATATGAAGTTGTTCAAAAACGCTTTATTTCGCCAAGACAATGCGTTTCTCACTGTTACATGCATTTGAATGGGAAACTCGCCTGAAACAAAGTATAGGTTTTCATTATGTGAATAATTTTAAAATCTTAGCTCAAACGGCTGCAAAACCTGTTTGCCCAGCACGGGGATATTGAGTTCTATAAGATAAAGCCATAAACATGTTTGTCTGAGTCTTCTATCAAAAGTTACAGCGATTTATATGAAGTTGTTCAAAAACGCTTTATTTCGCCAAGACAATGCGTTTCTCACTGTTACATGCATTTGAATGGGAAACTCGCCTGAAACAAAGTATAGGTTTTCATTATGTGAATAATTTTAAAATCTTAGCTCAAACGGCTGCAAAACCTGTTCTGTTTGCCCAGCACGGGGATATTGAGTTCTATAAGATAAAGCCATAAACATGTTTGTCTGAGTCTTCTATCAAAAGTTACAGCGATTTATATGAAGTTGTTCAAAAACGCTTTATTTCGCCAAGACAATGCGTTTCTCACTGTTACATGCATTTGAATGGGAAACTCGCCTGAAACAAAGTATAGGTTTTCATTATGTGAATAATTTTAAAATCTTAGCTCAAACGGCTGCAAAACCTGTTCTGTTTGCCCAGCACGGGGATATTGAGTTCTATAAGATAAAGCCATAAACATGTTTGTCTGAGTCTTCTATCAAAAGTTACAGCGATTTATATGAAGTTGTTCAAAAACGCTTTATTTCGCCAAGACAATGCGTTTCTCACTGTTATATGCATTTGAATGGGAAACTCGCCTGAAACAAAGTATAGGTTTTCATTATGTGAATAATTTTAAAATCTTAGCTCAAACGGCTGCAAAACCTGTTTGCCCAGCACGGGGATATTGAGTTCTATAAGATAAAGCCATAAACATGTTTGTCTGAGTCTTCTATCAAAAGTTACAGCGATTTATATGAAGTTGTTCAAAAACGCTTTATTTCGCCAAGACAATGCGTTTCTCACTGTTACATGCATTTGAATGGGAAACTCGCCTGAAACAAAGTATAGGTTTTCATTATGTGAATAATTTTAAAATCTTAGCTCAAACGGCTGCAAAACCTGTTCTGTTTGCCCAGCACGGGGATATTGAGTTCTATAAGATAAAGCCATAAACATGTTTGTCTGAGTCTTCTATCAAAAGTTACAGCGATTTATATGAAGTTGTTCAAAAACGCTTTATTTCGCCAAGACAATGCGTTTCTCACTGTTACATGCATTTGAATGGGAAACTCGCCTGAAACAAAGTATAGGTTTTCATTATGTGAATAATTTTAAAATCTTAGCTCAAACGGCTGCAAAACCTGTTCTGTTTGCCCAGCACGGGGATATTGAGTTCTATAAGATAAAGCCATAAACATGTTTGTCTGAGTCTTCTATCAAAAGTTACAGCGATTTATATGAAGTTGTTCAAAAACGCTTTATTTCGCCAAGACAATGCGTTTCTCACTGTTACATGCATTTGAATGGGAAACTCGCCTGAAACAAAGTATAGGTTTTCATTATGTGAATAATTTTAAAATCTTAGCTCAAACGGCTGCAAAACCTGTTCTGTTTGCCCAGCACGGGGATATTGAGTTCTATAAGATAAAGCCATAAACATGTTTGTCTGAGTCTTCTATCAAAAGTTACAGCGATTTATATGAAGTTGTTCAAAAACGCTTTATTTCGCCAAGACAATGCGTTTCTCACTGTTACATGCATTTGAATGGGAAACTCGCCTGAAACAAAGTATAGGTTTTCATTATGTGAATAATTTTAAAATCTTAGCTCAAACGGCTGCAAAACCTGTTCTGTTTGCCCAGCACGGGGATATTGAGTTCTATAAGATAAAGCCATAAACATGTTTGTCTGAGTCTTCTATCAAAAGTTACAGCGATTTATATGAAGTTGTTCAAAAACGCTTTATTTCGCCAAGACAATGCGTTTCTCACTGTTATATGCATTTGAATGGGAAACTCGCCTGAAACAAAGTATAGGTTTTCATTATGTGAATAATTTTAAAATCTTAGCTCAAACGGCTGCAAAACCTGTTTGCCCAGCACGGGGATATTGAGTTCTATAAGATAAAGCCATAAACATGTTTGTCTGAGTCTTCTATCAAAAGTTACAGCGATTTATATGAAGTTGTTCAAAAACGCTTTATTTCGCCAAGACAATGCGTTTCTCACTGTTATATGCATTTGAATGGGAAACTCGCCTGAAACAAAGTATAGGTTTTCATTATGTGAATAATTTTAAAATCTTAGCTCAAACGGCTGCAAAACCTGTTTGCCCAGCACGGGGATATTGAGTTCTATAAGATAAAGCCATAAACATGTTTGTCTGAGTCTTCTATCAAAAGTTACAGCGATTTATATGAAGTTGTTCAAAAACGCTTTATTTCGCCAAGACAATGCGTTTCTCACTGTTACATGCATTTGAATGGGAAACTCGCCTGAAACAAAGTATAGGTTTTCATTATGTGAATAATTTTAAAATCTTAGCTCAAACGGCTGCAAAACCTGTTCTGTTTGCCCAGCACGGGGATATTGAGTTCTATAAGATAAAGCCATAAACATGTTTGTCTGAGTCTTCTATCAAAAGTTACAGCGATTTATATGAAGTTGTTCAAAAACGCTTTATTTCGCCAAGACAATGCGTTTCTCACTGTTATATGCATTTGAATGGGAAACTCGCCTGAAACAAAGTATAGGTTTTCATTATGTGAATAATTTTAAAATCTTAGCTCAAACGGCTGCAAAACCTGTTTGCCCAGCACGGGGATATTGAGTTCTATAAGATAAAGCCATAAACATGTTTGTCTGAGTCTTCTATCAAAAGTTACAGCGATTTATATGAAGTTGTTCAAAAACGCTTTATTTCGCCAAGACAATGCGTTTCTCACTGTTACATGCATTTGAATGGGAAACTCGCCCGAAACAAAGTATAGGTTTTCATTATGTGAATAATTTTAAAATCTTAGCTCAAACGGCTGCAAAACCTGTTTGCCCAGCACGGGGATATTGAGTTCTATAAGATAAAGCCATAAACATGTTTGTCTGAGTCTTCTATCAAAAGTTACAGCGATTTATATGAAGTTGTTCAAAAACGCTTTATTTCGCCAAGACAATGCGTTTCTCACTGTTACATGCATTTGAATGGGAAACTGGCCTGAGACAAAGTATAGGTTTTCATTATGTGAATAATTTTAAAATCTTAGCTCAAACGGCTGCAAAACCTGTTTGCCCAGCACGGGGATATTGAGTTCTATAAGATAAAGCCATAAACATGTTTGTCTGAGTCTTCTATCAAAAGTTACAGCGATTTATATGAAGTTGTTCAAAAACGCTTTATTTCGCCAAGACAATGCGTTTCTCACTGTTACATGCATTTGAATGGGAAACTCGCCTGAAACAAAGTATAGGTTTTCATTATGTGAATAATTTTAAAATCTTAGCTCAAACGGCTGCAAAACCTGTTTGCCCAGCACGGGGATATTGAGTTCTATAAGATAAAGCCATAAACATGTTTGTCTGAGTCTTCTATCAAAAGTTACAGCGATTTATATGAAGTTGTTCAAAAACGCTTTATTTCGCCAAGACAATGCGTTTCTCACTGTTACATGCATTTGAATGGGAAACTCGCCCGAAACAAAGTATAGGTTTTCATTATGTGAATAATTTTAAAATCTTAGCTCAAACGGCTGCAAAACCTGTTCTGTTTGCCCAGCACGGGGATATTGAGTTCTATAAGATAAAGCCATAAACATGTTTGTCTGAGTCTTCTATCAAAAGTTACAGCGATTTATATGAAGTTGTTCAAAAACGCTTTATTTCGCCAAGACAATGCGTTTCTCACTGTTATATGCATTTGAATGGGAAACTCGCCTGAAACAAAGTATAGGTTTTCATTATGTGAATAATTTTAAAATCTTAGCTCAAACGGCTGCAAAACCTGTTTGCCCAGCACGGGGATATTGAGTTCTATAAGATAAAGCCATAAACATGTTTGTCTGAGTCTTCTATCAAAAGTTACAGCGATTTATATGAAGTTGTTCAAAAACGCTTTATTTCGCCAAGACAATGCGTTTCTCACTGTTACATGCATTTGAATGGGAAACTCGCCCGAAACAAAGTATAGGTTTTCATTATGTGAATAATTTTAAAATCTTAGCTCAAACGGCTGCAAAACCTGTTCTGTTTGCCCAGCACGGGGATATTGAGTTCTATAAGATAAAGCCATAAACATGTTTGTCTGAGTCTTCTATCAAAAGTTACAGCGATTTATATGAAGTTGTTCAAAAACGCTTTATTTCGCCAAGACAATGCGTTTCTCACTGTTATATGCATTTGAATGGGAAACTCGCCTGAAACAAAGTATAGGTTTTCATTATGTGAATAATTTTAAAATCTTAGCTCAAACGGCTGCAAAACCTGTTTGCCCAGCACGGGGATATTGAGTTCTATAAGATAAAGCCATAAACATGTTTGTCTGAGTCTTCTATCAAAAGTTACAGCGATTTATATGAAGTTGTTCAAAAACGCTTTATTTCGCCAAGACAATGCGTTTCTCACTGTTACATGCATTTGAATGGGAAACTCGCCCGAAACAAAGTATAGGTTTTCATTATGTGAATAATTTTAAAATCTTAGCTCAAACGGCTGCAAAACCTGTTCTGTTTGCCCAGCACGGGATATTGAGTTCTATAAGATAAAGCCATAAACATGTTTGTCTGAGTCTTCTATCAAAAGTTACAGCGATTTATATGAAGTTGTTCAAAAACGCTTTATTTCGCCAAGACAATGCGTTTCTCACTGTTATATGCATTTGAATGGGAAACTCGCCCGAAACAAAGTATAGGTTTTCATTATGTGAATAATTTTAAAATCTTAGCTCAAACGGCTGCAAAACCTGTTTGCCCAGCACGGGGATATTGAGTTCTATAAGATAAAGCCATAAACATGTTTGTCTGAGTCTTCTATCAAAAGTTACAGCGATTTATATGAAGTTGTTCAAAAACGCTTTATTTCGCCAAGACAATGCGTTTCTCACTGTTACATGCATTTGAATGGGAAACTCGCCTGAAACAAAGTATAGGTTTTCATTATGTGAATAATTTTAAAATCTTAGCTCAAACGGCTGCAAAACCTGTTCTGTTTGCCCAGCACGGGGATATTGAGTTCTATAAGATAAAGCCATAAACATGTTTGTCTGAGTCTTCTATCAAAAGTTACAGCGATTTATATGAAGTTGTTCAAAAACGCTTTATTTCGCCAAGACAATGCGTTTCTCACTGTTACATGCATTTGAATGGGAAACTCGCCCGAAACAAAGTATAGGTTTTCATTATGTGAATAATTTTAAAATCTTAGCTCAAACGGCTGCAAAACCTGTTCTGTTTGCCCAGCACGGGGATATTGAGTTCTATAAGATAAAGCCATAAACATGTTTGTCTGAGTCTTCTATCAAAAGTTACAGCGATTTATATGAAGTTGTTCAAAAACGCTTTATTTCGCCAAGACAATGCGTTTCTCACTGTTACATGCATTTGAATGGGAAACTCGCCTGAAACAAAGTATAGGTTTTCATTATGTGAATAATTTTAAAATCTTAGCTCAAACGGCTGCAAAACCTGTTTGCCCAGCACGGGGATATTGAGTTCTATAAGATAAAGCCATAAACATGTTTGTCTGAGTCTTCTATCAAAAGTTACAGCGATTTATATGAAGTTGTTCAAAAACGCTTTATTTCGCCAAGACAATGCGTTTCTCACTGTTACATGCATTTGAATGGGAAACTCGCCTGAGACAAAGTATAGGTTTTCATTATGTGAATAATTTTAAAATCTTAGCTCAAACGGCTGCAAAACCTGTTTGCCCAGCACGGGGATATTGAGTTCTATAAGATAAAGCCATAAACATGTTTGTCTGAGTCTTCTATCAAAAGTTACAGCGATTTATATGAAGTTGTTCAAAAACGCTTTATTTCGCCAAGACAATGCGTTTCTCACTGTTACATGCATTTGAATGGGAAACTCGCCTGAAACAAAGTATAGGTTTTCATTATGTGAATAATTTTAAAATCTTAGCTCAAACGGCTGCAAAACCTGTTTGCCCAGCACGGGGATATTGAGTTCTATAAGATAAAGCCATAAACATGTTTGTCTGAGTCTTCTATCAAAAGTTACAGCGATTTATATGAAGTTGTTCAAAAACGTTTTATTTCGCCAAGACAATGCGTTTCTCACTGTTACATGCATTTGAATGGGAAACTCGCCTGAAACAAAGTATAGGTTTTCATTATGTGAATAATTTTAAAATCTTAGCTCAAACGGCTGCAAAACCTGTTCTGTTTGCCCAGCACGGGGATATTGAGTTCTATAAGATAAAGCCATAAACATGTTTGTCTGAGTCTTCTATCAAAAGTTACAGCGATTTATATGAAGTTGTTCAAAAACGCTTTATTTCGCCAAGACAATGCGTTTCTCACTGTTACATGCATTTGAATGGGAAACTCGCCTGAGACAAAGTATAGGTTTTCATTATGTGAATAATTTTAAAATCTTAGCTCAAACGGCTGCAAAACCTGTTTGCCCAGCACGGGGATATTGAGTTCTATAAGATAAAGCCATAAACATGTTTGTCTGAGTCTTCTATCAAAAGTTACAGCGATTTATATGAAGTTGTTCAAAAACGCTTTATTTCGCCAAGACAATGCGTTTCTCACTGTTACATGCATTTGAATGGGAAACTCGCCCGAAACAAAGTATAGGTTTTCATTATGTGAATAATTTTAAAATCTTAGCTCAAACGGCTGCAAAACCTGTTCTGTTTGCCCAGCACGGGGATATTGAGTTCTATAAGATAAAGCCATAAACATGTTTGTCTGAGTCTTCTATCAAAAGTTACAGCGATTTATATGAAGTTGTTCAAAAACGCTTTATTTCGCCAAGACAATGCGTTTCTCACTGTTACATGCATTTGAATGGGAAACTCGCCTGAGACAAAGTATAGGTTTTCATTATGTGAATAATTTTAAAATCTTAGCTCAAACGGCTGCAAAACCTGTTTGCCCAGCACGGGGATATTGAGTTCTATAAGATAAAGCCATAAACATGTTTGTCTGAGTCTTCTATCAAAAGTTACAGCGATTTATATGAAGTTGTTCAAAAACGCTTTATTTCGCCAAGACAATGCGTTTCTCACTGTTACATGCATTTGAATGGGAAACTCGCCCGAAACAAAGTATAGGTTTTCATTATGTGAATAATTTTAAAATCTTAGCTCAAACGGCTGCAAAACCTGTTTGCCCAGCACGGGGATATTGAGTTCTATAAGATAAAGCCATAAACATGTTTGTCTGAGTCTTCTATCAAAAGTTACAGCGATTTATATGAAGTTGTTCAAAAACGCTTTATTTCGCCAAGACAATGCGTTTCTCACTGTTACATGCATTTGAATGGGAAACTGGCCTGAGACAAAGTATAGGTTTTCATTATGTGAATAATTTTAAAATCTTAGCTCAAACGGCTGCAAAACCTGTTTGCCCAGCACGGGGATATTGAGTTCTATAAGATAAAGCCATAAACATGTTTGTCTGAGTCTTCTATCAAAAGTTACAGCGATTTATATGAAGTTGTTCAAAAACGCTTTATTTCGCCAAGACAATGCGTTTCTCACTGTTACATGCATTTGAATGGGAAACTCGCCTGAAACAAAGTATAGGTTTTCATTATGTGAATAATTTTAAAATCTTAGCTCAAACGGCTGCAAAACCTGTTTGCCCAGCACGGGGATATTGAGTTCTATAAGATAAAGCCATAAACATGTTTGTCTGAGTCTTCTATCAAAAGTTACAGCGATTTATATGAAGTTGTTCAAAAACGCTTTATTTCGCCAAGACAATGCGTTTCTCACTGTTACATGCATTTGAATGGGAAACTCGCCCGAAACAAAGTATAGGTTTTCATTATGTGAATAATTTTAAAATCTTAGCTCAAACGGCTGCAAAACCTGTTCTGTTTGCCCAGCACGGGGATATTGAGTTCTATAAGATAAAGCCATAAACATGTTTGTCTGAGTCTTCTATCAAAAGTTACAGCGATTTATATGAAGTTGTTCAAAAACGCTTTATTTCGCCAAGACAATGCGTTTCTCACTGTTATATGCATTTGAATGGGAAACTCGCCTGAAACAAAGTATAGGTTTTCATTATGTGAATAATTTTAAAATCTTAGCTCAAACGGCTGCAAAACCTGTTTGCCCAGCACGGGGATATTGAGTTCTATAAGATAAAGCCATAAACATGTTTGTCTGAGTCTTCTATCAAAAGTTACAGCGATTTATATGAAGTTGTTCAAAAACGCTTTATTTCGCCAAGACAATGCGTTTCTCACTGTTACATGCATTTGAATGGGAAACTCGCCCGAAACAAAGTATAGGTTTTCATTATGTGAATAATTTTAAAATCTTAGCTCAAACGGCTGCAAAACCTGTTCTGTTTGCCCAGCACGGGGATATTGAGTTCTATAAGATAAAGCCATAAACATGTTTGTCTGAGTCTTCTATCAAAAGTTACAGCGATTTATATGAAGTTGTTCAAAAACGCTTTATTTCGCCAAGACAATGCGTTTCTCACTGTTATATGCATTTGAATGGGAAACTCGCCTGAAACAAAGTATAGGTTTTCATTATGTGAATAATTTTAAAATCTTAGCTCAAACGGCTGCAAAACCTGTTCTGTTTGCCCAGCACGGGGATATTGAGTTCTATAAGATAAAGCCATAAACATGTTTGTCTGAGTCTTCTATCAAAAGTTACAGCGATTTATATGAAGTTGTTCAAAAACGCTTTATTTCGCCAAGACAATGCGTTTCTCACTGTTACATGCATTTGAATGGGAAACTCGCCTGAAACAAAGTATAGGTTTTCATTATGTGAATAATTTTAAAATCTTAGCTCAAACGGCTGCAAAACCTGTTCTGTTTGCCCAGCACGGGGATATTGAGTTCTATAAGATAAAGCCATAAACATGTTTGTCTGAGTCTTCTATCAAAAGTTACAGCGATTTATATGAAGTTGTTCAAAAACGCTTTATTTCGCCAAGACAATGCGTTTCTCACTGTTACATGCATTTGAATGGGAAACTCGCCTGAAACAAAGTATAGGTTTTCATTATGTGAATAATTTTAAAATCTTAGCTCAAACGGCTGCAAAACCTGTTCTGTTTGCCCAGCACGGGGATATTGAGTTCTATAAGATAAAGCCATAAACATGTTTGTCTGAGTCTTCTATCAAAAGTTACAGCGATTTATATGAAGTTGTTCAAAAACGCTTTATTTCGCCAAGACAATGCGTTTCTCACTGTTACATGCATTTGAATGGGAAACTCGCCTGAGACAAAGTATAGGTTTTCATTATGTGAATAATTTTAAAATCTTAGCTCAAACGGCTGCAAAACCTGTTTGCCCAGCACGGGGATATTGAGTTCTATAAGATAAAGCCATAAACATGTTTGTCTGAGTCTTCTATCAAAAGTTACAGCGATTTATATGAAGTTGTTCAAAAACGCTTTATTTCGCCAAGACAATGCGTTTCTCACTGTTACATGCATTTGAATGGGAAACTCGCCCGAAACAAAGTATAGGTTTTCATTATGTGAATAATTTTAAAATCTTAGCTCAAACGGCTGCAAAACCTGTTCTGTTTGCCCAGCACGGGGATATTGAGTTCTATAAGATAAAGCCATAAACATGTTTGTCTGAGTCTTCTATCAAAAGTTACAGCGATTTATATGAAGTTGTTCAAAAACGCTTTATTTCGCCAAGACAATGCGTTTCTCACTGTTACATGCATTTGAATGGGAAACTCGCCTGAAACAAAGTATAGGTTTTCATTATGTGAATAATTTTAAAATCTTAGCTCAAACGGCTGCAAAACCTGTTCTGTTTGCCCAGCACGGGGATATTGAGTTCTATAAGATAAAGCCATAAACATGTTTGTCTGAGTCTTCTATCAAAAGTTACAGCGATTTATATGAAGTTGTTCAAAAACGCTTTATTTCGCCAAGACAATGCGTTTCTCACTGTTACATGCATTTGAATGGGAAACTCGCCTGAGACAAAGTATAGGTTTTCATTATGTGAATAATTTTAAAATCTTAGCTCAAACGGCTGCAAAACCTGTTTGCCCAGCACGGGGATATTGAGTTCTATAAGATAAAGCCATAAACATGTTTGTCTGAGTCTTCTATCAAAAGTTACAGCGATTTATATGAAGTTGTTCAAAAACGCTTTATTTCGCCAAGACAATGCGTTTCTCACTGTTACATGCATTTGAATGGGAAACTCGCCTGAAACAAAGTATAGGTTTTCATTATGTGAATAATTTTAAAATCTTAGCTCAAACGGCTGCAAAACCTGTTTGCCCAGCACGGGGATATTGAGTTCTATAAGATAAAGCCATAAACATGTTTGTCTGAGTCTTCTATCAAAAGTTACAGCGATTTATATGAAGTTGTTCAAAAACGCTTTATTTCGCCAAGACAATGCGTTTCTCACTGTTACATGCATTTGAATGGGAAACTCGCCCGAAACAAAGTATAGGTTTTCATTATGTGAATAATTTTAAAATCTTAGCTCAAACGGCTGCAAAACCTGTTCTGTTTGCCCAGCACGGGGATATTGAGTTCTATAAGATAAAGCCATAAACATGTTTGTCTGAGTCTTCTATCAAAAGTTACAGCGATTTATATGAAGTTGTTCAAAAACGCTTTATTTCGCCAAGACAATGCGTTTCTCACTGTTATATGCATTTGAATGGGAAACTCGCCTGAAACAAAGTATAGGTTTTCATTATGTGAATAATTTTAAAATCTTAGCTCAAACGGCTGCAAAACCTGTTTGCCCAGCACGGGGATATTGAGTTCTATAAGATAAAGCCATAAACATGTTTGTCTGAGTCTTCTATCAAAAGTTACAGCGATTTATATGAAGTTGTTCAAAAACGCTTTATTTCGCCAAGACAATGCGTTTCTCACTGTTACATGCATTTGAATGGGAAACTCGCCCGAAACAAAGTATAGGTTTTCATTATGTGAATAATTTTAAAATCTTAGCTCAAACGGCTGCAAAACCTGTTTGCCCAGCACGGGGATATTGAGTTCTATAAGATAAAGCCATAAACATGTTTGTCTGAGTCTTCTATCAAAAGTTACAGCGATTTATATGAAGTTGTTCAAAAACGCTTTATTTCGCCAAGACAATGCGTTTCTCACTGTTACATGCATTTGAATGGGAAACTCGCCTGAAACAAAGTATAGGTTTTCATTATGTGAATAATTTTAAAATCTTAGCTCAAACGGCTGCAAAACCTGTTCTGTTTGCCCAGCACGGGGATATTGAGTTCTATAAGATAAAGCCATAAACATGTTTGTCTGAGTCTTCTATCAAAAGTTACAGCGATTTATATGAAGTTGTTCAAAAACGCTTTATTTCGCCAAGACAATGCGTTTCTCACTGTTATATGCATTTGAATGGGAAACTCGCCCGAAACAAAGTATAGGTTTTCATTATGTGAATAATTTTAAAATCTTAGCTCAAACGGCTGCAAAACCTGTTTGCCCAGCACGGGGATATTGAGTTCTATAAGATAAAGCCATAAACATGTTTGTCTGAGTCTTCTATCAAAAGTTACAGCGATTTATATGAAGTTGTTCAAAAACGCTTTATTTCGCCAAGACAATGCGTTTCTCACTGTTACATGCATTTGAATGGGAAACTCGCCTGAAACAAAGTATAGGTTTTCATTATGTGAATAATTTTAAAATCTTAGCTCAAACGGCTGCAAAACCTGTTTGCCCAGCACGGGGATATTGAGTTCTATAAGATAAAGCCATAAACATGTTTGTCTGAGTCTTCTATCAAAAGTTACAGCGATTTATATGAAGTTGTTCAAAAACGTTTTATTTCGCCAAGACAATGCGTTTCTCACTGTTACATGCATTTGAATGGGAAACTCGCCTGAAACAAAGTATAGGTTTTCATTATGTGAATAATTTTAAAATCTTAGCTCAAACGGCTGCAAAACCTGTTCTGTTTGCCCAGCACGGGGATATTGAGTTCTATAAGATAAAGCCATAAACATGTTTGTCTGAGTCTTCTATCAAAAGTTACAGCGATTTATATGAAGTTGTTCAAAAACGCTTTATTTCGCCAAGACAATGCGTTTCTCACTGTTACATGCATTTGAATGGGAAACTCGCCTGAAACAAAGTATAGGTTTTCATTATGTGAATAATTTTAAAATCTTAGCTCAAACGGCTGCAAAACCTGTTTGCCCAGCACGGGGACATTGAGTTCTATAAGATAAAGTCATGAATACGTATATCTGAATCTTCTATCAAAAGTTACAGCTATTTATATGAAGTTGTACAAAAACGCTTTTCAAGACAGTGGGTTTTAGAGTCTTCATCATTAAATCTCTGGTTGCTTCATTTTTTCTATCCTATATCAGATATTTTAAAGGTTAGCTTAGGTAAAGTTCCATTCTCATGGTGAGGCAAAGTGCTTTATGTGTGTGTGTGCGTGTCATGAACGGCTATAAAAGGCCTATAATTAAAGAACAAAGTGGGGTTTGAGTTCGAGTTGCGGCAGACTGTCACTACTTGTAAATGGAACGCAGCCTTCCTACGGCGGACAGCTAATAACAGGAATCGGACGCGGTCCAGCCAAGTCCACAGCAACCACCATAGCAACCGCCTAGCATGACCTTAAAAACATATTCTGTCTTCATAACTATCAAAATCGTGAAATGATTTGCAAAGTGTGAAAGTGTTACAGCTGCAGAGAGCTATGGCGGTATCTATGGAAGCTGTTTACATAGCTAATAATATATGATGTAACCATGGAGACAGTCAGTCACTTGAGCTAGCGGTGCATGTTTACTACAGTGAATAAGGTGATTGAGTGCACAGCGTCCACACTCTGCAGGGGGTAAAGACATTACTTCAATATTGTTTTATATTGATATATATTAGCCTTCTGTTGACCATCACCTCAGGTTCACCATTACAGTTTCAGATTACAGATGCACACTGTCTAAACACATTCAAAAACTCATGTCTCAGAAATAAGCACAGCTGTTCATGTTTGTCATTAGAGTTTTATTTGTAAGAAAATTATGAACTTCATATTGTGCATTAAATAAAAGAACATTTCACAACTCTGAGTCAACAGAAACAGGTAACAGAAATGTCTCTAATGTGTACAGTGTAGTGTAAGCATTAAAAGATCATAAAGGAAAAACTAACATTTATGTGAAACTAATTGTAATAAAAAATGAGCAGGTGCTTTATAGATTTAAAAGAAAGAATCTGAAAACAACACTTTTTTGGTCTAAGTGATCAAAGTAGAAAACAGAACTGATGTTCAAGAACAAACCGTAGCTGCACTAATATTACACATCTCGATCGTTGTACTGAACAGACATGTTGCTTTTAAAACCACATGCAGTGTGTGACCATGACTGTTCACTGAGACCATGAACGCCACTTCGCTGAAGCATTCTTCTTCTTCTTCTTGCCATTAAATTGGAAGCAGAAGCAGCACGAGCTGATTTGATCTACTGAAAGGAAAAAGCAGAACATCTGAGTTGAAACCAGTCAGCTGAAATCATTAAGACAGGAACAAATTCAATGCAGTGTCTCAAGTGGCTTAGCCTGTTACAACTGTTGATACAAGCTAAATACGGTTAACACACAGTGTCAGGGAGCTCCAGTGTGGGAACTAGTGGCTTTAGGTTTGTAGTCATTTAACTTTCATCCATTCATTCATTTAATTCAGGAGGAAGAAATGCCAGGTTGGTGCAGGCTGGTTACATGCATTTGGTCCCATGCTGTCTTTAATTAAATGACTTGGTTCATTTTATGGCTGGGCTGTATGTGGGGTTATATCATGTTATTTGGGCAGGAGTACCTGCCCCCTGTTAGACTTAGAAAGTTTCTCCATAAGTAGAGTTTCTAACTCTTCTAGCACATCTGTGGCTGACAGCTTTTTGGTGGCTCTTTTTACCCCACACTGGTTGTGAGTGTGTAAATAGCCCCACTAGTTATTTTGGGTTGCAGTTAACTAGGGAGGAAGGGGTGGGTATGCCATGATTAGGTGAATAACAATTATATGTGATACATAAATTTCACAATGCTTGCATATATCTCTATCAATTAAACCTGGCCTGAGGGCTGCCATTTTTTACATTCAGTTATTTCTCTTAGAAATGTTGGAACTAAATAATGAATGTGTTACAGTTAAAGTGAAACACTGGTCAGTGTAAATGGCTCTTTGGGACACAGAAACCTTTAAATTAAACCTGATATCTAGTGTCAAACAATATCAAAGCTGTAAAAGATGTTTACATTCAGAATTTATAAAACTATGATTGTAAATAAATTCAAACAAGTGAGCTTTTCTCTTTGTGCTGAATATCAACACTGTGGTTTCTTAGACTGTAAGCTTTACTTTAGTGCAACCAGTTGCAGAAGCTGCCACTCCAAATGTCTTTTGATAACAAGAAAAAAATACCTTTTCAGTACACGGCCTGAAGTTCTTCTCCGAAATCTTCTGCAATCGGCTTTGTCTGCTGGTTTGAAGACAATAAACCATAAAAAAGATGATTTAGTCACTTTGTCTGTGTCATGCAGCTCGAATGTGTCGTGTAACGATGTTGAATAGCCGTCATTATCCCTCTGCTGCATCAGTAGGATTGTACTGTACAGCATCTCATTGATATGTGAGGAATGCTAATGTAACACGATAACAGACTTACATCATTAAAATATAAAGTGCAGGAGATATTTAGATATTTTTTATATTTATATTACATTTTATAGCTGACGGATTTTACTAAATAGATAGAATTTACTAAATAGCTGGATGAACATGAAAAATATGTTTATAATAACAAATGACCATGAGAGCCAGTAGAATTAATTCAGCTGGACACTCAAAAGACGTCCTTAAATGCTCTTTAAGTGGCAGAACAGATGAACAAACAGTTAATCGCTTACTTGAGATGAAATCTGCTCAGCTACTTTGAAAACAGCTTCTAACTGGTTCCTCCTTTAACAGGATGACTGCTCAGGGGTAAGGCCATCATGCAATCCAGCAACCTTTATGGTTCTGCTTTGATTCACCAGGAACTATTAGGGAAACCTTCCAGCGCCTCCTGTGAAAGACACAGGCATAAACACACAAACATTTATTAACATGTTCCACAGTGTTCCAGTTTGATTTTCTTATCCTGTGGACAACAACGTACATGGATGCAGGTTTATTGTTAACTTTTGTAAGGTTTATTTAATGAACATATCCAGCTGCAGCTCCACTGTGATCCTGAACTGGATAAGCACTTAAGAAAATGTGTCAATAAATGGACAAACATCAACTTACTATATTTATCCAAACAGACGGGACCAATAATGCTTCGCTGAGTTAGAGACTTTAACAGACTCTTCTATGTAAGAATGTCTCGTGCTGATATACCTGCAAACTTGACAACAAAGGTTTTTCAGACTACATGTAGCTGTCCTCTATGTCAGCTAACACATTTACATTTATGTCACACTTATTTCTGCTTTCCCATTTTATAATTATTACTTACATTTTGATTAGATACCTTGAGTTTGTAAATGATCAGATTACATAATTGGAATACAATGTATCCAATTCAGGGTTGCGGGAGGATGAAGCCTATCCCAGCTGATACAGGACAAAGACAGGCTGCCAGTTTATTGCAGGGCTAATACAATATGTGTAACAGAAAATCCACTTAAATGTTTGATATTTCTTATAATAATCATAATTATGACTATTATTTAAAGGTTTCTTCATAAATACATTTTGATTTTTTATAACCCCTAAAATATAAACCTGAGCTGTTTCAGATTCTGACCTCTGACCTCAGTGACCTGGCTGTGTCCTCACTGCAGCTCCCTCTTGGAAGTACGTCTGCTTCTTGTCTTCCCCCAGTGTTGACCGCCTGATATCAAGATATCACGTACTGTAACTGAGGAACAAAAAAGGACAAACACTTGCCTTCATTTAAAAGTACATTCATACAGAGATAATCTATGGAAACACACTAGTTCACAGTTTGGGAGGAACCAGTTCCTGTGAAACATTTCTGTATATGAACATCATGTGGAGAATGAATGAAATGAGTTCTTCAGGTGACTCAGCAGTCCCACACTGACAAATGAAATCTAGTTAAACTATTAAGCATATTTGCTCTTCTGAAATCTGTGTTAAACAACAACAAACATAAATTAGTAACAAAAACTACAGCTGAGTATAGGCTTTACAAACCACCAGCAGCCATAATGCTAAATTTTAATCTTCAAATGTTTCTGAGCTGTCTTCAACCTGCTTTTAGCACATTAAAGTCTCAATAAATAAAGTCAATGCAGACTCAATCCTAAATGTTCAGCACACAGAGACACAGAGGTACTGTTTAAAGTTTAGTGTTAACTTGAGTCACTGATCATTCACAGTATTACAGAGTCTGGCAGTCTTTGCATGATGTCCACGTCACTGTAAGTTTCTAGCTGACTCTCAGGTGTGCCAGCAGGAAAGAGTAATAATAACCTGCATCCTGAGGTTTGTCATGCAGGATTAAAGGAGCCAAGCTTTGTTCACACAGCTAGGATTGTATTTTACACTGACCGTGGGTCAGTATCAACTTCAAGAAGACAGCTGTAACTGTTGATAGAAGAATCACACACACATATTTATGGCTTTGCCTTATAGAATTCAGCATCTCAGTGCTCAGGAAATAGGTTTTGCAGCTGTTTGAGCTAAGATTTTCAAGTTATTCACAAATTAAAACCTATACTTTGTGTCGGGCAAGAACTAAATTCAAATGCATGTAACAGTGAGAAACGCACTGTCTTGGCGAAGTAAAGCGTTTCTCATCAACTTCATAGAGCTTGCTGTAACTTTTGATAGAAGACTCAGACAAACATATTCATGGCTTTATCTTATAGACTTCAATATCCCCCCAATGTGTGTGTGAGTCTTCTCTCAAAATTTACAGCTGTCTTTATGAAGTTTATGGAAAAACGCTTTATTTCACCACGTTAGTGCGTTTCTCGCTATTACATGCATTTGAATGGAGTTCTCGCCCGACACAAAGTATAGGTTTTCAATTTGTGAATAACTTGAAAATCTTAGCTCAAACAGCTGCAAAACCTATTTCCTCAGCACGGAGATGCTGAATTCTATAAGGCAAAGCCATAAATATGTGTGTGTGTGAGTCCTCTATCAAAAGTTACAGCTGTCTTCATGAAGTTGATACTGACCCAGGGTCAGTGTAAAATACAAGTTATTCACATAATGAAAACTTATACTTTGTTTCGTGCAAGAACTCCATTCAAATGCATGTAATAGTCAGAAACGCACTGTCTCGGCGAAATGAAGCCTTTTTGTACAACTTCATGAAGTTAGCTGTAACTTTTGATAAAAGGCTCAAAGCAGAGGGATAACGACGGCTATTCAACATCGTTACACGACACATTCGAGCTGCATGACGCAGACAAAGTGACTAAATCATCTTTTTTATGGTTTATTGTCTTCAAACCAGCAGACAAAGCCGATTGCAGAAGATGTCGGAGAAGAACTTCAGGCCGTGTACTGAAAAGGTATTTTTTTCTTGTTATCAAAAGACATTTGGAGTGGCAGCTTCTGCAACTGGTTGCACTAAAGTAAAGCTTACAGTCTAAGAAACCACAGTGTTGATATTCAGCACAAAGAGAAAAGCTCACTTGTTTGAATTTATTTACAATCATAGTTTTATAAATTCTGAATGTAAACATCTTTTACAGCTTTGATATTGTTTGACACTAGATATCAGGTTTAATTTAAAGGTTTCTGTGTCCCAATGAGCCATTTACACTGACCAGTGTTTCACTTTAGCTGTAACACATTCATTATTTAGTTCCAACATTTCTAAGAGAAATAACTGAATGTAAAAAATGGCAGCCCTCAGGCCAGGTTTAATTGATAGAGATATATGCATGCATTGTGAAATTTATGTATCACATATAATTGTTATTCACCTAATCATGGCATACCCACCCCTTCCTCCCTAGTTAACTGCAACCCAAAATAACTAGTGGGGCTATTTACACACTCACAACCAGTGTGGGGTAAAAAGAGCCACCAAAAAGCTGTCAGCCACAGATGTGCTAGAAGAGTTAGAAACTCTACTTATGGAGAAACTTTCTAAGTCTAACAGGGGACAGGTACTCCTGCCCAAATAACATGATATAACCCCACATACAGCCCAGCCATAAAATGAACCAAGTCATTTAATTAAAGACAGCATGGGACCAAATGCATGTAACCAGCCTGCACCAACCTGGCATTTCTTCCTCCTGAATTAAATGAATGAATGGATGAAAGTTAAATGACTACAAACCTAAAGCCACTAGTTCCCACACTGGAGCTCCCTGACACTGTGTGTTAACCGTATTTAGCTTGTATCAACAGTTGTAACAGGCTAAGCCACTTGAGACACTGCATTGAATTTGTTCCTGTCTTAATGATTTCAGCTGACTGGTTTCAACTCAGATGTTCTGCTTTTTCCTTTCAGTAGATCAAATCAGCTCGTGCTGCTTCTGCTTCCAATTTAATGGCAAGAAGAAGAAGAAGAATGCTTCAGCGAAGTGGCGTTCATGGTCTCAGTGAACAGTCATGGTCACACACTGCATGTGGTTTTAAAAGCAACATGTCTGTTCACCACAACAATGGAGATGTGTAATATTAGTGCAGCTACGGTTTGTTCTTGAACATCAGTTCTGTTTTCTACTTTGATCACTTAGACCAAAAAAGTGTTGTTTTCAGATTCTTTCTTTTAAATCTATAAAGCACCTGCTCATTTTTTATTACAATTAGTTTCACATAAATGTTAGTTTTTCCTTTATGATCTTTTAATGCTTACACTACACTGTACACATTAGAGACATTTCTGTTACCTGTTTCTGTTGACTCAGAGTTGTGAAATGTTCTTTTATTTAATGCACAATATGAAGTTCATAATTTTCTTACAAATAAAACTCTAATGACAAACATGAACAGCTGTGCTTATTTCTGAGACATGAGTTTTTGAATGTGTTTAGACAGTGTGCATCTGTAATCTGAAACTGTAATGGTGAACCTGAGGTGATGGTCAACAGAAGGCTAATATATATCAATATAAAACAATATTGAAGTAATGTCTTTACCCCCTGCAGAGTGTGGACGCTGTGCACTCAATCACCTTATTCACTGTAGTAAACATGCACCGCTAGCTCAAGTGACTGACTGTCTCCATGGTTACATCGTATATTATTAGCTATGTAAACAGCTTCCATAGATACCGCCATAGCTCTCTGCAGCTGTAACACTTTCACACTTTGCAAATCATTTCACGATTTTGATAGTTATGAAGACAGAATATGTTTTTAAGGTCATGCTAGGCGGTTGCTATGGTGGTTGCTGTGGACTTGGCTGGACCGCGTCCGATTCCTGTTATTAGCTGTCCGCCGTAGGAAGGCTGCGTTCCATTTACAAGTAGTGACAGTCTGCCGCAACTCGAGCTCAAACCCCACTTTGTTCTTTAATTATAGGCCTTTTATAGCCGTTCATGACACGCACACACACACATAAAGCACTTTGCCTCACCATGAGAATGGAACTTTACCTAAGCTAACCTTTAAAATATCTGATATAGGATAGAAAAAATGAAGCAACCAGATGAAGATGAAGACTCTGGGTTCTGTAGTGACCTGAATGACTCTTTGCATACAATTTATTGAAGAGGACTTTAGAATGCACTTTACATTTAGACTGTTGCTGTTTAATTTTTTACATTGTTGCGGTGTTATGTCATGAATAAAGTTCACCTGCTGGGGGTTTGATGGATCAGATCATCATAATCAATGGGTCCTGAGGTGGGCGGGACTGCCTCTGGTGATGTCACCATGAAGGAACAGCATCTGGCACGTGTTGCTGAAACATCCCAGTACACTGGTGTAGTTTCCTCTCCAGCTGTTTGACATTTGACACTTCAACATTAAGGGGAAGAAGAAGAAACAGTGTTAGGTCAGGTGACCACATGGTTTCTAAAGTAACTGACAGGAAGTAACCAGGCCGTTAGAAATGGATGGCATGTGTTTAGAGTTACTGGAGTTGGGTAACTCTACTTACCAAAAGCAGAAGCACACAGATGAAGGATCAGATGCTGAATGTTGCAGGAACATGCTCGTGCGGTGGTCATTCAGTGCTGCTCCGGCAGGTTAGACAGTCCAAGACTGATATACTGCCCATCTGAGAGTTTGAAAACACACATGCAAAGATTTATTTTGTATTACAGTCAAAGTTGGATGTTCATTTTTGTCCTTTAAAAATGTTTGTGTATTTGAAAGCGCTAACATTTAAGGATGACTTGGATCGTCTCCTTTAAAGGGGAGACAAGTGTATCCACTGATCCACGTCACTTTACCTGGATGATGACTCCTCTCCCCCTCACTCAGAAACGCTCCTAATATAACCAAGCAAATAAATAATATTGAAGATTTACTTACATCATTACAAAAACAGGAAAAACATCTCCCTTTGATTCTATTTCTCCATTCCTGCTGAACATCAGGCAACAAATATCTCAATAAATCACAGTAAAATGTAAAGCACATGTTTTCTCTGCTTTGTCTAACCTCTGCAGAGCCTCTGTCAAGAAAAACATATCTGTAAGCATAAAACAAATATACATTTCATAACACGTCACTGGACAAACCTCGGTCAGTTGATTTCCTCTGTGCAGTGCAGACGAACATCAGTCAGCAAGTCAAGGTGGTGAGATGGACTGGTGTCCTTTGTGACTCTGCTGGTTCTTCTGAGGAAATACCACCGTCTCTCCACACCGTCACCATCTGTGAGCACAAACTGCTGCTCTGCTCTGCCAGCATGTAGGAAATCACATATCACACACACAGGGGTGAAGAAACATTAGAACTCAACTTTGGATACTTTAGATCTAAACAGATCAAAGTAGCTCTTAGCTTCAACAATCAGTGAACAGACAAACAATGATACCATACTGATTCTGTATGAATACAATATGGTATTTTCAATACAGGTGTCAAATTAATTTACTAAAACTAATACAGATATATGTGTTTTTTTTTTGATAAATTCGTTTGCTAAATTTAAATGTTGTATACCTATGTGGTGTGTGACTTTTGTTGCTATGATGCCAGGTCTCTCTTGGAAATGAGATTTTTAATCTCAATGAGATTTTTTACCTGGATAAATAAAGGATTAATAAAAAATTATAAGAATATATATTTTTTCATTTAACAATTGCAACTGAAAGAAATTAAATATTGAACAAAAATATATTGTCACATTTTGAGCATGCTCAGCATGCTGACAGACTTGAAGTTGCTACAGATTTTAAGAAGTGATAATTATAGGGAAAAAACTTCTCTTTTTCATCCGTTTAATCAAACATTTGATGCCTTAGATGTCTCAGTCCTATAGCATTCTGCAACTACAACTAAGCTGAAGCTTGGATTTGGCTGCAGGTGCCCTGTACATCCTTCTCAACATGTGGGTACCATTTAATCACACTTCTTCCTGAGCTTTGCTTCGTCACAAGACCAAAGGTGGCATCCCGTGTCACGGTCATATCATCATCCAGAAGAAACATTTGAAGAAACATCATGGAGAAGAAACATTTACGCGCCTCCCGGTTTTGTTTTCTGATCCTGCAAAAAGACTGAGGACAACAAAGCCCAGAGAACACGAGATACACAACATCCAACATTCAGACTCAACAGCCTCCATAAATGAAGAGCACCAGGTTGGTTCAGTTATAGTAGATGTCATGGAATTTTTTTAATAAAGTCTGCAACACAGAAAGAGCTGTGATCATGCTATTTATTACTGTGCACAGGAGAGCAAACACACATCAAACATCACAGTTCAGTCATGTCAGCTCTGCCACTTCACGTGTCTCGCTATGAAACCTAACGGATCAATGGTTATGCTGTTTTGTGCCCTTGACGTTATCAGCACCTGTAAAGGGAGTTGTTTTCTCAAACTGCTGAAGTAAGTTCATCTAGTTTTAGAAACTTTCATTGAACAGTCTATAACAGTGTCACAACTAAGCATATTAAGCACTTAAATGCTTTAAATGAGAATAACATAAAATTTCTATTACAGGAGCTAGAGCCTGTCCCAGTAGTCATAGGTAGAGCACACCTGGACAGGTCACCAGTCTGTCAGAGGACTAACACAGATGCAGCCTGACTCAATCCTAAATGTTCAGCACACAGAGACACAGAGGTACCGTTTAAAGTTTAGTGTTAACTTGAGTCACTGATCATTTGCAGTATTACAGAGTCTGGCAGTCTTTGCATGATGTCCACGTCACTGTAAGTTTCTAGCTGACTCTCAGGTGTGACAGGTGTGCCAGCAGGAAAGAGTAATAATAGCCTGCATCCTGAGGTTTTTCATGCAGGATTAAAGGAGCCAGGCTTTGTTCACACAGCTAGGATTGTATTTTACACTGACCCTGGGTCAGTATAAGTATCATACAGTTTAAACGAAGCACTGAAACTTGCACATATTTATTACAGATGCACTGAAGCTAATCGAGATATTTGCTGTCAGTCTGTGGCTGCGATTAAACACTTTACTGGAAACTTTATTAACTAGTAACTTCGTCAGTCATGACAGAAGCTAATATTTCTGTGCTAACATCGTTTAAACAGTAACAGCTTTACTCCAATATAAGCTAACGTTTACACCGTAACTTTAAGCTAGCACCATAAAGACGGTAAAACACGTAATAACATCTACAAATGCATCTTAAAGCTGTTATATTAGCACTCGGTGTATTACTAACATAACCACATTAACATTATTGACACTCGCTGGTCTGACTTTTAATAGTCATTCTATAAATGCTGTCCGTTTAAACGGTCTTACCTGTACACACTGCTGTATCCACCGGATTGCAGCCAGAGTGGATTCTGGAGTCATCCCACGCTCCTGTTAGTGATCCTCCATCTGGATGGATGATAACAACCTTCTGAACAATCTAGCAGGAGATGGTCCATATCTAGGGGATATGGACTGATAACAGCCGAAGCGGGTGAATAAAGTCACCCAGTCGCTAGCTGTGCGATTACCCAGCATACACCAGCACAATATTAGGCACAGCACCACCATAGACATTTTCAGTGGTTTTGAATGCAGGACATGGTTATCTTACCTTGTAAAATGCATGACAATAAAACAGCTAACCACCATAAAATGGTATTATGTGTGTGTGTGTGTGTGTGTGTGTGAGAGAGAGAGAGAGAGAGAGAGAGAGAGAGAGAGAGAGAGAGAGAGAGAAAGAGAGAGAGATCAAAGGCGTGCGCTTATGTTTTTTCTTGATCAAAAGTGTGCCTCCTCTCTCTTATTGGATGTATGGTATAGCATGTTTATTCAGGTGCACCTTTGAAGTCTATGAGAATACTTTGCAGCCTGGTCTGAGTGGTCATTTCTGCACAGACACAATGAAGCGTGCACTCAGTTTAGAGGAGGCTGTTGCTGCAGTTTTGCACTCTCCACAAGCAGTGGAGATACTTCTGACAGCGAAGAAGAATTTTTGCCAGGCACCGAGGAGCTTTGCAGCTCATGTGCGGAGGAGGAGAAGGAGAAGGAGGAAGAAGAGCAGGAGGAAGAGACAAGACTGGAGGATGGCCAGTAGAGATCTAAAAATGGAGAAATCATGTGGCAACCCACACACGAAGAGGTCCTGCCATTTTTTCCTCCCCCCATTTTAACCCCAGGACCAACCCATTATGCAATTCGTATAGGATCAGCAGCCCTGTGAGCACTTTCCATCTTTTTTTTGCAGAGGACATTATGCAGTTAATCCTGCATTTCACCAACCTGCAGGGGCAACAGGTCAGTAAAAGACTGGAAGGACATAGATGAGGAGTTGCAGGCTTACATGGGGCTTGTGATGCTGGCTGGCCTGTACAGGTCTCAACATGAAACGACAACAAGCCTGTGAAATGGGGAGACAGGGCTCTTCTGTTTCATGCTACCATGTCAAAAAAAAAAAAAAGATTTGAGCAAAGAAAAAAGGTTGTCTTATTGAGCACCAGGCACCGTGAGCTACAAGTCCAGGACTCTGGGAAGAGAAAGCCCCACATCATCCTGGATTATAACAAATGCAAAGGGACTGTGGATCATTTGGACCAGGTAAGCACAATTATAAGTAATTTATTTGCCAAATTGTTTACCGTTTCTCATTGTTATAACTGATAAAGTCAGATAATGTGATTATAATAGTTTTGATATGAGATGATAGTTTTAGACTATGATAGTTTTGATAGTTACAGTAAGGAGGGGGGGGGGGGGGGGGGGTCCAGTTTGACGCCCACAGGCAGGAAGAATCTCTTGCTTATGGCTGTATAAATCTGTTCATGTCACCTGATCATTTCTTTTTGTTTTGCAGGTTTGTGGCAACTACTCCTGCCGTAGAAGGACACGTAGGTGGCCCATGTGTCTGTTCTACCACATGATCGAGGTAAGCTGCTATAATGCTTTCATTCAAGACAGCTGTAACTTTTGTGTTTTTGTGTTTTTGTACAGCTTGAAGTTACCTGTAACTTTTGATAGAAGGCTCAGACACACATCAATATGGCTTTGCCTTATACAATTCAGCATCTCCGTGCTGGAGAAACAGGTTTTGCAGCTGTTTGAGCCAAGAGCTTCCAGTTATTGAAAAAATGAAAGCCTATACTTTGTTTCGTGCGAGAACTCCATTCAAATGCATGTAAAAGTCAGAAACGCACTGTCTCGGCGAAATAAAGGGTTTACAACTTCATGAAGACAGCTGTAACTTTTGATAGGAAACTCAGATATACGTATTTATGGCTTTATCTTATAGAATTCAATATCCCCATTGAGCAAACAGTTTTAAAGCTATGTGAGCTAAGATTTTTAAGTTATTCACAAAATAAAAAGCTATACTTTGTTTCGTGTGAGAACTCCATTTATGTTACGCCCCTAATCTAGGCGTGTAGGGACGCACATAAGGTTGGAGGAGAGAGATACAAATCCCCGCCCTGGTTCCCAAGCCAAACATCCAAACCAGTTGTGAGTAAAAAAAGGTGATTTTATTTAAGGACAAGAAGCATAGCTCCAGGGTGAGCCCAGGCCAAAATAATAAACAAAACCAACTAAGACCAACCAGAAAAGACTAACTAAACCCTAGGAAAGAAAAAGAACAAACAAATGACAGAGCTATCCCTCGCTCCCTGACCAAGAAAACAGGAGAAAACGATTCCAAAAGAAAAGGCAGCTCACCCCTTCCGCTTCAGCCCACGAGTGCCTAAGCTCTCAGCTAATGCACTAGGAGCGGCTTTTACAATTCACCCTCACACAAATACACAAGATAAGCACAGGCTGGGAAAACCATGGTCAGGACCGCGACGGCTGTCAGGCTACTCGCTCGTTGCACACACTCTCTCCCTCTCTCCCCTCTGGAGCTGTCAGAGCGGCTTTTTGAACGTGGTCACCTGTTCCATGGTCCAATCAGCTGCTCACTACTCTTCATTAGGGGAGGGACCTGTAAAGTGTCTTAAACACAGTAAAGAGACACATGTCTCGCATGTAATAGTCAGAAACGCACTATCTTTGTAAAATAAAGCCTTTTTGTACAACTTCATGAAGTTAGCTGTAACTTTTGATAGAAGTTTCAGATTTACGTAGTTATGGCTTTATCTTATAATATTCAGTATCCCCGTGTTGAGCAAACAGGTTTGAGCTAAGATTTTCGAGTTATTCACATAATGAAAACCTATACTTTGTTTCGTGCGAGAACTGCATTCAAATGCATGTAATAGTCAGAAACGCACTGTCTCGGCGAAATAAAGTGTTTTTGTACAGCTTCACGAAGACAGCTGTAACTTTTGATAGAAGGCTCAGATTTATGTATTTATGGTTTTATCTTATAGAATTCAATATCCCCGTGCTGGGCAAACAGGTTTTGGAGCTGTGTGAGCTAAGATTTCCAAGTTATACACATAATGAAAACCTATACTTTGTTTCGGTCGAGTTCCCCATTCAAATGCATGTAACAGTGAGAAACGCATTGTCTTGGCGAAATAAAGCGTTTTTGTACAACTTCATATAAATAGCTGTAACTTTTGATAGAAGACTCAGACAAACATTTATCTTATAGAACTCAAGGTCCCCGTGCTGGGAAAACAGGTTTTGCAGCTGTTTGAGCTAAGATTTCCAAGTTATACACATAATGAAAACCTATACTTTGTTTCGGTCGAGTTCCCCATTCAAATGCATGTAACAGTGAGAAACGCACTGTCTTGGCGAAAGAAAGCGTTTTTGTACAACTTCATATAAATAGCTGTAACTTTTGATAGAAGACTCGGATACACATGTTTATGGCTTTATCTTATAGAACTCAAGGTCCCTGTGCTGGGCAAACAGGTTTTGCAGCCGTTTGAGCTAAGATTTTAAAATTATTCACATAATGAAAACCTATACTTTGTTTCGGGCGAGTTCCCCATTCAAATGCATGTAACAGTGAGAAACGCATTGTCTTGGCGAAATAAAACGTTCTTGAACAACTTCATATAAATCGCTGTAACTTTTCATAGAAGACTCAGACAAACATGTTTATGGCTTTATCTTATAGAACTCAATATCCCCGTGCTGGGCAAACAGGTTTTGCAGCTGTTTGAGCTAAGATTTCCAAGTTATACACATAATGAAAACCTATACTTTGTTTCGGTCGAGTTCCCCATTCAAATGCATGTAACAGTGAGAAACGCACTGTCTTGGCGAAAGAAAGCGTTTTTGAACAACTTCATATAAATAGCTGTAACTTTTGATGGAAGATTCAGATATACTATTCATGACTTTATCTTATAGAACTCAAGGTCCCCGTGCTGGGAAAACAGAACAGATTTTGCAGCCGTTTGAGCTAAGATTTTAAAATTATTCACATAATGAAAACCTATACTTTGTTTCGGTCGAGTTCCCCATTCAAATGCATGTAACAGTGAGAAACGCACTGTCTTGGCGAAAGAAAGCGTTTTTGTACAACTTCATATAAATAGCTGTAACTTTTGATGGAAGACTCAGAAACACATGTTCATGGCTTTATCTTATAGAACTCAAGGTCCCTGTGCTGGGAAAACAGGATTTGCAGCTGTTTGAGCTAAGATTTTCAAGTTATACACATAATGAAAACCTATACTTTGTTTTGGTCGAGTTCCCCATTCAAATGCATGTAACAGTGAGAAACGCACTGTCTTGGCGAAAGAAAGCGTTTTTGTACAACTTCATATAAATAGCTGTAACTTTTGATAGAAGACTCAGACAAACATGTTTATGGCTTTATCTTATAGAACTCAAGGTCCCTGTGCTGGGAAAACAGGATTTGCAGCTGTTTGAGCTTAGATTTTCAAGTTATACATATAATGAAAACCTATACTTTGTTTCGGTCGAGTTCCCCATTCAAATGCATGTAACAGTGAGAAACGCACTGTCTTGGCGAAAGAAAGCTTTTTTGTACAACTTCATATAAATAGCTGTAACTTTTGATAGAAGACTCGGATATACATGTTTATGGCTTTATCTTATAGAACTCAAGGTCCCCGTGCTGGGAAAACAGGTTTTGCAGCTGTTTGAGCTAGGATTTTCAAGTTATACACATAATGAAAACCTATACTTTGTTTTGGTCGAGTTCCCCATTCAAATGCATATAACAGTGAGAAACGCACTGTCTTGGCGAAATAAAGCGTTTTTGAACAACTTCATATAAATAGCTGTAACTTTTGGTAGAAGACTCAGACAAACATGTTTATGGCTTTATCTTATAGAACTCAAGGTCCCCGTGCTGGGAAAACAGGTTTTGCAGCTGTTTGAGCTAAGATTTTAAAGTTATACACATAATGAAAACCTATACTTTGTTTCGGTCGAGTTCCCCATTCAAATGCATGTAACAGTGAGAAACGCACTGTCTTGGCGAAAGAAAGCGTTTTTGTACAACTTCATATAAATAGCTGTAACTTTTGGTAGTAGACTCAGACAAACATGTTTATGGCTTTATCTTATAGAACTCAAGGTCCCCGTGCTGGGAAAACAGGATTTGCAGCTGTTTGAGCTAAGATTTCCAAGTTAAACACATAATGAAAACCTATACTTTGTTTCGGTCGAGTTCCCCATTCAAATGCATATAACAGTGAGAAACGCACTGTCTTGGCGAAAGAAAGCGTTTTTGTACAACTTCATATAAATAGCTGTAACTTTTGATGGAAGACTCAGACAAACATGTTTATGGCTTTATCTTATAGAACTCAAGGTCCCCGTGCTGGGAAAACATGATTTGCAGCTGTTTGAGCTAAGATTTCCAAGTTATACACATAATGAAAACCTATACTTTGTTTCGGTCGAGTTCCCCATTCAAATGCATGTAACAGTGAGAAACGCACTGTCTTGGCGAAAGAAAGCGTTTTTGTACAACTTCATATAAATAGCTGTAACTTTTGATAGAAGACTCGGATACACATGTTTATGGCTTTATCTTATAGAACTCAAGGTCCCCGTGCTGGGAAAACAGGATTTGCAGCTGTTTGAGCTAAGATTTTCAATTTATACACATAATGAAAACCTATACTTTGTTTCGGTCAAGTTCCCCATTCAAATGCATGTAACAGTGAGAAACGCACTGTCTTGGCGAAAGAAAGCGTTTTTGTACAACTTCATATAAATAGCTGTAACTTTTGATGAAAGACTCAGACAAACATGTTTATGGCTTTATCTTATAGAACTCAAGGTCCCCGTGCTGGGAAAACAGGTTTTGCAGCTGTTTGAGCTAAGATTTCCAAGTTATACACATAATGAAAACCTATACTTTGTTTCGGTCGAGTTCCCCATTCAAATGCATGTAACAGTGAGAAACGTACTGTCTTGGCGAAATAAAGCGTTTTTGAACAACTTCATATAAATAGCTGTAACTTTTGATGGAAGACTCAGAAACACATGTTCATGGCTTTATCTTATAGAACTCAAGGTCCCTGTGCTGGGAAAACAGGATTTGCAGCTGTTTGAGCTAAGATTTTCAAGTTATACACATAATGAAAACCTATACTTTGTTTCGGTCGAGTTCCCCATTCAAATGCATGTAACAGTGAGAAACCACTTTCTTGGCGAAAGAAAGCGTTTTTGTACAACTTCATATAAATAGCTGTAACTTTTGATGAAAGACTCAGACAAACATGTTTATGGCTTTATCTTATAGAACTCAAGGTCCCCGTGCTGGGCAAACAGGATTTGCAGCTGTTTGAGCTAGGATTTTCAAGTTATACACATAATGAAAACCTATACTTTGTTTTGGTCGAGTTCCCCATTCAAATGCATGTAACAGTGAGAAACGCACTGTCTTGGCGAAAGAAAGCGTTTTTGTACAACTTCATATAAATAGCTGTAACTTTTGATGAAAGACTCAGACAAACATGTTTATGGCTTTATCTTATAGAACTCAAGGTCCCCGTGCTGGGAAAACAGGTTTTGCAGCTGTTTGAGCTAAGATTTCCAAGTTATACACATAATGAAAACCTATACTTTGTTTCGGTCGAGTTCCCCATTCAAATGCATGTAACAGTGAGAAACGCACTGTCTTGGCGAAATAAAGCGTTTTTGTACAACTTCATATAAATAGCTGTAACTTTTGGTAGAAGACTCGGATACACATGTTTATGGCTTTATCTTATAGAACTCAAGGTCCCCGTGCTGGGAAAACAGGTTTTGCAGCTGTTTGAGCTAAGATTTTAAAGTTATACACATAATGAAAACCTATACTTTGTTTCGGTCGAGTTCCCCATTCAAATGCATGTAACAGTGAGAAACGCACTGTCTTGGCGAAAGAAAGCGTTTTTGTACAACTTCATATAAATAGCTGTAACTTTTGATGAAAGACTCAGACAAACATGTTTATGGCTTTATCTTATAGAACTCAAGGTCCCCGTGCTGGGAAAACAGGTTTTGCAGCTGTTTGAGCTAAGATTTCCAAGTTATACACATAATGAAAACCTATACTTTGTTTCGGTCGAGTTCCCCATTCAAATGCATGTAACAGTGAGAAACGCACTGTCTTGGCGAAATAAAGCGTTTTTGAACAACTTCATATAAATAGCTGTAACTTTTGATGGAAGACTCAGAAACACATGTTCATGGCTTTATCTTATAGAACTCAAGGTCCCTGTGCTGGGAAAACAGAACAGGTTTTGCAGCTGTTTGAGCTAAGATTTCCAAGTTATACACATAATGAAAACCTATACTTTGTTTCGGTCGAGTTCCCCATTCAAATGCATGTAACAGTGAGAAACGCACTGTCTTGGCGAAATAAAGCGTTTTTGTACAACTTCCTATAAATAGCTGTAACTTTTGATGGAAGACTCAGACAAACATGTTCATGGCTTTATCTTATAGAACTCAAGGTCCCTGTGCTGGGAAAACAGAACAGGTTTTGCAGCTGTTTGAGCTAAGATTTCCAAGTTATACACATAATGAAAACCTATACTTTGTTTCGGTCGAGTTCCCCATTCAAATGCATGTAACAGTGAGAAACGCACTGTCTTGGCGAAAGAAAGCGTTTTTGTACAACTTCATATAAAAAGCTGTAACTTTTGATAGAAGACTCGGATACACATGTTTATGGCTTTATCTTATAGAACTTAAGGTCCCCGTGCTGGGAAAACAGGATTTGCACAGGATTTGCAGCTGTTTGAGCTAAGATTTTCAAGTTAAACACATAATGAAAACCTATGGCTTTATCTTATAGAACTCAAGGTCCCCGTGCTGGGAAAACAGGTTTTGCAGCTGTTTGAGCTAAGATTTCCAAGTTATACACATAATGAAAACCTATACTTTGTTTCGGTCGAGTTCCCCATTCAAATGCATGTAACAGTGAGAAACGCACTGTCTTGGCGAAAGAAAGCGTTTTTGTACAACTTCATATAAATAGCTGTAACTTTTGGTAGAAGACTCGGATACACATGTTTATGGCTTTATCTTATAGAACTCAAGGTCCCCGTGCTGGGAAAACAGGTTTTGCAGCTGTTTGAGCTAAGATTTTAAAGTTATACACATAATGAAAACCTATACTTTGTTTCGGTCGAGTTCCCCATTCAAATGCATGTAACAGTGAGAAACGCACTGTCTTGGCGAAAGAAAGCGTTTTTGTACAACTTCATATAAATAGCTGTAACTTTTGATGAAAGACTCAGACAAACATGTTTATGGCTTTATCTTATAGAACTCAAGGTCCCCGTGCTGGGAAAACAGGTTTTGCAGCTGTTTGAGCTAAGATTTCCAAGTTATACACATAAAGAAAACCTATACTTTGTTTCGGTCGAGTTCCCCATTCAAATGCATGTAACAGTGAGAAACGCACTGTCTTGGCGAAATAAAGCGTTTTTGTACAACTTCCTATAAATAGCTGTAACTTTTGATGGAAGACTCAGAAACACATGTTCATGGCTTTATCTTATAGAACTCAAGGTCCCTGTGCTGGGAAAACAGAACAGGTTTTGCAGCTGTTTGAGCTAAGATTTCCAAGTTATACACATAATGAAAACCTATACTTTGTTTCGGTCGAGTTCCCCATTCAAATGCATGTAACAGTGAGAAACGCACTGTCTTGGCGAAATAAAGCGTTTTTGTACAACTTCATATAAATAGCTGTAACTTTTGATGGAAGACTCAGAAAAACATGTTCATGGCTTTATCTTATAGAACTCAAGGTCCCCGTGCTGGGAAAACAGGATTTGCAGCTGTTTGAGCTAAGATTTTCAAGTTATACACATAATGAAAACCTATACTTTGTTTTGGTCGAGTTCCCCATTCAAATGCATGTAACAGTGAGAAACGCACTGTCTTGGCGAAATAAAGCGTTTTTGTACAACTTCATATAAATAGCTGTAACTTTTGGTAGAAGACTCAGACAAACATGTTTATGGCTTTATCTTATAGAACTCAAGGTCCCCGTGCTGGGAAAACAGGTTTTGCAGCTGTTTGAGCTAAGATTTTAAAGTTATACACATAATGAAAACCTATACTTTGTTTTGGTCGAGTTCCCCATTCAAATGCATGTAACAGTGAGAAACGCACTGTCTTGGCGAAAGAAAGCGTTTTTGTACAACTTCATATAAATAGCTGTAACTTTTGATAGAAGACTCAGACAAACATGTTTATGGCTTTATCTTATAGAACTCAAGGTCCCCGTGCTGGGAAAACAGGATTTGCAGCTGTTTGAGCTTAGATTTTCAAGTTATACATATAATGAAAACCTATACTTTGTTTCGGTCGAGTTCCCCATTCAAATGCATGTAACAGTGAGAAACGCACTGTCTTGGCGAAAGAAAGCTTTTTTGTACAACTTCATATAAATAGCTGTAACCTTTGATAGAAGACTCAGACAAACATGTTTATGGCTTTATCTTATAGAACTCAAGGTCCCCTTGCTGGGAAAACAGGATTTGCAGCTGTTTGAGCTAAGATTTTCAAGTTATACACATAATGAAAACCTATACTTTGTTTCGGTCGAGTTCCCCATTCAAATGCATGTAACAGTGAGAAACGCATTGTCTTGGCGAAATAAAGCGTTTTTGTACAACTTCATATAAATAGCTGTAACTTTTGATAGAAGACTCGGATATACATGTTTATGGCTTTATCTTATAGAACTCAAGGTCCCCGTGCTGGGAAAACTGGTTTTGCAGCTGTTTGAGCTAGGATTTTCAAGTTATACACATAATGAAAACCTATACTTTGTTTTGGTCGAGTTCCCCATTCAAATGCATATAACAGTGAGAAACGCACTGTCTTGGCGAAAGAAAGCGTTTTTGTACAACTTCATATAAATAGCTGTAACTTTTGATGAAAGACTCAGACAAACATGTTTATGGCTTTATCTTATAGAACTCAAGGTCCCCGTGCTGGGAAAACAGGTTTTGCAGCTGTTTGAGCTAAGATTTCCAAGTTATACACATAATGAAAACCTATACTTTGTTTCGGTCGAGTTCCCCATTCAAATGCATGTAACAGTGAGAAACGCACTGTCTTGGCGAAATAAAGCGTTTTTGAACAACTTCATATAAATAGCTGTAACTTTTGATGGAAGACTCAGAAACACATGTTCATGGCTTTATCTTATAGAACTCAAGGTCCCTGTGCTGGGAAAACAGGATTTGCAGCTGTTTGAGCTAAGATTTTCAAGTTATACACATAATGAAAACCTATACTTTGTTTCGGTCGAGTTCCCCATTCAAATGCATGTAACAGTGAGAAACGCACTGTCTTGGCGAAAGAAAGCGTTTTTGTACAACTTCATATAAATAGCTGTAACTTTTGATGAAAGACTCAGACAAACATGTTTATGGCTTTATCTTATAGAACTCAAGGTCCCCGTGCTGGGAAAACAGGTTTTGCAGCTGTTTGAGCTAAGATTTCCAAGTTATACACATAATGAAAACCTATACTTTGTTTCGGTCGAGTTCCCCATTCAAATGCATGTAACAGTGAGAAACGCACTGTCTTGGCGAAATAAAGCGTTTTTGTACAACTTCCTATAAATAGCTGTAACTTTTGATGGAAGACTCAGAAACACATGTTCATGGCTTTATCTTATAGAACTCAAGGTCCCTGTGCTGGGAAAACAGAACAGGTTTTGCAGCTGTTTGAGCTAAGATTTCCAAGTTATACACATAATGAAAACCTATACTTTGTTTCGGTCGAGTTCCCCATTCAAATGCATGTAACAGTGAGAAACGCACTGTCTTGGCGAAAGAAAGCGTTTTTGTACAACTTCATATAAAAAGCTGTAACTTTTGATAGAAGACTCGGATACACATGTTTATGGCTTTATCTTATAGAACTTAAGGTCCCCGTGCTGGGAAAACAGGATTTGCACAGGATTTGCAGCTGTTTGAGCTAAGATTTTCAAGTTAAACACATAATGAAAACCTATGCTTTGTTTCGGTCGAATTCCCCATTCAAATGCATGTAACAGTGAGAAACGCACTGTCTTGGCGAAAGAAAGCGTTTTTGTACAACTTCATATAAATAGCTGTAACTTTTGATGAAAGACTCAGACAAACATGTTTATGGCTTTATCTTATAGAACTCAAGGTCCCCGTGCTGGGAAAACAGGTTTTGCAGCTGTTTGAGCTAAGATTTCCAAGTTATACACATAATGAAAACCTATACTTTGTTTCGGTCGAGTTCCCCATTCAAATGCATGTAACAGTGAGAAACGCACTGTCTTGGCGAAATAAAGCGTTTTTGTACAACTTCATATAAATAGCTGTAACTTTTGGTAGAAGACTCGGATACACATGTTTATGGCTTTATCTTATAGAACTCAAGGTCCCCGTGCTGGGAAAACAGGTTTTGCAGCTGTTTGAGCTAAGATTTTAAAGTTATACACATAATGAAAACCTATACTTTGTTTCGGTCGAGTTCCCCATTCAAATGCATGTAACAGTGAGAAACGCACTGTCTTGGCGAAAGAAAGCGTTTTTGTACAACTTCATATAAATAGCTGTAACTTTTGATGAAAGACTCAGACAAACATGTTTATGGCTTTATCTTATAGAACTCAAGGTCCCCGTGCTGGGAAAACAGGTTTTGCAGCTGTTTGAGCTAAGATTTCCAAGTTATACACATAATGAAAACCTATACTTTGTTTCGGTCGAGTTCCCCATTCAAATGCATGTAACAGTGAGAAACGCACTGTCTTGGCGAAAGAAAGCGTTTTTGTACAACTTCATATAAATAGCTGTAACTTTTGATGAAAGACTCAGACAAACATGTTTATGGCTTTATCTTATAGAACTCAAGGTCCCCGTGCTGGGAAAACAGGTTTTGCAGCTGTTTGAGCTAAGATTTCCAAGTTATACACATAATGAAAACCTATACTTTGTTTCGGTCGAGTTCCCCATTCAAATGCATGTAACAGTGAGAAACGCACTGTCTTGGCGAAATAAAGCGTTTTTGTACAACTTCCTATAAATAGCTGTAACTTTTGATGGAAGACTCAGAAACACATGTTCATGGCTTTATCTTATAGAACTCAAGGTCCCTGTGCTGGGAAAACACAACAGGTTTTGCAGCTGTTTGAGCTAAGATTTCCAAGTTATACACATAATGAAAACCTATACTTTGTTTCGGTCGAGTTCCCCATTCAAATGCATGTAACAGTGAGAAACGCACTGTCTTGGCGAAAGAAAGCGTTTTTGTACAACTTCATATAAAAAGCTGTAACTTTTGATAGAAGACTCGGATACACATGTTTATGGCTTTATCTTATAGAACTTAAGGTCCCCGTGCTGGGAAAACAGGATTTGCACAGGATTTGCAGCTGTTTGAGCTAAGATTTTCAAGTTAAACACATAATGAAAACCTATGCTTTGTTTCGGTCGAGTTCCCCATTCAAATGCATGTATCAGTGAGAAACGCACTGTCTTGGCGAAAGAAAGCGTTTTTGTACAACTTCATATAAATAGCTGTAACTTTTGATGAAAGACTCAGACAAACATGTTTATGGCTTTATCTTATAGAACTCAAGGTCCCCGTGCTGGGAAAACAGGATTTGCAGCCGTTTGAGCTAAGATTTTCAAGTTATACACATAATGAAAACCTATACTTTGTTTCGGTCGAGTTCCCCATTCAAATGCATGTAACAGTGAGAAACGCACTGTCTTGGCGAAATAAAGCGGTTTTGTACAACTTCATATAAATAGCTGTAACTTTTGATAGAAGACTCAGAAACACATGTTCATGGCTTTATCTTATAGAACTTAAGGTCCCTGTGCTGGGAAAACAGGATTTGCAGCTGTTTGAGCTAAGATTTTCAAGTTATACACATAATGAAAACCTATACTTTGTTTTGGTCGAGTTCCCCATTCAAATGCATGTAACAGTGAGAAACCACTTTCTTGGCGAAAGAAAGCGTTTTTGTACAACTTCATATAAATAGCTGTAACTTTTGATGAAAGACTCAGACAAACATGTTTATGGCTTTATCTTATAGAACTCAAGGTCCCCGTGCTGGGCAAACAGGATTTGCAGCTGTTTGAGCTAGGATTTTCAAGTTATACACATAATGAAAACCTATACTTTGTTTTGGTCGAGTTCCCCATTCAAATGCATGTAACAGTGAGAAACGCACTGTCTTGGCGAAATAAAGCGTTTTTGTACAACTTCAAATAAATAGCTGTAACTTTTGGTAGTAGACTCAGACAAACATGTTTATGGCTTTATCTTATAGAACTCAAGGTCCCCGTGCTGGGAAAACAGGATTTGCAGCTGTTTGAGCTAAGATTTCCAAGTTAAACACATAATGAAAACCTATACTTTGTTTCGGTCGAGTTCCCCATTCAAATGCATATAACAGTGAGAAACGCACTGTCTTGGCGAAAGAAAGCGTTTTTGTACAACTGTAACTTTTGATGGAAGACTCAGACAAACATGTTTATGGCTTTATCTTATAGAACTCAAGGTCCCCGTGCTGGGAAAACATGATTTACAGCTGTTTGAGCTAAGATTTCCAAGTTATACACATAATGAAAACCTATACTTTGTTTCGGTCGAGTTCCCCATTCAAATGCATGTAACAGTGAGAAACGCACTGTCTTGGCGAAAGAAAGCGTTTTTGTACAACTTCATATAAATAGCTGTAACTTTTGATAGAAGACTCGGATACACATGTTTATGGCTTTATCTTATAGAACTCAAGGTCCCCGTGCTGGGAAAACAGGATTTGCAGCTGTTTGAGCTAAGATTTTCAATTTATACACATAATGAAAACCTATACTTTGTTTCGGTCAAGTTCCCCATTCAAATGCATGTAACAGTGAGAAACGCACTGTCTTGGCGAAAGAAAGCGTTTTTGTACAACTTCATATAAATAGCTGTAACTTTTGATGAAAGACTCAGACAAACATGTTTATGGCTTTATCTTATAGAACTCAAGGTCCCCGTGCTGGGAAAACAGGTTTTGCAGCTGTTTGAGCTAAGATTTCCAAGTTATACACATAATGAAAACCTATACTTTGTTTCGGTCGAGTTCCCCATTCAAATGCATGTAACAGTGAGAAACGCACTGTCTTGGCGAAATAAAGCGTTTTTGAACAACTTCATATAAATAGCTGTAACTTTTGATGGAAGACTCAGAAACACATGTTCATGGCTTTATCTTATAGAACTCAAGGTCCCTGTGCTGGGAAAACAGGATTTGCAGCTGTTTGAGCTAAGATTTTCAAGTTATACACATAATGAAAACCTATACTTTGTTTCGGTCGAGTTCCCCATTCAAATGCATGTAACAGTGAGAAACCACTTTCTTGGCGAAAGAAAGCGTTTTTGTACAACTTCATATAAATAGCTGTAACTTTTGATGAAAGACTCAGACAAACATGTTTATGGCTTTATCTTATAGAACTCAAGGTCCCCGTGCTGGGCAAACAGGATTTGCAGCTGTTTGAGCTAGGATTTTCAAGTTATACACATAATGAAAACCTATACTTTGTTTCGGTCGAGTTCCCCATTCAAATGCATATAACAGTGAGAAACGCACTGTCTTGGCGAAAGAAAGCGTTTTTGTACAACTTCATATAAATAGCTGTAACTTTTGATGGAAGACTCAGACAAACATGTTTATGGCTTTATCTTATAGAACTCAAGGTCCCCGTGCTGGGAAAACATGATTTGCAGCTGTTTGAGCTAAGATTTCCAAGTTATACACATAATGAAAACCTATACTTTGTTTCGGTCGAGTTCCCCATTCAAATGCATGTAACAGTGAGAAACGCACTGTCTTGGCGAAAGAAAGCGTTTTTGTACAACTTCATATAAAAAGCTGTAACTTTTGATAGAAGACTCGGATACACATGTTTATGGCTTTATCTTATAGAACTTAAGGTCCCCGTGCTGGGAAAACAGGATTTGCACAGGATTTGCAGCTGTTTGAGCTAAGATTTTCAAGTTAAACACATAATGAAAACCTATGCTTTGTTTCGGTCGAGTTCCCCATTCAAATGCATGTAACAGTGAGAAACGCACTGTCTTGGCGAAAGAAAGCGTTTTTGTACAACTTCATATAAATAGCTGTAACTTTTGATGAAAGACTCAGACAAACATGTTTATGGCTTTATCTTATAGAACTCAAGGTCCCCGTGCTGGGAAAACAGGTTTTGCAGCTGTTTGAGCTAAGATTTCCAAGTTATACACATAATGAAAACCTATACTTTGTTTCGGTCGAGTTCCCCATTCAAATGCATGTAACAGTGAGAAACGCACTGTCTTGGCGAAATAAAGCGTTTTTGTACAACTTCATATAAATAGCTGTAACTTTTGGTAGAAGACTCGGATACACATGTTTATGGCTTTATCTTATAGAACTCAAGGTCCCCGTGCTGGGAAAACAGGTTTTGCAGCTGTTTGAGCTAAGATTTTAAAGTTATACACATAATGAAAACCTATACTTTGTTTCGGTCGAGTTCCCCATTCAAATGCATGTAACAGTGAGAAACGCACTGTCTTGGCGAAAGAAAGCGTTTTTGTACAACTTCATATAAATAGCTGTAACTTTTGATGAAAGACTCAGACAAACATGTTTATGGCTTTATCTTATAGAACTCAAGGTCCCCGTGCTGGGAAAACAGGTTTTGCAGCTGTTTGAGCTAAGATTTCCAAGTTATACACATAATGAAAACCTATACTTTGTTTCGGTCGAGTTCCCCATTCAAATGCATGTAACAGTGAGAAACGCACTGTCTTGGCGAAAGAAAGCGTTTTTGTACAACTTCATATAAATAGCTGTAACTTTTGATGAAAGACTCAGACAAACATGTTTATGGCTTTATCTTATAGAACTCAAGGTCCCCGTGCTGGGAAAACAGGTTTTGCAGCTGTTTGAGCTAAGATTTCCAAGTTATACACATAATGAAAACCTATACTTTGTTTCGGTCGAGTTCCCCATTCAAATGCATGTAACAGTGAGAAACGCACTGTCTTGGCGAAATAAAGCGTTTTTGTACAACTTCCTATAAATAGCTGTAACTTTTGATGGAAGACTCAGAAACACATGTTCATGGCTTTATCTTATAGAACTCAAGGTCCCTGTGCTGGGAAAACAGAACAGGTTTTGCAGCTGTTTGAGCTAAGATTTCCAAGTTATACACATAATGAAAACCTATACTTTGTTTCGGTCGAGTTCCCCATTCAAATGCATGTAACAGTGAGAAACGCACTGTCTTGGCGAAAGAAAGCGTTTTTGTACAACTTCATATAAAAAGCTGTAACTTTTGATAGAAGACTCGGATACACATGTTTATGGCTTTATCTTATAGAACTTAAGGTCCCCGTGCTGGGAAAACAGGATTTGCACAGGATTTGCAGCTGTTTGAGCTAAGATTTTCAAGTTAAACACATAATGAAAACCTATGCTTTGTTTCGGTCGAGTTCCCCATTCAAATGCATGTAACAGTGAGAAACGCACTGTCTTGGCGAAAGAAAGCGTTTTTGTACAACTTCATATAAATAGCTGTAACTTTTGATGAAAGACTCAGACAAACATGTTTATGGCTTTATCTTATAGAACTCAAGGTCCCCGTGCTGGGAAAACAGGTTTTGCAGCTGTTTGAGCTAAGATTTCCAAGTTATACACATAATGAAAACCTATACTTTGTTTCGGTCGAGTTCCCCATTCAAATGCATGTAACAGTGAGAAACGCACTGTCTTGGCGAAATAAAGCGTTTTTGTACAACTTCATATAAATAGCTGTAACTTTTGGTAGAAGACTCGGATACACATGTTTATGGCTTTATCTTATAGAACTCAAGGTCCCCGTGCTGGGAAAACAGGTTTTGCAGCTGTTTGAGCTAAGATTTTAAAGTTATACACATAATGAAAACCTATACTTTGTTTCGGTCGAGTTCCCCATTCAAATGCATGTAACAGTGAGAAACGCACTGTCTTGGCGAAAGAAAGCGTTTTTGTACAACTTCATATAAATAGCTGTAACTTTTGATGAAAGACTCAGACAAACATGTTTATGGCTTTATCTTATAGAACTCAAGGTCCCCGTGCTGGGAAAACAGGTTTTGCAGCTGTTTGAGCTAAGATTTCCAAGTTATACACATAATGAAAACCTATACTTTGTTTCGGTCGAGTTCCCCATTCAAATGCATGTAACAGTGAGAAACGCACTGTCTTGGCGAAATAAAGCGTTTTTGTACAACTTCCTATAAATAGCTGTAACTTTTGATGGAAGACTCAGAAACACATGTTCATGGCTTTATCTTATAGAACTCAAGGTCCCTGTGCTGGGAAAACAGAACAGGTTTTGCAGCTGTTTGAGCTAAGATTTCCAAGTTATACACATAATGAAAACCTATACTTTGTTTTGGTCGAGTTCCCCATTCAAATGCATATAACAGTGAGAAACGCACTGTCTTGGCGAAATAAAGCGTTTTTGTACAACTTCATATAAGTAGCTGTAACTTTTGGTAGAAGACTCAGACAAACATGTTTATGGCTTTATCTTATAGAACTCAAGGTCCCCGTGCTGGGAAAACAGGTTTTGCAGCTGTTTGAGCTAAGATTTTAAAGTTATACACATAATGAAAACCTATACTTTGTTTCGGTCGAGTTCCCCATTCAAATGCATATAACAGTGAGAAACGCACTGTCTTGGCGAAAGAAAGCGTTTTTGTACAACTTCATATAAATAGCTGTAACTTTTGATAGAAGACTCGGATACACATGTTTATGGCTTTATCTTATAGAACTCAAGGTCCCCGTGCTGGGCAAACAGGATTTGCAGCCGTTTGAGCTAAGATTTTCAAGTTATACACATAATGAAAACCTATACTTTGTTTCGGTCGAGTTCCCCATTCAAATGCATGTAACAGTGAGAAACGCACTGTCTTGGCGAAATAAAGCGTTTTTGTACAACTTCATATAAATAGCTGTAACTTTTGATAGAAGACTCGGATATACATGTTTATGGCTTTATCTTATAGAACTCAAGGTCCCCGTGCTGGGAAAACAGGTTTTGCAGCTGTTTGAGCAGAGATTTTCAAGTTATACACATAATGAAAACCTATACTTTGTTTTGGTCGAGTTCCCCATTCAAATGCATGTAACAGTGAGAAACGCACTGTCTTGGCGAAATAAAGCGTTTTTGTACAACTTCATATAAATAGCTGTAACTTTTGGTAGAAGACTCAGACAAACATGTTTATGGCTTTATCTTATAGAACTCAAGGTCCCCGTGCTGGGAAAACAGGTTTTGCAGCTGTTTGAGCTAAGATTTTCAAGTTATACACATAATGAAAACCTATACTTTGTTTCGGTCGAGTTCCCCATTCAAATGCATGTAACAGTGAGAAACGCACTGTCTTGGCGAAAGAAAGCTTTTTTGTACAACTTCATATAAATAGCTGTAACTTTTGATAGAAGACTCGGATATACATGTTTATGGCTTTATCTTATAGAACTCAAGGTCCCCGTGCTGGGAAAACAGGTTTTGCAGCTGTTTGAGCTAAGATTTTAAAGTTATACACATAATGAAAACCTATACTTTGTTTCGGTCGAGTTCCCCATTCAAATGCATGTAACAGTGAGAAACGCACTGTCTTGGCGAAAGAAAGCGTTTTTGTACAACTTCATATAAATAGCTGTAACTTTTGATGAAAGACTCAGACAAACATGTTTATGGCTTTATCTTATAGAACTCAAGGTCCCCGTGCTGGGAAAACAGGTTTTGCAGCTGTTTGAGCTAAGATTTCCAAGTTATACACATAATGAAAACCTATACTTTGTTTCGGTCGAGTTCCCCATTCAAATGCATGTAACAGTGAGAAACGCACTGTCTTGGCGAAAGAAAGCGTTTTTGTACAACTTCATATAAATAGCTGTAACTTTTGATGAAAGACTCAGACAAACATGTTTATGGCTTTATCTTATAGAACTCAAGGTCCCCGTGCTGGGAAAACAGGTTTTGCAGCTGTTTGAGCTAAGATTTCCAAGTTATACACATAATGAAAACCTATACTTTGTTTCGGTCGAGTTCCCCATTCAAATGCATGTAACAGTGAGAAACGCACTGTCTTGGCGAAATAAAGCGTTTTTGTACAACTTCCTATAAATAGCTGTAACTTTTGATGGAAGACTCAGAAACACATGTTCATGGCTTTATCTTATAGAACTCAAGGTCCCTGTGCTGGGAAAACAGAACAGGTTTTGCAGCTGTTTGAGCTAAGATTTCCAAGTTATACACATAATGAAAACCTATACTTTGTTTCGGTCGAGTTCCCCATTCAAATGCATGTAACAGTGAGAAACGCACTGTCTTGGCGAAAGAAAGCGTTTTTGTACAACTTCATATAAAAAGCTGTAACTTTTGATAGAAGACTCGGATACACATGTTTATGGCTTTATCTTATAGAACTTAAGGTCCCCGTGCTGGGAAAACAGGATTTGCACAGGATTTGCAGCTGTTTGAGCTAAGATTTTCAAGTTAAACACATAATGAAAACCTATGCTTTGTTTCGGTCGAGTTCCCCATTCAAATGCATGTAACAGTGAGAAACGCACTGTCTTGGCGAAAGAAAGCGTTTTTGTACAACTTCATATAAATAGCTGTAACTTTTGATGAAAGACTCAGACAAACATGTTTATGGCTTTATCTTATAGAACTCAAGGTCCCCGTGCTGGGAAAACAGGTTTTGCAGCTGTTTGAGCTAAGATTTCCAAGTTATACACATAATGAAAACCTATACTTTGTTTCGGTCGAGTTCCCCATTCAAATGCATGTAACAGTGAGAAACGCACTGTCTTGGCGAAATAAAGCGTTTTTGTACAACTTCATATAAATAGCTGTAACTTTTGGTAGAAGACTCGGATACACATGTTTATGGCTTTATCTTATAGAACTCAAGGTCCCCGTGCTGGGAAAACAGGTTTTGCAGCTGTTTGAGCTAAGATTTTAAAGTTATACACATAATGAAAACCTATACTTTGTTTCGGTCGAGTTCCCCATTCAAATGCATGTAACAGTGAGAAACGCACTGTCTTGGCGAAAGAAAGCGTTTTTGTACAACTTCATATAAATAGCTGTAACTTTTGATGAAAGACTCAGACAAACATGTTTATGGCTTTATCTTATAGAACTCAAGGTCCCCGTGCTGGGAAAACAGGTTTTGCAGCTGTTTGAGCTAAGATTTCCAAGTTATACACATAATGAAAACCTATACTTTGTTTCGGTCGAGTTCCCCATTCAAATGCATGTAACAGTGAGAAACGCACTGTCTTGGCGAAATAAAGCGTTTTTGTACAACTTCCTATAAATAGCTGTAACTTTTGATGGAAGACTCAGAAACACATGTTCATGGCTTTATCTTATAGAACTCAAGGTCCCTGTGCTGGGAAAACAGAACAGGTTTTGCAGCTGTTTGAGCTAAGATTTCCAAGTTATACACATAATGAAAACCTATACTTTGTTTTGGTCGAGTTCCCCATTCAAATGCATATAACAGTGAGAAACGCACTGTCTTGGCGAAATAAAGCGTTTTTGTACAACTTCATATAAGTAGCTGTAACTTTTGGTAGAAGACTCAGACAAACATGTTTATGGCTTTATCTTATAGAACTCAAGGTCCCCGTGCTGGGAAAACAGGTTTTGCAGCTGTTTGAGCTAAGATTTTAAAGTTATACACATAATGAAAACCTATACTTTGTTTCGGTCGAGTTCCCCATTCAAATGCATATAACAGTGAGAAACGCACTGTCTTGGCGAAAGAAAGCGTTTTTGTACAACTTCATATAAATAGCTGTAACTTTTGATAGAAGACTCGGATACACATGTTTATGGCTTTATCTTATAGAACTCAAGGTCCCCGTGCTGGGCAAACAGGATTTGCAGCCGTTTGAGCTAAGATTTTCAAGTTATACACATAATGAAAACCTATACTTTGTTTCGGTCGAGTTCCCCATTCAAATGCATGTAACAGTGAGAAACGCACTGTCTTGGCGAAATAAAGCGTTTTTGTACAACTTCATATAAATAGCTGTAACTTTTGATAGAAGACTCGGATATACATGTTTATGGCTTTATCTTATAGAACTCAAGGTCCCCGTGCTGGGAAAACAGGTTTTGCAGCTGTTTGAGCAGAGATTTTCAAGTTATACACATAATGAAAACCTATACTTTGTTTTGGTCGAGTTCCCCATTCAAATGCATGTAACAGTGAGAAACGCACTGTCTTGGCGAAATAAAGCGTTTTTGTACAACTTCATATAAATAGCTGTAACTTTTGGTAGAAGACTCAGACAAACATGTTTATGGCTTTATCTTATAGAACTCAAGGTCCCCGTGCTGGGAAAACAGGTTTTGCAGCTGTTTGAGCTAAGATTTTCAAGTTATACACATAATGAAAACCTATACTTTGTTTCGGTCGAGTTCCCCATTCAAATGCATGTAACAGTGAGAAACGCACTGTCTTGGCGAAAGAAAGCTTTTTTGTACAACTTCATATAAATAGCTGTAACTTTTGATAGAAGACTCGGATATACATGTTTATGGCTTTATCTTATAGAACTCAAGGTCCCCGTGCTGGGAAAACAGATTTTGCAGCTGTTTGAGCTAGGATTTTCAAGTTATACACATAATGAAAACCTATACTTTGTTTCGGTCGAGTTCCCCATTCAAATGCATATAACAGTGAGAAACGCACTGTCTTGGCGAAAGAAAGCGTTTTTGTACAACTTCATATAAATAGCTGTAACTTTTGATGGAAGACTCAGACAAACATGTTTATGGCTTTATCTTATAGAACTCAAGGTCCCCGTGCTGGGAAAACAGGATTTGCAGCTGTTTGAACTAAGATTTTCAAGTTATACACATAATGAAAACCTATACTTTGTTTCGGTCGAGTTCCCCATTCAAATGCATGTAACAGTGAGAAACGCACTGTCTTGGCGAAAGAAAGCGTTTTTGTACAACTTCATATAAATAGCTGTAACTTTTGATGGAAGACTCAGAAAAACATGTTCATGGCTTTATCTTATAGAACTCAGGGTCCCTGTGCTGGGAAAACAGGATTTGCAGCTGTTTGAGCTAAGATTTCCAAGTTATACACATAATGAAAACCTATACTTTGTTTCGGTCGAGTTCCCCATTCAAATGCATATAACAGTGAGAAACGCACTGTCTTGGCGAAAGAAAGCGTTTTTGTACAACTTCATATAAATAGCTGTAACTTTTGATGGAAGACTCAGACAAACATGTTTATTGCTTTTTCTTATAGAACTCAAGGTCCCCGTGCTGGGAAAACAGGATTTGCAGCTGTTTGAGCTAAGATTTTAAAGTTATACACATAATGAAAACCTATACTTTGTTTCGGTCGAGTTCCCCATTCAAATGCATGTAACAGTGAGAAACGCATTGTCTTGGCGAAATAAAGCGTTTTTGTACAACTTCATATAAATAGCTGTAACTTTTGATGGAAGACTCAGACAAACATGTTTATGGCTTTATCTTATAGAACTCAGGGTCCCTGTGCTGGGAAAACAGGATTTGCAGCTGTTTGAGCTAAGATTTTCAAGTTATACACATAATGAAAACCTATACTTTGTTTCGGTCGAGTTCCCCATTCAAATGCATGTAACAGTGAGAAACGCATTGTCTTGGCGAAATAAAGCGTTTTTGTACAACTTCATATAAATAGCTGTAACTTTTGATGGAAGACTCAGAAAAACATGTTCATGGCTTTATCTTATAGAACTCAGGGTCCCTGTGCTGGGAAAACAGGATTTGCAGCTGTTTGAGCTAAGATTTCCAAGTTATACACATAATGAAAACCTATACTTTGTTTCGGTCGAGTTCCCCATTCAAATGCATATAACAGTGAGAAACGCACTGTCTTGGCGAAAGAAAGCGTTTTTGTACAACTTCATATAAATAGCTGTAACTTTTGATGGAAGACTCAGACAAACATGTTTATTGCTTTTTCTTATAGAACTCAAGGTCCCCGTGCTGGGAAAACAGGATTTGCAGCTGTTTGAGCTAAGATTTTAAAGTTATACACATAATGAAAACCTATACTTTGTTTCGGTCGAGTTCCCCATTCAAATGCATGTAACAGTGAGAAACGCATTGTCTTGGCGAAATAAAGCGTTTTTGTACAACTTCATATAAATAGCTGTAACTTTTGATGGAAGACTCAGACAAACATGTTTATGGCTTTATCTTATAGAACTCAGGGTCCCTGTGCTGGGAAAACAGGATTTGCAGCTGTTTGAGCTAAGATTTTCAAGTTATACACATAATGAAAACCTATACTTTGTTTCGGTCGAGTTCCCCATTCAAATGCATGTAACAGTGAGAAACGCATTGTCTTGGCGAAATAAAGCGTTTTTGTACAACTTCATATAAATAGCTGTAACTTTTGATGGAAGACTCAGACAAACATGTTTATGGCTTTATCTTATAGAACTCAAGGTCCCCGTGCTGGGAAAACAGGATTTGCAGCTGTTTGAGCTAAGATTTTCAAGTTATACACATAATGAAAACCTATACTTTGTTTCGGGGAGTTCCCCATTCAAATGTTTGCAACAGTGAGAAACGCATTGTCTTGGCGAAATAAAGCGTTTTTGTACAACTTCATATAAATAGCTGTAACTTTTGATAGAAGACTCGGATAGACATGTTTATGGCTTTAGCTTATAGAACTCAAGGTCCCCGTGCTGGGAAAAAAGGATTTGCAGCTGTTTGAGATAAGATTTCCAAGTTATACACATAATGAAAACCTATACTTTGTTTCGGTCGAGTTCCCCATTCAAATGCATGTAACAGTGAGAAACGCATTGTCTTGGCGAAATGAAGCGTTTTTGTACAACTTCATATAAATAGCTGTAACTTTTGGTAGAAGACTCAGACAAACATGTTTATGGCTTTATCTTATAGAACTCAAGGTCCCCGTGCTGGGAAAACAGGTTTTGCAGCTGTTTGAGCTAAGATTTTAAAGTTATACACATAATGAAAACCTATACTTTGTTTCGGTCGAGTTCCCCATTCAAATGCATGTAACAGTGAGAAACGCACTGTCTTGGCGAAAGAAAGCGTTTTTGTACAACTTCATATAAATAGCTGTAACTTTTGATGGAAGACTCAGACAAACATGTTTATGGCTTTATCTTATAGAACTCAAGGTCCCCGTGCTGGGAAAACAGGATTTGCAGCTGTTTGAGCTAAGATTTTCAAGTTATACACATAATGAAAACCTATACTTTGTTTCGGTCGAGTTCCCCATTCAAATGCATGTAACAGTGAGAAACGCACTGTCTTGGCGAAAGAAAGCGTTTTTGAACAACTTCATATAAATAGCTGTAACTTTTGATAGAAGACGCGGATAGACATGTTTATGGCTTTATCTTATAGAACTCAAGGTCCCCGTGCTGGGAAAACAGGTTTTGCAGCTGTTTGAGCTAAGATTTTCAAGTTATACACATAATGAAAACCTATACTTTGTTTCGGGGAGTTCCCCATTCAAATGTTTGCAACAGTGAGAAACGCATTGTCTTGGCGAAATAAAGCGTTTTTGTACAACTTCATATAAATAGCTGTAACTTTTGATAGAAGACTCGGATAGACATGTTTATGGCTTTAGCTTATAGAACTCAAGGTCCCCGTGCTGGGAAAAAAGGATTTGCAGCTGTTTGAGATAAGATTTCCAAGTTATACACATAATGAAAACCTATACTTTGTTTCGGTCGAGTTCCCCATTCAAATGCATGTAACAGTGAGAAACGCACTGTCTTGGCGAAAGAAAGCGTTTTTGAACAACTTCATATAAATAGCTGTAACTTTTGATAGAAGACGCGGATAGACATGTTTATGGCTTTATCTTATAGAACTCAAGGTCCCCGTGCTGGGAAAACAGGTTTTGCAGCTGTTTGAGCTAAGATTTTCAAGTTATACACATAATGAAAACCTATACTTTGTTTCGGTCGAGTTCCCCATTCAAATGCATGTAACAGTGAGAAACGCACTGTCTTGGCGAAATAAAGCGTTTTTGAACAACTTCATATAAATAGCTGTAACTTTTGATAGAAGACGCGGATAGACATGTTTATGGCTTTATCTTATAGAACTCAAGGTCCCCGTGCTGGGAAAACAGGTTTTGCAGCTGTTTGAGCTAAGATTTTCAAGTTATACACATAATGAAAACCTATACTTTGTTTCGGGGAGTTCCCCATTCAAATGTTTGCAACAGTGAGAAACGCATTGTCTTGGCGAAATAAAGCGTTTTTGTACAACTTCATATAAATAGCTGTAACTTTTGATAGAAGACTCGGATACACATGTTTATGGCTTTATCTTATAGAACTCAAGGTCCCCGTGCTGGGAAAAAAGGATTTGCAGCTGTTTGAGATAAGATTTCCAAGTTATACACATAATGAAAACCTATACTTTGTTTTGGTCGAGTTCCCCATTCAAATGCATGTAACAGTGAGAAACGCACTGTCTTGGCGAAAGAAAGCGTTTTTGAACAACTTCATATAAATAGCTGTAACTTTTGATAGAAGACGCGGATAGACATGTTTATGGCTTTATCTTATAGAACTCAAGGTCCCCGTGCTAGGATAACAGGTTTTGCAGCTGTTTGAGCTAAGATTTTCAAGTTATACACATAATGAAAACCTATACTTTGTTTTGGTCGAGTTCCCCATTCAAATGCATGTAACAGTGAGAAACGCACTGTCTTGGCGAAAGAAAGCGTTTTTGTACAACTTCATATAAATAGCTGTAACTTTTGATGGAAGACTCAGAAAAACATGTTCATGGCTTTATCTTATAGAACTCAGGGTCCCTGTGCTGGGAAAACAGGATTTGCAGCTGTTTGAGCTAAGATTTCCAAGTTATACACATAATGAAAACCTATACTTTGTTTCGGTCGAGTTCCCCATTCAAATGCATGTAACAGTGAGAAACGCACTGTCTTGGCGAAAGAAAGCGTTTTTGAACAACCTCATATAAATAGCTGTAACTTTTGATAGAAGACTCGGATACACATGTTTATGGCTTTATCTTATAGAACTCAAGGTCCCCGTGCTGGGCAAACAGGATTTGCAGCTGTTTGAGCTAAGATTTTCAAGTTATACACATAATGAAAACCTATACTTTGTTTCGGTCGAGTTCCCCATTCAAATGCATATAACAGTGAGAAACGCACTGTCTTGGCGAAAGAAAGCGTTTTTGTACAACTTCATATAAATAGCTGTAACTTTTGGTAGAAGACTCAGAAACACATGTTCATGGCTTTATCTTATAGAACTCAGGGTCCCTGTGCTGGGAAAACAGGTTTTGCAGCTGTTTGAGCTAAGATTTCCAAGTTATACACATAATGAAAACCTATACTTTGTTTCGGTCGAGTTCCCCATTCAAATGCATGTAACAGTGAGAAACGCACTGTCTTGGCGAAAGAAAGCGTTTTTGAACAACCTCATATAAATAGCTGTAACTTTTGATAGAAGACTCGGATACACATGTTTATGGCTTTATCTTATAGAACTCAAGGTCCCCGTGCTGGGCAAACAGGATTTGCAGCTGTTTGAGCTAAGATTTTCAAGTTATACACATAATGAAAACCTATACTTTGTTTCGGTCGAGTTCCCCATTCAAATGCATATAACAGTGAGAAACGCACTGTCTTGGCGAAAGAAAGCGTTTTTGTACAACTTCATATAAATAGCTGTAACTTTTGGTAGAAGACTCAGAAACACATGTTCATGGCTTTATCTTATAGAACTCAGGGTCCCTGTGCTGGGAAAACAGGTTTTGCAGCTGTTTGAGCTAAGATTTTAAAGTTATACACATAATGAAAACCTATACTTTGTTTCGGTCGAGTTCCCCATTCAAATGCATGTAACAGTGAGAAACGCATTGTCTTGGCGAAATAAAGCGTTTTTGTACAACTTCATATAAATAGCTGTAACTTTTGGTAGAAGACTCAGACAAACATGTTTATGGCTTTATCTTATAGAACTCAAGGTCCTCGTGCTGGGAAAACAGGTTTTGCAGCTGTTTGAGCTAAGATTTTCAAGTTATACACATAATGAAAACCTATACTTTGTTTCGGTCGAGTTCCCCATTCAAATGCATGTAACAGTGAGAAACGCATTGTCTTGGCGAAATAAAGCGTTTTTGTACAACTTCATATAAATAGCTGTAACTTTTGGTAGAAGACTCAGACAAACATGTTTATGGCTTTATCTTATAGAACTCAAGGTCCTCGTGCTGGGAAAACAGGTTTTGCAGCTGTTTGAGCTAAGATTTTCAAGTTATACACATAATGAAAACCTATACTTTGTTTCGGGGAGTTCCCCATTCAAATGTTTGCAACAGTGAGAAACGCATTGTCTTGGCGAAATAAAGCGTTTTTGTACAACTTCATATAAATAGCTGTAACTTTTGATGGAAGACTCAGACAAACATGTTTATGGCTTTATCTTATAGAACTCAGGGTCCCTGTGCTGGGAAAACAGGATTTGCAGCTGTTTGAGCTAAGATTTTCAAGTTATACACATAATGAAAACCTATACTTTGTTTCGGTCGAGTTCCCCATTCAAATGCATGTAACAGTGAGAAACGCACTGTCTTGGCGAAAGAAAGCGTTTTTGAACAACTTCATATAAATAGCTGTAACTTTTGATAGAAGACGCGGATAGACATGTTTATGGCTTTATCTTATAGAACTCAAGGTCCCCGTGCTGGGCAAACAGGTTTTGCAGCTGTTTGAGCTAAGATTTTCAAGTTATACACATAATGAAAACCTATACTTTGTTTCGGGGAATTCCCCATTCAAATGTTTGCAACAGTGAGAAACGCATTGTCTTGGCGAAATAAAGCGTTTTTGTACAACTTCATATAAATAGCTGTAACTTTTGATAGAAGACTCGGATAGACATGTTTATGGCTTTATCTTATAGAACTCAAGGTCCCCGTGCTGGGAAAACAGGTTTTGCAGCTGTTTGAGCTAAGATTTTCAAGTTATACACATAATGAAAACCTATACTTTGTTTCGGGGAATTCCCCATTCAAATGTTTGCAACAGTGAGAAACGCATTGTCTTGGCGAAATAAAGCGTTTTTGTACAACTTCATATAAATAGCTGTAACTTTTGATAGAAGACTCGGATACACATGTTTATGGCTTTATCTTATAGAACTCAAGGTCCCCGTGCTGGGAAAAAAGGATTTGCAGCTGTTTGAGATAAGATTTCCAAGTTATACACATAATGAAAACCTATACTTTGTTTCGGTCGAGTTCCCCATTCAAATGCATGTAACAGTGAGAAACGCACTGTCTTGGCGAAAGAAAGCGTTTTTGAACAACTTCATATAAATAGCTGTAACTTTTGATAGAAGACGCGGATAGACATGTTTATGGCTTTATCTTATAGAACTCAAGGTCCCCGTGCTGGGAAAACAGGATTTGCAGCTGTTTGAGCTAAGATTTCCAAGTTATTCACATAATGAAAACCTATACTTTGTTTCGGTCGAGTTCCCCATTCAAATGCATGTAACAGTGAGAAACGCACTGTCTTGGCGAAAGAAAGCGTTTTTGTACAACTTCATATAAATAGCTGTAACTTTTGATAGAAGACTCGGATACACATGTTTATGGCTTTATCTTATAGAACTCAAGGTCCCCGTGCTGGGAAACCAGGATTTGCAGCTGTTTGAGCTAAGATTTTAAAATTATACACATAATGAAAACCTATACTTTGTTTCGGTCGAGTTCCCCATTCAAATGCATGTAACAGTGAGAAACGCACTGTCTTGGCGAAAGAAAGCGTTTTTGTACAACTTCATATAAATAGCTGTAACTTTTGATGGAAGACTCAGAAAAACATGTTCATGGCTTTATCTTATAGAACTCAGGGTCCCTGTGCTGGGAAAACAGGATTTGCAGCTGTTTGAGCTAAGATTTCCAAGTTATACACATAATGAAAACCTATACTTTGTTTCGGGGAGTTCCCCATTCAAATGTTTGCAACAGTGAGAAACGCATTGTCTTGGCGAAAGAAAGCGTTTTTGAACAACTTCATATAAATAGCTGTAACTTTTGATAGAAGAAGCGGATACACATGTTTATGGCTTTATCTTATAGAACTCAAGGTCCCCGTGCTGGGAAAACAGGATTTGCAGCTGTTTGAGCTAAGATTTTAAAGTTATACACATAATGAAAACCTATACTTTGTTTCGGTCGAGTTCCCCATTCAAATGCATGTAACAGTGAGAAACGCACTGTCTTGGCGAAAGAAAGCGTTTTTGTACAACTTCATATAAATAGCTGTAACTTTTGATAGAAGACTCAGACAAACATGTTTATGGCTTTATCTTATAGAACTCAAGGTCCCCGTGCTGGGAAAACAGGTTTTGCAGCTGTTTGAGCTAAGATTTTCAAGTTATACACATAATGAAAACCTATACTTTGTTTCGGGGAGTTCCCCATTCAAATGTTTGCAACAGTGAGAAACGCACTGTCTTGGCGAAAGAAAGCGTTTTTGAACAACTTCATATAAATAGCTGTAACTTTTGATAGAAGAAGCGGATACACATGTTTATGGCTTTATCTTATAGAACTCAAGGTCCCCGTGCTGGGAAAACAGGATTTGCAGCTGTTTGAGCTAGGATTTTCAAGTTATACACATAATGAAAACCTATACTTTGTTTTGGTCGAGTTCCCCATTCAAATGCATGTAACAGTGAGAAACGCACTGTCTTGGCGAAAGAAAGCGTTTTTGTACAACTTCATATAAATAGCTGTAACTTTTGATAGAAGAAGCGGATACACATGTTTATGACTTTATCTTATAGAACTCAAGGTCCCCGTGCTGGGAAAACAGGATTTGCAGCTGTTTGAGCTAAGATTTCCAAGTTATACACATAATGAAAACCTATACTTTGTTTCGGTCGAGTTCCCCATTCAAATGCATGTAACAGTGAGAAACGCACTGTCTTGGCGAAAGAAAGCGTTTTTGAACAACCTCATATAAATAGCTGTAACTTTTGACAGAAGACTCGGATACACATGTTTATGGCTTTATCTTATAGAACTCAAGGTCCCCGTGCTGGGCAAACAGGATTTGCAGCTGTTTGAGCTAAGATTTTCAAGTTATACACATAATGAAAACCTATACTTTGTTTCGGTCGAGTTCCCCATTCAAATGCATATAACAGTGAGAAACGCACTGTCTTGGCGAAAGAAAGCGTTTTTGTACAACTTCATATAAATAGCTGTAACTTTTGATGGAAGACTCAGAAACACATGTTTATGGCTTTATCTTATAGAACTCAAGGTTCCCGTGCTAGGAAAACAGGATTTGCAGCTGTTTGAGCTAAGATTTTAAAGTTATACACATAATGAAAACCTATACTTTGTTTCGGGGAGTTCCCCATTCAAATGTTTGCAACAGTGAGAAACGCATTGTCTTGGCGAAATAAAGCGTTTTTGTACAACTTCATATAAATAGCTGTAACTTTTGATAGAAGACTCGGATACACATGTTTATGGCTTTATCTTATAGAACTCAAGGTCCCCGTGCTGGGAAAAAAGGATTTGCAGCTGTTTGAGATAAGATTTCCAAGTTATACACATAATGAAAACCTATACTTTGTTTCGGTCGAGTTCCCCATTCAAATGCATGTAACAGTGAGAAACGCACTGTCTTGGCGAAAGAAAGCGTTTTTGAACAACTTCATATAAATAGCTGTAACTTTTGATAGAAGAAGCGGATACACATGTTTATGGCTTTATCTTATAGAACTCAAGGTCCCCGTGCTGGGAAAACAGGATTTGCAGCTGTTTGAGCTAGGATTTTCAAGTTATACACATAATGAAAACCTATACTTTGTTTTGGTCGAGTTCCCCATTCAAATGCATGTAACAGTGAGAAACGCACTGTCTTGGCGAAATAAAGCGTTTTTGTACAACTTCATATAAATAGCTGTAACTTTTGATAGAAGACTCAGAAACACATGTTCATGGCTTTATCTTATAGAACTCAAGGTCCCCGTGCTGGGAAAACAGGTTTTGCAGCTGTTTGAGATAAGATTTCCAAGTTATACACATAATGAAAACCTATACTTTGTTTCGGTCGAGTTCCCCATTCAAATGCATATAACAGTGAGAAACGCACTGTCTTGGCGAAAGAAAGCGTTTTTGTACAACTTCATATAAATAGCTGTAACTTTTGATGGAAGACTCAGAAACACATGTTCATGGCTTTATCTTATAGAACTCAGGGTCCCTGTGCTGGGAAAACAGGATTTGCAGCTGTTTGAGCTAAGATTTCCAAGTTATACACATAATGAAAACCTATACTTTGTTTCGGTCGAGTTCCCCATTCAAATGCATGTAACAGTGAGAAACGCACTGTCTTGGCGAAAGAAAGCGTTTTTGAACAACTTCATATAAATAGCTGTAACTTTTGATAGAAGAAGCGGATACACATGTTTATGGCTTTATCTTATAGAACTCAAGGTCCCCGTGCTAGGAAAACAGGATTTGCAGCTGTTTGAGCTAAGATTTTAAAGTTATACACATAATGAAAACCTATACTTTGTTTCGGTCGAGTTCCCCATTCAAATGCATATAACAGTGAGAAACGCACTGTCTTGGCGAAAGAAAGCGTTTTTGTACAACTTCATATAAATCGCTGTAACTTTTGATAGAAGACTCAGACAAACATGTTCATGGCTTTATCTTATAGAACTCAGGGTCCCTGTGCTGGGAAAACAGGTTTTGCAGCTGTTTGAGCTAAGATTTTCAAGTTATACACATAATGAAAACCTATACTTTGTTTTGGTCGAGTTCCCCATTCAAATGCATGTAACAGTGAGAAACGCACTGTCTTGGCGAAAGAAAGCGTTTTTGAACAACTTCATATAAATAGCTGTAACTTTTGATAGAAGACGCGGATAGACATGTTTATGGCTTTATCTTATAGAACTCAAGGTCCCCGTGCTAGGAAAACAGGTTTTGCAGCTGTTTGAGCTAAGATTTTCAAGTTATACACATAATGAAAACCTATACTTTGTTTTGGTCGAGTTCCCCATTCAAATGCATGTAACAGTGAGAAACGCACTGTCTTGGCGAAATAAAGCGTTTTTGTACAACTTCATATAAATAGCTGTAACTTTTGATAGAAGACTCGGATACACATGTTTATGGCTTTATCTTATAGAACTCAAGGTCCCCGTGCTGGGAAAACAGGATTTGCAGCTGTTTGAGCTAAGATTTTAAAGTTATACACATAATGAAAACCTATACTTTGTTTCGGTCGAGTTCCCCATTCAAATGCATGTAACAGTGAGAAACGCACTGTCTTGGTGAAAGAAAGCGTTTTTGTACAACTTCATATAAATAGCTGTAACTTTTGATGGAAGACTCAGAAAAACATGTTCATGGCTTTATCTTATAGAACTCAGGGTCCCTGTGCTGGGAAAACAGGATTTGCAGCTGTTTGAGCTAAGATTTCCAAGTTATACACATAATGAAAACCTATACTTTGTTTCGGTCGAGTTCCCCATTCAAATGCATATAACAGTGAGAAACGCACTGTCTTGGCGAAAGAAAGCGTTTTTGTACAACTTCATATAAATCGCTGTAACTTTTGATAGAAGACTCAGACAAACATGTTTATGGCTTTATCTTATAGAACTCAAGGTCCCCGTGCTGGGAAAACAGGTTTTGCAGCTGTTTGAGCTAGGATTTTCAAGTTATACACATAATGAAAACCTATACTTTGTTTTGGTATAGTTCCCCATTCAAATGCATGTAACAGTGAGAAACGCACTGTCTTGGCGAAATAAAGCGTTTTTGTACAACTTCATATAAATAGCTGTAACTTTTGGTAGAAGACTCAGACAAACATGTTTATGGCTTTATCTTATAGAACTCAAGATCCCCGTGCTGGGAAAACAGGTTTTGCAGCCGTTTGAGCTAGGATTTTCAAGTTATACACATAATGAAAACCTATACTTTGTTTCGGTCGAGTTCCCCATTCAAATGCATGTAACAGTGAGAAACGCACTGTCTTGGCGAAATAAAGCGTTTTTGTACAACTTCATATAAATAGCTGTAACTTTTGGTAGAAGACTCGGATACACATGTTTATGGCTTTATCTTATAGAACTCAAGGTCCCCTTGCTGGGAAAACAGGTTTTGCAGCTGTTTGAGCTAAGATTTTCAAGTTATACACATAATGAAAACCTATACTTTGTTTCGGTCGAGTTCCCCATTCAAATGCATATAACAGTGAGAAACGCACTGTCTTGGCGAAAGAAAGCGTTTTTGTACAACTTCATATAAATAGCTGTAACTTTTGATGGAAGACTCAGAAAAACATGTTCATGGCTTTATCTTATAGAACTCAGGGTCCCTGTGCTGGGAAAACAGGATTTGCAGCTGTTTGAGCTAAGATTTCCAAGTTATACACATAATGAAAACCTATACTTTGTTTCGGTCGAGTTCCCCATTCAAATGCATATAACAGTGAGAAACGCACTGTCTTGGCGAAAGAAAGCGTTTTTGTACAACTTCATATAAATCGCTGTAACTTTTGATAGAAGACTCAGACAAACATGTTTATGGCTTTATCTTATAGAACTCAAGGTCCCCGTGCTGGGAAAACAGGTTTTGCAGCTGTTTGAGCTAGGATTTTCAAGTTATACACATAATGAAAACCTATACTTTGTTTTGGTATAGTTCCCCATTCAAATGCATGTAACAGTGAGAAACGCACTGTCTTGGCGAAATAAAGCGTTTTTGTACAACTTCATATAAATAGCTGTAACTTTTGGTAGAAGACTCAGACAAACATGTTTATGGCTTTATCTTATAGAACTCAAGATCCCCGTGCTGGGAAAACAGGTTTTGCAGCCGTTTGAGCTAGGATTTTCAAGTTATACACATAATGAAAACCTATACTTTGTTTCGGTCGAGTTCCCCATTCAAATGCATGTAACAGTGAGAAACGCACTGTCTTGGCGAAATAAAGCGTTTTTGTACAACTTCATATAAATAGCTGTAACTTTTGGTAGAAGACTCGGATACACATGTTTATGGCTTTATCTTATAGAACTCAAGGTCCCCTTGCTGGGAAAACAGGTTTTGCAGCTGTTTGAGCTAAGATTTTCAAGTTATACACATAATGAAAACCTATACTTTGTTTCGGTCGAGTTCCCCATTCAAATGCATATAACAGTGAGAAACGCACTGTCTTGGCGAAAGAAAGCGTTTTTGTACAACTTCATATAAATAGCTGTAACTTTTGATGGAAGACTCAGAAAAACATGTTCATGGCTTTATCTTATAGAACTCAGGGTCCCTGTGCTGGGAAAACAGGTTTTGCAGCCGTTTGAGCTAAGATTTCCAAGTTATACACATAATGAAAACCTATACTTTGTTTCGGTCGAGTTCCCCATTCAAATGCATATAACAGTGAGAAACGCACTGTCTTGGCGAAAGAAAGCGTTTTTGTACAACTTCATATAAATCGCTGTAACTTTTGATAGAAGACTCAGACAAACATGTTTATGGCTTTATCTTATAGAACTCAAGGTCCCCGTGCTGGGAAAACAGGTTTTGCAGCTGTTTGAGCTAGGATTTTCAAGTTATACACATAATGAAAACCTATACTTTGTTTTGGTATAGTTCCCCATTCAAATGCATGTAACAGTGAGAAACGCACTGTCTTGGCGAAATAAAGCGTTTTTGTACAACTTCATATAAATAGCTGTAACTTTTGGTAGAAGACTCAGACAAACATGTTTATGGCTTTATCTTATAGAACTCAAGATCCCCGTGCTGGGAAAACAGGTTTTGCAGCCGTTTGAGCTAGGATTTTCAAGTTATACACATAATGAAAACCTATACTTTGTTTCGGTCGAGTTCCCCATTCAAATGCATGTAACAGTGAGAAACGCACTGTCTTGGCGAAATAAAGCGTTTTTGTACAACTTCATATAAATAGCTGTAACTTTTGATGGAAGACTCAGACAAACATGTTTATGGCTTTATCTTATAGAACTCAAGATCCCCGTGCTGGGAAAACAGGTTTTGCAGCCGTTTGAGCTAAGATTTTCAAGTTATACACATAATGAAAACCTATACTTTGTTTCGGTCGAGTTCCCCATTCAAATGCATATAACAGTGAGAAACGCACTGTCTTGGCGAAAGAAAGCGTTTTTGTACAACTTCATATAAATAGCTGTAACTTTTGGTAGAAGACTCAGACAAACATGTTTATGGCTTTATCTTATAGAACTCAAGATCCCCGTGCTGGGAAAACAGGTTTTGCAGCCGTTTGAGCTAGGATTTTCAAGTTATACACATAATGAAAACCTATACTTTGTTTCGGTCGAGTTCCCCATTCAAATGCATATAACAGTGAGAAACGCACTGTCTTGGCGAAAGAAAGCGTTTTTGTACAACTTCATATAAATAGCTGTAACTTTTGATGGAAGACTCAGACAAACATGTTTATGGCTTTATCTTATAGAACTCAAGGTCCCCGTGCTGGGAAAACAGGATTTGCAGCTGTTTGAGCTAGGATTTTCAAGTTATACACATAATGAAAACCTATACTTTGTTTTGGTCGAGTTCCCCATTCAAATGCATGTAACAGTGAGAAACGCACTGTCTTGGCGAAAGAAAGCGTTTTTGTACAACTTCATATAAATCGCTGTAACTTTTGATAGAAGACTCAGACAAACATGTTTATGGCTTTATCTTATAGAACTCAAGGTCCCCGTGCTGGGAAAACAGGATTTGCAGCTGTTTGAGCTAGGATTTTCAAGTTATACACATAATGAAAACCTATACTTTGTTTTGGTCGAGTTCCCCATTCAAATGCATGTAACAGTGAGAAACGCATTGTCTTGGCGAAATAAAGCGTTTTTGTACAACTTCATATAAATAGCTGTAACTTTTGGTAGAAGACTCAGACAAACATGTTTATGGCTTTATCTTATAGAACTCAAGATCCCCGTGCTGGGAAAACAGGTTTTGCAGCCGTTTGAGCTAGGATTTTCAAGTTATACACATAATGAAAACCTATACTTTGTTTCGGTCGAGTTCCCCATTCAAATGCATGTAACAGTGAGAAACGCACTGTCTTGGCGAAAGAAAGCGTTTTTGTACAACTTCATATAAATAGCTGTAACTTTTGATGGAAGACTCAGAAAAACATGTTCATGGCTTTATCTTATAGAACTCAGGGTCCCTGTGCTGGGAAAACAGGATTTGCAGCTGTTTGAGCTAAGATTTCGAAGTTATACACATAATGAAAACCTATACTTTGTTTCGGTCGAGTTCCCCATTCAAATGCATATAACAGTGAGAAACGCACTGTCTTGGCGAAAGAAAGCGTTTTTGTACAACTTCATATAAATCGCTGTAACTTTTGATAGAAGACTCAGACAAACATGTTTATGGCTTTATCTTATAGAACTCAAGGTCCCCGTGCTGGGAAAACAGGTTTTGCAGCTGTTTGAGCTAGGATTCTCAAGTTATACACATAATGAAAACCTATACTTTGTTTTGGTCGAGTTCCCCATTCAAATGCATGTAACAGTGAGAAACGCACTGTCTTGGCGAAAGAAAGCGTTTTTGAACAACTTCATATAAATAGCTGTAACTTTTGATAGAAGACGCGGATAGACATGTTTATGGCTTTATCTTATAGAACTCAAGGTCCCCGTGCTGGGAAAACAGGTTTTGCAGCTGTTTGAGCTAGGATTCTCAAGTTATACACATAATGAAAACCTATACTTTGTTTTGGTCGAGTTCCCCATTCAAATGCATGTAACAGTGAGAAACGCACTGTCTTGGCGAAAGAAAGCGTTTTTGAACAACTTCATATAAATAGCTGTAACTTTTGATAGAAGACGCGGATAGACATGTTTATGGCTTTATCTTATAGAACTCAAGGTCCCCGTGCTGGGAAAACAGGATTTGCAGCTGTTTGAGCTAGGATTTTCAAGTTATACACATAATGAAAACCTATACTTTGTTTTGGTCGAGTTCCCCATTCAAATGCATGTAACAGTGAGAAACGCACTGTCTTGGCGAAAGAAAGCGTTTTTGTACAACTTCATATAAATCGCTGTAACTTTTGATAGAAGACTCAGACAAACATGTTCATGGCTTTATCTTATAGAACTCAGGGTCCCTGTGCTGGGAAAACAGGTTTTGCAGCTGTTTGAGCTAAGATTTTCAAGTTATACACATAATGAAAACCTATACTTTGTTTTGGTCGAGTTCCCCATTCAAATGCATGTAACAGTGAGAAACGCACTGTCTTGGCGAAAGAAAGCGTTTTTGAACAACTTCATATAAATAGCTGTAACTTTTGATAGAAGACGCGGATAGACATGTTTATGGCTTTATCTTATAGAACTCAAGGTCCCCGTGCTAGGAAAACAGGTTTTGCAGCTGTTTGAGCTAAGATTTTCAAGTTATACACATAATGAAAACCTATACTTTGTTTTGGTCGAGTTCCCCATTCAAATGCATGTAACAGTGAGAAACGCACTGTCTTGGCGAAATAAAGCGTTTTTGTACAACTTCATATAAATAGCTGTAACTTTTGATAGAAGACTCGGATACACATGTTTATGGCTTTATCTTATAGAACTCAAGGTCCCCGTGCTGGGAAAACAGGATTTGCAGCTGTTTGAGCTAAGATTTTAAAGTTATACACATAATGAAAACCTATACTTTGTTTCGGTCGAGTTCCCCATTCAAATGCATGTAACAGTGAGAAACGCACTGTCTTGGTGAAAGAAAGCGTTTTTGTACAACTTCATATAAATAGCTGTAACTTTTGATGGAAGACTCAGAAAAACATGTTCATGGCTTTATCTTATAGAATTCAGGGTCCCTGTGCTGGGAAAACAGGATTTGCAGCTGTTTGAGCTAAGATTTCCAAGTTATACACATAATGAAAACCTATACTTTGTTTCGGTCGAGTTCCCCATTCAAATGCATATAACAGTGAGAAACGCACTGTCTTGGCGAAAGAAAGCGTTTTTGTACAACTTCATATAAATCGCTGTAACTTTTGATAGAAGACTCAGACAAACATGTTTATGGCTTTATCTTATAGAACTCAAGGTCCCCGTGCTGGGAAAACAGGTTTTGCAGCTGTTTGAGCTAGGATTTTCAAGTTATACACATAATGAAAACCTATACTTTGTTTTGGTATAGTTCCCCATTCAAATGCATGTAACAGTGAGAAACGCACTGTCTTGGCGAAATAAAGCGTTTTTGTACAACTTCATATAAATAGCTGTAACTTTTGGTAGAAGACTCAGACAAACATGTTTATGGCTTTATCTTATAGAACTCAAGATCCCCGTGCTGGGAAAACAGGTTTTGCAGCCGTTTGAGCTAGGATTTTCAAGTTATACACATAATGAAAACCTATACTTTGTTTCGGTCGAGTTCCCCATTCAAATGCATGTAACAGTGAGAAACGCACTGTCTTGGCGAAATAAAGCGTTTTTGTACAACTTCATATAAATAGCTGTAACTTTTGGTAGAAGACTCGGATACACATGTTTATGGCTTTATCTTATAGAACTCAAGGTCCCCTTGCTGGGAAAACAGGTTTTGCAGCTGTTTGAGCTAAGATTTTCAAGTTATACACATAATGAAAACCTATACTTTGTTTCGGTCGAGTTCCCCATTCAAATGCATATAACAGTGAGAAACGCACTGTCTTGGCGAAAGAAAGCGTTTTTGTACAACTTCATATAAATAGCTGTAACTTTTGATGGAAGACTCAGAAAAACATGTTCATGGCTTTATCTTATAGAACTCAGGGTCCCTGTGCTGGGAAAACAGGATTTGCAGCTGTTTGAGCTAAGATTTCCAAGTTATACACATAATGAAAACCTATACTTTGTTTCGGTCGAGTTCCCCATTCAAATGCATATAACAGTGAGAAACGCACTGTCTTGGCGAAAGAAAGCGTTTTTGTACAACTTCATATAAATCGCTGTAACTTTTGATAGAAGACTCAGACAAACATGTTTATGGCTTTATCTTATAGAACTCAAGGTCCCCGTGCTGGGAAAACAGGTTTTGCAGCTGTTTGAGCTAGGATTTTCAAGTTATACACATAATGAAAACCTATACTTTGTTTTGGTATAGTTCCCCATTCAAATGCATGTAACAGTGAGAAACGCACTGTCTTGGCGAAATAAAGCGTTTTTGTACAACTTCATATAAATAGCTGTAACTTTTGGTAGAAGACTCAGACAAACATGTTTATGGCTTTATCTTATAGAACTCAAGATCCCCGTGCTGGGAAAACAGGTTTTGCAGCCGTTTGAGCTAGGATTTTCAAGTTATACACATAATGAAAACCTATACTTTGTTTCGGTCGAGTTCCCCATTCAAATGCATGTAACAGTGAGAAACGCACTGTCTTGGCGAAATAAAGCGTTTTTGTACAACTTCATATAAATAGCTGTAACTTTTGGTAGAAGACTCGGATACACATGTTTATGGCTTTATCTTATAGAACTCAAGGTCCCCTTGCTGGGAAAACAGGTTTTGCAGCTGTTTGAGCTAAGATTTTCAAGTTATACACATAATGAAAACCTATACTTTGTTTCGGTCGAGTTCCCCATTCAAATGCATATAACAGTGAGAAACGCACTGTCTTGGCGAAAGAAAGCGTTTTTGTACAACTTCATATAAATAGCTGTAACTTTTGATGGAAGACTCAGAAAAACATGTTCATGGCTTTATCTTATAGAACTCAGGGTCCCTGTGCTGGGAAAACAGGTTTTGCAGCCGTTTGAGCTAAGATTTCCAAGTTATACACATAATGAAAACCTATACTTTGTTTCGGTCGAGTTCCCCATTCAAATGCATATAACAGTGAGAAACGCACTGTCTTGGCGAAAGAAAGCGTTTTTGTACAACTTCATATAAATCGCTGTAACTTTTGATAGAAGACTCAGACAAACATGTTTATGGCTTTATCTTATAGAACTCAAGGTCCCCGTGCTGGGAAAACAGGTTTTGCAGCTGTTTGAGCTAGGATTTTCAAGTTATACACATAATGAAAACCTATACTTTGTTTTGGTATAGTTCCCCATTCAAATGCATGTAACAGTGAGAAACGCACTGTCTTGGCGAAATAAAGCGTTTTTGTACAACTTCATATAAATAGCTGTAACTTTTGGTAGAAGACTCAGACAAACATGTTTATGGCTTTATCTTATAGAACTCAAGATCCCCGTGCTGGGAAAACAGGTTTTGCAGCCGTTTGAGCTAGGATTTTCAAGTTATACACATAATGAAAACCTATACTTTGTTTCGGTCGAGTTCCCCATTCAAATGCATGTAACAGTGAGAAACGCACTGTCTTGGCGAAATAAAGCGTTTTTGTACAACTTCATATAAATAGCTGTAACTTTTGGTAGAAGACTCGGATACACATGTTTATGGCTTTATCTTATAGAACTCAAGGTCCCCTTGCTGGGAAAACAGGTTTTGCAGCTGTTTGAGCTAAGATTTTCAAGTTATACACATAATGAAAACCTATACTTTGTTTCGGTCGAGTTCCCCATTCAAATGCATATAACAGTGAGAAACGCACTGTCTTGGCGAAAGAAAGCGTTTTTGTACAACTTCATATAAATAGCTGTAACTTTTGATGGAAGACTCAGAAAAACATGTTCATGGCTTTATCTTATAGAACTCAGGGTCCCTGTGCTGGGAAAACAGGATTTGCAGCTGTTTGAGCTAAGATTTCCAAGTTATACACATAATGAAAACCTATACTTTGTTTCGGTCGAGTTCCCCATTCAAATGCATATAACAGTGAGAAACGCACTGTCTTGGCGAAAGAAAGCGTTTTTGTACAACTTCATATAAATCGCTGTAACTTTTGATAGAAGACTCAGACAAACATGTTTATGGCTTTATCTTATAGAACTCAAGGTCCCCGTGCTGGGAAAACAGGTTTTGCAGCTGTTTGAGCTAGGATTTTCAAGTTATACACATAATGAAAACCTATACTTTGTTTTGGTATAGTTCCCCATTCAAATGCATGTAACAGTGAGAAACGCACTGTCTTGGCGAAATAAAGCGTTTTTGTACAACTTCATATAAATAGCTGTAACTTTTGGTAGAAGACTCAGACAAACATGTTTATGGCTTTATCTTATAGAACTCAAGATCCCCGTGCTGGGAAAACAGGTTTTGCAGCCGTTTGAGCTAGGATTTTCAAGTTATACACATAATGAAAACCTATACTTTGTTTCGGTCGAGTTCCCCATTCAAATGCATGTAACAGTGAGAAACGCACTGTCTTGGCGAAATAAAGCGTTTTTGTACAACTTCATATAAATAGCTGTAACTTTTGGTAGAAGACTCGGATACACATGTTTATGGCTTTATCTTATAGAACTCAAGGTCCCCTTGCTGGGAAAACAGGTTTTGCAGCTGTTTGAGCTAAGATTTTCAAGTTATACACATAATGAAAACCTATACTTTGTTTCGGTCGAGTTCCCCATTCAAATGCATATAACAGTGAGAAACGCACTGTCTTGGCGAAAGAAAGCGTTTTTGTACAACTTCATATAAATAGCTGTAACTTTTGATGGAAGACTCAGAAAAACATGTTCATGGCTTTATCTTATAGAACTCAGGGTCCCTGTGCTGGGAAAACAGGATTTGCAGCTGTTTGAGCTAAGATTTCCAAGTTATACACATAATGAAAACCTATACTTTGTTTCGGTCGAGTTCCCCATTCAAATGCATATAACAGTGAGAAACGCACTGTCTTGGCGAAAGAAAGCGTTTTTGTACAACTTCATATAAATCGCTGTAACTTTTGATAGAAGACTCAGACAAACATGTTTATGGCTTTATCTTATAGAACTCAAGGTCCCCGTGCTGGGAAAACAGGTTTTGCAGCTGTTTGAGCTAGGATTTTCAAGTTATACACATAATGAAAACCTATACTTTGTTTTGGTATAGTTCCCCATTCAAATGCATGTAACAGTGAGAAACGCACTGTCTTGGCGAAATAAAGCGTTTTTGTACAACTTCATATAAATAGCTGTAACTTTTGGTAGAAGACTCAGACAAACATGTTTATGGCTTTATCTTATAGAACTCAAGATCCCCGTGCTGGGAAAACAGGTTTTGCAGCCGTTTGAGCTAGGATTTTCAAGTTATACACATAATGAAAACCTATACTTTGTTTCGGTCGAGTTCCCCATTCAAATGCATGTAACAGTGAGAAACGCACTGTCTTGGCGAAATAAAGCGTTTTTGTACAACTTCATATAAATAGCTGTAACTTTTGGTAGAAGACTCAGACAAACATGTTTATGGCTTTATCTTATAGAACTCAAGATCCCCGTGCTGGGAAAACAGGTTTTGCAGCCGTTTGAGCTAGGATTTTCAAGTTATACACATAATGAAAACCTATACTTTGTTTCGGTCGAGTTCCCCATTCAAATGCATGTAACAGTGAGAAACGCACTGTCTTGGCGAAAGAAAGCGTTTTTGTACAACTTCATATAAATAGCTGTAACTTTTGATGGAAGACTCAGAAAAACATGTTCATGGCTTTATCTTATAGAACTCAGGGTCCCTGTGCTGGGAAAACAGGATTTGCAGCTGTTTGAGCTAAGATTTCGAAGTTATACACATAATGAAAACCTATACTTTGTTTCGGTCGAGTTCCCCATTCAAATGCATATAACAGTGAGAAACGCACTGTCTTGGCGAAAGAAAGCGTTTTTGTACAACTTCATATAAATCGCTGTAACTTTTGATAGAAGACTCAGAAAAACATGTTTATGGCTTTATCTTATAGAACTCAAGGTCCCCGTGCTGGGAAAACAGGTTTTGCAGCTGTTTGAGCTAGGATTCTCAAGTTATACACATAATGAAAACCTATACTTTGTTTTGGTCGAGTTCCCCATTCAAATGCATGTAACAGTGAGAAACGCACTGTCTTGGCGAAAGAAAGCGTTTTTGAACAACTTCATATAAATAGCTGTAACTTTTGATAGAAGACGCGGATAGACATGTTTATGGCTTTATCTTATAGAACTCAAGGTCCCCGTGCTGGGAAAACAGGTTTTGCAGCTGTTTGAGCTAGGATTCTCAAGTTATACACATAATGAAAACCTATACTTTGTTTTGGTCGAGTTCCCCATTCAAATGCATGTAACAGTGAGAAACGCACTGTCTTGGCGAAAGAAAGCGTTTTTGAACAACTTCATATAAATAGCTGTAACTTTTGATAGAAGACGCGGATAGACATGTTTATGGCTTTATCTTATAGAACTCAAGGTCCCCGTGCTGGGAAAACAGGATTTGCAGCTGTTTGAGCTAGGATTTTCAAGTTATACACATAATGAAAACCTATACTTTGTTTTGGTCGAGTTCCCCATTCAAATGCATGTAACAGTGAGAAACGCACTGTCTTGGCGAAAGAAAGCGTTTTTGTACAACTTCATATAAATCGCTGTAACTTTTGATAGAAGACTCAGACAAACATGTTCATGGCTTTATCTTATAGAACTCAGGGTCCCTGTGCTGGGAAAACAGGTTTTGCAGCTGTTTGAGCTAAGATTTTCAAGTTATACACATAATGAAAACCTATACTTTGTTTTGGTCGAGTTCCCCATTCAAATGCATGTAACAGTGAGAAACGCACTGTCTTGGCGAAAGAAAGCGTTTTTGAACAACTTCATATAAATAGCTGTAACTTTTGATAGAAGACGCGGATAGACATGTTTATGGCTTTATCTTATAGAACTCAAGGTCCCCGTGCTAGGAAAACAGGTTTTGCAGCTGTTTGAGCTAAGATTTTCAAGTTATACACATAATGAAAACCTATACTTTGTTTTGGTCGAGTTCCCCATTCAAATGCATGTAACAGTGAGAAACGCACTGTCTTGGCGAAATAAAGCGTTTTTGTACAACTTCATATAAATAGCTGTAACTTTTGATAGAAGACTCGGATACACATGTTTATGGCTTTATCTTATAGAACTCAAGGTCCCCGTGCTGGGAAAACAGGATTTGCAGCTGTTTGAGCTAAGATTTTAAAGTTATACACATAATGAAAACCTATACTTTGTTTCGGTCGAGTTCCCCATTCAAATGCATGTAACAGTGAGAAACGCACTGTCTTGGTGAAAGAAAGCGTTTTTGTACAACTTCATATAAATAGCTGTAACTTTTGATGGAAGACTCAGAAAAACATGTTCATGGCTTTATCTTATAGAACTCAGGGTCCCTGTGCTGGGAAAACAGGATTTGCAGCTGTTTGAGCTAAGATTTCCAAGTTATACACATAATGAAAACCTATACTTTGTTTCGGTCGAGTTCCCCATTCAAATGCATATAACAGTGAGAAACGCACTGTCTTGGCGAAAGAAAGCGTTTTTGTACAACTTCATATAAATCGCTGTAACTTTTGATAGAAGACTCAGACAAACATGTTTATGGCTTTATCTTATAGAACTCAAGGTCCCCGTGCTGGGAAAACAGGTTTTGCAGCTGTTTGAGCTAGGATTTTCAAGTTATACACATAATGAAAACCTATACTTTGTTTTGGTATAGTTCCCCATTCAAATGCATGTAACAGTGAGAAACGCACTGTCTTGGCGAAATAAAGCGTTTTTGTACAACTTCATATAAATAGCTGTAACTTTTGGTAGAAGACTCAGACAAACATGTTTATGGCTTTATCTTATAGAACTCAAGATCCCCGTGCTGGGAAAACAGGTTTTGCAGCCGTTTGAGCTAGGATTTTCAAGTTATACACATAATGAAAACCTATACTTTGTTTCGGTCGAGTTCCCCATTCAAATGCATGTAACAGTGAGAAACGCACTGTCTTGGCGAAATAAAGCGTTTTTGTACAACTTCATATAAATAGCTGTAACTTTTGGTAGAAGACTCGGATACACATGTTTATGGCTTTATCTTATAGAACTCAAGGTCCCCTTGCTGGGAAAACAGGTTTTGCAGCTGTTTGAGCTAAGATTTTCAAGTTATACACATAATGAAAACCTATACTTTGTTTCGGTCGAGTTCCCCATTCAAATGCATATAACAGTGAGAAACGCACTGTCTTGGCGAAAGAAAGCGTTTTTGTACAACTTCATATAAATAGCTGTAACTTTTGATGGAAGACTCAGAAAAACATGTTCATGGCTTTATCTTATAGAACTCAGGGTCCCTGTGCTGGGAAAACAGGATTTGCAGCTGTTTGAGCTAAGATTTCCAAGTTATACACATAATGAAAACCTATACTTTGTTTCGGTCGAGTTCCCCATTCAAATGCATATAACAGTGAGAAACGCACTGTCTTGGCGAAAGAAAGCGTTTTTGTACAACTTCATATAAATCGCTGTAACTTTTGATAGAAGACTCAGACAAACATGTTTATGGCTTTATCTTATAGAACTCAAGGTCCCCGTGCTGGGAAAACAGGTTTTGCAGCTGTTTGAGCTAGGATTTTCAAGTTATACACATAATGAAAACCTATACTTTGTTTTGGTATAGTTCCCCATTCAAATGCATGTAACAGTGAGAAACGCACTGTCTTGGCGAAATAAAGCGTTTTTGTACAACTTCATATAAATAGCTGTAACTTTTGGTAGAAGACTCAGACAAACATGTTTATGGCTTTATCTTATAGAACTCAAGATCCCCGTGCTGGGAAAACAGGTTTTGCAGCCGTTTGAGCTAGGATTTTCAAGTTATACACATAATGAAAACCTATACTTTGTTTCGGTCGAGTTCCCCATTCAAATGCATGTAACAGTGAGAAACGCACTGTCTTGGCGAAATAAAGCGTTTTTGTACAACTTCATATAAATAGCTGTAACTTTTGGTAGAAGACTCGGATACACATGTTTATGGCTTTATCTTATAGAACTCAAGGTCCCCTTGCTGGGAAAACAGGTTTTGCAGCTGTTTGAGCTAAGATTTTCAAGTTATACACATAATGAAAACCTATACTTTGTTTCGGTCGAGTTCCCCATTCAAATGCATATAACAGTGAGAAACGCACTGTCTTGGCGAAAGAAAGCGTTTTTGTACAACTTCATATAAATAGCTGTAACTTTTGATGGAAGACTCAGAAAAACATGTTCATGGCTTTATCTTATAGAACTCAGGGTCCCTGTGCTGGGAAAACAGGATTTGCAGCTGTTTGAGCTAAGATTTCCAAGTTATACACATAATGAAAACCTATACTTTGTTTCGGTCGAGTTCCCCATTCAAATGCATATAACAGTGAGAAACGCACTGTCTTGGCGAAAGAAAGCGTTTTTGTACAACTTCATATAAATCGCTGTAACTTTTGATAGAAGACTCAGACAAACATGTTTATGGCTTTATCTTATAGAACTCAAGGTCCCCGTGCTGGGAAAACAGGTTTTGCAGCTGTTTGAGCTAGGATTTTCAAGTTATACACATAATGAAAACCTATACTTTGTTTTGGTATAGTTCCCCATTCAAATGCATGTAACAGTGAGAAACGCACTGTCTTGGCGAAATAAAGCGTTTTTGTACAACTTCATATAAATAGCTGTAACTTTTGGTAGAAGACTCAGACAAACATGTTTATGGCTTTATCTTATAGAACTCAAGATCCCCGTGCTGGGAAAACAGGTTTTGCAGCCGTTTGAGCTAGGATTTTCAAGTTATACACATAATGAAAACCTATACTTTGTTTCGGTCGAGTTCCCCATTCAAATGCATGTAACAGTGAGAAACGCACTGTCTTGGCGAAATAAAGCGTTTTTGTACAACTTCATATAAATAGCTGTAACTTTTGGTAGAAGACTCGGATACACATGTTTATGGCTTTATCTTATAGAACTCAAGGTCCCCTTGCTGGGAAAACAGGTTTTGCAGCTGTTTGAGCTAAGATTTTCAAGTTATACACATAATGAAAACCTATACTTTGTTTCGGTCGAGTTCCCCATTCAAATGCATATAACAGTGAGAAACGCACTGTCTTGGCGAAAGAAAGCGTTTTTGTACAACTTCATATAAATAGCTGTAACTTTTGATGGAAGACTCAGAAAAACATGTTCATGGCTTTATCTTATAGAACTCAGGGTCCCTGTGCTGGGAAAACAGGTTTTGCAGCCGTTTGAGCTAAGATTTCCAAGTTATACACATAATGAAAACCTATACTTTGTTTCGGTCGAGTTCCCCATTCAAATGCATATAACAGTGAGAAACGCACTGTCTTGGCGAAAGAAAGCGTTTTTGTACAACTTCATATAAATCGCTGTAACTTTTGATAGAAGACTCAGACAAACATGTTTATGGCTTTATCTTATAGAACTCAAGGTCCCCGTGCTGGGAAAACAGGTTTTGCAGCTGTTTGAGCTAGGATTTTCAAGTTATACACATAATGAAAACCTATACTTTGTTTTGGTATAGTTCCCCATTCAAATGCATGTAACAGTGAGAAACGCACTGTCTTGGCGAAATAAAGCGTTTTTGTACAACTTCATATAAATAGCTGTAACTTTTGGTAGAAGACTCAGACAAACATGTTTATGGCTTTATCTTATAGAACTCAAGATCCCCGTGCTGGGAAAACAGGTTTTGCAGCCGTTTGAGCTAGGATTTTCAAGTTATACACATAATGAAAACCTATACTTTGTTTCGGTCGAGTTCCCCATTCAAATGCATGTAACAGTGAGAAACGCACTGTCTTGGCGAAATAAAGCGTTTTTGTACAACTTCATATAAATAGCTGTAACTTTTGGTAGAAGACTCGGATACACATGTTTATGGCTTTATCTTATAGAACTCAAGGTCCCCTTGCTGGGAAAACAGGTTTTGCAGCTGTTTGAGCTAAGATTTTCAAGTTATACACATAATGAAAACCTATACTTTGTTTCGGTCGAGTTCCCCATTCAAATGCATATAACAGTGAGAAACGCACTGTCTTGGCGAAAGAAAGCGTTTTTGTACAACTTCATATAAATAGCTGTAACTTTTGATGGAAGACTCAGAAAAACATGTTCATGGCTTTATCTTATAGAACTCAGGGTCCCTGTGCTGGGAAAACAGGATTTGCAGCTGTTTGAGCTAAGATTTCCAAGTTATACACATAATGAAAACCTATACTTTGTTTCGGTCGAGTTCCCCATTCAAATGCATATAACAGTGAGAAACGCACTGTCTTGGCGAAAGAAAGCGTTTTTGTACAACTTCATATAAATCGCTGTAACTTTTGATAGAAGACTCAGACAAACATGTTTATGGCTTTATCTTATAGAACTCAAGGTCCCCGTGCTGGGAAAACAGGTTTTGCAGCTGTTTGAGCTAGGATTTTCAAGTTATACACATAATGAAAACCTATACTTTGTTTTGGTATAGTTCCCCATTCAAATGCATGTAACAGTGAGAAACGCACTGTCTTGGCGAAATAAAGCGTTTTTGTACAACTTCATATAAATAGCTGTAACTTTTGGTAGAAGACTCAGACAAACATGTTTATGGCTTTATCTTATAGAACTCAAGATCCCCGTGCTGGGAAAACAGGTTTTGCAGCCGTTTGAGCTAGGATTTTCAAGTTATACACATAATGAAAACCTATACTTTGTTTCGGTCGAGTTCCCCATTCAAATGCATGTAACAGTGAGAAACGCACTGTCTTGGCGAAATAAAGCGTTTTTGTACAACTTCATATAAATAGCTGTAACTTTTGGTAGAAGACTCGGATACACATGTTTATGGCTTTATCTTATAGAACTCAAGGTCCCCTTGCTGGGAAAACAGGTTTTGCAGCTGTTTGAGCTAAGATTTTCAAGTTATACACATAATGAAAACCTATACTTTGTTTCGGTCGAGTTCCCCATTCAAATGCATATAACAGTGAGAAACGCACTGTCTTGGCGAAAGAAAGCGTTTTTGTACAACTTCATATAAATAGCTGTAACTTTTGATGGAAGACTCAGAAAAACATGTTCATGGCTTTATCTTATAGAACTCAGGGTCCCTGTGCTGGGAAAACAGGATTTGCAGCTGTTTGAGCTAAGATTTCCAAGTTATACACATAATGAAAACCTATACTTTGTTTCGGTCGAGTTCCCCATTCAAATGCATATAACAGTGAGAAACGCACTGTCTTGGCGAAAGAAAGCGTTTTTGTACAACTTCATATAAATCGCTGTAACTTTTGATAGAAGACTCAGACAAACATGTTTATGGCTTTATCTTATAGAACTCAAGGTCCCCGTGCTGGGAAAACAGGTTTTGCAGCTGTTTGAGCTAGGATTTTCAAGTTATACACATAATGAAAACCTATACTTTGTTTTGGTATAGTTCCCCATTCAAATGCATGTAACAGTGAGAAACGCACTGTCTTGGCGAAATAAAGCGTTTTTGTACAACTTCATATAAATAGCTGTAACTTTTGGTAGAAGACTCAGACAAACATGTTTATGGCTTTATCTTATAGAACTCAAGATCCCCGTGCTGGGAAAACAGGTTTTGCAGCCGTTTGAGCTAGGATTTTCAAGTTATACACATAATGAAAACCTATACTTTGTTTCGGTCGAGTTCCCCATTCAAATGCATGTAACAGTGAGAAACGCACTGTCTTGGCGAAATAAAGCGTTTTTGTACAACTTCATATAAATAGCTGTAACTTTTGGTAGAAGACTCGGATACACATGTTTATGGCTTTATCTTATAGAACTCAAGGTCCCCTTGCTGGGAAAACAGGTTTTGCAGCTGTTTGAGCTAAGATTTTCAAGTTATACACATAATGAAAACCTATACTTTGTTTCGGTCGAGTTCCCCATTCAAATGCATATAACAGTGAGAAACGCACTGTCTTGGCGAAAGAAAGCGTTTTTGTACAACTTCATATAAATAGCTGTAACTTTTGATGGAAGACTCAGAAAAACATGTTCATGGCTTTATCTTATAGAACTCAGGGTCCCTGTGCTGGGAAAACAGGATTTGCAGCTGTTTGAGCTAAGATTTCCAAGTTATACACATAATGAAAACCTATACTTTGTTTCGGTCGAGTTCCCCATTCAAATGCATATAACAGTGAGAAACGCACTGTCTTGGCGAAAGAAAGCGTTTTTGTACAACTTCATATAAATCGCTGTAACTTTTGATAGAAGACTCAGACAAACATGTTTATGGCTTTATCTTATAGAACTCAAGGTCCCCGTGCTGGGAAAACAGGTTTTGCAGCTGTTTGAGCTAGGATTTTCAAGTTATACACATAATGAAAACCTATACTTTGTTTTGGTATAGTTCCCCATTCAAATGCATGTAACAGTGAGAAACGCACTGTCTTGGCGAAATAAAGCGTTTTTGTACAACTTCATATAAATAGCTGTAACTTTTGGTAGAAGACTCAGACAAACATGTTTATGGCTTTATCTTATAGAACTCAAGATCCCTGTGCTGGGAAAACAGGTTTTGCAGCCGTTTGAGCTAGGATTTTCAAGTTATACACATAATGAAAACCTATACTTTGTTTCGGTCGAGTTCCCCATTCAAATGCATGTAACAGTGAGAAACGCACTGTCTTGGCGAAATAAAGCGTTTTTGTACAACTTCATATAAATAGCTGTAACTTTTGGTAGAAGACTCGGATACACATGTTTATGGCTTTATCCTATAGAACTCAAGGTCCCCTTGCTGGGAAAACAGGTTTTGCAGCTGTTTGAGCTAAGATTTTCAAGTTATACACATAATGAAAACCTATACTTTGTTTCGGTCGAGTTCCCCATTCAAATGCATATAACAGTGAGAAACGCACTGTCTTGGCGAAAGAAAGCGTTTTTGTACAACTTCATATAAATAGCTGTAACTTTTGATAGAAGACTCAGACAAACATGTTTATGGCTTTATCTTATAGAACTCAAGGTCCCCGTGCTGGGAAAACAGGATTTGCAGCTGTTTGAGCTAGGATTTTCAAGTTATACACATAATGAAAACCTATACTTTGTTTTGGTCGAGTTCCCCATTCAAATGCATGTAACAGTGAGAAACGCACTGTCTTGGCGAAAGAAAGCGTTTTTGAACAACTTCATATAAATAGCTGTAACTTTTGATAGAAGACGCGGATAGACATGTTTATGGCTTTATCTTATAGAACTCAAGGTCCCCGTGCTGGGAAAACAGGTTTTGCAGCTGTTTGAGCTAAGATTTTCAAGTTATACACATAATGAAAACCTATACTTTGTTTCGGTCGAGTTCCCCATTCAAATGCATATAACAGTGAGAAACGCACTGTCTTGGCGAAAGAAAGCGTTTTTGTACAACTTCATATAAATAGCTGTAACTTTTGATGGAAGACTCAGACAAACATGTTTATGGCTTTATCTTATAGAACTCAAGGTCCCCGTGCTGGGAAAACAGGATTTGCAGCTGTTTGAGCTAGGATTTTCAAGTTATACACATAATGAAAACCTATACTTTGTTTTGGTCGAGTTCCCCATTCAAATGCATGTAACAGTGAGAAACGCACTGTCTTGGCGAAAGAAAGCGTTTTTGTACAACTTCATATAAATCGCTGTAACTTTTGATAGAAGACTCAGACAAACATGTTTATGGCTTTATCTTATAGAACTCAAGGTCCCCGTGCTGGGAAAACAGGATTTGCAGCTGTTTGAGCTAGGATTTTCAAGTTATACACATAATGAAAACCTATACTTTGTTTTGGTCGAGTTCCCCATTCAAATGCATGTAACAGTGAGAAACGCATTGTCTTGGCGAAATAAAGCGTTTTTGTACAACTTCATATAAATAGCTGTAACTTTTGGTAGAAGACTCAGACAAACATGTTTATGGCTTTATCTTATAGAACTCAAGATCCCCGTGCTGGGAAAACAGGTTTTGCAGCCGTTTGAGCTAGGATTTTCAAGTTATACACATAATGAAAACCTATACTTTGTTTCGGTCGAGTTCCCCATTCAAATGCATGTAACAGTGAGAAACGCACTGTCTTGGCGAAAGAAAGCGTTTTTGTACAACTTCATATAAATAGCTGTAACTTTTGATGGAAGACTCAGAAAAACATGTTCATGGCTTTATCTTATAGAACTCAGGGTCCCTGTGCTGGGAAAACAGGATTTGCAGCTGTTTGAGCTAAGATTTCCAAGTTATACACATAATGAAAACCTATACTTTGTTTCGGTCGAGTTCCCCATTCAAATGCATATAACAGTGAGAAACGCACTGTCTTGGCGAAAGAAAGCGTTTTTGTACAACTTCATATAAATCGCTGTAACTTTTGATAGAAGACTCAGACAAACATGTTTATGGCTTTATCTTATAGAACTCAAGGTCCCCGTGCTGGGAAAACAGGTTTTGCAGCTGTTTGAGCTAGGATTCTCAAGTTATACACATAATGAAAACCTATACTTTGTTTTGGTCGAGTTCCCCATTCAAATGCATGTAACAGTGAGAAACGCACTGTCTTGGCGAAAGAAAGCGTTTTTGAACAACTTCATATAAATAGCTGTAACTTTTGATAGAAGACGCGGATAGACATGTTTATGGCTTTATCTTATAGAACTCAAGGTCCCCGTGCTGGGAAAACAGGATTTGCAGCTGTTTGAGCTAGGATTTTCAAGTTATACACATAATGAAAACCTATACTTTGTTTTGGTCGAGTTCCCCATTCAAATGCATGTAACAGTGAGAAACGCACTGTCTTGGCGAAAGAAAGCGTTTTTGTACAACTTCATATAAATCGCTGTAACTTTTGATAGAAGACTCAGACAAACATGTTTATGGCTTTATCTTATAGAACTCAAGGTCCCCTTGCTGGGAAAACAGGATTTGCAGCATTTGAATGGGGAACTCGACCGAAACAAAGTATAGGTTTTCATTATGTGTATAACTTTAAAATCTTAGCTCAAACAGCTGCAAAACCTGTTTTCCCAGCACGGGGACCTTGAGTTCTATAAGATAAAGCCATAAACATGTCTATCCGCGTCTTCTATCAAAAGTTACAGCTATTTATATGAAGTTGTTCAAAAACGCTTTCTTTCGCCAAGACGGTGCGTTTCTCACTGTTACATGCATTTGAATGGGGAACTCGACCGAAACAAAGTATAGGTTTTCATTATGTGTATAACTTGAAAATCTTAGCTCAAACAGCTGCAAATTCTGTTTGCCCAGCACGGGGACCTTGAGTTCTATAAGATAAAGCCATACACATGTGTATCCGAGTCTTCTATCAAAAGTTACAGCTATTTATATGAGGTTGTACAAAAACGCTTTCTTTCGCCAAGACAGTGCGTTTCTCACTGTTACATGCATTTGAATGGGGAACTCGACCGAAACAAAGTATAGGTTTTCATTATGTGTATAACTTGAAAATCTTAGCTCAAACAGCTGCAAAACCTGTTTTGCCAGCACGGGGACCTTGAGTTCTATAAGATAAAGCCATAAACATGTTTGTCTGAGTCTTTCATCAAAAGTTACAGCTATTTATATGAAGTTGTACAAAAACGCTTTCTTTCGCCAAGACAGTGCGTTTCTCACTGTTACATGCATTTGAATGGGGAACTCGACCGAAACAAAGTATAGGTTTTCATTATGTGTATAACTTGAAAATCTTAGCTCAAACAGCTGCAAATCCTGTTTTGCCAGCACGGGGACCTTGAGTTCTATAAGATAAAGCCATAAACATGTTTGTCTGAGTCTTCTATCAAAAGTTACAGCTATTTATATGAAGTTGTACAAAAACGCTTTCTTTCGCCAAGACAGTGCGTTTCTCACTGTTACATGCATTTGAATGGGGAACTCGACCGAAACAAAGTATAGGTTTTCATTATGTGTATAACTTGAAAATCTTAGCTCAAACAGCTGTAAATCCTGTTTTCCCAGCAAGGGGACCTTGAGTTCTATAAGATAAACCCATAAACATGTTTGTCTGAGTCTTCTATCAAAAGTTACAGCTATTTATATGAAGTTGTACAAAAACGCTTTCTTTCGCCAAGACAGTGCGTTTCTCACTGTTACATGCATTTGAATGGGGAACTCGCCCGAAACAAAGTATAGGTTTTCATTATGTGAATAACTTGAAAATCTTAGCTCAAACAGCTGCAAATCCTATTTTGCCAGCACGGGGACCTTGAGTTCTATAAGATAAAGCCATAAACATGTTTGTCTGAGTCTTCTATCAAAAGTTACAGCTATTTATATGAAGTTGTACAAAAACGCTTTCTTTCGCCAAGACAGTGCGTTTCTCACTGTTACATGCATTTGAATGGGGAACTCGACCGAAACAAAGTATAGGTTTTCATTATGTGTATAACTTTAAAATCTTAGCTCAAACAGCTGCAAAACCTGTTTTCCCAGCACGGGGACCTTGAGTTCTATAAGATAAACCCATAAACATGTCTATCCGCGTCTTCTATCAAAAGTTACAGCTATTTATATGAAGTTGTTCAAAAACGCTTTCTTTCGCCAAGACGGTGCGTTTCTCACTGTTACATGCATTTGAATGGGGAACTCGACCGAAACAAAGTATAGGTTTTCATTATGTGTATAACTTGAAAATCTTAGCTCAAACAGCTGCAAATTCTGTTTGCCCAGCACGGGGACCTTGAGTTCTATAAGATAAACCCATACACATGTGTATCCGAGTCTTCTATCAAAAGTTACAGCTATTTATATGAGGTTGTACAAAAACGCTTTCTTTCGCCAAGACAGTGCGTTTCTCACTGTTACATGCATTTGAATGGGGAACTCGACCGAAACAAAGTATAGGTTTTCATTATGTGTATAACTTGAAAATCTTAGCTCAAACAGCTGCAAAACCTGTTTTGCCAGCACGGGGACCTTGAGTTCTATAAGATAAAGCCATAAACATGTTTGTCTGAGTCTTTCATCAAAAGTTACAGCTATTTATATGAAGTTGTACAAAAACGCTTTCTTTCGCCAAGACAGTGCGTTTCTCACTGTTACATGCATTTGAATGGGGAACTCGACCGAAACAAAGTATAGGTTTTCATTATGTGTATAACTTGAAAATCTTAGCTCAAACAGCTGCAAATCCTGTTTTCCCAGCACGGGGACCTTAAGTTCTATAAGATAAAGCCATAAACATGTGTATCCGAGTCTTCTATCAAAAGTTACAGCTATTTATATGAAGTTGTACAAAAACGCTTTCTTTCGCCAAGACAGTGCGTTTCTCACTGTTACATGCATTTGAATGGGGAACTGACCGAAACAAAGTATAGGTTTTCATTAATTATGTGTATAACTTGAAAATCTTAGCTCAAACAGCTGCAAATCCTGGTTTACCAGCAAGGGGACCTTGAGTTCTATAAGATAAAGCCATAAACATGTTTGTCTGAGTCTTCTATCAAAAGTTACAGCTATTTATATGAAGTTGTACAAAAACGCTTTCTTTCGCCAAGACAGTGCGTTTCTCACTGTTACATGCATTTGAATGGGGAACTCGACCGAAACAAAGTATAGGTTTTCATTATGTGTGTAACTTGGAAATCTTAGCTCAAACAGCTGCAAAACCTGTTTTCCTAGCACGGGGACCTTGAGTTCTATAAGATAAAGCCATAAACATGTTTGTCTGAGTCTTCTATCAAAAGTTACAGCTATTTATATGAAGTTGTACAAAAACGCTTTATTTCGCCAAGACAGTGCGTTTCTCACTGTTACATGCATTTGAATGGGGAACTCGACCGAAACAAAGTATAGGTTTTCATTATGTGTATAACTTGAAAATCTTAGCTCAAACAGCTGCAAATCCTGTTTTCCCAGCACGGGGACCTTGAGTTCTATAAGATAAAGCCATAAACATGTTTGTCTTATTCTTCTATCAAAAGTTACAGCTATTTATATGAAGTTGTACAAAAACGCTTTCTTTCGCCAAGACAGTGCGTTTCTCACTGTTACATGCATTTGAATGGGGAACTCGACCGAAACAAAGTATAGGTTTTCATTATGTGTATAACTTGAAAATCTTAGCTCAAACAGCTGCAAATCCTGTTTTCCCAGCAAGGGGACCTTGAGTTCTATAAGATAAACCCATAAACATGTTTGTCTGAGTCTTCTATCAAAAGTTACAGCTATTTATATGAAGTTGTACAAAAACGCTTTCTTTCGCCAAGACAGTGCGTTTCTCACTGTTACATGCATTTGAATGGGGAACTCGACCGAAACAAAGTATAGGTTTTCATTATGTGTATAACTTGAAAATCTTAGCTCAAACAGCTGCAAAACCTGTTTTGCCAGCACGGGAACCTTGAGTTCTATAAGATAAAGCCATAAACATGTTTGTCTGAGTCTTTCATTAAAAGTTACAGCTATTTATATGAAGTTGTACAAAAACGCTTTCTTTCGCCAAGACAGTGCGTTTCTCACTGTTACATGCATTTGAATGGGGAACTCGACCGAAACAAAGTATAGGTTTTCATTATGTGTATAACTTGAAAATCTTAGCTCAAACAGCTGCAAATCCTGTTTTGCCAGCACGGGGACCTTGAGTTCTATAAGATAAAGCCATAAACATGTTTGTCTGAGTCTTCTATCAAAAGTTACAGCTATTTATATGAAGTTGTACAAAAACGCTTTCTTTCGCCAAGACAGTGCGTTTCTCACTGTTACATGCATTTGAATGGGGAACTGACCGAAACAAAGTATAGGTTTTCATTATGTGTATAACTTGAAAATCTTAGCTCAAACAGCTGCAAATCCTGGTTTACCAGCAAGGGGACCTTGAGTTCTATAAGATAAAGCCATAAACATGTTTGTCTGAGTCTTCTATCAAAAGTTACAGCTATTTATATGAAGTTGTACAAAAACGCTTTCTTTCGCCAAGACAGTGCGTTTCTCACTGTTACATGCATTTGAATGGGGAACTCGACCGAAACAAAGTATAGGTTTTCATTATGTGTGTAACTTGGAAATCTTAGCTCAAACAGCTGCAAAACCTGTTTTCCTAGCACGGGGACCTTGAGTTCTATAAGATAAAGCCATAAACATGTTTGTCTGAGTCTTCTATCAAAAGTTACAGCTATTTATATGAAGTTGTACAAAAACGCTTTCTTTCGCCAAGACAGTGCGTTTCTCACTGTTACATGCATTTGAATGGGGAACTCGACCGAAACAAAGTATAGGTTTTCATTATGTGTATAACTTGAAAATCTTAGCTCAAACAGCTGCAAAACCTGTTTTGCCAGCACGGGAACCTTGAGTTCTATAAGATAAAGCCATAAACATGTTTGTCTGAGTCTTCTATCAAAAGTTACAGCTATTTATATGAAGTTGTACAAAAACGCTTTCTTTCGCCAAGACAATGCGTTTCTCACTGTTACATGCATTTGAATGGGGAACTCGACCGAAACAAAGTATAGGTTTTCATTATGTGTGTAACTTGGAAATCTTAGCTCAAACAGCTGCAAAACCTGTTTTCCTAGCACGGGGACCTTGAGTTCTATAAGATAAAGCCATAAACATGTGTATCCGAGTCTTCTATCAAAAGTTACAGCTATTTATATGAAGTTGTAAAAAAACGCTTTCTTTCGCCAAGACAGTGCGTTTCTCACTGTTACATGCATTTGAATGGGGAACTCGACCGAAACAAAGTATAGGTTTTCATTATGTGTATAACTTGAAAATCTTAGCTCAAACAGCTGCAAATCCTGTTTTCCCAGCACGGGGACCTTGAGTTCTATAAGATAAAGCCATAAACATGTTTGTCTGATTCTTCTATCAAAAGTTACAGCTATTTATATGAAGTTGTACAAAAACGCTTTCTTTCGCCAATACAGTGCGTTTCTCACTGTTACATGCATTTGAATGGGGAACTCGACCGAAACAAAGTATAGGTTTTCATTATGTGTATAACTTGAAAATCTTAGCTCAAACAGTTTCAAATCCTGTTTTCCCAGCAAGGGGACCTTGAGTTCTATAAGATAAACCCATAAACATGTTTGTCTGAGTCATCTATCAAAAGTTACAGCTATTTATATGAAGTTGTACAAAAACGCTTTCTTTCGCCAAGACAGTGCGTTTCTCACTGTTACATGCATTTGAATGGGGAACTCGACCGAAACAAAGTATAGGTTTTCATTATGTGTATAACTTGAAAATCTTAGCTCAAACAGCTGCAAATCCTGTTTTGCCAGCACGGGGACCTTGAGTTCTATAAGATAAAGCCATAAACACGTGTATCCGAGTCTTCTATCAAAAGTTACAGCTATTCATATGAAGTTGTACAAAAACGCTTTCTTTCGCCAAGACAGTGCGTTTCTCACTGTTACATGCATTTGAATGGGGAACTCGACCGAAACAAAGTATAGGTTTTCATTATGTGTGTAACTTGGAAATCTTAGCTCAAACAGCTGCAAAACCTGTTTTCCTAGCACGGGGACCTTAGGTTCTAAAAGATAAAGCCATAAACATGTTTGTCTGAGTCTTCTATCAAAAGTTACAGCTATTTATATGAAGTTGTACAAAAACGCTTTATTTCGCCAAGACAGTGCGTTTCTCACTGTTACATGCATTTGAATGGGGAACTCGACCGAAACAAAGTATAGGTTTTCATTATGTGTGTAACTTGGAAATCTTAGCTCAAACAGCTGCAAAACCTGTTTTCCTAGCACGGGGACCTTGAGTTCTATAAGATAAAGCCATAAACATGTGTATCCGAGTCTTCTATCAAAAGTTACAGCTATTTATATGAAGTTGTACAAAAACGCTTTCTTTCGCCAAGACAGTGCGTTTCTCACTGTTACATGCATTTGAATGGGGAACTCGCCCGAAACAAAGTATAGGTTTTCATTATGTGTATAACTTGAAAATCTTAGCTCAAACACTTTCAAATCCTGTTTTGCCAGCACGGGGACCTTGAGTTCTATAAGATAAAGCCATAAACATGTTTGTCTGAGTCTTCTATCAAAAGTTACAGCTATTTATATGAAGTTGTACAAAAACGCTTTCTTTCGCCAAGACAGTGCGTTTCTCACTGTTACATGCATTTGAATGGGGAACTCGACCGAAACAAAGTATAGGTTTTCATTATGTGTATAACTTGAAAATCTTAGCTCAAACAGCTGCAAATCCTGTTTTCCCAGCACGGGGACCTTGAGTTCTATAAGATAAAGCCATAAACATGTTTGTCTGATTCTTCTATCAAAAGTTACAGCTATTTATATGAAGTTGTACAAAAACGCTTTCTTTCGCCAAGACAGTGCGTTTCTCACTGTTACATGCATTTGAATGGGGAACTCGACCGAAACAAAGTATAGGTTTTCATTATGTGTATAACTTGAAAATCTTAGCTCAAACAGCTGCAAATCCTGTTTTCCCAGCACGGGGACCTTGAGTTCTATAAGATAAAGCCATAAACATGTTTGTCTGAGTCTTCTATCAAAAGTTACAGCTATTTATATGAAGTTGTACAAAAACGCTTTCTTTCGCCAAGACAATGCGTTTCTCACTGTTACATGCATTTGAATGGGGAACTCGACCGAAACAAAGTATAGGTTTTCATTATGTGTGTAACTTGGAAATCTTAGCTCAAACAGCTGCAAAACCTGTTTTCCTAGCACGGGGACCTTGAGTTCTATAAGATAAAGCCATAAACATGTGTATCCGAGTCTTCTATCAAAAGTTACAGCTATTTATATGAAGTTGTACAAAAACGCTTTCTTTCGCCAAGACAGTGCGTTTCTCACTGTTACATGCATTTGAATGGGGAACTCGACCGAAACAAAGTATAGGTTTTCATTATGTGTATAACTTGAAAATCTTAGCTCAAACAGCTGCAAATCCTGTTTTGCCAGCACGGGGACCTTGAGTTCTATAAGATAAAGCCATAAACATGTGTATCCGAGTCTTCTATCAAAAGTTACAGCTATTCATATGAAGTTGTACAAAAACGCTTTCTTTCGCCAAGACAGTGCGTTTTTCACTGTTACATGCATTTGAATGGGGAACTCGACCGAAACAAAGTATAGGTTTTCATTATGTGTATAACTTGAAAATCTTAGCTCAAACAGCTGCAAATCCTGTTTTGCCAGCACGGGGACCTTGAGTTCTATAAGATAAAGCCATAAACACGTGTATCCGAGTCTTCTATCAAAAGTTACAGCTATTCATATGAAGTTGTACAAAAACGCTTTCTTTCGCCAAGACAGTGCGTTTCTCACTGTTACATGCATTTGAATGGGGAACTCGACCGAAACAAAGTATAGGTTTTCATTATGTGTGTAACTTGGAAATCTTAGCTCAAACAGCTGCAAAACCTGTTTTCCTAGCACGGGGACCTTGAGTTCTAAAAGATAAAGCCATAAACATGTTTGTCTGAGTCTTCTATCAAAAGTTACAGCTATTTATATGAAGTTGTACAAAAACGCTTTATTTCGCCAAGACAGTGCGTTTCTCACTGTTACATGCATTTGAATGGGGAACTCGACCGAAACAAAGTATAGGTTTTCATTATGTGTGTAACTTGGAAATCTTAGCTCAAACAGCTGCAAAACCTGTTTTCCTAGCACGGGGACCTTGAGTTCTATAAGATAAAGCCATAAACATGTGTATCCGAGTCTTCTATCAAAAGTTACAGCTATTTATATGAAGTTGTACAAAAACGCTTTCTTTCGCCAAGACAGTGCGTTTCTCACTGTTACATGCATTTGAATGGGGAACTCGCCCGAAACAAAGTATAGGTTTTCATTATGTGTATAACTTGAAAATCTTAGCTCAAACACTTTCAAATCCTGTTTTGCCAGCACGGGGACCTTGAGTTCTATAAGATAAAGCCATAAACATGTTTGTCTGAGTCTTCTATCAAAAGTTACAGCTATTTATATGAAGTTGTACAAAAACGCTTTCTTTCGCCAAGACAGTGCGTTTCTCACTGTTACATGCATTTGAATGGGGAACTCGACCGAAACAAAGTATAGGTTTTCATTATGTGTATAACTTGAAAATCCTAGCTCAAACAGCTGCAAATCCTGTTTTCCCAGCACGGGGACCTTGAGTTCTATAAGATAAAGCCATAAACATGTTTGTCTGATTCTTCTATCAAAAGTTACAGCTATTTATATGAAGTTGTACAAAAACGCTTTCTTTCGCCAAGACAGTGCGTTTCTCACTGTTACATGCATTTGAATGGGGAACTCGACCGAAACAAAGTATAGGTTTTCATTATGTGTATAACTTGAAAATCTTAGCTCAAACAGCTGCAAATCCTGTTTTCCCAGCAAGGGGACCTTGAGTTCTATAAGATAAACCCATAAACATGTTTGTCTGAGTCTTCTATCAAAAGTTACAGCTATTTATATGAAGTTGTACAAAAACGCTTTCTTTCGCCAAGACAGTGCGTTTCTCACTGTTACATGCATTTGAATGGGGAACTCGACCGAAACAAAGTATAGGTTTTCATTATGTGTATAACTTGAAAATCTTAGCTCAAACAGCTGCAAATCCTGTTTTCCCAGCACGGGGACCTTGAGTTCTATAAGATAAAGCCATAAACATGTTTGTCTGAGTCTTCTATCAAAAGTTACAGCTATTTATATGAAGTTGTACAAAAACGCTTTCTTTCGCCAAGACAATGCGTTTCTCACTGTTACATGCATTTGAATGGGGAACTCGACCGAAACAAAGTATAGGTTTTCATTATGTGTGTAACTTGGAAATCTTAGCTCAAACAGCTGCAAAACCTGTTTTCCTAGCACGGGGACCTTGAGTTCTATAAGATAAAGCCATAAACATGTGTATCCGAGTCTTCTATCAAAAGTTACAGCTATTTATATGAAGTTGTACAAAAACGCTTTCTTTCGCCAAGACAGTGCGTTTCTCACTGTTACATGCATTTGAATGGGGAACTCGACCGAAACAAAGTATAGGTTTTCATTATGTGTATAACTTGAAAATCTTAGCTCAAACAGCTGCAAATCCTGTTTTGCCAGCACGGGGACCTTGAGTTCTATAAGATAAAGCCATAAACATGTGTATCCGAGTCTTCTATCAAAAGTTACAGCTATTCATATGAAGTTGTACAAAAACGCTTTCTTTCGCCAAGACAGTGCGTTTTTCACTGTTACATGCATTTGAATGGGGAACTCGACCGAAACAAAGTATAGGTTTTCATTATGTGTATAACTTGAAAATCTTAGCTCAAACAGCTGCAAATCCTGTTTTGCCAGCACGGGGACCTTGAGTTCTATAAGATAAAGCCATAAACATGTGTATCCGAGTCTTCTATCAAAAGTTACAGCTATTCATATGAAGTTGTACAAAAACGCTTTCTTTCGCCAAGACAGTGCGTTTCTCACTGTTACATGCATTTGAATGGGGAACTCGACCGAAACAAAGTATAGGTTTTCATTATGTGTGTAACTTGGAAATCTTAGCTCAAACAGCTGCAAAACCTGTTTTCCTAGCACGGGGACCTTGAGTTCTAAAAGATAAAGCCATAAACATGTTTGTCTGAGTCTTCTATCAAAAGTTACAGCTATTTATATGAAGTTGTACAAAAACGCTTTATTTCGCCAAGACAGTGCGTTTCTCACTGTTACATGCATTTGAATGGGGAACTGACCGAAACAAAGTATAGGTTTTCATTATGTGTATAACTTGAAAATCTTAGCTCAAACAGCTGCAAATCCTGGTTTACCAGCAAGGGGACCTTGAGTTCTATAAGATAAAGCCATAAACATGTTTGTCTGAGTCTTCTATCAAAAGTTACAGCTATTTATATGAAGTTGTACAAAAACGCTTTCTTTCGCCAAGACAGTGCGTTTCTCACTGTTACATGCATTTGAATGGGGAACTCGACCGAAACAAAGTATAGGTTTTCATTATGTGTATAACTTGAAAATCTTAGCTCAAACAGCTGCAAAACCTGTTTTGCCAGCACGGGAACCTTGAGTTCTATAAGATAAAGCCATAAACATGTTTGTCTGAGTCTTCTATCAAAAGTTACAGCTATTTATATGAAGTTGTACAAAAACGCTTTCTTTCGCCAAGACAATGCGTTTCTCACTGTTACATGCATTTGAATGGGGAACTCGACCGAAACAAAGTATAGGTTTTCATTATGTGTATAACTTGAAAATCTTAGCTCAAACAGCTGCAAATCCTGTTTTCCCAGCACGGGGACCTTGAGTTCTATAAGATAAAGCCATAAACATGTTTGTCTGATTCTTCTATCAAAAGTTACAGCTATTTATATGAAGTTGTACAAAAACGCTTTCTTTCGCCAATACAGTGCGTTTCTCACTGTTACATGCATTTGAATGGGGAACTCGACCGAAACAAAGTATAGGTTTTCATTATGTGTATAACTTGAAAATCTTAGCTCAAACAGTTTCAAATCCTGTTTTCCCAGCAAGGGGACCTTGAGTTCTATAAGATAAAGCCATAAACATGTTTGTCTGAGTCTTCTATCAAAAGTTACAGCTATTTATATGAAGTTGTACAAAAACGCTTTCTTTCGCCAAGACAGTGCGTTTCTCACTGTTACATGCATTTGAATGGGGAACTCGACCGAAACAAAGTATAGGTTTTCATTATGTGTATAACTTGAAAATCTTAGCTCAAACAGCTGCAAAACCTGTTTTGCCAGCACGGGAACCTTGAGTTCTATAAGATAAAGCCATAAACATGTTTGTCTGAGTCTTCTATCAAAAGTTACAGCTATTTATATGAAGTTGTACAAAAACGCTTTCTTTCGCCAAGACAATGCGTTTCTCACTGTTACATGCATTTGAATGGGGAACTCGACCGAAACAAAGTATAGGTTTTCATTATGTGTGTAACTTGGAAATCTTAGCTCAAACAGCTGCAAAACCTGTTTTCCTAGCACGGGGACCTTGAGTTCTATAAGATAAAGCCATAAACATGTGTATCCGAGTCTTCTATCAAAAGTTACAGCTATTTATATGAAGTTGTAAAAAAACGCTTTCTTTCGCCAAGACAGTGCGTTTCTCACTGTTACATGCATTTGAATGGGGAACTCGACCGAAACAAAGTATAGGTTTTCATTATGTGTATAACTTGAAAATCTTAGCTCAAACAGCTGCAAATCCTGTTTTCCCAGCACGGGGACCTTGAGTTCTATAAGATAAAGCCATAAACATGTTTGTCTGATTCTTCTATCAAAAGTTACAGCTATTTATATGAAGTTGTACAAAAACGCTTTCTTTCGCCAATACAGTGCGTTTCTCACTGTTACATGCATTTGAATGGGGAACTCGACCGAAACAAAGTATAGGTTTTCATTATGTGTATAACTTGAAAATCTTAGCTCAAACAGTTTCAAATCCTGTTTTCCCAGCAAGGGGACCTTGAGTTCTATAAGATAAACCCATAAACATGTTTGTCTGAGTCATCTATCAAAAGTTACAGCTATTTATATGAAGTTGTACAAAAACGCTTTCTTTCGCCAAGACAGTGCGTTTCTCACTGTTACATGCATTTGAATGGGGAACTCGACCGAAACAAAGTATAGGTTTTCATTATGTGTATAACTTGAAAATCTTAGCTCAAACAGCTGCAAATCCTGTTTTGCCAGCACGGGGACCTTGAGTTCTATAAGATAAAGCCATAAACACGTGTATCCGAGTCTTCTATCAAAAGTTACAGCTATTCATATGAAGTTGTACAAAAACGCTTTCTTTCGCCAAGACAGTGCGTTTCTCACTGTTACATGCATTTGAATGGGGAACTCGACCGAAACAAAGTATAGGTTTTCATTATGTGTGTAACTTGGAAATCTTAGCTCAAACAGCTGCAAAACCTGTTTTCCTAGCACGGGGACCTTAGGTTCTAAAAGATAAAGCCATAAACATGTTTGTCTGAGTCTTCTATCAAAAGTTACAGCTATTTATATGAAGTTGTACAAAAACGCTTTATTTCGCCAAGACAGTGCGTTTCTCACTGTTACATGCATTTGAATGGGGAACTCGACCGAAACAAAGTATAGGTTTTCATTATGTGTGTAACTTGGAAATCTTAGCTCAAACAGCTGCAAAACCTGTTTTCCTAGCACGGGGACCTTGAGTTCTATAAGATAAAGCCATAAACATGTGTATCCGAGTCTTCTATCAAAAGTTACAGCTATTTATATGAAGTTGTACAAAAACGCTTTCTTTCGCCAAGACAGTGCGTTTCTCACTGTTACATGCATTTGAATGGGGAACTCGCCCGAAACAAAGTATAGGTTTTCATTATGTGTATAACTTGAAAATCTTAGCTCAAACACTTTCAAATCCTGTTTTGCCAGCACGGGGACCTTGAGTTCTATAAGATAAAGCCATAAACATGTTTGTCTGAGTCTTCTATCAAAAGTTACAGCTATTTATATGAAGTTGTACAAAAACGCTTTCTTTCGCCAAGACAGTGCGTTTCTCACTGTTACATGCATTTGAATGGGGAACTCGACCGAAACAAAGTATAGGTTTTCATTATGTGTATAACTTGAAAATCTTAGCTCAAACAGCTGCAAATCCTGTTTTCCCAGCACGGGGACCTTGAGTTCTATAAGATAAAGCCATAAACATGTTTGTCTGATTCTTCTATCAAAAGTTACAGCTATTTATATGAAGTTGTACAAAAACGCTTTCTTTCGCCAAGACAGTGCGTTTCTCACTGTTACATGCATTTGAATGGGGAACTCGACCGAAACAAAGTATAGGTTTTCATTATGTGTATAACTTGAAAATCTTAGCTCAAACAGCTGCAAATCCTGTTTTCCCAGCACGGGGACCTTGAGTTCTATAAGATAAAGCCATAAACATGTTTGTCTGAGTCTTCTATCAAAAGTTACAGCTATTTATATGAAGTTGTACAAAAACGCTTTCTTTCGCCAAGACAATGCGTTTCTCACTGTTACATGCATTTGAATGGGGAACTCGACCGAAACAAAGTATAGGTTTTCATTATGTGTGTAACTTGGAAATCTTAGCTCAAACAGCTGCAAAACCTGTTTTCCTAGCACGGGGACCTTGAGTTCTATAAGATAAAGCCATAAACATGTGTATCCGAGTCTTCTATCAAAAGTTACAGCTATTTATATGAAGTTGTACAAAAACGCTTTCTTTCGCCAAGACAGTGCGTTTCTCACTGTTACATGCATTTGAATGGGGAACTCGACCGAAACAAAGTATAGGTTTTCATTATGTGTATAACTTGAAAATCTTAGCTCAAACAGCTGCAAATCCTGTTTTGCCAGCACGGGGACCTTGAGTTCTATAAGATAAAGCCATAAACATGTGTATCCGAGTCTTCTATCAAAAGTTACAGCTATTCATATGAAGTTGTACAAAAACGCTTTCTTTCGCCAAGACAGTGCGTTTTTCACTGTTACATGCATTTGAATGGGGAACTCGACCGAAACAAAGTATAGGTTTTCATTATGTGTATAACTTGAAAATCTTAGCTCAAACAGCTGCAAATCCTGTTTTGCCAGCACGGGGACCTTGAGTTCTATAAGATAAAGCCATAAACACGTGTATCCGAGTCTTCTATCAAAAGTTACAGCTATTCATATGAAGTTGTACAAAAACGCTTTCTTTCGCCAAGACAGTGCGTTTCTCACTGTTACATGCATTTGAATGGGGAACTCGACCGAAACAAAGTATAGGTTTTCATTATGTGTGTAACTTGGAAATCTTAGCTCAAACAGCTGCAAAACCTGTTTTCCTAGCACGGGGACCTTGAGTTCTAAAAGATAAAGCCATAAACATGTTTGTCTGAGTCTTCTATCAAAAGTTACAGCTATTTATATGAAGTTGTACAAAAACGCTTTATTTCGCCAAGACAGTGCGTTTCTCACTGTTACATGCATTTGAATGGGGAACTCGACCGAAACAAAGTATAGGTTTTCATTATGTGTGTAACTTGGAAATCTTAGCTCAAACAGCTGCAAAACCTGTTTTCCTAGCACGGGGACCTTGAGTTCTATAAGATAAAGCCATAAACATGTGTATCCGAGTCTTCTATCAAAAGTTACAGCTATTTATATGAAGTTGTACAAAAACGCTTTCTTTCGCCAAGACAGTGCGTTTCTCACTGTTACATGCATTTGAATGGGGAACTCGCCCGAAACAAAGTATAGGTTTTCATTATGTGTATAACTTGAAAATCTTAGCTCAAACACTTTCAAATCCTGTTTTGCCAGCACGGGGACCTTGAGTTCTATAAGATAAAGCCATAAACATGTTTGTCTGAGTCTTCTATCAAAAGTTACAGCTATTTATATGAAGTTGTACAAAAACGCTTTCTTTCGCCAAGACAGTGCGTTTCTCACTGTTACATGCATTTGAATGGGGAACTCGACCGAAACAAAGTATAGGTTTTCATTATGTGTATAACTTGAAAATCCTAGCTCAAACAGCTGCAAATCCTGTTTTCCCAGCACGGGGACCTTGAGTTCTATAAGATAAAGCCATAAACATGTTTGTCTGATTCTTCTATCAAAAGTTACAGCTATTTATATGAAGTTGTACAAAAACGCTTTCTTTCGCCAAGACAGTGCGTTTCTCACTGTTACATGCATTTGAATGGGGAACTCGACCGAAACAAAGTATAGGTTTTCATTATGTGTATAACTTGAAAATCTTAGCTCAAACAGCTGCAAATCCTGTTTTCCCAGCAAGGGGACCTTGAGTTCTATAAGATAAACCCATAAACATGTTTGTCTGAGTCTTCTATCAAAAGTTACAGCTATTTATATGAAGTTGTACAAAAACGCTTTCTTTCGCCAAGACAGTGCGTTTCTCACTGTTACATGCATTTGAATGGGGAACTCGACCGAAACAAAGTATAGGTTTTCATTATGTGTATAACTTGAAAATCTTAGCTCAAACAGCTGCAAATCCTGTTTTCCCAGCACGGGGACCTTGAGTTCTATAAGATAAAGCCATAAACATGTTTGTCTGAGTCTTCTATCAAAAGTTACAGCTATTTATATGAAGTTGTACAAAAACGCTTTCTTTCGCCAAGACAATGCGTTTCTCACTGTTACATGCATTTGAATGGGGAACTCGACCGAAACAAAGTATAGGTTTTCATTATGTGTGTAACTTGGAAATCTTAGCTCAAACAGCTGCAAAACCTGTTTTCCTAGCACGGGGACCTTGAGTTCTATAAGATAAAGCCATAAACATGTGTATCCGAGTCTTCTATCAAAAGTTACAGCTATTTATATGAAGTTGTACAAAAACGCTTTCTTTCGCCAAGACAGTGCGTTTCTCACTGTTACATGCATTTGAATGGGGAACTCGACCGAAACAAAGTATAGGTTTTCATTATGTGTATAACTTGAAAATCTTAGCTCAAACAGCTGCAAATCCTGTTTTGCCAGCACGGGGACCTTGAGTTCTATAAGATAAAGCCATAAACATGTGTATCCGAGTCTTCTATCAAAAGTTACAGCTATTCATATGAAGTTGTACAAAAACGCTTTCTTTCGCCAAGACAGTGCGTTTTTCACTGTTACATGCATTTGAATGGGGAACTCGACCGAAACAAAGTATAGGTTTTCATTATGTGTATAACTTGAAAATCTTAGCTCAAACAGCTGCAAATCCTGTTTTGCCAGCACGGGGACCTTGAGTTCTATAAGATAAAGCCATAAACATGTGTATCCGAGTCTTCTATCAAAAGTTACAGCTATTCATATGAAGTTGTACAAAAACGCTTTCTTTCGCCAAGACAGTGCGTTTCTCACTGTTACATGCATTTGAATGGGGAACTCGACCGAAACAAAGTATAGGTTTTCATTATGTGTGTAACTTGGAAATCTTAGCTCAAACAGCTGCAAAACCTGTTTTCCTAGCACGGGGACCTTGAGTTCTAAAAGATAAAGCCATAAACATGTTTGTCTGAGTCTTCTATCAAAAGTTACAGCTATTTATATGAAGTTGTACAAAAACGCTTTATTTCGCCAAGACAGTGCGTTTCTCACTGTTACATGCATTTGAATGGGGAACTGACCGAAACAAAGTATAGGTTTTCATTATGTGTATAACTTGAAAATCTTAGCTCAAACAGCTGCAAATCCTGGTTTACCAGCAAGGGGACCTTGAGTTCTATAAGATAAAGCCATAAACATGTTTGTCTGAGTCTTCTATCAAAAGTTACAGCTATTTATATGAAGTTGTACAAAAACGCTTTCTTTCGCCAAGACAGTGCGTTTCTCACTGTTACATGCATTTGAATGGGGAACTCGACCGAAACAAAGTATAGGTTTTCATTATGTGTATAACTTGAAAATCTTAGCTCAAACAGCTGCAAAACCTGTTTTGCCAGCACGGGAACCTTGAGTTCTATAAGATAAAGCCATAAACATGTTTGTCTGAGTCTTCTATCAAAAGTTACAGCTATTTATATGAAGTTGTACAAAAACGCTTTCTTTCGCCAAGACAATGCGTTTCTCACTGTTACATGCATTTGAATGGGGAACTCGACCGAAACAAAGTATAGGTTTTCATTATGTGTATAACTTGAAAATCTTAGCTCAAACAGCTGCAAATCCTGTTTTCCCAGCACGGGGACCTTGAGTTCTATAAGATAAAGCCATAAACATGTTTGTCTGAGTCTTCTATCAAAAGTTACAGCTATTTATATGAAGTTGTACAAAAACGCTTTCTTTCGCCAAGACAATGCGTTTCTCACTGTTACATGCATTTGAATGGGGAACTCGACCGAAACAAAGTATAGGTTTTCATTATGTGTGTAACTTGGAAATCTTAGCTCAAACAGCTGCAAAACCTGTTTTCCTAGCACGGGGACCTTGAGTTCTATAAGATAAAGCCATAAACATGTGTATCCGAGTCTTCTATCAAAAGTTACAGCTATTTATATGAAGTTGTACAAAAACGCTTTCTTTCGCCAAGACAGTGCGTTTCTCACTGTTACATGCATTTGAATGGGGAACTCGCCCGAAACAAAGTATAGGTTTTCATTATGTGTATAACTTGAAAATCTTAGCTCAAACACTTTCAAATCCTGTTTTGCCAGCACGGGGACCTTGAGTTCTATAAGATAAAGCCATAAACATGTTTGTCTGAGTCTTCTATCAAAAGTTACAGCTATTTATATGAAGTTGTACAAAAACGCTTTCTTTCGCCAAGACAGTGCGTTTCTCACTGTTACATGCATTTGAATGGGGAACTCGACCGAAACAAAGTATAGGTTTTCATTATGTGTATAACTTGAAAATCTTAGCTCAAACAGCTGCAAATCCTGTTTTCCCAGCACGGGGACCTTGAGTTCTATAAGATAAAGCCATAAACATGTTTGTCTGATTCTTCTATCAAAAGTTACAGCTATTTATATGAAGTTGTACAAAAACGCTTTCTTTCGCCAAGACAGTGCGTTTCTCACTGTTACATGCATTTGAATGGGGAACTCGACCGAAACAAAGTATAGGTTTTCATTATGTGTATAACTTGAAAATCTTAGCTCAAACAGCTGCAAATCCTGTTTTCCCAGCAAGGGGACCTTGAGTTCTATAAGATAAACCCATAAACATGTTTGTCTGAGTCTTCTATCAAAAGTTACAGCTATTTATATGAAGTTGTACAAAAACGCTTTCTTTCGCCAAGACAGTGCGTTTCTCACTGTTACATGCATTTGAATGGGGAACTCGACCGAAACAAAGTATAGGTTTTCATTATGTGTATAACTTGAAAATCTTAGCTCAAACAGCTGCAAATCCTGTTTTCCCAGCACGGGGACCTTGAGTTCTATAAGATAAAGCCATAAACATGTTTGTCTGAGTCTTCTATCAAAAGTTACAGCTATTTATATGAAGTTGTACAAAAACGCTTTCTTTCGCCAAGACAATGCGTTTCTCACTGTTACATGCATTTGAATGGGGAACTCGACCGAAACAAAGTATAGGTTTTCATTATGTGTGTAACTTGGAAATCTTAGCTCAAACAGCTGCAAAACCTGTTTTCCTAGCACGGGGACCTTGAGTTCTATAAGATAAAGCCATAAACATGTGTATCCGAGTCTTCTATCAAAAGTTACAGCTATTTATATGAAGTTGTACAAAAACGCTTTCTTTCGCCAAGACAGTGCGTTTCTCACTGTTACATGCATTTGAATGGGGAACTCGACCGAAACAAAGTATAGGTTTTCATTATGTGTATAACTTGAAAATCTTAGCTCAAACAGCTGCAAATCCTGTTTTGCCAGCACGGGGACCTTGAGTTCTATAAGATAAAGCCATAAACATGTGTATCCGAGTCTTCTATCAAAAGTTACAGCTATTCATATGAAGTTGTACAAAAACGCTTTCTTTCGCCAAGACAATGCGTTTCTCACTGTTACATGCATTTGAATGGGGAACTCGACCGAAACAAAGTATAGGTTTTCATTATGTGTGTAACTTGGAAATCTTAGCTCAAACAGCTGCAAAACCTGTTTTCCTAGCACGGGGACCTTGAGTTCTATAAGATAAAGCCATAAACATGTGTATCCGAGTCTTCTATCAAAAGTTACAGCTATTTATATGAAGTTGTACAAAAACGCTTTCTTTCGCCAAGACAGTGCGTTTCTCACTGTTACATGCATTTGAATGGGGAACTCGACCGAAACAAAGTATAGGTTTTCATTATGTGTATAACTTGAAAATCTTAGCTCAAACAGCTGCAAAACCTGTTTTGCCAGCACGGGAACCTTGAGTTCTATAAGATAAAGCCATAAACATGTTTGTCTGAGTCTTCTATCAAAAGTTACAGCTATTTATATGAAGTTGTACAAAAACGCTTTCTTTCGCCAAGACAATGCGTTTCTCACTGTTACATGCATTTGAATGGGGAACTCGACCGAAACAAAGTATAGGTTTTCATTATGTGTATAACTTGAAAATCTTAGCTCAAACAGCTGCAAATCCTGTTTTCCCAGCACGGGGACCTTGAGTTCTATAAGATAAAGCCATAAACATGTTTGTCTGAGTCTTCTATCAAAAGTTACAGCTATTTATATGAAGTTGTACAAAAACGCTTTCTTTCGCCAAGACAATGCGTTTCTCACTGTTACATGCATTTGAATGGGGAACTCGACCGAAACAAAGTATAGGTTTTCATTATGTGTGTAACTTGGAAATCTTAGCTCAAACAGCTGCAAAACCTGTTTTCCTAGCACGGGGACCTTGAGTTCTATAAGATAAAGCCATAAACATGTGTATCCGAGTCTTCTATCAAAAGTTACAGCTATTTATATGAAGTTGTACAAAAACGCTTTCTTTCGCCAAGACAGTGCGTTTCTCACTGTTACATGCATTTGAATGGGGAACTCGCCCGAAACAAAGTATAGGTTTTCATTATGTGTATAACTTGAAAATCTTAGCTCAAACACTTTCAAATCCTGTTTTGCCAGCACGGGGACCTTGAGTTCTATAAGATAAAGCCATAAACATGTTTGTCTGAGTCTTCTATCAAAAGTTACAGCTATTTATATGAAGTTGTACAAAAACGCTTTCTTTCGCCAAGACAGTGCGTTTCTCACTGTTACATGCATTTGAATGGGGAACTCGACCGAAACAAAGTATAGGTTTTCATTATGTGTATAACTTGAAAATCTTAGCTCAAACAGCTGCAAATCCTGTTTTCCCAGCACGGGGACCTTGAGTTCTATAAGATAAAGCCATAAACATGTTTGTCTGATTCTTCTATCAAAAGTTACAGCTATTTATATGAAGTTGTACAAAAACGCTTTCTTTCGCCAAGACAGTGCGTTTCTCACTGTTACATGCATTTGAATGGGGAACTCGACCGAAACAAAGTATAGGTTTTCATTATGTGTATAACTTGAAAATCTTAGCTCAAACAGCTGCAAATCCTGTTTTCCCAGCAAGGGGACCTTGAGTTCTATAAGATAAACCCATAAACATGTTTGTCTGAGTCTTCTATCAAAAGTTACAGCTATTTATATGAAGTTGTACAAAAACGCTTTCTTTCGCCAAGACAGTGCGTTTCTCACTGTTACATGCATTTGAATGGGGAACTCGACCGAAACAAAGTATAGGTTTTCATTATGTGTATAACTTGAAAATCTTAGCTCAAACAGCTGCAAATCCTGTTTTCCCAGCACGGGGACCTTGAGTTCTATAAGATAAAGCCATAAACATGTTTGTCTGAGTCTTCTATCAAAAGTTACAGCTATTTATATGAAGTTGTACAAAAACGCTTTCTTTCGCCAAGACAATGCGTTTCTCACTGTTACATGCATTTGAATGGGGAACTCGACCGAAACAAAGTATAGGTTTTCATTATGTGTGTAACTTGGAAATCTTAGCTCAAACAGCTGCAAAACCTGTTTTCCTAGCACGGGGACCTTGAGTTCTATAAGATAAAGCCATAAACATGTTTGTCTGATTCTTCTATCAAAAGTTACAGCTATTTATATGAAGTTGTACAAAAACGCTTTCTTTCGCCAAGACAGTGCGTTTCTCACTGTTACATGCATTTGAATGGGGAACTCGACCGAAACAAAGTATAGGTTTTCATTATGTGTATAACTTGAAAATCTTAGCTCAAACAGCTGCAAATCCTGTTTTCCCAGCAAGGGGACCTTGAGTTCTATAAGATAAAGCCATAAACATGTGTATCCGAGTCTTCTATCAAAAGTTACAGCTATTTATATGAAGTTGTACAAAAACGCTTTCTTTCGCCAAGACAGTGCGTTTCTCACTGTTACATGCATTTGAATGGGGAACTCGACCGAAACAAAGTATAGGTTTTCATTATGTGTATAACTTGAAAATCTTAGCTCAAACAGCTGCAAAACCTGTTTTGCCAGCACGGGAACCTTGAGTTCTATAAGATAAAGCCATAAACATGTTTGTCTGAGTCTTCTATCAAAAGTTACAGCTATTTATATGAAGTTGTACAAAAACGCTTTCTTTCGCCAAGACAATGCGTTTCTCACTGTTACATGCATTTGAATGGGGAACTCGACCGAAACAAAGTATAGGTTTTCATTATGTGTATAACTTGAAAATCTTAGCTCAAACAGCTGCAAATCCTGTTTTCCCAGCACGGGGACCTTGAGTTCTATAAGATAAAGCCATAAACATGTTTGTCTGAGTCTTCTATCAAAAGTTACAGCTATTTATATGAAGTTGTACAAAAACGCTTTCTTTCGCCAAGACAATGCGTTTCTCACTGTTACATGCATTTGAATGGGGAACTCGACCGAAACAAAGTATAGGTTTTCATTATGTGTGTAACTTGGAAATCTTAGCTCAAACAGCTGTAAATCCTGTTTTCCCAGCAAGGGGACCTTGAGTTCTATAAGATAAACCCATAAACATGTTTGTCTGAGTCTTCTATCAAAAGTTACAGCTATTTATATGAAGTTGTACAAAAACGCTTTCTTTCGCCAAGACAGTGCGTTTCTCACTGTTACATGCATTTGAATGGGGAACTCGCCCGAAACAAAGTATAGGTTTTCATTATGTGAATAACTTGAAAATCTTAGCTCAAACAGCTGTAAATCCTGTTTTCCCAGCAAGGGGACCTTGAGTTCTATAAGATAAACCCATAAACATGTTTGTCTGAGTCTTCTATCAAAAGTTACAGCTATTTATATGAAGTTGTACAAAAACGCTTTCTTTCGCCAAGACAGTGCGTTTCTCACTGTTACATGCATTTGAATGGGGAACTCGCCCGAAACAAAGTATAGGTTTTCATTATGTGAATAACTTGAAAATCTTAGCTCAAACAGCTGCAAATCCTATTTTGCCAGCACGGGGACCTTGAGTTCTATAAGATAAAGCCATAAACATGTTTGTCTGAGTCTTCTATCAAAAGTTACAGCTATTTATATGAAGTTGTACAAAAACGCTTTCTTTCGCCAAGACAGTGCGTTTCTCACTGTTACATGCATTTGAATGGGGAACTCGACCGAAACAAAGTATAGGTTTTCATTATGTGTATAACTTTAAAATCTTAGCTCAAACAGCTGCAAAACCTGTTTTCCCAGCACGGGGACCTTGAGTTCTATAAGATAAACCCATAAACATGTCTATCCGCGTCTTCTATCAAAAGTTACAGCTATTTATATGAAGTTGTTCAAAAACGCTTTCTTTCGCCAAGACGGTGCGTTTCTCACTGTTACATGCATTTGAATGGGGAACTCGACCGAAACAAAGTATAGGTTTTCATTATGTGTATAACTTGAAAATCTTAGCTCAAACAGCTGCAAATTCTGTTTGCCCAGCACGGGGACCTTGAGTTCTATAAGATAAACCCATACACATGTGTATCCGAGTCTTCTATCAAAAGTTACAGCTATTTATATGAGGTTGTACAAAAACGCTTTCTTTCGCCAAGACAGTGCGTTTCTCACTGTTACATGCATTTGAATGGGGAACTCGACCGAAACAAAGTATAGGTTTTCATTATGTGTATAACTTGAAAATCTTAGCTCAAACAGCTGCAAAACCTGTTTTGCCAGCACGGGGACCTTGAGTTCTATAAGATAAAGCCATAAACATGTTTGTCTGAGTCTTTCATCAAAAGTTACAGCTATTTATATGAAGTTGTACAAAAACGCTTTCTTTCGCCAAGACAGTGCGTTTCTCACTGTTACATGCATTTGAATGGGGAACTCGACCGAAACAAAGTATAGGTTTTCATTATGTGTATAACTTGAAAATCTTAGCTCAAACAGCTGCAAATCCTGTTTTGCCAGCACGGGGACCTTGAGTTCTATAAGATAAAGCCATAAACATGTTTGTCTGAGTCTTCTATCAAAAGTTACAGCTATTTATATGAAGTTGTACAAAAACGCTTTCTTTCGCCAAGACAGTGCGTTTCTCACTGTTACATGCATTTGAATGGGGAACTCGACCGAAACAAAGTATAGGTTTTCATTATGTGTATAACTTGAAAATCTTAGCTCAAACAGCTGCAAATCCTGTTTTCCCAGCACGGGGACCTTAAGTTCTATAAGATAAAGCCATAAACATGTGTATCCGAGTCTTCTATCAAAAGTTACAGCTATTTATATGAAGTTGTACAAAAACGCTTTCTTTCGCCAAGACAGTGCGTTTCTCACTGTTACATGCATTTGAATGGGGAACTCGACCGAAACAAAGTATAGGTTTTCATTATGTGTATAACTTGAAAATCTTAGCTCAAACAGCTGCAAATCCTGTTTTGCCAGCACGGGGACCTTGAGTTCTATAAGATAAAGCCATAAACATGTGTATCCGAGTCTTCTATCAAAAGTTACAGCTATTCATATGAAGTTGTACAAAAACGCTTTCTTTCGCCAAGACAGTGCGTTTCTCACTGTTACATGCATTTGAATGGGGAACTCGACCGAAACAAAGTATAGGTTTTCATTATGTGTATAACTTGAAAATCTTAGCTCAAACAGCTGCAAATCCTGTTTTGCCAGCACGGGGACCTTGAGTTCTATAAGATAAAGCCATAAACATGTTTGTCTGAGTCTTCTATCAAAAGTTACAGCTATTTATATGAAGTTGTACAAAAACGCTTTCTTTCGCCAAGACAGTGCGTTTCTCACTGTTACATGCATTTGAATGGGGAACTCGACCGAAACAAAGTATAGGTTTTCATTATGTGTATAACTTGAAAATCTTAGCTCAAACAGCTGCAAATCCTGTTTTCCCAGCACGGGGACCTTGAGTTCTATAAGATAAAGCCATAAACATGTTTGTCTGATTCTTCTATCAAAAGTTACAGCTATTTATATGAAGTTGTACAAAAACGCTTTCTTTCGCCAAGACAGTGCGTTTCTCACTGTTACATGCATTTGAATGGGGAACTCGACCGAAACAAAGTATAGGTTTTCATTATGTGTATAACTTGAAAATCTTAGCTCAAACAGCTGCAAATCCTGTTTTCCCAGCAAGGGGACCTTGAGTTCTATAAGATAAACCCATAAACATGTTTGTCTGAGTCTTCTATCAAAAGTTACAGCTATTTATATGAAGTTGTACAAAAACGCTTTCTTTCGCCAAGACAGTGCGTTTCTCACTGTTACATGCATTTGAATGGGGAACTCGACCGAAACAAAGTATAGGTTTTCATTATGTGTGTAACTTGGAAATCTTAGCTCAAACAGCTGCAAAACCTGTTTTCCTAGCACGGGGACCTTGAGTTCTAAAAGATAAAGCCATAAACATGTTTGTCTGAGTCTTCTATCAAAAGTTACAGCTATTTATATGAAGTTGTACAAAAACGCTTTATTTCGCCAAGACAGTGCGTTTCTCACTGTTACATGCATTTGAATGGGGAACTGACCGAAACAAAGTATAGGTTTTCATTATGTGTATAACTTGAAAATCTTAGCTCAAACAGCTGCAAATCCTGGTTTACCAGCAAGGGGACCTTGAGTTCTATAAGATAAAGCCATAAACATGTTTGTCTGAGTCTTCTATCAAAAGTTACAGCTATTTATATGAAGTTGTACAAAAACGCTTTCTTTCGCCAAGACAGTGCGTTTCTCACTGTTACATGCATTTGAATGGGGAACTCGACCGAAACAAAGTATAGGTTTTCATTATGTGTATAACTTGAAAATCTTAGCTCAAACAGCTGCAAAACCTGTTTTGCCAGCACGGGAACCTTGAGTTCTATAAGATAAAGCCATAAACATGTTTGTCTGAGTCTTCTATCAAAAGTTACAGCTATTTATATGAAGTTGTACAAAAACGCTTTCTTTCGCCAAGACAATGCGTTTCTCACTGTTACATGCATTTGAATGGGGAACTCGACCGAAACAAAGTATAGGTTTTCATTATGTGTATAACTTGAAAATCTTAGCTCAAACAGCTGCAAATCCTGTTTTCCCAGCACGGGGACCTTGAGTTCTATAAGATAAAGCCATAAACATGTTTGTCTGAGTCTTCTATCAAAAGTTACAGCTATTTATATGAAGTTGTACAAAAACGCTTTCTTTCGCCAAGACAATGCGTTTCTCACTGTTACATGCATTTGAATGGGGAACTCGACCGAAACAAAGTATAGGTTTTCATTATGTGTGTAACTTGGAAATCTTAGCTCAAACAGCTGCAAAACCTGTTTTCCTAGCACGGGGACCTTGAGTTCTATAAGATAAAGCCATAAACATGTGTATCCGAGTCTTCTATCAAAAGTTACAGCTATTTATATGAAGTTGTACAAAAACGCTTTCTTTCGCCAAGACAGTGCGTTTCTCACTGTTACATGCATTTGAATGGGGAACTCGCCCGAAACAAAGTATAGGTTTTCATTATGTGTATAACTTGAAAATCTTAGCTCAAACACTTTCAAATCCTGTTTTGCCAGCACGGGGACCTTGAGTTCTATAAGATAAAGCCATAAACATGTTTGTCTGAGTCTTCTATCAAAAGTTACAGCTATTTATATGAAGTTGTACAAAAACGCTTTCTTTCGCCAAGACAGTGCGTTTCTCACTGTTACATGCATTTGAATGGGGAACTCGACCGAAACAAAGTATAGGTTTTCATTATGTGTATAACTTGAAAATCTTAGCTCAAACAGCTGCAAATCCTGTTTTCCCAGCACGGGGACCTTGAGTTCTATAAGATAAAGCCATAAACATGTTTGTCTGATTCTTCTATCAAAAGTTACAGCTATTTATATGAAGTTGTACAAAAACGCTTTCTTTCGCCAAGACAGTGCGTTTCTCACTGTTACATGCATTTGAATGGGGAACTCGACCGAAACAAAGTATAGGTTTTCATTATGTGTATAACTTGAAAATCTTAGCTCAAACAGCTGCAAATCCTGTTTTCCCAGCAAGGGGACCTTGAGTTCTATAAGATAAACCCATAAACATGTTTGTCTGAGTCTTCTATCAAAAGTTACAGCTATTTATATGAAGTTGTACAAAAACGCTTTCTTTCGCCAAGACAGTGCGTTTCTCACTGTTACATGCATTTGAATGGGGAACTCGACCGAAACAAAGTATAGGTTTTCATTATGTGTATAACTTGAAAATCTTAGCTCAAACAGCTGCAAATCCTGTTTTCCCAGCACGGGGACCTTGAGTTCTATAAGATAAAGCCATAAACATGTTTGTCTGAGTCTTCTATCAAAAGTTACAGCTATTTATATGAAGTTGTACAAAAACGCTTTCTTTCGCCAAGACAATGCGTTTCTCACTGTTACATGCATTTGAATGGGGAACTCGACCGAAACAAAGTATAGGTTTTCATTATGTGTGTAACTTGGAAATCTTAGCTCAAACAGCTGCAAAACCTGTTTTCCTAGCACGGGGACCTTGAGTTCTATAAGATAAAGCCATAAACATGTGTATCCGAGTCTTCTATCAAAAGTTACAGCTATTTATATGAAGTTGTACAAAAACGCTTTCTTTCGCCAAGACAGTGCGTTTCTCACTGTTACATGCATTTGAATGGGGAACTCGACCGAAACAAAGTATAGGTTTTCATTATGTGTATAACTTGAAAATCTTAGCTCAAACAGCTGCAAATCCTGTTTTGCCAGCACGGGGACCTTGAGTTCTATAAGATAAAGCCATAAACATGTGTATCCGAGTCTTCTATCAAAAGTTACAGCTATTCATATGAAGTTGTACAAAAACGCTTTCTTTCGCCAAGACAATGCGTTTCTCACTGTTACATGCATTTGAATGGGGAACTCGACCGAAACAAAGTATAGGTTTTCATTATGTGTGTAACTTGGAAATCTTAGCTCAAACAGCTGCAAAACCTGTTTTCCTAGCACGGGGACCTTGAGTTCTATAAGATAAAGCCATAAACATGTGTATCCGAGTCTTCTATCAAAAGTTACAGCTATTTATATGAAGTTGTACAAAAACGCTTTCTTTCGCCAAGACAGTGCGTTTCTCACTGTTACATGCATTTGAATGGGGAACTCGACCGAAACAAAGTATAGGTTTTCATTATGTGTATAACTTGAAAATCTTAGCTCAAACAGCTGCAAAACCTGTTTTGCCAGCACGGGAACCTTGAGTTCTATAAGATAAAGCCATAAACATGTTTGTCTGAGTCTTCTATCAAAAGTTACAGCTATTTATATGAAGTTGTACAAAAACGCTTTCTTTCGCCAAGACAATGCGTTTCTCACTGTTACATGCATTTGAATGGGGAACTCGACCGAAACAAAGTATAGGTTTTCATTATGTGTATAACTTGAAAATCTTAGCTCAAACAGCTGCAAATCCTGTTTTCCCAGCACGGGGACCTTGAGTTCTATAAGATAAAGCCATAAACATGTTTGTCTGAGTCTTCTATCAAAAGTTACAGCTATTTATATGAAGTTGTACAAAAACGCTTTCTTTCGCCAAGACAATGCGTTTCTCACTGTTACATGCATTTGAATGGGGAACTCGACCGAAACAAAGTATAGGTTTTCATTATGTGTGTAACTTGGAAATCTTAGCTCAAACAGCTGCAAAACCTGTTTTCCTAGCACGGGGACCTTGAGTTCTATAAGATAAAGCCATAAACATGTGTATCCGAGTCTTCTATCAAAAGTTACAGCTATTTATATGAAGTTGTACAAAAACGCTTTCTTTCGCCAAGACAGTGCGTTTCTCACTGTTACATGCATTTGAATGGGGAACTCGCCCGAAACAAAGTATAGGTTTTCATTATGTGTATAACTTGAAAATCTTAGCTCAAACACTTTCAAATCCTGTTTTGCCAGCACGGGGACCTTGAGTTCTATAAGATAAAGCCATAAACATGTTTGTCTGAGTCTTCTATCAAAAGTTACAGCTATTTATATGAAGTTGTACAAAAACGCTTTCTTTCGCCAAGACAGTGCGTTTCTCACTGTTACATGCATTTGAATGGGGAACTCGACCGAAACAAAGTATAGGTTTTCATTATGTGTATAACTTGAAAATCTTAGCTCAAACAGCTGCAAATCCTGTTTTCCCAGCACGGGGACCTTGAGTTCTATAAGATAAAGCCATAAACATGTTTGTCTGATTCTTCTATCAAAAGTTACAGCTATTTATATGAAGTTGTACAAAAACGCTTTCTTTCGCCAAGACAGTGCGTTTCTCACTGTTACATGCATTTGAATGGGGAACTCGACCGAAACAAAGTATAGGTTTTCATTATGTGTATAACTTGAAAATCTTAGCTCAAACAGCTGCAAATCCTGTTTTCCCAGCAAGGGGACCTTGAGTTCTATAAGATAAACCCATAAACATGTTTGTCTGAGTCTTCTATCAAAAGTTACAGCTATTTATATGAAGTTGTACAAAAACGCTTTCTTTCGCCAAGACAGTGCGTTTCTCACTGTTACATGCATTTGAATGGGGAACTCGACCGAAACAAAGTATAGGTTTTCATTATGTGTATAACTTGAAAATCTTAGCTCAAACAGCTGCAAATCCTGTTTTCCCAGCACGGGGACCTTGAGTTCTATAAGATAAAGCCATAAACATGTTTGTCTGAGTCTTCTATCAAAAGTTACAGCTATTTATATGAAGTTGTACAAAAACGCTTTCTTTCGCCAAGACAATGCGTTTCTCACTGTTACATGCATTTGAATGGGGAACTCGACCGAAACAAAGTATAGGTTTTCATTATGTGTGTAACTTGGAAATCTTAGCTCAAACAGCTGCAAAACCTGTTTTCCTAGCACGGGGACCTTGAGTTCTATAAGATAAAGCCATAAACATGTTTGTCTGATTCTTCTATCAAAAGTTACAGCTATTTATATGAAGTTGTACAAAAACGCTTTCTTTCGCCAAGACAGTGCGTTTCTCACTGTTACATGCATTTGAATGGGGAACTCGACCGAAACAAAGTATAGGTTTTCATTATGTGTATAACTTGAAAATCTTAGCTCAAACAGCTGCAAATCCTGTTTTCCCAGCAAGGGGACCTTGAGTTCTATAAGATAAAGCCATAAACATGTGTATCCGAGTCTTCTATCAAAAGTTACAGCTATTTATATGAAGTTGTACAAAAACGCTTTCTTTCGCCAAGACAGTGCGTTTCTCACTGTTACATGCATTTGAATGGGGAACTCGACCGAAACAAAGTATAGGTTTTCATTATGTGTATAACTTGAAAATCTTAGCTCAAACAGCTGCAAAACCTGTTTTGCCAGCACGGGAACCTTGAGTTCTATAAGATAAAGCCATAAACATGTTTGTCTGAGTCTTCTATCAAAAGTTACAGCTATTTATATGAAGTTGTACAAAAACGCTTTCTTTCGCCAAGACAATGCGTTTCTCACTGTTACATGCATTTGAATGGGGAACTCGACCGAAACAAAGTATAGGTTTTCATTATGTGTATAACTTGAAAATCTTAGCTCAAACAGCTGCAAATCCTGTTTTCCCAGCACGGGGACCTTGAGTTCTATAAGATAAAGCCATAAACATGTTTGTCTGAGTCTTCTATCAAAAGTTACAGCTATTTATATGAAGTTGTACAAAAACGCTTTCTTTCGCCAAGACAATGCGTTTCTCACTGTTACATGCATTTGAATGGGGAACTCGACCGAAACAAAGTATAGGTTTTCATTATGTGTGTAACTTGGAAATCTTAGCTCAAACAGCTGTAAATCCTGTTTTCCCAGCAAGGGGACCTTGAGTTCTATAAGATAAACCCATAAACATGTTTGTCTGAGTCTTCTATCAAAAGTTACAGCTATTTATATGAAGTTGTACAAAAACGCTTTCTTTCGCCAAGACAGTGCGTTTCTCACTGTTACATGCATTTGAATGGGGAACTCGCCCGAAACAAAGTATAGGTTTTCATTATGTGAATAACTTGAAAATCTTAGCTCAAACAGCTGTAAATCCTGTTTTCCCAGCAAGGGGACCTTGAGTTCTATAAGATAAACCCATAAACATGTTTGTCTGAGTCTTCTATCAAAAGTTACAGCTATTTATATGAAGTTGTACAAAAACGCTTTCTTTCGCCAAGACAGTGCGTTTCTCACTGTTACATGCATTTGAATGGGGAACTCGCCCGAAACAAAGTATAGGTTTTCATTATGTGAATAACTTGAAAATCTTAGCTCAAACAGCTGCAAATCCTATTTTGCCAGCACGGGGACCTTGAGTTCTATAAGATAAAGCCATAAACATGTTTGTCTGAGTCTTCTATCAAAAGTTACAGCTATTTATATGAAGTTGTACAAAAACGCTTTCTTTCGCCAAGACAGTGCGTTTCTCACTGTTACATGCATTTGAATGGGGAACTCGACCGAAACAAAGTATAGGTTTTCATTATGTGTATAACTTTAAAATCTTAGCTCAAACAGCTGCAAAACCTGTTTTCCCAGCACGGGGACCTTGAGTTCTATAAGATAAACCCATAAACATGTCTATCCGCGTCTTCTATCAAAAGTTACAGCTATTTATATGAAGTTGTTCAAAAACGCTTTCTTTCGCCAAGACGGTGCGTTTCTCACTGTTACATGCATTTGAATGGGGAACTCGACCGAAACAAAGTATAGGTTTTCATTATGTGTATAACTTGAAAATCTTAGCTCAAACAGCTGCAAATTCTGTTTGCCCAGCACGGGGACCTTGAGTTCTATAAGATAAACCCATACACATGTGTATCCGAGTCTTCTATCAAAAGTTACAGCTATTTATATGAGGTTGTACAAAAACGCTTTCTTTCGCCAAGACAGTGCGTTTCTCACTGTTACATGCATTTGAATGGGGAACTCGACCGAAACAAAGTATAGGTTTTCATTATGTGTATAACTTGAAAATCTTAGCTCAAACAGCTGCAAAACCTGTTTTGCCAGCACGGGGACCTTGAGTTCTATAAGATAAAGCCATAAACATGTTTGTCTGAGTCTTTCATCAAAAGTTACAGCTATTTATATGAAGTTGTACAAAAACGCTTTCTTTCGCCAAGACAGTGCGTTTCTCACTGTTACATGCATTTGAATGGGGAACTCGACCGAAACAAAGTATAGGTTTTCATTATGTGTATAACTTGAAAATCTTAGCTCAAACAGCTGCAAATCCTGTTTTGCCAGCACGGGGACCTTGAGTTCTATAAGATAAAGCCATAAACATGTTTGTCTTATTCTTCTATCAAAAGTTACAGCTATTTATATGAAGTTGTACAAAAACGCTTTCTTTCGCCAAGACAGTGCGTTTCTCACTGTTACATGCATTTGAATGGGGAACTCGACCGAAACAAAGTATAGGTTTTCATTATGTGTATAACTTGAAAATCTTAGCTCAAACAGCTGCAAATCCTGTTTTCCCAGCAAGGGGACCTTGAGTTCTATAAGATAAACCCATAAACATGTTTGTCTGAGTCTTCTATCAAAAGTTACAGCTATTTATATGAAGTTGTACAAAAACGCTTTCTTTCGCCAAGACAGTGCGTTTCTCACTGTTACATGCATTTGAATGGGGAACTCGACCGAAACAAAGTATAGGTTTTCATTATGTGTATAACTTGAAAATCTTAGCTCAAACAGCTGCAAAACCTGTTTTGCCAGCACGGGAACCTTGAGTTCTATAAGATAAAGCCATAAACATGTTTGTCTGAGTCTTTCATTAAAAGTTACAGCTATTTATATGAAGTTGTACAAAAACGCTTTCTTTCGCCAAGACAGTGCGTTTCTCACTGTTACATGCATTTGAATGGGGAACTCGACCGAAACAAAGTATAGGTTTTCATTATGTGTATAACTTGAAAATCTTAGCTCAAACAGCTGCAAATCCTGTTTTGCCAGCACGGGGACCTTGAGTTCTATAAGATAAAGCCATAAACATGTTTGTCTGAGTCTTCTATCAAAAGTTACAGCTATTTATATGAAGTTGTACAAAAACGCTTTCTTTCGCCAAGACAGTGCGTTTCTCACTGTTACATGCATTTGAATGGGGAACTGACCGAAACAAAGTATAGGTTTTCATTATGTGTATAACTTGAAAATCTTAGCTCAAACAGCTGCAAATCCTGTTTTCCCAGCACGGGGACCTTGAGTTCTATAAGATAAAGCCATAAACATGTTTGTCTTATTCTTCTATCAAAAGTTACAGCTATTTATATGAAGTTGTACAAAAACGCTTTCTTTCGCCAAGACAGTGCGTTTCTCACTGTTACATGCATTTGAATGGGGAACTCGACCGAAACAAAGTATAGGTTTTCATTATGTGTATAACTTGAAAATCTTAGCTCAAACAGCTGCAAATCCTGTTTTCCCAGCAAGGGGACCTTGAGTTCTATAAGATAAACCCATAAACATGTTTGTCTGAGTCTTCTATCAAAAGTTACAGCTATTTATATGAAGTTGTACAAAAACGCTTTCTTTCGCCAAGACAGTGCGTTTCTCACTGTTACATGCATTTGAATGGGGAACTCGACCGAAACAAAGTATAGGTTTTCATTATGTGTATAACTTGAAAATCTTAGCTCAAACAGCTGCAAAACCTGTTTTGCCAGCACGGGAACCTTGAGTTCTATAAGATAAAGCCATAAACATGTTTGTCTGAGTCTTTCATTAAAAGTTACAGCTATTTATATGAAGTTGTACAAAAACGCTTTCTTTCGCCAAGACAGTGCGTTTCTCACTGTTACATGCATTTGAATGGGGAACTCGACCGAAACAAAGTATAGGTTTTCATTATGTGTATAACTTGAAAATCTTAGCTCAAACAGCTGCAAATCCTGTTTTGCCAGCACGGGGACCTTGAGTTCTATAAGATAAAGCCATAAACATGTTTGTCTGAGTCTTCTATCAAAAGTTACAGCTATTTATATGAAGTTGTACAAAAACGCTTTCTTTCGCCAAGACAGTGCGTTTCTCACTGTTACATGCATTTGAATGGGGAACTCGACCGAAACAAAGTATAGGTTTTCATTATGTGTGTAACTTGGAAATCTTAGCTCAAACAGCTGCAAAACCTGTTTTCCTAGCACGGGGACCTTGAGTTCTATAAGATAAAGCCATAAACATGTTTGTCTGAGTCTTCTATCAAAAGTTACAGCTATTTATATGAAGTTGTACAAAAACGCTTTCTTTCGCCAAGACAGTGCGTTTCTCACTGTTACATGCATTTGAATGGGGAACTCGACCGAAACAAAGTATAGGTTTTCATTATGTGTATAACTTGAAAATCTTAGCTCAAACAGCTGCAAAACCTGTTTTGCCAGCACGGGAACCTTGAGTTCTATAAGATAAAGCCATAAACATGTTTGTCTGAGTCTTCTATCAAAAGTTACAGCTATTTATATGAAGTTGTACAAAAACGCTTTCTTTCGCCAAGACAATGCGTTTCTCACTGTTACATGCATTTGAATGGGGAACTCGACCGAAACAAAGTATAGGTTTTCATTATGTGTGTAACTTGGAAATCTTAGCTCAAACAGCTGCAAAACCTGTTTTCCTAGCACGGGGACCTTGAGTTCTATAAGATAAAGCCATAAACATGTGTATCCGAGTCTTCTATCAAAAGTTACAGCTATTTATATGAAGTTGTAAAAAAACGCTTTCTTTCGCCAAGACAGTGCGTTTCTCACTGTTACATGCATTTGAATGGGGAACTCGACCGAAACAAAGTATAGGTTTTCATTATGTGTATAACTTGAAAATCTTAGCTCAAACAGCTGCAAATCCTGTTTTCCCAGCACGGGGACCTTGAGTTCTATAAGATAAAGCCATAAACATGTTTGTCTGATTCTTCTATCAAAAGTTACAGCTATTTATATGAAGTTGTACAAAAACGCTTTCTTTCGCCAATACAGTGCGTTTCTCACTGTTACATGCATTTGAATGGGGAACTCGACCGAAACAAAGTATAGGTTTTCATTATGTGTATAACTTGAAAATCTTAGCTCAAACAGTTTCAAATCCTGTTTTCCCAGCAAGGGGACCTTGAGTTCTATAAGATAAACCCATAAACATGTTTGTCTGAGTCATCTATCAAAAGTTACAGCTATTTATATGAAGTTGTACAAAAACGCTTTCTTTCGCCAAGACAGTGCGTTTCTCACTGTTACATGCATTTGAATGGGGAACTCGACCGAAACAAAGTATAGGTTTTCATTATGTGTATAACTTGAAAATCTTAGCTCAAACAGCTGCAAATCCTGTTTTGCCAGCACGGGGACCTTGAGTTCTATAAGATAAAGCCATAAACACGTGTATCCGAGTCTTCTATCAAAAGTTACAGCTATTCATATGAAGTTGTACAAAAACGCTTTCTTTCGCCAAGACAGTGCGTTTCTCACTGTTACATGCATTTGAATGGGGAACTCGACCGAAACAAAGTATAGGTTTTCATTATGTGTGTAACTTGGAAATCTTAGCTCAAACAGCTGCAAAACCTGTTTTCCTAGCACGGGGACCTTAGGTTCTAAAAGATAAAGCCATAAACATGTTTGTCTGAGTCTTCTATCAAAAGTTACAGCTATTTATATGAAGTTGTACAAAAACGCTTTATTTCGCCAAGACAGTGCGTTTCTCACTGTTACATGCATTTGAATGGGGAACTCGACCGAAACAAAGTATAGGTTTTCATTATGTGTGTAACTTGGAAATCTTAGCTCAAACAGCTGCAAAACCTGTTTTCCTAGCACGGGGACCTTGAGTTCTATAAGATAAAGCCATAAACATGTGTATCCGAGTCTTCTATCAAAAGTTACAGCTATTTATATGAAGTTGTACAAAAACGCTTTCTTTCGCCAAGACAGTGCGTTTCTCACTGTTACATGCATTTGAATGGGGAACTCGCCCGAAACAAAGTATAGGTTTTCATTATGTGTATAACTTGAAAATCTTAGCTCAAACACTTTCAAATCCTGTTTTGCCAGCACGGGGACCTTGAGTTCTATAAGATAAAGCCATAAACATGTTTGTCTGAGTCTTCTATCAAAAGTTACAGCTATTTATATGAAGTTGTACAAAAACGCTTTCTTTCGCCAAGACAGTGCGTTTCTCACTGTTACATGCATTTGAATGGGGAACTCGACCGAAACAAAGTATAGGTTTTCATTATGTGTATAACTTGAAAATCTTAGCTCAAACAGCTGCAAATCCTGTTTTCCCAGCACGGGGACCTTGAGTTCTATAAGATAAAGCCATAAACATGTTTGTCTGATTCTTCTATCAAAAGTTACAGCTATTTATATGAAGTTGTACAAAAACGCTTTCTTTCGCCAAGACAGTGCGTTTCTCACTGTTACATGCATTTGAATGGGGAACTCGACCGAAACAAAGTATAGGTTTTCATTATGTGTATAACTTGAAAATCTTAGCTCAAACAGCTGCAAATCCTGTTTTCCCAGCACGGGGACCTTGAGTTCTATAAGATAAAGCCATAAACATGTTTGTCTGAGTCTTCTATCAAAAGTTACAGCTATTTATATGAAGTTGTACAAAAACGCTTTCTTTCGCCAAGACAATGCGTTTCTCACTGTTACATGCATTTGAATGGGGAACTCGACCGAAACAAAGTATAGGTTTTCATTATGTGTGTAACTTGGAAATCTTAGCTCAAACAGCTGCAAAACCTGTTTTCCTAGCACGGGGACCTTGAGTTCTATAAGATAAAGCCATAAACATGTGTATCCGAGTCTTCTATCAAAAGTTACAGCTATTTATATGAAGTTGTACAAAAACGCTTTCTTTCGCCAAGACAGTGCGTTTCTCACTGTTACATGCATTTGAATGGGGAACTCGACCGAAACAAAGTATAGGTTTTCATTATGTGTATAACTTGAAAATCTTAGCTCAAACAGCTGCAAATCCTGTTTTGCCAGCACGGGGACCTTGAGTTCTATAAGATAAAGCCATAAACATGTGTATCCGAGTCTTCTATCAAAAGTTACAGCTATTCATATGAAGTTGTACAAAAACGCTTTCTTTCGCCAAGACAGTGCGTTTTTCACTGTTACATGCATTTGAATGGGGAACTCGACCGAAACAAAGTATAGGTTTTCATTATGTGTATAACTTGAAAATCTTAGCTCAAACAGCTGCAAATCCTGTTTTGCCAGCACGGGGACCTTGAGTTCTATAAGATAAAGCCATAAACACGTGTATCCGAGTCTTCTATCAAAAGTTACAGCTATTCATATGAAGTTGTACAAAAACGCTTTCTTTCGCCAAGACAGTGCGTTTCTCACTGTTACATGCATTTGAATGGGGAACTCGACCGAAACAAAGTATAGGTTTTCATTATGTGTGTAACTTGGAAATCTTAGCTCAAACAGCTGCAAAACCTGTTTTCCTAGCACGGGGACCTTGAGTTCTAAAAGATAAAGCCATAAACATGTTTGTCTGAGTCTTCTATCAAAAGTTACAGCTATTTATATGAAGTTGTACAAAAACGCTTTATTTCGCCAAGACAGTGCGTTTCTCACTGTTACATGCATTTGAATGGGGAACTCGACCGAAACAAAGTATAGGTTTTCATTATGTGTGTAACTTGGAAATCTTAGCTCAAACAGCTGCAAAACCTGTTTTCCTAGCACGGGGACCTTGAGTTCTATAAGATAAAGCCATAAACATGTGTATCCGAGTCTTCTATCAAAAGTTACAGCTATTTATATGAAGTTGTACAAAAACGCTTTCTTTCGCCAAGACAGTGCGTTTCTCACTGTTACATGCATTTGAATGGGGAACTCGCCCGAAACAAAGTATAGGTTTTCATTATGTGTATAACTTGAAAATCTTAGCTCAAACACTTTCAAATCCTGTTTTGCCAGCACGGGGACCTTGAGTTCTATAAGATAAAGCCATAAACATGTTTGTCTGAGTCTTCTATCAAAAGTTACAGCTATTTATATGAAGTTGTACAAAAACGCTTTCTTTCGCCAAGACAGTGCGTTTCTCACTGTTACATGCATTTGAATGGGGAACTCGACCGAAACAAAGTATAGGTTTTCATTATGTGTATAACTTGAAAATCCTAGCTCAAACAGCTGCAAATCCTGTTTTCCCAGCACGGGGACCTTGAGTTCTATAAGATAAAGCCATAAACATGTTTGTCTGATTCTTCTATCAAAAGTTACAGCTATTTATATGAAGTTGTACAAAAACGCTTTCTTTCGCCAAGACAGTGCGTTTCTCACTGTTACATGCATTTGAATGGGGAACTCGACCGAAACAAAGTATAGGTTTTCATTATGTGTATAACTTGAAAATCTTAGCTCAAACAGCTGCAAATCCTGTTTTCCCAGCAAGGGGACCTTGAGTTCTATAAGATAAACCCATAAACATGTTTGTCTGAGTCTTCTATCAAAAGTTACAGCTATTTATATGAAGTTGTACAAAAACGCTTTCTTTCGCCAAGACAGTGCGTTTCTCACTGTTACATGCATTTGAATGGGGAACTCGACCGAAACAAAGTATAGGTTTTCATTATGTGTATAACTTGAAAATCTTAGCTCAAACAGCTGCAAATCCTGTTTTCCCAGCACGGGGACCTTGAGTTCTATAAGATAAAGCCATAAACATGTTTGTCTGAGTCTTCTATCAAAAGTTACAGCTATTTATATGAAGTTGTACAAAAACGCTTTCTTTCGCCAAGACAATGCGTTTCTCACTGTTACATGCATTTGAATGGGGAACTCGACCGAAACAAAGTATAGGTTTTCATTATGTGTGTAACTTGGAAATCTTAGCTCAAACAGCTGCAAAACCTGTTTTCCTAGCACGGGGACCTTGAGTTCTATAAGATAAAGCCATAAACATGTGTATCCGAGTCTTCTATCAAAAGTTACAGCTATTTATATGAAGTTGTACAAAAACGCTTTCTTTCGCCAAGACAGTGCGTTTCTCACTGTTACATGCATTTGAATGGGGAACTCGACCGAAACAAAGTATAGGTTTTCATTATGTGTATAACTTGAAAATCTTAGCTCAAACAGCTGCAAATCCTGTTTTGCCAGCACGGGGACCTTGAGTTCTATAAGATAAAGCCATAAACATGTGTATCCGAGTCTTCTATCAAAAGTTACAGCTATTCATATGAAGTTGTACAAAAACGCTTTCTTTCGCCAAGACAGTGCGTTTTTCACTGTTACATGCATTTGAATGGGGAACTCGACCGAAACAAAGTATAGGTTTTCATTATGTGTATAACTTGAAAATCTTAGCTCAAACAGCTGCAAATCCTGTTTTGCCAGCACGGGGACCTTGAGTTCTATAAGATAAAGCCATAAACATGTGTATCCGAGTCTTCTATCAAAAGTTACAGCTATTCATATGAAGTTGTACAAAAACGCTTTCTTTCGCCAAGACAGTGCGTTTCTCACTGTTACATGCATTTGAATGGGGAACTCGACCGAAACAAAGTATAGGTTTTCATTATGTGTGTAACTTGGAAATCTTAGCTCAAACAGCTGCAAAACCTGTTTTCCTAGCACGGGGACCTTGAGTTCTAAAAGATAAAGCCATAAACATGTTTGTCTGAGTCTTCTATCAAAAGTTACAGCTATTTATATGAAGTTGTACAAAAACGCTTTATTTCGCCAAGACAGTGCGTTTCTCACTGTTACATGCATTTGAATGGGGAACTGACCGAAACAAAGTATAGGTTTTCATTATGTGTATAACTTGAAAATCTTAGCTCAAACAGCTGCAAATCCTGGTTTACCAGCAAGGGGACCTTGAGTTCTATAAGATAAAGCCATAAACATGTTTGTCTGAGTCTTCTATCAAAAGTTACAGCTATTTATATGAAGTTGTACAAAAACGCTTTCTTTCGCCAAGACAGTGCGTTTCTCACTGTTACATGCATTTGAATGGGGAACTCGACCGAAACAAAGTATAGGTTTTCATTATGTGTATAACTTGAAAATCTTAGCTCAAACAGCTGCAAAACCTGTTTTGCCAGCACGGGAACCTTGAGTTCTATAAGATAAAGCCATAAACATGTTTGTCTGAGTCTTCTATCAAAAGTTACAGCTATTTATATGAAGTTGTACAAAAACGCTTTCTTTCGCCAAGACAATGCGTTTCTCACTGTTACATGCATTTGAATGGGGAACTCGACCGAAACAAAGTATAGGTTTTCATTATGTGTATAACTTGAAAATCTTAGCTCAAACAGCTGCAAATCCTGTTTTCCCAGCACGGGGACCTTGAGTTCTATAAGATAAAGCCATAAACATGTTTGTCTGAGTCTTCTATCAAAAGTTACAGCTATTTATATGAAGTTGTACAAAAACGCTTTCTTTCGCCAAGACAATGCGTTTCTCACTGTTACATGCATTTGAATGGGGAACTCGACCGAAACAAAGTATAGGTTTTCATTATGTGTGTAACTTGGAAATCTTAGCTCAAACAGCTGCAAAACCTGTTTTCCTAGCACGGGGACCTTGAGTTCTATAAGATAAAGCCATAAACATGTGTATCCGAGTCTTCTATCAAAAGTTACAGCTATTTATATGAAGTTGTACAAAAACGCTTTCTTTCGCCAAGACAGTGCGTTTCTCACTGTTACATGCATTTGAATGGGGAACTCGCCCGAAACAAAGTATAGGTTTTCATTATGTGTATAACTTGAAAATCTTAGCTCAAACACTTTCAAATCCTGTTTTGCCAGCACGGGGACCTTGAGTTCTATAAGATAAAGCCATAAACATGTTTGTCTGAGTCTTCTATCAAAAGTTACAGCTATTTATATGAAGTTGTACAAAAACGCTTTCTTTCGCCAAGACAGTGCGTTTCTCACTGTTACATGCATTTGAATGGGGAACTCGACCGAAACAAAGTATAGGTTTTCATTATGTGTATAACTTGAAAATCTTAGCTCAAACAGCTGCAAATCCTGTTTTCCCAGCACGGGGACCTTGAGTTCTATAAGATAAAGCCATAAACATGTTTGTCTGATTCTTCTATCAAAAGTTACAGCTATTTATATGAAGTTGTACAAAAACGCTTTCTTTCGCCAAGACAGTGCGTTTCTCACTGTTACATGCATTTGAATGGGGAACTCGACCGAAACAAAGTATAGGTTTTCATTATGTGTATAACTTGAAAATCTTAGCTCAAACAGCTGCAAATCCTGTTTTCCCAGCAAGGGGACCTTGAGTTCTATAAGATAAACCCATAAACATGTTTGTCTGAGTCTTCTATCAAAAGTTACAGCTATTTATATGAAGTTGTACAAAAACGCTTTCTTTCGCCAAGACAGTGCGTTTCTCACTGTTACATGCATTTGAATGGGGAACTCGACCGAAACAAAGTATAGGTTTTCATTATGTGTATAACTTGAAAATCTTAGCTCAAACAGCTGCAAATCCTGTTTTCCCAGCACGGGGACCTTGAGTTCTATAAGATAAAGCCATAAACATGTTTGTCTGAGTCTTCTATCAAAAGTTACAGCTATTTATATGAAGTTGTACAAAAACGCTTTCTTTCGCCAAGACAATGCGTTTCTCACTGTTACATGCATTTGAATGGGGAACTCGACCGAAACAAAGTATAGGTTTTCATTATGTGTGTAACTTGGAAATCTTAGCTCAAACAGCTGCAAAACCTGTTTTCCTAGCACGGGGACCTTGAGTTCTATAAGATAAAGCCATAAACATGTGTATCCGAGTCTTCTATCAAAAGTTACAGCTATTTATATGAAGTTGTACAAAAACGCTTTCTTTCGCCAAGACAGTGCGTTTCTCACTGTTACATGCATTTGAATGGGGAACTCGACCGAAACAAAGTATAGGTTTTCATTATGTGTATAACTTGAAAATCTTAGCTCAAACAGCTGCAAATCCTGTTTTGCCAGCACGGGGACCTTGAGTTCTATAAGATAAAGCCATAAACATGTGTATCCGAGTCTTCTATCAAAAGTTACAGCTATTCATATGAAGTTGTACAAAAACGCTTTCTTTCGCCAAGACAATGCGTTTCTCACTGTTACATGCATTTGAATGGGGAACTCGACCGAAACAAAGTATAGGTTTTCATTATGTGTGTAACTTGGAAATCTTAGCTCAAACAGCTGCAAAACCTGTTTTCCTAGCACGGGGACCTTGAGTTCTATAAGATAAAGCCATAAACATGTGTATCCGAGTCTTCTATCAAAAGTTACAGCTATTTATATGAAGTTGTACAAAAACGCTTTCTTTCGCCAAGACAGTGCGTTTCTCACTGTTACATGCATTTGAATGGGGAACTCGACCGAAACAAAGTATAGGTTTTCATTATGTGTATAACTTGAAAATCTTAGCTCAAACAGCTGCAAAACCTGTTTTGCCAGCACGGGAACCTTGAGTTCTATAAGATAAAGCCATAAACATGTTTGTCTGAGTCTTCTATCAAAAGTTACAGCTATTTATATGAAGTTGTACAAAAACGCTTTCTTTCGCCAAGACAATGCGTTTCTCACTGTTACATGCATTTGAATGGGGAACTCGACCGAAACAAAGTATAGGTTTTCATTATGTGTATAACTTGAAAATCTTAGCTCAAACAGCTGCAAATCCTGTTTTCCCAGCACGGGGACCTTGAGTTCTATAAGATAAAGCCATAAACATGTTTGTCTGAGTCTTCTATCAAAAGTTACAGCTATTTATATGAAGTTGTACAAAAACGCTTTCTTTCGCCAAGACAATGCGTTTCTCACTGTTACATGCATTTGAATGGGGAACTCGACCGAAACAAAGTATAGGTTTTCATTATGTGTGTAACTTGGAAATCTTAGCTCAAACAGCTGCAAAACCTGTTTTCCTAGCACGGGGACCTTGAGTTCTATAAGATAAAGCCATAAACATGTGTATCCGAGTCTTCTATCAAAAGTTACAGCTATTTATATGAAGTTGTACAAAAACGCTTTCTTTCGCCAAGACAGTGCGTTTCTCACTGTTACATGCATTTGAATGGGGAACTCGCCCGAAACAAAGTATAGGTTTTCATTATGTGTATAACTTGAAAATCTTAGCTCAAACACTTTCAAATCCTGTTTTGCCAGCACGGGGACCTTGAGTTCTATAAGATAAAGCCATAAACATGTTTGTCTGAGTCTTCTATCAAAAGTTACAGCTATTTATATGAAGTTGTACAAAAACGCTTTCTTTCGCCAAGACAGTGCGTTTCTCACTGTTACATGCATTTGAATGGGGAACTCGACCGAAACAAAGTATAGGTTTTCATTATGTGTATAACTTGAAAATCTTAGCTCAAACAGCTGCAAATCCTGTTTTCCCAGCACGGGGACCTTGAGTTCTATAAGATAAAGCCATAAACATGTTTGTCTGATTCTTCTATCAAAAGTTACAGCTATTTATATGAAGTTGTACAAAAACGCTTTCTTTCGCCAAGACAGTGCGTTTCTCACTGTTACATGCATTTGAATGGGGAACTCGACCGAAACAAAGTATAGGTTTTCATTATGTGTATAACTTGAAAATCTTAGCTCAAACAGCTGCAAATCCTGTTTTCCCAGCAAGGGGACCTTGAGTTCTATAAGATAAACCCATAAACATGTTTGTCTGAGTCTTCTATCAAAAGTTACAGCTATTTATATGAAGTTGTACAAAAACGCTTTCTTTCGCCAAGACAGTGCGTTTCTCACTGTTACATGCATTTGAATGGGGAACTCGACCGAAACAAAGTATAGGTTTTCATTATGTGTATAACTTGAAAATCTTAGCTCAAACAGCTGCAAATCCTGTTTTCCCAGCACGGGGACCTTGAGTTCTATAAGATAAAGCCATAAACATGTTTGTCTGAGTCTTCTATCAAAAGTTACAGCTATTTATATGAAGTTGTACAAAAACGCTTTCTTTCGCCAAGACAATGCGTTTCTCACTGTTACATGCATTTGAATGGGGAACTCGACCGAAACAAAGTATAGGTTTTCATTATGTGTGTAACTTGGAAATCTTAGCTCAAACAGCTGCAAAACCTGTTTTCCTAGCACGGGGACCTTGAGTTCTATAAGATAAAGCCATAAACATGTTTGTCTGATTCTTCTATCAAAAGTTACAGCTATTTATATGAAGTTGTACAAAAACGCTTTCTTTCGCCAAGACAGTGCGTTTCTCACTGTTACATGCATTTGAATGGGGAACTCGACCGAAACAAAGTATAGGTTTTCATTATGTGTATAACTTGAAAATCTTAGCTCAAACAGCTGCAAATCCTGTTTTCCCAGCAAGGGGACCTTGAGTTCTATAAGATAAAGCCATAAACATGTGTATCCGAGTCTTCTATCAAAAGTTACAGCTATTTATATGAAGTTGTACAAAAACGCTTTCTTTCGCCAAGACAGTGCGTTTCTCACTGTTACATGCATTTGAATGGGGAACTCGACCGAAACAAAGTATAGGTTTTCATTATGTGTATAACTTGAAAATCTTAGCTCAAACAGCTGCAAAACCTGTTTTGCCAGCACGGGAACCTTGAGTTCTATAAGATAAAGCCATAAACATGTTTGTCTGAGTCTTCTATCAAAAGTTACAGCTATTTATATGAAGTTGTACAAAAACGCTTTCTTTCGCCAAGACAATGCGTTTCTCACTGTTACATGCATTTGAATGGGGAACTCGACCGAAACAAAGTATAGGTTTTCATTATGTGTATAACTTGAAAATCTTAGCTCAAACAGCTGCAAATCCTGTTTTCCCAGCACGGGGACCTTGAGTTCTATAAGATAAAGCCATAAACATGTTTGTCTGAGTCTTCTATCAAAAGTTACAGCTATTTATATGAAGTTGTACAAAAACGCTTTCTTTCGCCAAGACAATGCGTTTCTCACTGTTACATGCATTTGAATGGGGAACTCGACCGAAACAAAGTATAGGTTTTCATTATGTGTGTAACTTGGAAATCTTAGCTCAAACAGCTGCAAAACCTGTTTTCCTAGCACGGGGACCTTGAGTTCTATAAGATAAAGCCATAAACATGTGTATCCGAGTCTTCTATCAAAAGTTACAGCTATTTATATGAAGTTGTACAAAAACGCTTTCTTTCGCCAAGACAGTGCGTTTCTCACTGTTACATGCATTTGAATGGGGAACTCGCCCGAAACAAAGTATAGGTTTTCATTATGTGTATAACTTGAAAATCTTAGCTCAAACACTTTCAAATCCTGTTTTGCCAGCACGGGGACCTTGAGTTCTATAAGATAAAGCCATAAACATGTTTGTCTGAGTCTTCTATCAAAAGTTACAGCTATTTATATGAAGTTGTACAAAAACGCTTTCTTTCGCCAAGACAGTGCGTTTCTCACTGTTACATGCATTTGAATGGGGAACTCGACCGAAACAAAGTATAGGTTTTCATTATGTGTATAACTTGAAAATCTTAGCTCAAACAGCTGCAAATCCTGTTTTCCCAGCACGGGGACCTTGAGTTCTATAAGATAAAGCCATAAACATGTTTGTCTGATTCTTCTATCAAAAGTTACAGCTATTTATATGAAGTTGTACAAAAACGCTTTCTTTCGCCAAGACAGTGCGTTTCTCACTGTTACATGCATTTGAATGGGGAACTCGACCGAAACAAAGTATAGGTTTTCATTATGTGTATAACTTGAAAATCTTAGCTCAAACAGCTGCAAATCCTGTTTTCCCAGCAAGGGGACCTTGAGTTCTATAAGATAAACCCATAAACATGTTTGTCTGAGTCTTCTATCAAAAGTTACAGCTATTTATATGAAGTTGTACAAAAACGCTTTCTTTCGCCAAGACAGTGCGTTTCTCACTGTTACATGCATTTGAATGGGGAACTCGACCGAAACAAAGTATAGGTTTTCATTATGTGTATAACTTGAAAATCTTAGCTCAAACAGCTGCAAATCCTGTTTTCCCAGCACGGGGACCTTGAGTTCTATAAGATAAAGCCATAAACATGTTTGTCTGAGTCTTCTATCAAAAGTTACAGCTATTTATATGAAGTTGTACAAAAACGCTTTCTTTCGCCAAGACAATGCGTTTCTCACTGTTACATGCATTTGAATGGGGAACTCGACCGAAACAAAGTATAGGTTTTCATTATGTGTGTAACTTGGAAATCTTAGCTCAAACAGCTGCAAAACCTGTTTTCCTAGCACGGGGACCTTGAGTTCTATAAGATAAAGCCATAAACATGTGTATCCGAGTCTTCTATCAAAAGTTACAGCTATTTATATGAAGTTGTACAAAAACGCTTTCTTTCGCCAAGACAGTGCGTTTCTCACTGTTACATGCATTTGAATGGGGAACTCGACCGAAACAAAGTATAGGTTTTCATTATGTGTATAACTTGAAAATCTTAGCTCAAACAGCTGCAAATCCTGTTTTGCCAGCACGGGGACCTTGAGTTCTATAAGATAAAGCCATAAACATGTGTATCCGAGTCTTCTATCAAAAGTTACAGCTATTCATATGAAGTTGTACAAAAACGCTTTCTTTCGCCAAGACAATGCGTTTCTCACTGTTACATGCATTTGAATGGGGAACTCGACCGAAACAAAGTATAGGTTTTCATTATGTGTGTAACTTGGAAATCTTAGCTCAAACAGCTGCAAAACCTGTTTTCCTAGCACGGGGACCTTGAGTTCTATAAGATAAAGCCATAAACATGTGTATCCGAGTCTTCTATCAAAAGTTACAGCTATTTATATGAAGTTGTACAAAAACGCTTTCTTTCGCCAAGACAGTGCGTTTCTCACTGTTACATGCATTTGAATGGGGAACTCGACCGAAACAAAGTATAGGTTTTCATTATGTGTATAACTTGAAAATCTTAGCTCAAACAGCTGCAAATCCTGTTTTCCCAGCAAGAGGACCTTGAGTTCTATAAGATAAACCCATAAACATGTTTGTCTGAGTCATCTATCAAAAGTTACAGCTATTTATATGAAGTTGTACAAAAACGCTTTCTTTCGCCAAGACAGTGCGTTTCTCACTGTTACATGCATTTGAATGGGGAACTCGACCGAAACAAAGTATAGGTTTTCATTATGTGTATAACTTGAAAATCTTAGCTCAAACAGCTGCAAATCCTGTTTTCCCAGCACGGGGACCTTGAGTTCTATAAGATAAAGCCATAAACATGTTTGTCTGAGTCTTCTATCAAAAGTTACAGCTATTTATATGAAGTTGTACAAAAACGCTTTCTTTCGCCAAGACAATGCGTTTCTCACTGTTACATGCATTTGAATGGGGAACTCGACCGAAACAAAGTATAGGTTTTCATTATGTGTGTAACTTGGAAATCTTAGCTCAAACAGCTGCAAAACCTGTTTTCCTAGCACGGGGACCTTGAGTTCTATAAGATAAAGCCATAAACATGTGTATCCGAGTCTTCTATCAAAAGTTACAGCTATTTATATGAAGTTGTACAAAAACGCTTTCTTTCGCCAAGACAGTGCGTTTCTCACTGTTACATGCATTTGAATGGGGAACTCGACCGAAACAAAGTATAGGTTTTCATTATGTGTATAACTTGAAAATCTTAGCTCAAACAGCTGCAAATCCTGTTTTGCCAGCACGGGGACCTTGAGTTCTATAAGATAAAGCCATAAACATGTGTATCCGAGTCTTCTATCAAAAGTTACAGCTATTCATATGAAGTTGTACAAAAACGCTTTCTTTCGCCAAGACAGTGCGTTTTTCACTGTTACATGCATTTGAATGGGGAACTCGACCGAAACAAAGTATAGGTTTTCATTATGTGTATAACTTGAAAATCTTAGCTCAAACAGCTGCAAATCCTGTTTTGCCAGCACGGGGACCTTGAGTTCTATAAGATAAAGCCATAAACACGTGTATCCGAGTCTTCTATCAAAAGTTACAGCTATTCATATGAAGTTGTACAAAAACGCTTTCTTTCGCCAAGACAGTGCGTTTCTCACTGTTACATGCATTTGAATGGGGAACTCGACCGAAACAAAGTATAGGTTTTCATTATGTGTGTAACTTGGAAATCTTAGCTCAAACAGCTGCAAAACCTGTTTTCCTAGCACGGGGACCTTGAGTTCTAAAAGATAAAGCCATAAACATGTTTGTCTGAGTCTTCTATCAAAAGTTACAGCTATTTATATGAAGTTGTACAAAAACGCTTTCTTTCGCCAAGACAATGCGTTTCTCACTGTTACATGCATTTGAATGGGGAACTCGACCGAAACAAAGTATAGGTTTTCATTATGTGTGTAACTTGGAAATCTTAGCTCAAACAGCTGCAAAACCTGTTTTCCTAGCACGGGGACCTTGAGTTCTATAAGATAAAGCCATAAACATGTGTATCCGAGTCTTCTATCAAAAGTTACAGCTATTTATATGAAGTTGTACAAAAACGCTTTCTTTCGCCAAGACAGTGCGTTTCTCACTGTTACATGCATTTGAATGGGGAACTCGACCGAAACAAAGTATAGGTTTTCATTATGTGTATAACTTGAAAATCTTAGCTCAAACAGCTGCAAATCCTGTTTTGCCAGCACGGGGACCTTGAGTTCTATAAGATAAAGCCATAAACATGTTTGTCCGAGTCTTCTATCAAAAGTTACAGCTATTCATATGAAGTTGTACAAAAACGCTTTCTTTCGCCAAGACAGTGCGTTTTTCACTGTTACATGCATTTGAATGGGGAACTCGACCGAAACAAAGTATAGGTTTTCATTATGTGTATAACTTGAAAATCTTAGCTCAAACAGCTGCAAATCCTGTTTTGCCAGCACGGGGACCTTGAGTTCTATAAGATAAAGCCATAAACACGTGTATCCGAGTCTTCTATCAAAAGTTACAGCTATTCATATGAAGTTGTACAAAAACGCTTTCTTTCGCCAAGACAGTGCGTTTCTCACTGTTACATGCATTTGAATGGGGAACTCGACCGAAACAAAGTATAGGTTTTCATTATGTGTGTAACTTGGAAATCTTAGCTCAAACAGCTGCAAAACCTGTTTTCCTAGCACGGGGACCTTGAGTTCTAAAAGATAAAGCCATAAACATGTTTGTCTGAGTCTTCTATCAAAAGTTACAGCTATTTATATGAAGTTGTACAAAAACGCTTTATTTCGCCAAGACAGTGCGTTTCTCACTGTTACATGCATTTGAATGGGGAACTCGACCGAAACAAAGTATAGGTTTTCATTATGTGTGTAACTTGGAAATCTTAGCTCAAACAGCTGCAAAACCTGTTTTCCTAGCACGGGGACCTTGAGTTCTATAAGATAAAGCCATAAACATGTGTATCCGAGTCTTCTATCAAAAGTTACAGCTATTTATATGAAGTTGTACAAAAACGCTTTCTTTCGCCAAGACAGTGCGTTTCTCACTGTTACATGCATTTGAATGGGGAACTCGCCCGAAACAAAGTATAGGTTTTCATTATGTGTATAACTTGAAAATCTTAGCTCAAACACTTTCAAATCCTGTTTTGCCAGCACGGGGACCTTGAGTTCTATAAGATAAAGCCATAAACATGTTTGTCTGAGTCTTCTATCAAAAGTTACAGCTATTTATATGAAGTTGTACAAAAACGCTTTCTTTCGCCAAGACAGTGCGTTTCTCACTGTTACATGCATTTGAATGGGGAACTCGACCGAAACAAAGTATAGGTTTTCATTATGTGTATAACTTGAAAATCTTAGCTCAAACAGCTGCAAATCCTGTTTTCCCAGCACGGGGACCTTGAGTTCTATAAGATAAAACCATAAACATGTTTGTCTGATTCTTCTATCAAAAGTTACAGCTATTTATATGAAGTTGTACAAAAACGCTTTCTTTCGCCAATACAGTGCGTTTCTCACTGTTACATGCATTTGAATGGGGAACTCGACCGAAACAAAGTATAGGTTTTCATTATGTGTATAACTTGAAAATCTTAGCTCAAACAGCTGCAAATCCTGTTTTCCCAGCAAGGGGACCTTGAGTTCTATAAGATAAACCCATAAACATGTTTGTCTGAGTCATCTATCAAAAGTTACAGCTATTTATATGAAGTTGTACAAAAACGCTTTCTTTCGCCAAGACAGTGCGTTTCTCACTGTTACATGCATTTGAATGGGGAACTCGACCGAAACAAAGTATAGGTTTTCATTATGTGTATAACTTGAAAATCTTAGCTCAAACAGCTGCAAATCCTGTTTTCCCAGCACGGGGACCTTGAGTTCTATAAGATAAAGCCATAAACATGTTTGTCTGATTCTTCTATCAAAAGTTACAGCTATTTATATGAAGTTGTACAAAAACGCTTTCTTTCGCCAATACAGTGCGTTTCTCACTGTTACATGCATTTGAATGGGGAACTCGACCGAAACAAAGTATAGGTTTTCATTATGTGTATAACTTGAAAATCTTAGCTCAAACAGCTGCAAATCCTGTTTTCCCAGCAAGGGGACCTTGAGTTCTATAAGATAAACCCATAAACATGTTTGTCTGAGTCATCTATCAAAAGTTACAGCTATTTATATGAAGTTGTACAAAAACGCTTTCTTTCGCCAAGACAGTGCGTTTCTCACTGTTACATGCATTTGAATGGGGAACTCGACCGAAACAAAGTATAGGTTTTCATTATGTGTATAACTTGAAAATCTTAGCTCAAACAGCTGCAAATCCTGTTTTCCCAGCACGGGGACCTTGAGTTCTATAAGATAAAGCCATAAACATGTTTGTCTGAGTCTTCTATCAAAAGTTACAGCTATTTATATGAAGTTGTACAAAAACGCTTTCTTTCGCCAAGACAATGCGTTTCTCACTGTTACATGCATTTGAATGGGGAACTCGACCGAAACAAAGTATAGGTTTTCATTATGTGTGTAACTTGGAAATCTTAGCTCAAACAGCTGCAAAACCTGTTTTCCTAGCACGGGGACCTTGAGTTCTATAAGATAAAGCCATAAACATGTGTATCCGAGTCTTCTATCAAAAGTTACAGCTATTTATATGAAGTTGTACAAAAACGCTTTCTTTCGCCAAGACAGTGCGTTTCTCACTGTTACATGCATTTGAATGGGGAACTCGACCGAAACAAAGTATAGGTTTTCATTATGTGTATAACTTGAAAATCTTAGCTCAAACAGCTGCAAATCCTGTTTTGCCAGCACGGGGACCTTGAGTTCTATAAGATAAAGCCATAAACATGTGTATCCGAGTCTTCTATCAAAAGTTACAGCTATTCATATGAAGTTGTACAAAAACGCTTTCTTTCGCCAAGACAGTGCGTTTTTCACTGTTACATGCATTTGAATGGGGAACTCGACCGAAACAAAGTATAGGTTTTCATTATGTGTATAACTTGAAAATCTTAGCTCAAACAGCTGCAAATCCTGTTTTGCCAGCACGGGGACCTTGAGTTCTATAAGATAAAGCCATAAACATGTGTATCCGAGTCTTCTATCAAAAGTTACAGCTATTCATATGAAGTTGTACAAAAACGCTTTCTTTCGCCAAGACAGTGCGTTTCTCACTGTTACATGCATTTGAATGGGGAACTCGACCGAAACAAAGTATAGGTTTTCATTATGTGTGTAACTTGGAAATCTTAGCTCAAACAGCTGCAAAACCTGTTTTCCTAGCACGGGGACCTTGAGTTCTAAAAGATAAAGCCATAAACATGTTTGTCTGAGTCTTCTATCAAAAGTTACAGCTATTTATATGAAGTTGTACAAAAACGCTTTCTTTCGCCAAGACAGTGCGTTTCTCACTGTTACATGCATTTGAATGGGGAACTCGACCGAAACAAAGTATAGGTTTTCATTATGTGTGTAACTTGGAAATCTTAGCTCAAACAGCTGCAAAACCTGTTTTCCTAGCACGGGGACCTTGAGTTCTATAAGATAAAGCCATAAACATGTGTATCCGAGTCTTCTATCAAAAGTTACAGCTATTTATATGAAGTTGTACAAAAACGCTTTCTTTCGCCACGACAGTGCGTTTCTCACTGTTACATGCATTTGAATGGGGAACTCGCCCGAAACAAAGTATAGGTTTTCATTATGTGTATAACTTGAAAATCTTAGCTCAAACACTTTCAAATCCTGTTTTGCCAGCACGGGGACCTTGAGTTCTATAAGATAAAGCCATAAACATGTTTGTCTGAGTCTTCTATCAAAAGTTACAGCTATTTATATGAAGTTGTACAAAAACGCTTTCTTTCGCCAAGACAGTGCGTTTCTCACTGTTACATGCATTTGAATGGGGAACTCGACCGAAACAAAGTATAGGTTTTCATTATGTGTATAACTTGAAAATCTTAGCTCAAACAGCTGCAAATCCTGTTTTCCCAGCACGGGGACCTTGAGTTCTATAAGATAAAGCCATAAACATGTTTGTCTGATTCTTCTATCAAAAGTTACAGCTATTTATATGAAGTTGTACAAAAACGCTTTCTTTCGCCAAGACAGTGCGTTTCTCACTGTTACATGCATTTGAATGGGGAACTCGACCGAAACAAAGTATAGGTTTTCATTATGTGTATAACTTGAAAATCTTAGCTCAAACAGCTGCAAATCCTGTTTTCCCAGCAAGGGGACCTTGAGTTCTATAAGATAAACCCATAAACATGTTTGTCTGAGTCTTCTATCAAAAGTTACAGCTATTTATATGAAGTTGTACAAAAACGCTTTCTTTCGCCAAGACAGTGCGTTTCTCACTGTTACATGCATTTGAATGGGGAACTCGACCGAAACAAAGTATAGGTTTTCATTATGTGTATAACTTGAAAATCTTAGCTCAAACAGCTGCAAATCCTGTTTTCCCAGCACGGGGACCTTGAGTTCTATAAGATAAAGCCATAAACATGTTTGTCTGAGTCTTCTATCAAAAGTTACAGCTATTTATATGAAGTTGTACAAAAACGCTTTCTTTCGCCAAGACAATGCGTTTCTCACTGTTACATGCATTTGAATGGGGAACTCGACCGAAACAAAGTATAGGTTTTCATTATGTGTGTAACTTGGAAATCTTAGCTCAAACAGCTGCAAAACCTGATTTCCTAGCACGGGGACCTTGAGTTCTATAAGATAAAGCCATAAACATGTGTATCCGAGTCTTCTATCAAAAGTTACAGCTATTCATATGAAGTTGTACAAAAACGCTTTCTTTCGCCAAGACAGTGCGTTTCTCACTGTTACATGCATTTGAATGGGGAACTCGACCGAAACAAAGTATAGGTTTTCATTATGTGTATAACTTGAAAATCTTAGCTCAAACAGCTGCAAATCCTGTTTTGCCAGCACGGGGACCTTGAGTTCTATAAGATAAAGCCATAAACATGTGTATCCGAGTCTTCTATCAAAAGTTACAGCTATTCATATGAAGTTGTACAAAAACGCTTTCTTTCGCCAAGACAGTGCGTTTTTCACTGTTACATGCATTTGAATGGGGAACTCGACCGAAACAAAGTATAGGTTTTCATTATGTGTATAACTTGAAAATCTTAGCTCAAACAGCTGCAAAACCTGTTTTCCTAACACGGGGACCTTGAGTTCTATAAGATAAAGCCATAAACATGTGTATCCGAGTCTTCTATCAAAAGTTACAGCTATTTATATGAAGTTGTAAAAAAACGCTTTCTTTCGCCAAGACAGTGCGTTTCTCACTGTTACATGCATTTGAATGGGGAACTCGACCGAAACAAAGTATAGGTTTTCATTATGTGTATAACTTGAAAATCTTAGCTCAAACAGCTGCAAATCCTGTTTTGCCAGCACAGGGACCTTGAGTTCTATAAGATAAAGCCATAAACATGTGTATCCGAGTCTTCTATCAAAAGTTACAGCTATTCATATGAAGTTGTACAAAAACGCTTTCTTTCGCCAAGACAGTGCGTTTTTCACTGTTACATGCATTTGAATGGGGAACTCGACCGAAACAAAGTATAGGTTTTCATTATGTGTATAACTTGAAAATCTTAGCTCAAACAGCTGCAAATCCTGTTTTGCCAGCACGGGGACCTTGAGTTCTATAAGATAAAGCCATAAACATGTGTATCCGAGTCTTCTATCAAAAGTTACAGCTATTCATATGAAGTTGTACAAAAACGCTTTCTTTCGCCAAGACAGTGCGTTTTTCACTGTTACATGCATTTGAATGGGGAACTCGACCGAAACAAAGTATAGGTTTTCATTATGTGTATAACTTGAAAATCTTAGCTCAAACAGCTGCAAATCCTGTTTTCCCAGCACGGGGACCTTGAGTTCTATAAGATAAAGCCATAAACATGTTTGTCTGAGTCTTCTATCAAAAGTTACAGCTATTTATATGAAGTTGTACAAAAACGCTTTCTTTCGCCAAGACAATGCGTTTCTCACTGTTACATGCATTTGAATGGGGAAGTCGACCGAAACAAAGTATAGGTTTTCATTATGTGTGTAACTTGGAAATCTTAGCTCAAACAGCTGCAAAACCTGTTTTCCTAGCACGGGGACCTTGAGTTCTATAAGATAAAGCCATAAACATGTGTATCCGAGTCTTCTATCAAAAGTTACAGCTATTTATATGAAGTTGTACAAAAACGCTTTCTTTCGCCAAGACAGTGCGTTTCTCACTGTTACATGCATTTGAATGGGGAACTCGCCCGAAACAAAGTATAGGTTTTCATTATGTGTATAACTTGAAAATCTTAGCTCAAACACTTTCAAATCCTGTTTTGCCAGCACGGGGACCTTGAGTTCTATAAGATAAAGCCATAAACATGTTTGTCTGAGTCTTCTATCAAAAGTTACAGCTATTTATATGAAGTTGTACAAAAACGCTTTCTTTCGCCAAGACAGTGCGTTTCTCACTGTTACATGCATTTGAATGGGGAACTCGACCGAAACAAAGTATAGGTTTTCATTATGTGTATAACTTGAAAATCTTAGCTCAAACAGCTGCAAATCCTGTTTTCCCAGCACGGGGACCTTGAGTTCTATAAGATAAAACCATAAACATGTTTGTCTGATTCTTCTATCAAAAGTTACAGCTATTTATATGAAGTTGTACAAAAACGCTTTCTTTCGCCAATACAGTGCGTTTCTCACTGTTACATGCATTTGAATGGGGAACTCGACCGAAACAAAGTATAGGTTTTCATTATGTGTATAACTTGAAAATCTTAGCTCAAACAGCTGCAAATCCTGTTTTCCCAGCAAGGGGACCTTGAGTTCTATAAGATAAACCCATAAACATGTTTGTCTGAGTCATCTATCAAAAGTTACAGCTATTTATATGAAGTTGTACAAAAACGCTTTCTTTCGCCAAGACAGTGCGTTTCTCACTGTTACATGCATTTGAATGGGGAACTCGACCGAAACAAAGTATAGGTTTTCATTATGTGTATAACTTGAAAATCTTAGCTCAAACAGCTGCAAATCCTGTTTTCCCAGCACGGGGACCTTGAGTTCTATAAGATAAAGCCATAAACATGTTTGTCTGAGTCTTCTATCAAAAGTTACAGCTATTTATATGAAGTTGTACAAAAACGCTTTCTTTCGCCAAGACAATGCGTTTCTCACTGTTACATGCATTTGAATGGGGAACTCGACCGAAACAAAGTATAGGTTTTCATTATGTGTGTAACTTGGAAATCTTAGCTCAAACAGCTGCAAAACCTGTTTTCCTAGCACGGGGACCTTGAGTTCTATAAGATAAAGCCATAAACATGTGTATCCGAGTCTTCTATCAAAAGTTACAGCTATTTATATGAAGTTGTACAAAAACGCTTTCTTTCGCCAAGACAGTGCGTTTCTCACTGTTACATGCATTTGAATGGGGAACTCGACCGAAACAAAGTATAGGTTTTCATTATGTGTATAACTTGAAAATCTTAGCTCAAACAGCTGCAAATCCTGTTTTGCCAGCACGGGGACCTTGAGTTCTATAAGATAAAGCCATAAACATGTGTATCCGAGTCTTCTATCAAAAGTTACAGCTATTCATATGAAGTTGTACAAAAACGCTTTCTTTCGCCAAGACAGTGCGTTTTTCACTGTTACATGCATTTGAATGGGGAACTCGACCGAAACAAAGTATAGGTTTTCATTATGTGTATAACTTGAAAATCTTAGCTCAAACAGCTGCAAATCCTGTTTTGCCAGCACGGGGACCTTGAGTTCTATAAGATAAAGCCATAAACATGTGTATCCGAGTCTTCTATCAAAAGTTACAGCTATTCATATGAAGTTGTACAAAAACGCTTTCTTTCGCCAAGACAGTGCGTTTCTCACTGTTACATGCATTTGAATGGGGAACTCGACCGAAACAAAGTATAGGTTTTCATTATGTGTGTAACTTGGAAATCTTAGCTCAAACAGCTGCAAAACCTGTTTTCCTAGCACGGGGACCTTGAGTTCTAAAAGATAAAGCCATAAACATGTTTGTCTGAGTCTTCTATCAAAAGTTACAGCTATTTATATGAAGTTGTACAAAAACGCTTTCTTTCGCCAAGACAGTGCGTTTCTCACTGTTACATGCATTTGAATGGGGAACTCGACCGAAACAAAGTATAGGTTTTCATTATGTGTGTAACTTGGAAATCTTAGCTCAAACAGCTGCAAAACCTGTTTTCCTAGCACGGGGACCTTGAGTTCTATAAGATAAAGCCATAAACATGTGTATCCGAGTCTTCTATCAAAAGTTACAGCTATTTATATGAAGTTGTACAAAAACGCTTTCTTTCGCCAAGACAGTGCGTTTCTCACTGTTACATGCATTTGAATGGGGAACTCGCCCGAAACAAAGTATAGGTTTTCATTATGTGTATAACTTGAAAATCTTAGCTCAAACACTTTCAAATCCTGTTTTGCCAGCACGGGGACCTTGAGTTCTATAAGATAAAGCCATAAACATGTTTGTCTGATTCTTCTATCAAAAGTTACAGCTATTTATATGAAGTTGTACAAAAACGCTTTCTTTCGCCAAGACAGTGCGTTTCTCACTGTTACATGCATTTGAATGGGGAACTCGACCGAAACAAAGTATAGGTTTTCATTATGTGTATAACTTGAAAATCTTAGCTCAAACAGCTGCAAATCCTGTTTTCCCAGCAAGGGGACCTTGAGTTCTATAAGATAAACCCATAAACATGTTTGTCTGAGTCTTCTATCAAAAGTTACAGCTATTTATATGAAGTTGTACAAAAACGCTTTCTTTCGCCAAGACAGTGCGTTTCTCACTGTTACATGCATTTGAATGGGGAACTCGACCGAAACAAAGTATAGGTTTTCATTATGTGTATAACTTGAAAATCTTAGCTCAAACAGCTGCAAATCCTGTTTTCCCAGCACGGGGACCTTGAGTTCTATAAGATAAAGCCATAAACATGTTTGTCTGAGTCTTCTATCAAAAGTTACAGCTATTTATATGAAGTTGTACAAAAACGCTTTCTTTCGCCAAGACAATGCGTTTCTCACTGTTACATGCATTTGAATGGGGAACTCGACCGAAACAAAGTATAGGTTTTCATTATGTGTGTAACTTGGAAATCTTAGCTCAAACAGCTGCAAAACCTGTTTTCCTAGCACGGGGACCTTGAGTTCTATAAGATAAAGCCATAAACATGTGTATCCGAGTCTTCTATCAAAAGTTACAGCTATTTATATGAAGTTGTACAAAAACGCTTTCTTTCGCCAAGACAGTGCGTTTCTCACTGTTACATGCATTTGAATGGGGAACTCGACCGAAACAAAGTATAGGTTTTCATTATGTGTATAACTTGAAAATCTTAGCTCAAACAGCTGCAAATCCTGTTTTGCCAGCACGGGGACCTTGAGTTCTATAAGATAAAGCCATAAACATGTGTATCCGAGTCTTCTATCAAAAGTTACAGCTATTCATATGAAGTTGTACAAAAACGCTTTCTTTCGCCAAGACAGTGCGTTTTTCACTGTTACATGCATTTGAATGGGGAACTCGACCGAAACAAAGTATAGGTTTTCATTATGTGTATAACTTGAAAATCTTAGCTCAAACAGCTGCAAATCCTGTTTTGCCAGCACGGGGACCTTGAGTTCTATAAGATAAAGCCATAAACATGTGTATCCGAGTCTTCTATCAAAAGTTACAGCTATTCATATGAAGTTGTACAAAAACGCTTTCTTTCGCCAAGACAGTGCGTTTCTCACTGTTACATGCATTTGAATGGGGAACTCGACCGAAACAAAGTATAGGTTTTCATTATGTGTGTAACTTGGAAATCTTAGCTCAAACAGCTGCAAAACCTGTTTTCCTAGCACGGGGACCTTGAGTTCTAAAAGATAAAGCCATAAACATGTTTGTCTGAGTCTTCTATCAAAAGTTACAGCTATTTATATGAAGTTGTACAAAAACGCTTTATTTCGCCAAGACAGTGCGTTTCTCACTGTTACATGCATTTGAATGGGGAACTGACCGAAACAAAGTATAGGTTTTCATTATGTGTATAACTTGAAAATCTTAGCTCAAACAGCTGCAAATCCTGGTTTACCAGCAAGGGGACCTTGAGTTCTATAAGATAAAGCCATAAACATGTTTGTCTGAGTCTTCTATCAAAAGTTACAGCTATTTATATGAAGTTGTACAAAAACGCTTTCTTTCGCCAAGACAGTGCGTTTCTCACTGTTACATGCATTTGAATGGGGAACTCGCCCGAAACAAAGTATAGGTTTTCATTATGTGTATAACTTGAAAATCTTAGCTCAAACACTTTCAAATCCTGTTTTGCCAGCACGGGGACCTTGAGTTCTATAAGATAAAGCCATAAACATGTTTGTCTGATTCTTCTATCAAAAGTTACAGCTATTTATATGAAGTTGTACAAAAACGCTTTCTTTCGCCAAGACAGTGCGTTTCTCACTGTTACATGCATTTGAATGGGGAACTCGACCGAAACAAAGTATAGGTTTTCATTATGTGTATAACTTGAAAATCTTAGCTCAAACAGCTGCAAATCCTGTTTTCCCAGCAAGGGGACCTTGAGTTCTATAAGATAAACCCATAAACATGTTTGTCTGAGTCTTCTATCAAAAGTTACAGCTATTTATATGAAGTTGTACAAAAACGCTTTCTTTCGCCAAGACAGTGCGTTTCTCACTGTTACATGCATTTGAATGGGGAACTCGACCGAAACAAAGTATAGGTTTTCATTATGTGTATAACTTGAAAATCTTAGCTCAAACAGCTGCAAATCCTGTTTTCCCAGCACGGGGACCTTGAGTTCTATAAGATAAAGCCATAAACATGTTTGTCTGAGTCTTCTATCAAAAGTTACAGCTATTTATATGAAGTTGTACAAAAACGCTTTCTTTCGCCAAGACAATGCGTTTCTCACTGTTACATGCATTTGAATGGGGAACTCGACCGAAACAAAGTATAGGTTTTCATTATGTGTGTAACTTGGAAATCTTAGCTCAAACAGCTGCAAAACCTGTTTTCCTAGCACGGGGACCTTGAGTTCTATAAGATAAAGCCATAAACATGTGTATCCGAGTCTTCTATCAAAAGTTACAGCTATTTATATGAAGTTGTACAAAAACGCTTTCTTTCGCCAAGACAGTGCGTTTCTCACTGTTACATGCATTTGAATGGGGAACTCGACCGAAACAAAGTATAGGTTTTCATTATGTGTATAACTTGAAAATCTTAGCTCAAACAGCTGCAAATCCTGTTTTGCCAGCACGGGGACCTTGAGTTCTATAAGATACAGCCATAAACATGTGTATCCGAGTCTTCTATCAAAAGTTACAGCTATTCATATGAAGTTGTACAAAAACGCTTTCTTTCGCCAAGACAGTGCGTTTTTCACTGTTACATGCATTTGAATGGGGAACTCGACCGAAACAAAGTATAGGTTTTCATTATGTGTATAACTTGAAAATCTTAGCTCAAACAGCTGCAAATCCTGTTTTGCCAGCACGGGGACCTTGAGTTCTATAAGATAAAGCCATAAACATGTGTATCCGAGTCTTCTATCAAAAGTTACAGCTATTCATATGAAGTTGTACAAAAACGCTTTCTTTCGCCAAGACAGTGCGTTTTTCACTGTTACATGCATTTGAATGGGGAACTCGACCGAAACAAAGTATAGGTTTTCATTATGTGTATAACTTGAAAATCTTAGCTCAAACAGCTGCAAATCCTGTTTTCCCAGCACGGGGACCTTGAGTTCTATAAGATAAAGCCATAAACATGTTTGTCTGAGTCTTCTATCAAAAGTTACAGCTATTTATATGAAGTTGTACAAAAACGCTTTCTTTCGCCAAGACAATGCGTTTCTCACTGTTACATGCATTTGAATGGGGAACTCGACCGAAACAAAGTATAGGTTTTCATTATGTGTGTAACTTGGAAATCTTAGCTCAAACAGCTGCAAAACCTGTTTTCCTAGCACGGGGACCTTGAGTTCTATAAGATAAAGCCATAAACATGTGTATCCGAGTCTTCTATCAAAAGTTACAGCTATTTATATGAAGTTGTACAAAAACGCTTTCTTTCGCCAAGACAGTGCGTTTCTCACTGTTACATGCATTTGAATGGGGAACTCGCCCGAAACAAAGTATAGGTTTTCATTATGTGTATAACTTGAAAATCTTAGCTCAAACACTTTCAAATCCTGTTTTGCCAGCACGGGGACCTTGAGTTCTATAAGATAAAGCCATAAACATGTTTGTCTGAGTCTTCTATCAAAAGTTACAGCTATTTATATGAAGTTGTACAAAAACGCTTTCTTTCGCCAAGACAGTGCGTTTCTCACTGTTACATGCATTTGAATGGGGAACTCGACCGAAACAAAGTATAGGTTTTCATTATGTGTATAACTTGAAAATCTTAGCTCAAACAGCTGCAAATCCTGTTTTCCCAGCACGGGGACCTTGAGTTCTATAAGATAAAGCCATAAACATGTTTGTCTGATTCTTCTATCAAAAGTTACAGCTATTTATATGAAGTTGTACAAAAACGCTTTCTTTCGCCAAGACAGTGCGTTTCTCACTGTTACATGCATTTGAATGGGGAACTCGACCGAAACAAAGTATAGGTTTTCATTATGTGTATAACTTGAAAATCTTAGCTCAAACAGCTGCAAAACCTGTTTTGCCAGCACGGGAACCTTGAGTTCTATAAGATAAAGCCATAAACATGTTTGTCTGAGTCTTCTATCAAAAGTTACAGCTATTTATATGAAGTTGTACAAAAACGCTTTCTTTCGCCAAGACAATGCGTTTCTCACTGTTACATGCATTTGAATGGGGAACTCGACCGAAACAAAGTATAGGTTTTCATTATGTGTGTAACTTGGAAATCTTAGCTCAAACAGCTGCAAAACCTGTTTTCCTAGCACGGGGACCTTGAGTTCTATAAGATAAAGCCATAAACATGTGTATCCGAGTCTTCTATCAAAAGTTACAGCTATTCATATGAAGTTGTACAAAAACGCTTTCTTTCGCCAAGACAGTGCGTTTCTCACTGTTACATGCATTTGAATGGGGAACTCGCCCGAAACAAAGTATAGGTTTTCATTATGTGTATAACTTGAAAATCTTAGCTCAAACAGTTTCAAATCCTGTTTTGCCAGCACGGGGACCTTGAGTTCTATAAGATAAAGCCATAAACATGTTTGTCTGAGTCTTCTATCAAAAGTTACAGCTATTTATATGAAGTTGTACAAAAACGCTTTCTTTCGCCAAGACAGTGCGTTTCTCACTGTTACATGCATTCGAATGGGGAACTCGACCGAAACAAAGTATAGGTTTTCATTATGTGTATAACTTGAAAATCAGCTCAAACAGCTGCAAATCCTGTTTTGCCAGCACGGGGACCTTGAGTTCTATAAGATAAAGCCATAAACATGTGTATCCGAGTCTTCTATCAAAAGTTACAGCTATTTATATGAAGTTGTACAAAAACGCTTTATTTCGCCAAGACAGTGCGTTTCTCACTGTTACATGCATTTGAATGGGAAACTCGACCGAAACAAAGTATAGGTTTTCATTATGTGTATAACTTGGAAATCTTAGCTCAAACAGCTGCAAATCCTGTTTTCCCAGCACGGGGACCTTGAGTTCTATAAGATAAAGCCATAAACATGTTTGTCTGAGTCTTCTATCAAAAGTTACAGCTATTTATATGAAGTTGTACAAAAACGCTTTCTTTCGCCAAGACAATGCGTTTCTCACTGTTACATGCATTTGAATGGGGAACTCGACCGAAACAAAGTATAGGTTTTCATTATGTGTGTAACTTGGAAATCTTAGCTCAAACAGCTGCAAAACCTGTTTTCCTAGCACGGGGACCTTGAGTTCTATAAGATAAAGCCATAAACATGTGTATCCGAGTCTTCTATCAAAAGTTACAGCTATTTATATGAAGTTGTACAAAAACGCTTTCTTTCGCCAAGACAGTGCGTTTCTCACTGTTACATGCATTTGAATGGGGAACTCGACCGAAACAAAGTATAGGTTTTCATTATGTGTATAACTTGAAAATCTTAGCTCAAACAGCTGCAAATCCTGTTTTGCCAGCACGGGGACCTTGAGTTCTATAAGATAAAGCCATAAACATGTGTATCCGAGTCTTCTATCAAAAGTTACAGCTATTCATATGAAGTTGTACAAAAACGCTTTCTTTCGCCAAGACAGTGCGTTTTTCACTGTTACATGCATTTGAATGGGGAACTCGACCGAAACAAAGTATAGGTTTTCATTATGTGTATAACTTGAAAATCTTAGCTCAAACAGCTGCAAATCCTGTTTTGCCAGCACGGGGACCTTGAGTTCTATAAGATAAAGCCATAAACATGTGTATCCGAGTCTTCTATCAAAAGTTACAGCTATTTATATGAAGTTGTACAAAAACGCTTTCTTTCGCCAAGACAGTGCGTTTCTCACTGTTACATGCATTTGAATGGGGAACTCGACCGAAACAAAGTATAGGTTTTCATTATGTGTATAACTTGAAAATCTTAGCTCAAACAGCTGCAAATCCTGTTTTCCTAGCACGGAGACCTTGAGTTCTATAAGATAAAGCCATAAACATGTTTGTCTGAGTCTTCTATCAAAAGTTACAGCTATTTATATGAAGTTGTACAAAAACGCTTTCTTTCGCCAAGACAGTGCGTTTCTCACTGTTACATGCATTTGAATGGGGAACTCGACCGAAACAAAGTATAGGTTTTCATTATGTGTATAACTTGAAAATCTTAGCTCAAACAGCTGCAAAACCTGTTTTGCCAGCACGGGAACCTTGAGTTCTATAAGATAAAGCCATAAACATGTTTGTCTGAGTCTTCTATCAAAAGTTACAGCGATTTATATGAAGTTGTACAAAAACGCTTTCTTTCGCCAAGACAGTGCGTTTCTCACTGTTACATGCATTTGAATGGGGAACTCGCCCGAAACAAAGTATAGGTTTTCATTATGTGTATAACTTGAAAATCTTAGCTCAAACAGTTTCAAATCCTGTTTTGCCAGCACGGGGACCTTGAGTTCTATAAGATAAAGCCATAAACATGTTTGTCTGAGTCTTCTATCAAAAGTTACAGCTATTTATATGAAGTTGTACAAAAACGCTTTCTTTCGCCAAGACAGTGCGTTTCTCACTGTTACATGCATTTGAATGGGGAACTCGACCGAAACAAAGTATAGGTTTTCATTATGTGTATAAATTGAAAATCTTAGCTCAAACAGCTGCAAATCCTGTTTTGCCAGCACGGGGACCTTGAGTTCTATAAGATAAAGCCATAAACATGTTTGTCTGAGTCTTCTATCAAAAGTTACAGCTATTTATATGAAGTTGTACAAAAACGCTTTCTTTCGCCAAGACAGTGCGTTTCTCACTGTTACATGCATTTGAATGGGGAACTCGACCGAAACAAAGTATAGGTTTTCATTATGTGTATAACTTGAAAATCTTAGCTCAAACAGCTGCAAATCCTGTTTTCCCAGCACGGGGACCTTGAGTTCTATAAGATAAAGCCATAAACATGTTTGTCTGAGTCTTCTATCAAAAGTTGCAGCTATTTATATGAAGTTGTACAAAAACGCTTTCTTTCGCCAAGACAATGCGTTTCTCACTGTTACATGCATTTGAATGGGGAACTCGACCGAAACAAAGTATAGGTTTTCATTATGTGTGTAACTTGGAAATCTTAGCTCAAACAGCTGCAAAACCTGTTTTCCTAGCACGGGGACCTTGAGTTCTATAAGATAAAGCCATAAACATGTGTATCCGAGTCTTCTATCAAAAGTTACAGCTATTTATATGAAGTTGTACAAAAACGCTTTCTTTCGCCAAGACAGTGCGTTTCTCACTGTTACATGCATTTGAATGGGGAACTCGACCGAAACAAAGTATAGGTTTTCATTATGTGTATAACTTGAAAATCTTAGCTCAAACGGCTGCAAAACCTGTTTTGCCACCACGGGGACCTTGAGTTCTATAAGATAAAGCCATAAACATGTTTGTCTGAGTCTTCTATCAAAAGTTACAGCTATTTATATGAAGTTGTACAAAAACGCTTTATTTCGCCAAGACAGTGCGTTTCTCACTGTTACATGCATTTGAATGGGGAACTCGACCGAAACAAAGTATAGGTTTTCATTATGTGTATAACTTGAAAATCTTAGCTCAAACAGCTGCAAATCCTGTTTTGCCAGCACGGGGACCTTGAGTTCTATAAGATAAAGCCATAAACATGTGTATCCGAGTCTTCTATCAAAAGTTACAGCTATTCATATGAAGTTGTACAAAAACGCTTTCTTTCGCCAAGACAGTGCGTTTTTCACTGTTACATGCATTTGAATGGGGAACTCGACCGAAACAAAGTATAGGTTTTCATTATGTGTATAAATTGAAAATCTTAGCTCAAACAGCTGCAAATCCTGTTTTGCCAGCACGGGGACCTTGAGTTCTATAAGATAAAGCCATAAACATGTTTGTCTGAGTCTTCTATCAAAAGTTACAGCTATTTATATGAAGTTGTACAAAAACGCTTTCTTTCGCCAAGACAGTGCGTTTCTCACTGTTACATGCATTTGAATGGGGAACTGACCGAAACAAAGTATAGGTTTTCATTATGTGTATAACTTGAAAATCTTAGCTCAAACAGCTGCAAATCCTGGTTTACCAGCAAGGGGACCTTGAGTTCTATAAGATAAAGCCATAAACATGTTTGTCTGAGTCTTCTATCAAAAGTTACAGCTATTTATATGAAGTTGTACAAAAACGCTTTCTTTCGCCAAGACAGTGCGTTTCTCACTGTTACATGCATTTGAATGGGGAACTCGACCGAAACAAAGTATAGGTTTTCATTATGTGTATAAATTGAAAATCTTAGCTCAAACAGCTGCAAATCCTGTTTTGCCAGCACGGGGACCTTGAGTTCTATAAGATAAAGCCATAAACATGTTTGTCTGAGTCTTCTATCAAAAGTTACAGCTATTTATATGAAGTTGTACAAAAACGCTTTCTTTCGCCAAGACAGTGCGTTTCTCACTGTTACATGCATTTGAATGGGGAACTCGACCGAAACAAAGTATAGGTTTTCATTATGTGTATAACTTGAAAATCTTAGCTCAAACAGCTGCAAATCCTGTTTTCCCAGCACGGGGACCTTGAGTTCTATAAGATAAAGCCATAAACATGTTTGTCTGAGTCTTCTATCAAAAGTTGCAGCTATTTATATGAAGTTGTACAAAAACGCTTTCTTTCGCCAAGACAATGCGTTTCTCACTGTTACATGCATTTGAATGGGGAACTCGACCGAAACAAAGTATAGGTTTTCATTATGTGTGTAACTTGGAAATCTTAGCTCAAACAGCTGCAAAACCTGTTTTCCTAGCACGGGGACCTTGAGTTCTATAAGATAAAGCCATAAACATGTGTATCCGAGTCTTCTATCAAAAGTTACAGCTATTTATATGAAGTTGTACAAAAACGCTTTCTTTCGCCAAGACAGTGCGTTTCTCACTGTTACATGCATTTGAATGGGGAACTCGACCGAAACAAAGTATAGGTTTTCATTATGTGTATAACTTGAAAATCTTAGCTCAAACGGCTGCAAAACCTGTTTTGCCACCACGGGGACCTTGAGTTCTATAAGATAAAGCCATAAACATGTTTGTCTGAGTCTTCTATCAAAAGTTACAGCTATTTATATGAAGTTGTACAAAAACGCTTTATTTCGCCAAGACAGTGCGTTTCTCACTGTTACATGCATTTGAATGGGGAACTCGACCGAAACAAAGTATAGGTTTTCATTATGTGTATAACTTGAAAATCTTAGCTCAAACAGCTGCAAATCCTGTTTTGCCAGCACGGGGACCTTGAGTTCTATAAGATAAAGCCATAAACATGTGTATCCGAGTCTTCTATCAAAAGTTACAGCTATTCATATGAAGTTGTACAAAAACGCTTTCTTTCGCCAAGACAGTGCGTTTTTCACTGTTACATGCATTTGAATGGGGAACTCGACCGAAACAAAGTATAGGTTTTCATTATGTGTATAAATTGAAAATCTTAGCTCAAACAGCTGCAAATCCTGTTTTGCCAGCACGGGGACCTTGAGTTCTATAAGATAAAGCCATAAACATGTTTGTCTGAGTCTTCTATCAAAAGTTACAGCTATTTATATGAAGTTGTACAAAAACGCTTTCTTTCGCCAAGACAGTGCGTTTCTCACTGTTACATGCATTTGAATGGGGAACTGACCGAAACAAAGTATAGGTTTTCATTATGTGTATAACTTGAAAATCTTAGCTCAAACAGCTGCAAATCCTGGTTTACCAGCAAGGGGACCTTGAGTTCTATAAGATAAAGCCATAAACATGTTTGTCTGAGTCTTCTATCAAAAGTTACAGCTATTTATATGAAGTTGTACAAAAACGCTTTCTTTCGCCAAGACAGTGCGTTTCTCACTGTTACATGCATTTGAATGGGGAACTCGACCGAAACAAAGTATAGGTTTTCATTATGTGTATAACTTGAAAATCTTAGCTCAAACAGCTGCAAATCCTCTTTTGCCAGCACGGGGACCTTGAGTTCTATAAGATAAAGCCATAAACATGTTTGTCTGAGTCTTCTATCAAAAGTTACAGCTATTTATATGAAGTTGTACAAAAACGCTTTCTTTCGCCAAGACAGTGCGTTTCTCACTGTTACATGCATTTGAATGGGGAACTCCACCGAAACAAAGTATAGGTTTTCATTATGTGTATAACTTGAAAATCTTAGCTCAAACAGCTGCAAATCCTGTTTTCCCAGCACGGGGACCTTGAGTTCTATAAGATAAAGCCATAAACATGTTTGTCTGAGTCTTCTATCAAAAGTTACAGCTATTTATATGAAGTTGTACAAAAACGCTTTCTTTCGCCAAGACAATGCGTTTCTCACTGTTACATGCATTTGAATGGGGAACTCGACCGAAACAAAGTATAGGTTTTCATTATGTGTGTAACTTGGAAATCTTAGCTCAAACAGCTGCAAAACCTGTTTTCCTAGCACGGGGACCTTGAGTTCTATAAGATAAAGCCATAAACATGTGTATCCGAGTCTTCTATCAAAAGTTACAGCTATTTATATGAAGTTGTACAAAAACGCTTTCTTTCGCCAAGACAGTGCGTTTCTCACTGTTACATGCATTTGAATGGGGAACTCGACCGAAACAAAGTATAGGTTTTCATTATGTGTATAACTTGAAAATCTTAGCTCAAACGGCTGCAAAACCTGTTTTGCCACCACGGGGACCTTGAGTTCTATAAGATAAAGCCATAAACATGTTTGTCTGAGTCTTCTATCAAAAGTTACAGCTATTTATATGAAGTTGTACAAAAACGCTTTATTTCGCCAAGACAGTGCGTTTCTCACTGTTACATGCATTTGAATGGGGAACTCGACCGAAACAAAGTATAGGTTTTCATTATGTGTATAACTTGAAAATCTTAGCTCAAACAGCTGCAAATCCTGTTTTGCCAGCACGGGGACCTTGAGTTCTATAAGATAAAGCCATAAACATGTGTATCCGAGTCTTCTATCAAAAGTTACAGCTATTCATATGAAGTTGTACAAAAACGCTTTCTTTCGCCAAGACAGTGCGTTTTTCACTGTTACATGCATTTGAATGGGGAACTCGACCGAAACAAAGTATAGGTTTTCATTATGTGTATAAATTGAAAATCTTAGCTCAAACAGCTGCAAATCCTGGTTTACCAGCAAGGGGACCTTGAGTTCTATAAGATAAAGCCATAAACATGTTTGTCTGAGTCTTCTATCAAAAGTTACAGCTATTTATATGAAGTTGTACAAAAACGCTTTCTTTCGCCAAGACAGTGCGTTTCTCACTGTTACATGCATTTGAATGGGGAACTCGACCGAAACAAAGTATAGGTTTTCATTATGTGTATAACTTGAAAATCTTAGCTCAAACAGCTGCAAATCCTCTTTTGCCAGCACGGGGACCTTGAGTTCTATAAGATAAAGCCATAAACATTTTTGTCTGAGTCTTCTATCAAAAGTTACAGCTATTTATATGAAGTTGTACAAAAACGCTTTCTTTCGCCAAGACAGTGCGTTTCTCACTGTTACATGCATTTGAATGGGGAACTCGACCGAAACAAAGTATAGGTTTTCATTATGTGTATAACTTGAAAATCTTAGCTCAAACAGCTGCAAATCCTGTTTTCCCAGCACGGGGACCTTGAGTTCTATAAGATAAAGCCATAAACATGTTTGTCTGAGTCTTCTATCAAAAGTTACAGCTATTTATATGAAGTTGTACAAAAACGCTTTCTTTCGCCAAGACAATGCGTTTCTCACTGTTACATGCATTTGAATGGGGAACTCGACCGAAACAAAGTATAGGTTTTCATTATGTGTGTAACTTGGAAATCTTAGCTCAAACAGCTGCAAAACCTGTTTTCCTAGCACGGGGACCTTGAGTTCTATAAGATAAAGCCATAAACATGTGTATCCGAGTCTTCTATCAAAAGTTACAGCTATTTATATGAAGTTGTACAAAAACGCTTTCTTTCGCCAAGACAGTGCGTTTCTCACTGTTACATGCATTTGAATGGGGAACTCGACCGAAACAAAGTATAGGTTTTCATTATGTGTATAACTTGAAAATCTTAGCTCAAACGGCTGCAAAACCTGTTTTGCCACCACGGGGACCTTGAGTTCTATAAGATAAAGCCATAAACATGTTTGTCTGAGTCTTCTATCAAAAGTTACAGCTATTTATATGAAGTTGTACAAAAACGCTTTATTTCGCCAAGACAGTGCGTTTCTCACTGTTACATGCATTTGAATGGGGAACTCGACCGAAACAAAGTATAGGTTTTCATTATGTGTATAACTTGAAAATCTTAGCTCAAACAGCTGCAAATCCTGTTTTGCCAGCACGGGGACCTTGAGTTCTATAAGATAAAGCCATAAACATGTGTATCCGAGTCTTCTATCAAAAGTTACAGCTATTCATATGAAGTTGTACAAAAACGCTTTCTTTCGCCAAGACAGTGCGTTTTTCACTGTTACATGCATTTGAATGGGGAACTCGACCGAAACAAAGTATAGGTTTTCATTATGTGTATAACTTGAAAATCTTAGCTCAAACAGCTGCAAATCCTGTTTTCCCAGCACGGGGACCTTGAGTTCTATAAGATAAAGCCATAAACATGTTTGTCTGAGTCTTCTATCAAAAGTTACAGCTATTTATATGAAGTTGTACAAAAACGCTTTCTTTCGCCAAGACAGTGCGTTTCTCACTGTTACATGCATTTGAATGGGGAACTCGACCGAAACAAAGTATAGGTTTTCATTATGTGTATAACTTGAAAATCTTAGCTCAAACAGCTGCAAATCCTGTTTTCCCAGCACGGGGACCTTGAGTTCTATAAGATAAAGCCATAAACATATTTGTCTGAGTCTTCTATCAAAAGTTACAGCTATTTATATGAAGTTGTACAAAAACGCTTTCTTTCGCCAAGACAATGCGTTTCTCACTGTTACATGCATTTGAATGGGGAACTCGACCGAAACAAAGTATAGGTTTTCATTATGTGTGTAACTTGGAAATCTTAGCTCAAACAGCTGCAAAACCTGTTTTCCTAGCACGGGGACCTTGAGTTCTATAAGATAAAGCCATAAACATGTGTATCCGAGTCTTCTATCAAAAGTTACAGCTATTTATATGAAGTTGTACAAAAACGCTTTCTTTCGCCAAGACAGTGCGTTTCTCACTGTTACATGCATTTGAATGGGGAACTCGACCGAAACAAAGTATAGGTTTTCATTATGTGTATAACTTGAAAATCTTAGCTCAAACGGCTGCAAAACCTGTTTTGCCACCACGGGGACCTTGAGTTCTATAAGATAAAGCCATAAACATGTTTGTCTGAGTCTTCTATCAAAAGTTACAGCTATTTATATGAAGTTGTACAAAAACGCTTTATTTCGCCAAGACAGTGCGTTTCTCACTGTTACATGCATTTGAATGGGGAACTCGACCGAAACAAAGTATAGGTTTTCATTATGTGTATAACTTGAAAATCTTAGCTCAAACAGCTGCAAATCCTGTTTTGCCAGCACGGGGACCTTGAGTTCTATAAGATAAAGCCATAAACATGTGTATCCGAGTCTTCTATCAAAAGTTACAGCTATTCATATGAAGTTGTACAAAAACGCTTTCTTTCGCCAAGACAGTGCGTTTTTCACTGTTACATGCATTTGAATGGGGAACTCGACCGAAACAAAGTATAGGTTTTCATTATGTGTATAAATTGAAAATCTTAGCTCAAACAGCTGCAAATCCTGTTTTGCCAGCACGGGGACCTTGAGTTCTATAAGATAAAGCCATAAACATGTTTGTCTGAGTCTTCTATCAAAAGTTACAGCTATTTATATGAAGTTGTACAAAAACGCTTTCTTTCGCCAAGACAGTGCGTTTCTCACTGTTACATGCATTTGAATGGGGAACTGACCGAAACAAAGTATAGGTTTTCATTATGTGTATAACTTGAAAATCTTAGCTCAAACAGCTGCAAATCCTGGTTTACCAGCAAGGGGACCTTGAGTTCTATAAGATAAAGCCATAAACATGTTTGTCTGAGTCTTCTATCAAAAGTTACAGCTATTTATATGAAGTTGTACAAAAACGCTTTCTTTCGCCAAGACAGTGCGTTTCTCACTGTTACATGCATTTGAATGGGGAACTCGACCGAAACAAAGTATAGGTTTTCATTATGTGTATAACTTGAAAATCTTAGCTCAAACAGCTGCAAAACCTGTTTTGCCAGCACGGGAACCTTGAGTTCTATAAGATAAAGCCATAAACATGTTTGTCTGAGTCTTCTATCAAAAGTTACAGCTATTTATATGAAGTTGTACAAAAACGCTTTCTTTCGCCAAGACAGTGCGTTTCTCACTGTTACATGCATTTGAATGGGGAACTCGCCCGAAACAAAGTATAGGTTTTCATTATGTGTATAACTTGAAAATCTTAGCTCAAACAGTTTCAAATCCTGTTTTGCCAGCACGGGGACCTTGAGTTCTATAAGATAAAGCCATAAACATGTTTGTCTGAGTCTTCTATCAAAAGTTACAGCTATTTATATGAAGTTGTACAAAAACGCTTTCTTTCGCCAAGACAGTGCGTTTCTCACTGTTACATGCATTTGAATGGGGAACTCGACCGAAACAAAGTATAGGTTTTCATTATGTGTATAACTTGAAAATCTTAGCTCAAACAGCTGCAAATCCTGTTTTCCCAGCACGGAGACCTTGAGTTCTATAAGATAAAGCCATAAACATGTTTGTCTGAATCTTCTATCAAAAGTTACAGCTATTTATATGAAGTTGTACAAAAACGCTTTCTTTCGCCAAGACAGTGCGTTTCTCACTGTTACATGCATTTGAATGGGGAACTCGACCGAAACAAAGTATAGGTTTTCATTATGTGTATAACTTGAAAATCTTAGCTCAAACAGCTGCAAATCCTGTTTTCCCAGCACGGAGACCTTGAGTTCTATAAGATAAAGCCATAAACATGTTTGTCTGAATCTTCTATCAAAAGTTACAGCTATTTATATGAAGTTGTACAAAAACGCTTTCTTTCGCCAAGACAGTGCGTTTCTCACTGTTACATGCATTTGAATGGGGAACTCGACCGAAACAAAGTATAGGTTTTCATTATGTGTATAACTTGAAAATCTTAGCTCAAACAGCTGCAAATCCTGTTTTGCCAGCACGGGGACCTTGAGTTCTATAAGATAAAGCCATAAACATGTTTGTCTGAGTCTTCTATCAAAAGTTACAGCTATTTATATGAAGTTGTACAAAAACGCTTTATTTCGCCAAGACAGTGCGTTTCTCACTGTTACATGCATTTGAATGGGGAACTCGACCGAAACAAAGTATAGGTTTTCATTATGTGTATAACTTGAAAATCTTAGCTCAAACAGCTGCAAATCCTGTTTTCCCAGCACGGGGACCTTAAGTTCTATAAGATAAAGCCATAAACATGTGTATCCGAGTCTTCTATCAAAAGTTACAGCTATTTATATGAAGTTGTACAAAAACGCTTTATTTCGCCAAGACAGTGCGTTTCTCACTGTTACATGCATTTGAATGAGAAACTCGACCGAAACAAAGTATAGGTTTTCATTATGTGTATAACTTGGAAATCTTAGCTCAAACAGCTGCAAATCCTGTTTTGCCAGCACGGGGACCTTGAGTTCTATAAGATAAAGCCATAAACATGTTTGTCTGAGTCTTCTATCAAAAGTTACAGCTATTTATATGAAGTTGTACAAAAACGCTTTATTTCGCCAAGACAGTGCGTTTCTCACTGTTACATGCATTTGAATGGGGAACTCGACCGAAACAAAGTATAGGTTTTCATTATGTGTATAACTTGAAAATCTTAGCTCAAACAGCTGCAAATCCTGTTTTCCCAGCACGGAGACCTTGAGTTCTATAAGATAAAGCCATAAACATGTTTGTCTGAATCTTCTATCAAAAGTTACAGCTATTTATATGAAGTTGTACAAAAACGCTTTCTTTCGCCAAGACAGTGCGTTTCTCACTGTTACATGCATTTGAATGGGGAACTCGACCGAAACAAAGTATAGGTTTTCATTATGTGTATAACTTGAAAATCTTAGCTCCAACAGCTGCAAATCCTGTTTTCCCAGCACGGAGACCTTGAGTTCTATAAGATAAAGCCATAAACATGTTTGTCTGAGTCTTCTATCAAAAGTTACAGCTATTTATATGAAGTTGTACAAAAACGCTTTCTTTCGCCAAGACAGTGCGTTTCTCACTGTTACATGCATTTGAATGGGGAACTCGACCGAAACAAAGTATAGGTTTTCATTATGTGTATAACTTGAAAATCTTAGCTCAAACAGCTGCAAAACCTGTTTTCCCAGCACGGGAACCTTGAGTTCTATAAGATAAAGCCATAAACATGTTTGTCTGAGTCTTCTATCAAAAGTTACAGCTATTTATATGAAGTTGTACAAAAACGCTTTCTTTCGCCAAGACAGTGCGTTTCTCACTGTTACATGCATTTGAATGGGGAACTCGCCCGAAACAAAGTATATGTTTTCATTATGTGTATAACTTGAAAATCTTAGCTCAAACAGTTTCAAATCCTGTTTTGCCAGCACGGGGACCTTGAGTTCTATAAGATAAAGCCATAAACATGTTTGTCTGAGTCTTCTATCAAAAGTTACAGCTATTTATATGAAGTTGTACAAAAACGCTTTCTTTCGCCAAGACAGTGCGTTTCTCACTGTTACATGCATTTGAATGGGGAACTCGACCGAAACAAAGTATAGGTTTTCATTATGTGTATAACTTGAAAATCTTAGCTCAAACAGCTGCAAATCCTGTTTTCCCAGCACGGAGACCTTGAGTTCTATAAGATAAAGCCATAAACATGTTTGTCTGAATCTTCTATCAAAAGTTACAGCTATTTATATGAAGTTGTACAAAAACGCTTTCTTTCGCCAAGACAGTGCGTTTCTCACTGTTACATGCATTTGAATGGGGAACTCGCCCGAAACAAAGTATAGGTTTTCATTATGTGTATAACTTGAAAATCTTAGCTCAAACAGCTGCAAATCCTGTTTTGCCAGCACGGGGACCTTGAGTTCTATAAGATAAAGCCATAAACATGTGTATCCGAGTCTTCTATCAAAAGTTACAGCTATTCATATGAAGTTGTACAAAAACGCTTTCTTTCGCCAAGACAGTGCGTTTCTCACTGTTACATGCATTTGAATGGGGAACTCGACCGAAACAAAGTATAGGTTTTCATTATGTGTATAACTTGAAAATCTTAGCTCAAACAGCTGCAAAACCTGTTTTGCCAGCACGGGAACCTTGAGTTCTATAAGATAAAGCCATAAACATGTTTGTCTGAGTCTTCTATCAAAAGTTACAGCTATTTATATGAAGTTGTACAAAAACGCTTTCTTTCGCCAAGACAGTGCGTTTCTCACTGTTACATGCATTTGAATGGGGAACTCGCCCGAAACAAAGTATAGGTTTTCATTATGTGTATAACTTGAAAATCTTAGCTCAAACAGTTTCAAATCCTGTTTTGCCAGCACGGGGACCTTGAGATCTATAAGATAAAGCCATAAACATGTTTGTCTGAGTCTTCTATCAAAAGTTACAGCTATTTATATGAAGTTGTACAAAAACGCTTTCTTTCGCCAAGACAGTGCGTTTCTCACTGTTACATGCATTTGAATGGGGAACTCGACCGAAACAAAGTATAGGTTTTCATTATGTGTATAACTTGAAAATCTTAGCTCAAACAGCTGCAAAACCTGTTTTGCCAGCACGGGAACCTTGAGTTCTATAAGATAAAGCCATAAACATGTTTGTCTGAGTCTTCTATCAAAAGTTACAGCTATTTATATGAAGTTGTACAAAAACGCTTTCTTTCGCCAAGACAGTGCGTTTCTCACTGTTACATGCATTTGAATGGGGAACTCGACCGAAACAAAGTATAGGTTTTCATTATGTGTATAACTTGAAAATCTTAGCTCAAACAGCTGCAAATCCTGTTTTCCCAGCACGGAGACCTTGAGTTCTATAAGATAAAGCCATAAACATGTTTGTCTGAATCTTCTATCAAAAGTTACAGCTATTTATATGAAGTTGTACAAAAACGCTTTCTTTCGCCAAGACAGTGCGTTTCTCACTGTTACATGCATTTGAATGGGGAACTCGCCCGAAACAAAGTATAGGTTTTCATTATGTGTATAACTTGAAAATCTTAGCTCAAACAGCTGCAAAACCTGTTTTGCCAGCACGGGAACCTTGAGTTCTATAAGATAAAGCCATAAACATGTGTATCCGAGTCTTCTATCAAAAGTTACAGCTATTCATATGAAGTTGTACAAAAACGCTTTCTTTCGCCAAGACAGTGCGTTTCTCACTGTTACATGCATTTGAATGGGGAACTCGACCGAAACAAAGTATAGGTTTTCATTATGTGTATAACTTGAAAATCTTAGCTCAAACAGCTGCAAAACCTGTTTTGCCAGCACGGGAACCTTGAGTTCTATAAGATAAAGCCATAAACATGTTTGTCTGAGTCTTCTATCAAAAGTTACAGCTATTTATATGAAGTTGTACAAAAACGCTTTCTTTCGCCAAGACAGTGCGTTTCTCACTGTTACATGCATTTGAATGGGGAACTCGCCCGAAACAAAGTATAGGTTTTCATTATGTGTATAACTTGAAAATCTTAGCTCAAACAGCTGCAAATCCTGTTTTCCCAGCACGGAGACCTTGAGTTCTATAAGATAAAGCCATAAACATGTTTGTCTGAATCTTCTATCAAAAGTTACAGCTATTTATATGAAGTTGTACAAAAACGCTTTCTTTCGCCAAGACAGTGCGTTTCTCACTGTTACATGCATTTGAATGGGGAACTCGCCCGAAACAAAGTATAGGTTTTCATTATGTGTATAACTTGAAAATCTTAGCTCAAACAGCTGCAAATCCTGTTTTGCCAGCACGGGGACCTTGAGTTCTATAAGATAAAGCCATAAACATGTGTATCCGAGTCTTCTATCAAAAGTTACAGCTATTCATATGAAGTTGTACAAAAACGCTTTCTTTCGCCAAGACAGTGCGTTTCTCACTGTTACATGCATTTGAATGGGGAACTCGACCGAAACAAAGTATAGGTTTTCATTATGTGTATAACTTGAAAATCTTAGCTCAAACAGCTGCAAAACCTGTTTTGCCAGCACGGGAACCTTGAGTTCTATAAGATAAAGCCATAAACATGTTTGTCTGAGTCTTCTATCAAAAGTTACAGCTATTTATATGAAGTTGTACAAAAACGCTTTCTTTCGCCAAGACAGTGCGTTTCTCACTGTTACATGCATTTGAATGGGGAACTCGCCCGAAACAAAGTATAGGTTTTCATTATGTGTATAACTTGAAAATCTTAGCTCAAACAGTTTCAAATCCTGTTTTGCCAGCACGGAGACCTTGAGATCTATAAGATAAAGCCATAAACATGTTTGTCTGAGTCTTCTATCAAAAGTTACAGCTATTTATATGAAGTTGTACAAAAACGCTTTCTTTCGCCAAGACAGTGCGTTTCTCACTGTTACATGCATTTGAATGGGGAACTCGACCGAAACAAAGTATAGGTTTTCATTATGTGTATAACTTGAAAATCTTAGCTCAAACAGCTGCAAATCCTGTTTTCCCAGCACGGAGACCTTGAGTTCTATAAGATAAAGCCATAAACATGTTTGTCTGAATCTTCTATCAAAAGTTACAGCTATTTATATGAAGTTGTACAAAAACGCTTTCTTTCGCCAAGACAGTGCGTTTCTCACTGTTACATGCATTTGAATGGGGAACTCGACCGAAACAAAGTATAGGTTTTCATTATGTGTATAACTTGAAAATCTTAGCTCAAACAGCTGCAAATCCTGTTTTGCCAGCACGGGGACCTTGAGTTCTATAAGATAAAGCCATAAACATGTTTGTCTGAGTCTTCTATCAAAAGTTACAGCTATTTATATGAAGTTGTACAAAAACGCTTTATTTCGCCAAGACAGTGCGTTTCTCACTGTTACATGCATTTGAATGGGGAACTCGACCGAAACAAAGTATAGGTTTTCATTATGTGTATAACTTGAAAATCTTAGCTCAAACAGCTGCAAATCCTGTTTTCCCAGCACGGGGACCTTAAGTTCTATAAGATAAAGCCATAAACATGTGTATCCGAGTCTTCTATCAAAAGTTACAGCTATTTATATGAAGTTGTACAAAAACGCTTTATTTCGCCAAGACAGTGCGTTTCTCACTGTTACATGCATTTGAATGAGAAACTCGACCGAAACAAAGTATAGGTTTTCATTATGTGTATAACTTGGAAATCTTAGCTCAAACAGCTGCAAATCCTGTTTTGCCAGCACGGGGACCTTGAGTTCTATAAGATAAAGCCATAAACATGTTTGTCTGAGTCTTCTATCAAAAGTTACAGCTATTTATATGAAGTTGTACAAAAACGCTTTATTTCGCCAAGACAGTGCGTTTCTCACTGTTACATGCATTTGAATGGGGAACTCGACCGAAACAAAGTATAGGTTTTCATTATGTGTATAACTTGAAAATCTTAGCTCAAACAGCTGCAAATCCTGTTTTCCCAGCACGGAGACCTTGAGTTCTATAAGATAAAGCCATAAACATGTTTGTCTGAATCTTCTATCAAAAGTTACAGCTATTTATATGAAGTTGTACAAAAACGCTTTCTTTCGCCAAGACAGTGCGTTTCTCACTGTTACATGCATTTGAATGGGGAACTCGACCGAAACAAAGTATAGGTTTTCATTATGTGTATAACTTGAAAATCTTAGCTCCAACAGCTGCAAATCCTGTTTTCCCAGCACGGAGACCTTGAGTTCTATAAGATAAAGCCATAAACATGTTTGTCTGAGTCTTCTATCAAAAGTTACAGCTATTTATATGAAGTTGTACAAAAACGCTTTCTTTCGCCAAGACAGTGCGTTTCTCACTGTTACATGCATTTGAATGGGGAACTCGACCGAAACAAAGTATAGGTTTTCATTATGTGTATAACTTGAAAATCTTAGCTCAAACAGCTGCAAAACCTGTTTTGCCAGCACGGGAACCTTGAGTTCTATAAGATAAAGCCATAAACATGTTTGTCTGAGTCTTCTATCAAAAGTTACAGCTATTTATATGAAGTTGTACAAAAACGCTTTCTTTCGCCAAGACAGTGCGTTTCTCACTGTTACATGCATTTGAATGGGGAACTCGCCCGAAACAAAGTATAGGTTTTCATTATGTGTATAACTTGAAAATCTTAGCTCAAACAGTTTCAAATCCTGTTTTGCCAGCACGGGGACCTTGAGTTCTATAAGATAAAGCCATAAACATGTTTGTCTGAGTCTTCTATCAAAAGTTACAGCTATTTATATGAAGTTGTACAAAAACGCTTTCTTTCGCCAAGACAGTGCGTTTCTCACTGTTACATGCATTTGAATGGGGAACTCGACCGAAACAAAGTATAGGTTTTCATTATGTGAATAACTTGAAAATCTTAGCTCAAACAGCTGCAAATCCTGTTTTCCCAGCACGGAGACCTTGAGTTCTATAAGATAAAGCCATAAACATGTTTGTCTGAATCTTCTATCAAAAGTTACAGCTATTTATATGAAGTTGTACAAAAACGCTTTCTTTCGCCAAGACAGTGCGTTTCTCACTGTTACATGCATTTGAATGGGGAACTCGCCCGAAACAAAGTATAGGTTTTCATTATGTGTATAACTTGAAAATCTTAGCTCAAACAGCTGCAAATCCTGTTTTCCCAGCACGGGGACCTTGAGTTCTATAAGATAAAGCCATAAACATGTGTATCCGAGTCTTCTATCAAAAGTTACAGCTATTTATATGAAGTTGTACAAAAACGCTTTATTTCGCCAAGACAGTGCGTTTCTCACTGTTACATGCATTTGAATGAGAAACTCGACCGAAACAAAGTATAGGTTTTCATTATGTGTATAACTTGGAAATCTTAGCTCAAACAGCTGCAAATCCTGTTTTCCCAGCACGGGGACCTTAAGTTCTATAAGATAAAGCCATAAACATGTGTATCCGAGTCTTCTATCAAAAGTTACAGCTATTTATATGAAGTTGTACAAAAACGCTTTATTTCGCCAAGACAGTGCGTTTCTCACTGTTACATGCATTTGAATGAGAAACTCGACCGAAACAAAGTATAGGTTTTCATTATGTGTATAACTTGGAAATCTTAGCTCAAACAGCTGCAAATCCTGTTTTGCCAGCACGGGGACCTTGAGTTCTATAAGATAAAGCCATAAACATGTTTGTCTGAGTCTTCTATCAAAAGTTACAGCTATTTATATGAAGTTGTACAAAAACGCTTTCTTTCGCCAAGACAGTGCGTTTCTCACTGTTACATGCATTTGAATGGGGAACTCGCCCGAAACAAAGTATAGGTTTTCATTATGTGTATAACTTGAAAATCTTAGCTCAAACAGCTGCAAATCCTGTTTTGCCAGCACGGGGACCTTGAGTTCTATAAGATAAACCCATAAACATGTTTGTCTGAGTCTTCTATCAAAAGTTACAGCTATTTATATGAAGTTGTACAAAAACGCTTTCTTTCGCCAAGACAGTGCGTTTCTCACTGTTACATGCATTTGAATGGGGAACTCGACCGAAACAAAGTATAGGTTTTCATTATGTGTATAACTTGAAAATCTTAGCTCAAACAGCTGCAAATCCTGTTTTCCCAGCACGGGGACCTTGAGTTCTATAAGATAAAGCCATAAACATGTTTGTCTGAGTCTTCTATCAAAAGTTACAGCTATTTCTATGAAGTTGTACAAAAACGCTTTCTTTCGCCAAGACAGTGCGTTTCTCACTGTTACATGCATTTGAATGGGGAACTCGACCGAAACAAAGTATAGGTTTTCATTATGTGTATAACTTGAAAATCTTAGCTCAAACAGCTGCAAATCCTGTTTTCCCAGCACGGGGACCTTGAGTTCTATAAGATAAAGCCATAAACATGTTTGTCTGAGTCTTCTATCAAAAGTTACAGCTATTTATATGAAGTTGTACAAAAACGCTTTCTTTCGCCAAGACAGTGCGTTTCTCACTGTTACATGCATTTGAATGGGGAACTCGACCGAAACAAAGTATAGGTTTTCATTATGTGTATAACTTGAAAATCTTAGCTCAAACAGCTGCAAATCCTGTTTTGCCCAGCACGGGGACCTTAAGTTCTATAAGATAAAGCCATAAACATGTGTATCCGAGTCTTCTATCAAAAGTTACAGCTATTTATATGAAGTTGTACAAAAACGCTTTATTTCGCCAAGACAGTGCGTTTCTCACTGTTACATGCATTTGAATGAGAAACTCGACCGAAACAAAGTATAGGTTTTCATTATGTGTATAACTTGGAAATCTTAGCTCAAACAGCTGCAAATCCTGTTTTGCCCAGCACGGGGACCTTGAGTTCTATAAGATAAAGCCATAAACATGTTTGTCTGAGTCTTCTATCAAAAGTTACAGCTATTTATATGAAGTTGTACAAAAACGCTTTCTTTCGCCAAGACAGTGCGTTTCTCACTGTTACATGCATTTGAATGGGGAACTCGACCGAAACAAAGTATAGGTTTTCATTATGTGTATAACTTGAAAATCTTAGCTCAAACAGCTGCAAATCCTGTTTTCCCAGCACGGGAACCTTGAGTTCTATAAGATAAAGCCATAAACATGTGTATCCGAGTCTTCTATCAAAAGTTACAGCTATTTATATGAAGTTGTACAAAAACGCTTTATTTCGCCAAGACAGTGCGTTTCTCACTGTTACATACATTTGAATGAGAAACTCGACCGAAACAAAGTATAGGTTTTCATTATGTGTATAACTTGGAAATCTTAGCTCAAACAGCTGCAAATCCTGTTTTGCCAGCACGGGGACCTTGAGTTCTATAAGATAAAGCCATAAACATGTTTGTCTGAGTCTTCTATCAAAAGTTACAGCTATTTATATGAAGTTGTACAAAAACGCTTTCTTTCGCCAAGACAGTGCGTTTCTCACTGTTACATGCATTTGAATGGGGAACTCGACCGAAACAAAGTATAGGTTTTCATTATGTGTATAACTTGAAAATCTTAGCTCAAACAGCTGCAAATCCTGTTTTGCCAGCACGGGGACCTTGAGTTCTATAAGATAAAGCCATAAACATGTTTGTCTGAGTCTTCTATCAAAAGTTACAGCTATTTATATGAAGTTGTACAAAAACGCTTTATTTCGCCAAGACAGTGCGTTTCTCACTGTTACATGCATTTGAATGGGGAACTCGACCGAAACAAAGTATAGGTTTTCATTATGTGTATAACTTGAAAATCTTAGCTCAAACAGCTGCAAATCCTGTTTTGCCAGCACGGGGACCTTGAGTTCTATAAGATAAAGCCATAAACATGTTTGTCTGAGTCTTCTATCAAAAGTTACAGCTATTTATATGAAGTTGTACAAAAACGCTTTATTTCGCCAAGACAGTGCGTTTCTCACTGTTACATGCATTTGAATGGGGAACTCGCCCGAAACAAAGTATAGGTTTTCATTATGTGTATAACTTGAAAATCTTAGCTCAAACAGCTGCAAATCCTGTTTTCCCAGCACGGGGACCTTGAGTTCTATAAGATAAAGCCATAAACATGTGTATCCGAGTCTTCTATCAAAAGTTACAGCTATTTATATGAAGTTGTACAAAAACGCTTTATTTCGCCAAGACAGTGCGTTTCTCACTGTTACATGCATTTGAATGAGAAACTCGACCGAAACAAAGTATAGGTTTTCATTATGTGTATAACTTGGAAATCTTAGCTCAAACAGCTGCAAATCCTGTTTTCCCAGCACGGGGACCTTAAGTTCTATAAGATAAAGCCATAAACATGTGTATCCGAGTCTTCTATCAAAAGTTACAGCTATTTATATGAAGTTGTACAAAAACGCTTTATTTCGCCAAGACAGTGCGTTTCTCACTGTTACATGCATTTGAATGAGAAACTCGACCGAAACAAAGTATAGGTTTTCATTATGTGTATAACTTGGAAATCTTAGCTCAAACAGCTGCAAATCCTGTTTTCCCAGCACGGGGACCTTGAGTTCTATAAGATAAAGCCATAAACATGTTTGTCTGAGTCTTCTATCAAAAGTTACAGCTATTTATATGAAGTTGTACAAAAATGCTTTATTTCGCCAAGACAGTGCGTTTCTCACTGTTACATGCATTTGAATGGGGAACTCGACCGAAACAAAGTATAGGTTTTCATTATGTGTATAACTTGAAAATCTTAGCTCAAACAGCTGCAAATCCTGTTTTCCCAGCACGGGGACCTTAAGTTCTATAAGATAAAGCCATAAACATGTGTATCCGAGTCTTATATCAAAAGTTACAGCTATTTATATGAAGTTGTACAAAAACGCTTTCTTTCGCCAAGACAGTGCGTTTCTCACTGTTACATGCATTTGAATGGGGAACTCGACCGAAACAAAGTATAGGTTTTCATTATGTGTATAACTTGAAAATCTTAGCTCAAACAGCTGCAAATCCTGTTTTGCCAGCACGGGGACCTTGAGTTCTATAAGATAAAGCCATAAACATGTTTGTCTGAGTCTTCTATCAAAAGTTACAGCTATTTATATGAAGTTGTACAAAAACGCTTTCTTTCGCCAAGACAGTGCGTTTCTCACTGTTACATGCATTTGAATGGGGAACTCGACCGAAACAAAGTATAGGTTTTCATTATGTGTATAACTTGAAAATCTTAGCTCAAACAGCTGCAAATCCTGTTTTCCCAGCACGGGGACCTTGAGTTCTATAAGATAAAGCCATAAACATGTTTGTCTGAGTCTTCTATCAAAAGTTACAGCTATTTATATGAAGTTGTACAAAAACGCTTTCTTTCGCCAAGACAGTGCGTTTCTCACTGTTACATGCATTTGAATGGGGAACTCGCCCGAAACAAAGTATAGGTTTTCATTATGTGTATAACTTGAAAATCTTAGCTCAAACAGCTGCAAATCCTGTTTTGCCAGCACGGGGACCTTGAGTTCTATAAGATAAACCCATAAACATGTTTGTCTGAGTCTTCTATCAAAAGTTACAGCTATTTATATGAAGTTGTACAAAAACGCTTTCTTTCGCCAAGACAGTGCGTTTCTCACTGTTACATGCATTTGAATGGGGAACTCGACCGAAACAAAGTATAGGTTTTCATTATGTGTATAACTTGAAAATCTTAGCTCAAACAGCTGCAAATCCTGTTTTCCCAGCACGGGGACCTTGAGTTCTATAAGATAAAGCCATAAACATGTTTGTCTGAGTCTTCTATCAAAAGTTACAGCTATTTCTATGAAGTTGTACAAAAACGCTTTCTTTCGCCAAGACAGTGCGTTTCTCACTGTTACATGCATTTGAATGGGGAACTCGACCGAAACAAAGTATAGGTTTTCATTATGTGTATAACTTGAAAATCTTAGCTCAAACAGCTGCAAATCCTGTTTTGCCAGCACGGGGACCTTGAGTTCTATAAGATAAAGCCATAAACATGTTTGTCTGAGTCTTCTATCAAAAGTTACAGCTATTTATATGAAGTTGTACAAAAACGCTTTATTTCGCCAAGACAGTGCGTTTCTCACTGTTACATGCATTTGAATGGGGAACTCGACCGAAACAAAGTATAGGTTTTCATTATGTGTGTAACTTGGAAATCTTAGCTCAAACAGCTGCAAAACCTGTTTTCCTAGCACGGGGACCTTGAGTTCTATAAGATAAAGCCATAAACATGTGTATCCGAGTCTTATATCAAAAGTTACAGCTATTTATATGAAGTTGTACAAAAACGCTTTCTTTCGCCAAGACAGTGCGTTTCTCACTGTTACATGCATTTGAATGGGGAACTCGACCGAAACAAAGTATAGGTTTTCATTATGTGTATAACTTGAAAATCTTAGCTCAAACAGCTGCAAATCCTGGTTTCCCAGCACGGGGACCTTGAGTTCTATAAGATAAAGCCATAAACATGTGTATCCGAGTCTTCTATCAAAAGTTACAGCTATTCATATGAAGTTGTACAAAAACGCTTTCTTTCGCCAAGACAGTGCGTTTCTCACTGTTACATGCATTTGAATGGGGAACTCGACCGAAACAAAGTATAGGTTTTCATTATGTGTATAACTTGAAAATCTTAGCTCAAACAGCTGCAAATCCTGTTTTGCCAGCACGGGGACCTTGAGTTCTATAAGATAAAGCCATAAACATGTTTGTCTGAGTCTTCTATCAAAAGTTACAGCTATTTATATGAAGTTGTACAAAAACGCTTTCTTTCGCCAAGACAGTGCGTTTCTCACTGTTACATGCATTTGAATGGGGAACTCGCCCGAAACAAAGTATAGGTTTTCATTATGTGTATAACTTGAAAATCTTAGCTCAAACAGCTGCAAATCCTGTTTTCCCAGCACGGGGACCTTGAGTTCTATAAGATAAAGCCATAAACATGTGTATCCGAGTCTTCTATCAAAAGTTACAGCTATTTATATGAAGTTGTACAAAAACGCTTTATTTCGCCAAGACAGTGCGTTTCTCACTGTTACATGCATTTGAATGAGAAACTCGACCGAAACAAAGTATAGGTTTTCATTATGTGTATAACTTGGAAATCTTAGCTCAAACAGCTGCAAATCCTGTTTTCCCAGCACGGGGACCTTAAGTTCTATAAGATAAAGCCATAAACATGTGTATCCGAGTCTTCTATCAAAAGTTACAGCTATTTATATGAAGTTGTACAAAAACGCTTTATTTCGCCAAGACAGTGCGTTTCTCACTGTTACATGCATTTGAATGAGAAACTCGACCGAAACAAAGTATAGGTTTTCATTATGTGTATAACTTGGAAATCTTAGCTCAAACAGCTGCAAATCCTGTTTTCCCAGCACGGGGACCTTGAGTTCTATAAGATAAAGCCATAAACATGTTTGTCTGAGTCTTCTATCAAAAGTTACAGCTATTTATATGAAGTTGTACAAAAATGCTTTATTTCGCCAAGACAGTGCGTTTCTCACTGTTACATGCATTTGAATGGGGAACTCGACCGAAACAAAGTATAGGTTTTCATTATGTGTATAACTTGAAAATCTTAGCTCAAACAGCTGCAAATCCTGTTTTCCCAGCACGGGGACCTTAAGTTCTATAAGATAAAGCCATAAACATGTGTATCCGAGTCTTATATCAAAAGTTACAGCTATTTATATGAAGTTGTACAAAAACGCTTTCTTTCGCCAAGACAGTGCGTTTCTCACTGTTACATGCATTTGAATGGGGAACTCGACCGAAACAAAGTATAGGTTTTCATTATGTGTATAACTTGAAAATCTTAGCTCAAACAGCTGCAAATCCTGTTTTGCCAGCACGGGGACCTTGAGTTCTATAAGATAAAGCCATAAACATGTTTGTCTGAGTCTTCTATCAAAAGTTACAGCTATTTATATGAAGTTGTACAAAAACGCTTTCTTTCGCCAAGACAGTGCGTTTCTCACTGTTACATGCATTTGAATGGGGAACTCGACCGAAACAAAGTATAGGTTTTCATTATGTGTATAACTTGAAAATCTTAGCTCAAACAGCTGCAAATCCTGTTTTCCCAGCACGGGGACCTTAAGTTCTATAAGATAAAGCCATAAACATGTGTATCCGAGTCTTCTATCAAAAGTTACAGCTATTTATATGAAGTTGTACAAAAACGCTTTATTTCGCCAAGACAGTGCGTTTCTCACTGTTACATGCATTTGAATGAGAAACTCGACCGAAACAAAGTATAGGTTTTCATTATGTGTATAACTTGGAAATCTTAGCTCAAACAGCTGCAAATCCTGTTTTGCCAGCACGGGGACCTTGAGTTCTATAAGATAAAGCCATAAACATGTTTGTCTGAGTCTTCTATCAAAAGTTACAGCTATTTATATGAAGTTGTACAAAAACGCTTTCTTTCGCCAAGACAGTGCGTTTCTCACTGTTACATGCATTTGAATGGGGAACTCGACCGAAACAAAGTATAGGTTTTCATTATGTGTATAACTTGAAAATCTTAGCTCAAACAGCTGCAAATCCTGTTTTCCCAGCACGGGGACCTTGAGTTCTATAAGATAAAGCCATAAACATGTTTGTCTGAGTCTTCTATCAAAAGTTACAGCTATTTATATGAAGTTGTACAAAAACGCTTTCTTTCGCCAAGACAGTGCGTTTCTCACTGTTACATGCATTTGAATGGGGAACTCGCCCGAAACAAAGTATAGGTTTTCATTATGTGTATAACTTGAAAATCTTAGCTCAAACAGCTGCAAATCCTGTTTTGCCAGCACGGGGACCTTGAGTTCTATAAGATAAACCCATAAACATGTTTGTCTGAGTCTTCTATCAAAAGTTACAGCTATTTATATGAAGTTGTACAAAAACGCTTTCTTTCGCCAAGACAGTGCGTTTCTCACTGTTACATGCATTTGAATGGGGAACTCGACCGAAACAAAGTATAGGTTTTCATTATGTGTATAACTTGAAAATCTTAGCTCAAACAGCTGCAAATCCTGTTTTCCCAGCACGGGGACCTTGAGTTCTATAAGATAAAGCCATAAACATGTTTGTCTGAGTCTTCTATCAAAAGTTACAGCTATTTCTATGAAGTTGTACAAAAACGCTTTCTTTCGCCAAGACAGTGCGTTTCTCACTGTTACATGCATTTGAATGGGGAACTCGACCGAAACAAAGTATAGGTTTTCATTATGTGTATAACTTGAAAATCTTAGCTCAAACAGCTGCAAATCCTGTTTTCCCAGCACGGGGACCTTGAGTTCTATAAGATAAAGCCATAAACATGTGTATCCGAGTCTTATATCAAAAGTTACAGCTATTTATATGAAGTTGTACAAAAACGCTTTCTTTCGCCAAGACAGTGCGTTTCTCACTGTTACATGCATTTGAATGGGGAACTCGACCGAAACAAAGTATAGGTTTTCATTATGTGTATAACTTGAAAATCTTAGCTCAAACAGCTGCAAATCCTGTTTTGCCAGCACGGGGACCTTGAGTTCTATAAGATAAAGCCATAAACATGTTTGTCTGAGTCTTCTATCAAAAGTTACAGCTATTTATATGAAGTTGTACAAAAACGCTTTCTTTCGCCAAGACAGTGCGTTTCTCACTGTTACATGCATTTGAATGGGGAACTCGACCGAAACAAAGTATAGGTTTTCATTATGTGTATAACTTGAAAATCTTAGCTCAAACAGCTGCAAATCCTGTTTTCCCAGCACGGGGACCTTGAGTTCTATAAGATAAAGCCATAAACATGTTTGTCTGAGTCTTCTATCAAAAGTTACAGCTATTTATATGAAGTTGTACAAAAACGCTTTCTTTCGCCAAGACAGTGCGTTTCTCACTGTTACATGCATTTGAATGGGGAACTCGCCCGAAACAAAGTATAGGTTTTCATTATGTGTATAACTTGAAAATCTTAGCTCAAACAGCTGCAAATCCTGTTTTGCCAGCACGGGGACCTTGAGTTCTATAAGATAAACCCATAAACATGTTTGTCTGAGTCTTCTATCAAAAGTTACAGCTATTTATATGAAGTTGTACAAAAACGCTTTCTTTCGCCAAGACAGTGCGTTTCTCACTGTTACATGCATTTGAATGGGGAACTCGACCGAAACAAAGTATAGGTTTTCATTATGTGTATAACTTGAAAATCTTAGCTCAAACAGCTGCAAATCCTGTTTTCCCAGCACGGGGACCTTGAGTTCTATAAGATAAAGCCATAAACATGTTTGTCTGAGTCTTCTATCAAAAGTTACAGCTATTTCTATGAAGTTGTACAAAAACGCTTTCTTTCGCCAAGACAGTGCGTTTCTCACTGTTACATGCATTTGAATGGGGAACTCGACCGAAACAAAGTATAGGTTTTCATTATGTGTATAACTTGAAAATCTTAGCTCAAACAGCTGCAAATCCTGTTTTGCCAGCACGGGGACCTTGAGTTCTATAAGATAAAGCCATAAACATGTTTGTCTGAGTCTTCTATCAAAAGTTACAGCTATTTATATGAAGTTGTACAAAAACGCTTTATTTCGCCAAGACAGTGCGTTTCTCACTGTTACATGCATTTGAATGGGGAACTCGACCGAAACAAAGTATAGGTTTTCATTATGTGTGTAACTTGGAAATCTTAGCTCAAACAGCTGCAAAACCTGTTTTCCTAGCACGGGGACCTTGAGTTCTATAAGATAAAGCCATAAACATGTGTATCCGAGTCTTATATCAAAAGTTACAGCTATTTATATGAAGTTGTACAAAAACGCTTTCTTTCGCCAAGACAGTGCGTTTCTCACTGTTACATGCATTTGAATGGGGAACTCGACCGAAACAAAGTATAGGTTTTCATTATGTGTATAACTTGAAAATCTTAGCTCAAACAGCTGCAAATCCTGGTTTCCCAGCACGGGGACCTTGAGTTCTATAAGATAAAGCCATAAACATGTGTATCCGAGTCTTCTATCAAAAGTTACAGCTATTCATATGAAGTTGTACAAAAACGCTTTCTTTCGCCAAGACAGTGCGTTTCTCACTGTTACATGCATTTGAATGGGGAACTCGACCGAAACAAAGTATAGGTTTTCATTATGTGTATAACTTGAAAATCTTAGCTCAAACAGCTGCAAATCCTGTTTTGCCAGCACGGGGACCTTGAGTTCTATAAGATAAAGCCATAAACATGTTTGTCTGAGTCTTCTATCAAAAGTTACAGCTATTTATATGAAGTTGTACAAAAACGCTTTCTTTCGCCAAGACAGTGCGTTTCTCACTGTTACATGCATTTGAATGGGGAACTCGCCCGAAACAAAGTATAGGTTTTCATTATGTGTATAACTTGAAAATCTTAGCTCAAACAGCTGCAAATCCTGTTTTGCCAGCACGGGGACCTTGAGTTCTATAAGATAAAGCCATAAACATGTGTATCCGAGTCTTCTATCAAAAGTTACAGCTATTTATATGAAGTTGTACAAAAACGCTTTATTTCGCCAAGACAGTGCGTTTCTCACTGTTACATGCATTTGAATGAGAAACTCGACCGAAACAAAGTATAGGTTTTCATTATGTGTATAACTTGGAAATCTTAGCTCAAACAGCTGCAAATCCTGTTTTCCCAGCACGGGGACCTTAAGTTCTATAAGATAAAGCCATAAACATGTGTATCCGAGTCTTCTATCAAAAGTTACAGCTATTTATATGAAGTTGTACAAAAACGCTTTATTTCGCCAAGACAGTGCGTTTCTCACTGTTACATGCATTTGAATGAGAAACTCGACCGAAACAAAGTATAGGTTTTCATTATGTGTATAACTTGGAAATCTTAGCTCAAACAGCTGCAAATCCTGTTTTCCCAGCACGGGGACCTTGAGTTCTATAAGATAAAGCCATAAACATGTTTGTCTGAGTCTTCTATCAAAAGTTACAGCTATTTATATGAAGTTGTACAAAAATGCTTTATTTCGCCAAGACAGTGCGTTTCTCACTGTTACATGCATTTGAATGGGGAACTCGACCGAAACAAAGTATAGGTTTTCATTATGTGTATAACTTGAAAATCTTAGCTCAAACAGCTGCAAATCCTGTTTTCCCAGCACGGGGACCTTAAGTTCTATAAGATAAAGCCATAAACATGTGTATCCGAGTCTTATATCAAAAGTTACAGCTATTTATATGAAGTTGTACAAAAACGCTTTCTTTCGCCAAGACAGTGCGTTTCTCACTGTTACATGCATTTGAATGGGGAACTCGACCGAAACAAAGTATAGGTTTTCATTATGTGTATAACTTGAAAATCTTAGCTCAAACAGCTGCAAATCCTGTTTTGCCAGCACGGGGACCTTGAGTTCTATAAGATAAAGCCATAAACATGTTTGTCTGAGTCTTCTATCAAAAGTTACAGCTATTTATATGAAGTTGTACAAAAACGCTTTCTTTCGCCAAGACAGTGCGTTTCTCACTGTTACATGCATTTGAATGGGGAACTCGACCGAAACAAAGTATAGGTTTTCATTATGTGTATAACTTGAAAATCTTAGCTCAAACAGCTGCAAATCCTGTTTTCCCAGCACGGGGACCTTAAGTTCTATAAGATAAAGCCATAAACATGTGTATCCGAGTCTTCTATCAAAAGTTACAGCTATTTATATGAAGTTGTACAAAAACGCTTTATTTCGCCAAGACAGTGCGTTTCTCACTGTTACATGCATTTGAATGAGAAACTCGACCGAAACAAAGTATAGGTTTTCATTATGTGTATAACTTGGAAATCTTAGCTCAAACAGCTGCAAATCCTGTTTTGCCAGCACGGGGACCTTGAGTTCTATAAGATAAAGCCATAAACATGTTTGTCTGAGTCTTCTATCAAAAGTTACAGCTATTTATATGAAGTTGTACAAAAACGCTTTCTTTCGCCAAGACAGTGCGTTTCTCACTGTTACATGCATTTGAATGGGGAACTCGACCGAAACAAAGTATAGGTTTTCATTATGTGTATAACTTGAAAATCTTAGCTCAAACAGCTGCAAATCCTGTTTTCCCAGCACGGGGACCTTGAGTTCTATAAGATAAAGCCATAAACATGTTTGTCTGAGTCTTCTATCAAAAGTTACAGCTATTTATATGAAGTTGTACAAAAACGCTTTCTTTCGCCAAGACAGTGCGTTTCTCACTGTTACATGCATTTGAATGGGGAACTCGCCCGAAACAAAGTATAGGTTTTCATTATGTGTATAACTTGAAAATCTTAGCTCAAACAGCTGCAAATCCTGTTTTGCCAGCACGGGGACCTTGAGTTCTATAAGATAAACCCATAAACATGTTTGTCTGAGTCTTCTATCAAAAGTTACAGCTATTTATATGAAGTTGTACAAAAACGCTTTCTTTCGCCAAGACAGTGCGTTTCTCACTGTTACATGCATTTGAATGGGGAACTCGACCGAAACAAAGTATAGGTTTTCATTATGTGTATAACTTGAAAATCTTAGCTCAAACAGCTGCAAATCCTGTTTTCCCAGCACGGGGACCTTGAGTTCTATAAGATAAAGCCATAAACATGTTTGTCTGAGTCTTCTATCAAAAGTTACAGCTATTTCTATGAAGTTGTACAAAAACGCTTTCTTTCGCCAAGACAGTGCGTTTCTCACTGTTACATGCATTTGAATGGGGAACTCGACCGAAACAAAGTATAGGTTTTCATTATGTGTATAACTTGAAAATCTTAGCTCAAACAGCTGCAAATCCTGTTTTCCCAGCACGGGGACCTTGAGTTCTATAAGATAAAGCCATAAACATGTTTGTCTGAGTCTTCTATCAAAAGTTACAGCTATTTATATGAAGTTGTACAAAAACGCTTTCTTTCGCCAAGACAGTGCGTTTCTCACTGTTACATGCATTTGAATGGGGAACTCGACCGAAACAAAGTATAGGTTTTCATTATGTGTATAACTTGAAAATCTTAGCTCAAACAGCTGCAAATCCTGTTTTCCCAGCACGGAGACCTTGAGTTCTATAAGATAAAGCCATAAACATGTTTGTCTGAGTCTTCTATCAAAAGTTACAGCTATTTATATGAAGTTGTACAAAAACGCTTTCTTTCGCCAAGACAGTGCGTTTCTCACTGTTACATGCATTTGAATGGGGAACTCGACCGAAACAAAGTATAGGTTTTCATTATGTGTGTAACTTGGAAATCTTAGCTCAAACAGCTGCAAAACCTGTTTTCCTAGCACGGGGACCTTGAGTTCTATAAGATAAAGCCATAAACATGTGTATCCGAGTCTTATATCAAAAGTTACAGCTATTTATATGAAGTTGTACAAAAACGCTTTCTTTCGCCAAGACAGTGCGTTTCTCACTGTTACATGCATTTGAATGGGGAACTCGACCGAAACAAAGTATAGGTTTTCATTATGTGTATAACTTGAAAATCTTAGCTCAAACAGCTGCAAATCCTGGTTTCCCAGCACGGGGACCTTGAGTTCTATAAGATAAAGCCATAAACATGTGTATCCGAGTCTTCTATCAAAAGTTACAGCTATTCATATGAAGTTGTACAAAAACGCTTTCTTTCGCCAAGACAGTGCGTTTCTCACTGTTACATGCATTTGAATGGGGAACTCGACCGAAACAAAGTATAGGTTTTCATTATGTGTATAACTTGAAAATCTTAGCTCAAACAGCTGCAAATCCTGTTTTGCCAGCACGGGGACCTTGAGTTCTATAAGATAAAGCCATAAACATGTTTGTCTGAGTCTTCTATCAAAAGTTACAGCTATTTATATGAAGTTGTACAAAAACGCTTTCTTTCGCCAAGACAGTGCGTTTCTCACTGTTACATGCATTTGAATGGGGAACTCGACCGAAACAAAGTATAGGTTTTCATTATGTGTATAACTTGAAAATCTTAGCTCAAACAGCTGCAAATCCTGTTTTCCCAGCACGGGGACCTTAAGTTCTATAAGATAAAGCCATAAACATGTGTATCCGAGTCTTCTATCAAAAGTTACAGCTATTTATATGAAGTTGTACAAAAACGCTTTATTTCGCCAAGACAGTGCGTTTCTCACTGTTACATGCATTTGAATGAGAAACTCGACCGAAACAAAGTATAGGTTTTCATTATGTGTATAACTTGGAAATCTTAGCTCAAACAGCTGCAAATCCTGTTTTGCCAGCACGGGGACCTTGAGTTCTATAAGATAAAGCCATAAACATGTTTGTCTGAGTCTTCTATCAAAAGTTACAGCTATTTATATGAAGTTGTACAAAAACGCTTTATTTCGCCAAGACAGTGCGTTTCTCACTGTTACATGCATTTGAATGAGAAACTCGACCGAAACAAAGTATAGGTTTTCATTATGTGTATAACTTGGAAATCTTAGCTCAAACAGCTGCAAATCCTGTTTTCCCAGCACGGGGACCTTGAGTTCTATAAGATAAAGCCATAAACATGTTTGTCTGAGTCTTCTATCAAAAGTTACAGCTATTTATATGAAGTTGTACAAAAATGCTTTATTTCGCCAAGACAGTGCGTTTCTCACTGTTACATGCATTTGAATGGGGAACTCGACCGAAACAAAGTATAGGTTTTCATTATGTGTATAACTTGAAAATCTTAGCTCAAACAGCTGCAAATCCTGTTTTCCCAGCACGGGGACCTTAAGTTCTATAAGATAAAGCCATAAACATGTGTATCCGAGTCTTATATCAAAAGTTACAGCTATTTATATGAAGTTGTACAAAAACGCTTTCTTTCGCCAAGACAGTGCGTTTCTCACTGTTACATGCATTTGAATGGGGAACTCGACCGAAACAAAGTATAGGTTTTCATTATGTGTATAACTTGAAAATCTTAGCTCAAACAGCTGCAAATCCTGTTTTGCCAGCACGGGGACCTTGAGTTCTATAAGATAAAGCCATAAACATGTTTGTCTGAGTCTTCTATCAAAAGTTACAGCTATTTATATGAAGTTGTACAAAAACGCTTTCTTTCGCCAAGACAGTGCGTTTCTCACTGTTACATGCATTTGAATGGGGAACTCGACCGAAACAAAGTATAGGTTTTCATTATGTGTATAACTTGAAAATCTTAGCTCAAACAGCTGCAAATCCTGTTTTCCCAGCACGGGGACCTTAAGTTCTATAAGATAAAGCCATAAACATGTGTATCCGAGTCTTCTATCAAAAGTTACAGCTATTTATATGAAGTTGTACAAAAACGCTTTATTTCGCCAAGACAGTGCGTTTCTCACTGTTACATGCCTTTGAATGAGAAACTCGACCGAAACAAAGTATAGGTTTTCATTATGTGTATAACTTGGAAATCTTAGCTCAAACAGCTGCAAATCCTGTTTTGCCAGCACGGGGACCTTGAGTTCTATAAGATAAAGCCATAAACATGTTTGTCTGAGTCTTCTATCAAAAGTTACAGCTATTTATATGAAGTTGTACAAAAACGCTTTCTTTCGCCAAGACAGTGCGTTTCTCACTGTTACATGCATTTGAATGGGGAACTCGACCGAAACAAAGTATAGGTTTTCATTATGTGTATAACTTGAAAATCTTAGCTCAAACAGCCTCAAATCCTGTTTTGCCAGCACGGGGACCTTGAGTTCTATAAGATAAACCCATAAACATGTTTGTCTGAGTCTTCTATCAAAAGTTACAGCTATTTATATGAAGTTGTACAAAAACGCTTTCTTTCGCCAAGACAGTGCGTTTCTCACTGTTACATGCATTTGAATGGGGAACTCGACCGAAACAAAGTATAGGTTTTCATTATGTGTATAACTTGAAAATCTTAGCTCAAACAGCTGCAAATCCTGTTTTCCCAGCACGGGGACCTTGAGTTCTATAAGATAAAGCCATAAACATGTTTGTCTGAGTCTTCTATCAAAAGTTACAGCTATTTCTATGAAGTTGTACAAAAACGCTTTCTTTCGCCAAGACAGTGCGTTTCTCACTGTTACATGCATTTGAATGGGGAACTCGACCGAAACAAAGTATAGGTTTTCATTATGTGTATAACTTGAAAATCTTAGCTCAAACAGCTGCAAATCCTGTTTTCCCAGCACGGGGACCTTGAGTTCTATAAGATAAAGCCATAAACATGTTTGTCTGAGTCTTCTATCAAAAGTTACAGCTATTTATATGAAGTTGTACAAAAACGCTTTCTTTCGCCAAGACAGTGCGTTTCTCACTGTTACATGCATTTGAATGGGGAACTCGACCGAAACAAAGTATAGGTTTTCATTATGTGTATAACTTGAAAATCTTAGCTCAAACAGCTGCAAATCCTGTTTTCCCAGCACGGAGACCTTGAGTTCTATAAGATAAAGCCATAAACATGTTTGTCTGAGTCTTCTATCAAAAGTTACAGCTATTTATATGAAGTTGTACAAAAACGCTTTCTTTCGCCAAGACAGTGCGTTTCTCACTGTTACATGCATTTGAATGGGGAACTCGACCGAAACAAAGTATAGGTTTTCATTATGTGTGTAACTTGGAAATCTTAGCTCAAACAGCTGCAAAACCTGTTTTCCTAGCACGGGGACCTTGAGTTCTATAAGATAAAGCCATAAACATGTGTATCCGAGTCTTATATCAAAAGTTACAGCTATTTATATGAAGTTGTACAAAAACGCTTTCTTTCGCCAAGACAGTGCGTTTCTCACTGTTACATGCATTTGAATGGGGAACTCGACCGAAACAAAGTATAGGTTTTCATTATGTGTATAACTTGAAAATCTTAGCTCAAACAGCTGCAAATCCTGTTTTCCCAGCACGGGGACCTTGAGTTCTATAAGATAAAGCCATAAACATGTGTATCCGAGTCTTCTATCAAAAGTTACAGCTATTCATATGAAGTTGTACAAAAACGCTTTCTTTCGCCAAGACAGTGCGTTTCTCACTGTTACATGCATTTGAATGGGGAACTCGACCGAAACAAAGTATAGGTTTTCATTATGTGTATAACTTGAAAATCTTAGCTCAAACAGCTGCAAATCCTGGTTTCCCAGCACGGGGACCTTGAGTTCTATAAGATAAAGCCATAAACATGTGTATCCGAGTCTTCTATCAAAAGTTACAGCTATTTATATGAAGTTGTACAAAAACGCTTTATTTCGCCAAGACAGTGCGTTTCTCACTGTTACATGCCTTTGAATGAGAAACTCGACCGAAACAAAGTATAGGTTTTCATTATGTGTATAACTTGGAAATCTTAGCTCAAACAGCTGCAAATCCTGTTTTGCCAGCACGGGGACCTTGAGTTCTATAAGATAAAGCCATAAACATGTTTGTCTGAGTCTTCTATCAAAAGTTACAGCTATTTATATGAAGTTGTACAAAAACGCTTTCTTTCGCCAAGACAGTGCGTTTCTCACTGTTACATGCATTTGAATGGGGAACTCGACCGAAACAAAGTATAGGTTTTCATTATGTGTATAACTTGAAAATCTTAGCTCAAACAGCTGCAAATCCTGTTTTGCCAGCACGGGGACCTTGAGTTCTATAAGATAAACCCATAAACATGTTTGTCTGAGTCTTCTATCAAAAGTTACAGCTATTTATATGAAGTTGTACAAAAACGCTTTCTTTCGCCAAGACAGTGCGTTTCTCACTGTTACATGCATTTGAATGGGGAACTCGACCGAAACAAAGTATAGGTTTTCATTATGTGTATAACTTGAAAATCTTAGCTCAAACAGCTGCAAATCCTGTTTTCCCAGCACGGGGACCTTGAGTTCTATAAGATAAAGCCATAAACATGTTTGTCTGAGTCTTCTATCAAAAGTTACAGCTATTTCTATGAAGTTGTACAAAAACGCTTTCTTTCGCCAAGACAGTGCGTTTCTCACTGTTACATGCATTTGAATGGGGAACTCGACCGAAACAAAGTATAGGTTTTCATTATGTGTATAACTTGAAAATCTTAGCTCAAACAGCTGCAAATCCTGTTTTCCCAGCACGGGGACCTTGAGTTCTATAAGATAAAGCCATAAACATGTTTGTCTGAGTCTTCTATCAAAAGTTACAGCTATTTATATGAAGTTGTACAAAAACGCTTTCTTTCGCCAAGACAGTGCGTTTCTCACTGTTACATGCATTTGAATGGGGAACTCGACCGAAACAAAGTATAGGTTTTCATTATGTGTATAACTTGAAAATCTTAGCTCAAACAGCTGCAAATCCTGTTTTCCCAGCACGGAGACCTTGAGTTCTATAAGATAAAGCCATAAACATGTTTGTCTGAGTCTTCTATCAAAAGTTACAGCTATTTATATGAAGTTGTACAAAAACGCTTTCTTTCGCCAAGACAGTGCGTTTCTCACTGTTACATGCATTTGAATGGGGAACTCGACCGAAACAAAGTATAGGTTTTCATTATGTGTGTAACTTGGAAATCTTAGCTCAAACAGCTGCAAAACCTGTTTTCCTAGCACGGGGACCTTGAGTTCTATAAGATAAAGCCATAAACATGTGTATCCGAGTCTTATATCAAAAGTTACAGCTATTTATATGAAGTTGTACAAAAACGCTTTCTTTCGCCAAGACAGTGCGTTTCTCACTGTTACATGCATTTGAATGGGGAACTCGACCGAAACAAAGTATAGGTTTTCATTATGTGTATAACTTGAAAATCTTAGCTCAAACAGCTGCAAATCCTGTTTTCCCAGCACGGGGACCTTGAGTTCTATAAGATAAAGCCATAAACATGTGTATCCGAGTCTTCTATCAAAAGTTACAGCTATTCATATGAAGTTGTACAAAAACGCTTTCTTTCGCCAAGACAGTGCGTTTCTCACTGTTACATGCATTTGAATGGGGAACTCGACCGAAACAAAGTATAGGTTTTCATTATGTGTATAACTTGAAAATCTTAGCTCAAACAGCTGCAAATCCTGTTTTGCCAGCACGGGGACCTTGAGTTCTATAAGATAAAGCCATAAACATGTTTGTCTGAGTCTTCTATCAAAAGTTACAGCTATTTATATGAAGTTGTACAAAAACGCTTTCTTTCGCCAAGACAGTGCGTTTCTCACTGTTACATGCATTTGAATGGGGAACTCGACCGAAACAAAGTATAGGTTTTCATTATGTGTATAACTTGAAAATCTTAGCTCAAACAGCTGCAAATCCTGTTTTCCCAGCACGGGGACCTTAAGTTCTATAAGATAAAGCCATAAACATGTGTATCCGAGTCTTCTATCAAAAGTTACAGCTATTTATATGAAGTTGTACAAAAACGCTTTATTTCGCCAAGACAGTGCGTTTCTCACTGTTACATGCATTTGAATGAGAAACTCGACCGAAACAAAGTATAGGTTTTCATTATGTGTATAACTTGGAAATCTTAGCTCAAACAGCTGCAAATCCTGTTTTGCCAGCACGGGGACCTTGAGTTCTATAAGATAAAGCCATAAACATGTTTGTCTGAGTCTTCTATCAAAAGTTACAGCTATTTATATGAAGTTGTACAAAAACGCTTTCTTTCGCCAAGACAGTGCGTTTCTCACTGTTACATGCATTTGAATGGGGAACTCGACCGAAACAAAGTATAGGTTTTCATTATGTGTATAACTTGAAAATCTTAGCTCAAACAGCTGCAAATCCTGTTTTCCCAGCACGGGGACCTTGAGTTCTATAAGATAAAGCCATAAACATGTTTGTCTGAGTCTTCTATCAAAAGTTACAGCTATTTATATGAAGTTGTACAAAAACGCTTTCTTTCGCCAAGACAGTGCGTTTCTCACTGTTACATGCATTTGAATGGGGAACTCGCCCGAAACAAAGTATAGGTTTTCATTATGTGTATAACTTGAAAATCTTAGCTCAAACAGCTGCAAATCCTGTTTTGCCAGCACGGGGACCTTGAGTTCTATAAGATAAAGCCATAAACATGTTTGTCTGAGTCTTCTATCAAAAGTTACAGCTATTTATATGAAGTTGTACAAAAACGCTTTCTTTCGCCAAGACAGTGCGTTTCTCACTGTTACATGCATTTGAATGGGGAACTCGCCCGAAACAAAGTATAGGTTTTCATTATGTGTATAACTTGAAAATCTTAGCTCAAACAGCTGCAAATCCTGTTTTCCCAGCACGGAGACCTTGAGTTCTATAAGATAAAGCCATAAACATGTTTGTCTGAGTCTTCTATCAAAAGTTACAGCTATTTATATGAAGTTGTACAAAAACGCTTTCTTTCGCCAAGACAGTGCGTTTCTCACTGTTACATGCATTTGAATGGGGAACTCGACCGAAACAAAGTATAGGTTTTCATTATGTGTATAACTTGAAAATCTTAGCTCAAACAGCTGCAAAACCTGTTTTGCCAGCACGGGGACCTTGAGTTCTATAAGATAAAGCCATAAACATGTTTGTCTGAGTCTTCTATCAAAAGTTACAGCTATTTCTATGAAGTTGTACAAAAACGCTTTATTTCGCCAAGACAGTGCGTTTCTCACTGTTACATGCATTTGAATGGGGAACTCGCCCGAAACAAAGTATAGGTTTTCATTATGTGTATAACTTGAAAATCTTAGCTCAAACAGCTGCAAATCCTGTTTTCCCAGCACGGAGACCTTGAGTTCTATAAGATAAAGCCATAAACATGTTTGTCTGAGTCTTCTTTCAAAAGTTACAGCTATTTATATGAAGTTGTACAAAAACGCTTTCTTTCGCCAAGACAGTGCGTTTCTCACTGTTACATGCATTTGAATGGGGAACTCGACCGAAACAAAGTATAGGTTTTCATTATGTGTGTAACTTGGAAATCTTAGCTCAAACAGCTGCAAAACCTGTTTTCCTAGCACGGGGACCTTGAGTTCTATAAGATAAAGCCATAAACATGTGTATCCGAGTCTTCTATCAAAAGTTACAGCTATTTATATGAAGTTGTACAAAAACGCTTTCTTTCGCCAAGACAGTGCGTTTCTCACTGTTACATGCATTTGAATGGGGAACTCGACCGAAACAAAGTATAGGTTTTCATTATGTGTATAACTTGAAAATCTTAGCTCAAACAGCTGCAAAACCTGTTTTGCCAGCACGGGGACCTTGAGTTCTATAAGATAAAGCCATAAACATGTTTGTCTGAGTCTTCTATCAAAAGTTACAGCTATTTCTATGAAGTTGTACAAAAACGCTTTATTTCGCCAAGACAGTGCGTTTCTCACTGTTACATGCATTTGAATGGGGAACTCGACCGAAACAAAGTATAGGTTTTCATTATGTGTATAACTTGAAAATCTTAGCTCAAACAGCTGCAAATCCTGTTTTCCCAGCACGGGGACCTTGAGTTCTATAAGATAAAGCCATAAACATGTGTATCCGAGTCTTCTATCAAAAGTTACAGCTATTCATATGAAGTTGTACAAAAACGCTTTCTTTCGCCAAGACAGTGCGTTTCTCACTGTTACATGCATTTGAATGGGGAACTCGACCGAAACAAAGTATAGGTTTTCATTATGTGTATAACTTGAAAATCTTAGCTCAAACAGCTGCAAATCCTGTTTTGCCAGCACGGGGACCTTGAGTTCTATAAGATAAAGCCATAAACATGTTTGTCTGAGTCTTCTATCAAAAGTTACAGCTATTTATATGAAGTTGTACAAAAACGCTTTCTTTCGCCAAGACAGTGCGTTTCTCACTGTTACATGCATTTGAATGGGGAACTCGACCGAAACAAAGTATAGGTTTTCATTATGTGTATAACTTGAAAATCTTAGCTCAAACAGCTGCAAATCCTGTTTTCCCAGCAAGGGGACCTTGAGTTCTATAAGATAAAGCCATAAACATGTTTGTCTGAGTCTTCTATCAAAAGTTACAGCTATTTATATGAAGTTGTACAAAAACGCTTTCTTTCGCCAAGACAGTGTGTTTCTCACTGTTACATGCATTTGAATGGGGAACTCGACCGAAACAAAGTATAGGTTTTCATTATGTGTATAACTTGAAAATCTTAGCTCAAACAGCTGCAAATCCTGTTTTCCCAGCACGGGGACCTTGAGTTCTATAAGATAAAGCCATAAACATGTTTGTCTGAGTCTTCTATCAAAAGTTACAGCTATTTATATGAAGTTGTACAAAAACGCTTTCTTTCGCCAAGACAGTGCGTTTCTCACTGTTACATGCATTTGAATGGGGAACTCGCCCAAAACAAAGTATAGGTTTTCATTATGTGTATAACTTGAAAATCTTAGCTCAAACAGCTGCAAATCCTGTTTTCCCAGCATGGAGACCTTGAGTTCTATAAGATAAAGCCATAAACATGTTTGTCTGAGTCTTCTATCAAAAGTTACAGCTATTTATATGAAGTTGTACAAAAACGCTTTCTTTCGCCAAGACAGTGCGTTTCTCACTGTTACATGCATTTGAATGGGGAACTCCACCGAAACAAAGTATAGGTTTTCATTATGTGTATAACTTGAAAATCTTAGCTCAAACAGCTGCAAATCCTGTTTTCCCAGCACGGGGACCTTGAGTTCTATAAGATAAAGCCATAAACATGTTTGTCTGAGTCTTCTATCAAAAGTTACAGCTATTTATATGAAGTTGTACAAAAACGCTTTCTTTCGCCAAGACAGTGCGTTTCTCACTGTTACATGCATTTGAATGGGGAACTCGACCGAAACAAAGTATAGGTTTTCATTATGTGTATAACTTGAAAATCTTAGCTCAAACAGCTGCAAAACCTGTTTTGCCAGCACGGGGACCTTGAGTTCTATAAGATAAAGCCATAAACATGTGTATCCGAGTCTTCTATCAAAAGTTAGAGCTATTCATATGAAGTTGTACAAAAACGCTTTCTTTCGCCAAGACAGTGCGTTTCTCACTGTTACATGCATTTGAATGGGGAACTCGACCGAAACAAAGTATAGATTTTCATTATGTGTATAACTTGAAAATCTTAGCTCAAACAGCTGCAAATCCTGGTTTCCCAGCACGGGGACCTTAAGTTCTATAAGATAAACCCATAAACATGTTTGTCTGAGTCTTCTATCAAAAGTTACAGCTATTTATATGAAGTTGTACAAAAACGCTTTCTTTCGCCAAGACAGTGCGTTTCTCACTGTTACATGCATTTGAATGAGGAACTCGCCTGAAACAAAGTATAGGTTTTCATTATGTGTATAACTTGGAAATCTTAGCTCAAACAGCTGCAAATCCTGTTTTCCCAGCACAGGGACCCTGAGTTCTATAAGATAAAGCCATGAACATGTGTTTCTGAGTCTTCCATCAAAAGTTACAGCTATTTATATGAAGTTGTACAAAAACGCTTTATTTCGCCAAGACAGTGCGTTTCTCACTGTTACATGCATTTGAATGGGGAACTCGACCGAAACAAAGTATAGGTTTTCATTATGTGTATAACTTTAAAATCTTAGCTCAAACAGCTGCAAATCCTGTTTTCCCAGCAAGTGGACCTTGAGTTCTATAAGATAAAGCCATAAACATGTTTGTCTGAGTCTTCTATCAAAAGTTACAGCTATTTATATGAAGTTGTACAAAAACGCTTTATTTCGCCAAGACAGTGCGTTTCTCACTGTTACATGCATTTGAATGGGGAACTCGACCGAAACAATTCATAGGTTTTCATTATATGTATAACTTGAAAATCTTAGCTCAAACAGCTGCAAATCCTGTTTTCCCAGCACGGGGACCTTGAGTTCTATAAGATAAAGCCATAAACATGTTTGTCTGAGTCTTCTATCAAAAGTTACAGCTATTTATATGAAGTTGTACAAAAACGCTTTCTTTCGCCAAGACAGTGCGTTTCTCACTGTTACATGCATTTGAATGGGGAACTCGACCGAAACAAAGTATAGGTTTTCATTATATGTATAACTTGAAAATCTAAGCTCAAACAGCTGCAAAACCTGTTTTCCCAGCACGGGGACCTTGAGTTCTATAAGATAAAGCCATAAACATGTTTGTCTGAGTCTTCTATCAAAAGTTACAGCTATTTATATGAAGTTGTACAAAAACGCTTTCTTTCGCCAAGACAGTGCGTTTCTCACTGTTACATGCATTTGAATGGGGAACTCGACCGAAACAAAGTATAGGTTTTCATTATATGTATAACTTGAAAATCTAAGCTCAAACAGCTGCAAATCCTGTTTTCCCAGCAAGGGGACCTTGAGTTCTATAAGATAAAGCCATAAACATGTTTGTCTGAGTCTTCTATCAAAAGTTACAGCTATTTATATGAAGTTGTACAAAAACGCTTTCTTTCGCCAAGACAGTGCGTTTCTCACTGTTACATGCATTTGAATGGGGAACTCGACCGAAACAAAGTATAGGTTTTCATTATATGTATAACTTGAAAATCTAAGCTCAAACAGCTGCAAAACCTGTTTTCCCAGCACGGGGACCTTGAGTTCTATAAGATAAAGCCATAAACATGTTTGTCTGAGTCTTCTATCAAAAGTTACAGCTATTTATATGAAGTTGTACAAAAACGCTTTCTTTCGCCAAGACAGTGCGTTTCTCACTGTTACATGCATTTGAATGGGGAACTCGCCCGAAACAAAGTATAGGTTTTCATTATGTGTATAACTTGAAAATCTTAGCTCAAACAGCTGCAAATCCTGTTTTCCCAGCAAGGGGACCTTGAGTTCTATAAGATAAAGCCATAAACATGTTTGTCTGAGTCTTCTATCAAAAGTTACAGCTATTTATATGAAGTTGTACAAAAACGCTTTCTTTCGCCAAGACAGTGCGTTTCTCACTGTTACATGCATTTGAATGGGGAAGTCGACCGAAACAAAGTATAGGTTTTCATTATATGTATAACTTGAAAATCTTAGCTCAAACAGCTGCAAATCCTGTTTTCCCAGCACGGGGACCTTGAGTTCTATAAGATAAAGCCATAAACATGTTTGTCTGAGTCTTCTATCAAAAGTTACAGCTATTTATATGAAGTTGTACTAAAACGCTTTCTTTCGCCAAGACAGTGCGTTTCTCACTGTTACATGCATTTGAATGGGGAACTCGCCCGAAACAAAGTATAGGTTTTCATTATGTGTATAACTTGGAAATCTTAGCTCAAACAGCTGCAAATCCTGTTTTCCCAGCACAGGGACCCTGAGTTCTATAAGATAAAGCCATGAACATGTGTTTCTGAGTCTTCCATCAAAAGTTACAGCTATTTATATGAAGTTGTACAAAAACGCTTTATTTCGCCAAGACAGTGCGTTTCTCACTGTTACATGCATTTGAATGGGGAACTCGACCGAAACAAAGTATAGGTTTTCATTATGTGTATAACTTTAAAATCTTAGCTCAAACAGCTGCAAATCCTGTTTTCCCAGCAAGTGGACCTTGAGTTCTATAAGATAAAGCCATAAACATGTTTGTCTGAGTCTTCTATCAAAAGTTACAGCTATTTATATGAAGTTGTACAAAAACGCTTTATTTCGCCAAGACAGTGCGTTTCTCACTGTTACATGCATTTGAATGGGGAACTCGACCGAAACAATTCATAGGTTTTCATTATATGTATAACTTGAAAATCTTAGGTCAAACAGCTGCAAATCCTGTTTTCCCAGCACGGGGACCTTGAGTTCTATAAGATAAAGCCATAAACATGTTTGTCTGAGTCTTCTATCAAAAGTTACAGCTATTTATATGAAGTTGTACAAAAACGCTTTCTTTCGCCAAGACAGTGCGTTTCTCACTGTTACATGCATTTGAATGGGGAACTCGCCCGAAACAAAGTATAGGTTTTCATTATATGTATAACTTGAAAATCTTAGCTCAAACAGCTGCAAATCCTGTTTTCCCAGCACGGGGACCTTGAGTTCTATAAGATAAAGCCATAAACATGTTTGTCTGAGTCTTCTATCAAAAGTTACAGCTATTTATATGAAGTTGTACAAAAACGCTTTCTTTCGCCAAGACAGTGCGTTTCTCACTGTTACATGCATTTGAATGGGGAACTCGCCCGAAACAAAGTATAGGTTTTCATTATATGTATAACTTGAAAATCTTAGCTCAAACAGCTGCAAATCCTGTTTTCCCAGCACGGGGACCTTGAGTTCTATAAGATAAAGCCATAAACATGTTTGTCTGAGTCTTCTATCAAAAGTTACAGCTATTTATATGAAGTTGTACAAAAACGCTTTCTTTCGCCAAGACAGTGCGTTTCTCACTGTTACATGCATTTGAATGGGGAACTCGACCGAAACAAAGTATAGGTTTTCATTATGTGTGTAACTTGAAAATCTTAGCTCAAACAGCTGCAAATCCTGTTTTCCCAGCACAGGGACCTTGAGTTCTATAAGATAAAGCCATAAACATGTGTATCCGAGTCTTTTATCAAAAGTTACAGCTATTTCTATGAAGTTGTACAAAAACGCTTTATTTCGCCAAGACAGTGCGTTTCTCACTGTTACATGCATTTGAATGGGGAACTCGACCGAAACAAAGTATAGGTTTTCATTATGTGTATAACTTGAAAATCTTAGCTCAAACAGCTGCAAAACCTGTTTTCCCAGCAAGGGGACCTTGAGTTCTATAAGATAAAGCCATGAACATGTTTGTCTGAGTCTTCTATCAAAAGTTACAGCTATTTATATGAAGTTGTACAAAAACGCTTTCTTTCGCCAAGACAGTGCGTTTCTCACTGTTACATGCATTTGAATGGGGAACTCGACCGAAACAAAGTATAGGTTTTCATTATATGTATAACTTGAAAATCTAAGCTCAAACAGCTGCAAAACCTGTTTTCCCAGCACGGGGACCTTGAGTTCTATAAGATAAAGCCATAAACATGTTTGTCTGAGTCTTCTATCAAAAGTTACAGCTATTTATATGAAGTTGTACAAAAACGCTTTCTTTCGCCAAGACAGTGCGTTTCTCACTGTTACATGCATTTGAATGGGGAACTCGACCGAAACAAAGTATAGGTTTTCATTATATGTATAACTTGAAAATCTAAGCTCAAACAGCTGCAAATCCTGTTTTCCCAGCAAGGGGACCTTGAGTTCTATAAGATAAAGCCATAAACATGTTTGTCTGAGTCTTCTATCAAAAGTTACAGCTATTTATATGAAGTTGTACAAAAACGCTTTCTTTCGCCAAGACAGTGCGTTTCTCACTGTTACATGCATTTGAATGGGGAACTCGACCGAAACAAAGTATAGGTTTTCATTATATGTATAACTTGAAAATCTAAGCTCAAACAGCTGCAAAACCTGTTTTCCCAGCACGGGGACCTTGAGTTCTATAAGATAAAGCCATAAACATGTTTGTCTGAGTCTTCTATCAAAAGTTACAGCTATTTATATGAAGTTGTACAAAAACGCTTTCTTTCGCCAAGACAGTGCGTTTCTCACTGTTACATGCATTTGAATGGGGAACTCGCCCGAAACAAAGTATAGGTTTTCATTATGTGTATAACTTGAAAATCTTAGCTCAAACAGCTGCAAATCCTGTTTTCCCAGCAAGGGGACCTTGAGTTCTATAAGATAAAAGCCATAAACATGTTTGTCTGAGTCTTCTATCAAAAGTTACAGCTATTTATAAGAAGTTGTACAAAAACGCTTTCTTTTACCAAGACAGTGCGTTTCTCACTGTTACATGCATTTGAATGGGGAACTCGCCCGAAACAAAGTATAGGTTTTCATTATGTGTATAACTTGAAAATCTTAGCTCAAACAGCTGCAAAACCTGTTTTCCCAGCAAGGGGACCTTGAGTTCTATAAGATAAAGCCATAAACATGTTTGTCTGAGTCTTCTATCAAAAGTTACAGCTATTTATATGAAGTTGTACAAAAACGCTTTCTTTCGCCAAGACAGTGCGTTTCTCACTGTTACATGCATTTGAATGGGGAACTCGACCGAAACAAAGTATAGGTTTTCATTATATGTATAACTTGAAAATCTAAGCTCAAACAGCTGCAAATCCTGTTTTCCCAGCAAGGGGACCTTGAGTTCTATAAGATAAAGCCATAAACATGTTTGTCTGAGTCTTCTATCAAAAGTTACAGCTATTTATATGAAGTTGTACAAAAACGCTTTCTTTCGCCAAGACAGTGCGTTTCTCACTGTTACATGCATTTGAATGGGGAACTCGACCGAAACAAAGTATAGGTTTTCATTATATGTATAACTTGAAAATCTAAGCTCAAACAGCTGCAAAACCTGTTTTCCCAGCACGGGGACCTTGAGTTCTATAAGATAAAGCCATAAACATGTTTGTCTGAGTCTTCTATCAAAAGTTACAGCTATTTATATGAAGTTGTACAAAAACGCTTTCTTTCGCCAAGACAGTGCGTTTCTCACTGTTACATGCATTTGAATGGGGAACTGACCGAAACAAAGTATAGGTTTTCATTATGTGTATAACTTGAAAATCTTAGCTCAAACAGCTGCAAATCCTGTTTTCCCAGCAAGGGGACCTTGAGTTCTATAAGATAAAGCCATAAACATGTTTGTCTGAGTCTTCTATCAAAAGTTACAGCTATTTATATGAAGTTGTACAAAAACGCTTTCTTTCGCCAAGACAGTGCGTTTCTCACTGTTACATGCATTTGAATGGGGAACTCGCCCGAAACAAAGTATAGGTTTTCATTATGTGTATAACTTGAAAATCTTAGCTCAAACAGCTGCAAATCCTGTTTTCCCAGCAAGGGGACCTTGAGTTCTATAAGATAAAGCCATAAACATGTTTGTCTGAGTCTTCTATCAAAAGTTACAGCTATTTATATGAAGTTGTACAAAAACGCTTTCTTTCGCCAAGACAGTGCGTTTCTCACTGTTACATGCATTTGAATGGGGAACTCGACCGAAACAAAGTATAGGTTTTCATTATATGTATAACTTGAAAATCTAAGCTCAAACGGCTGCAAATCCTGTTTTCCCAGCAAGGGGACCTTGAGTTCTATAAGATAAAGCCATAAACATGTTTGTCTGAGTCTTCTATCAAAAGTTACAGCTATTTATATGAAGTTGTACAAAAACGCTTTCTTTCGCCAAGACAGTGCGTTTCTCACTGTTACATGCATTTGAATGGGGAACTCGACCGAAACAAAGTATAGGTTTTCATTATATGTATAACTTGAAAATCTAAGCTCAAACAGCTGCAAATCCTGTTTTCCCAGCACGGGGACCTTGAGTTCTATAAGATAAAGCCATAAACATGTTTGTCTGAGTCTTCTATCAAAAGTTACAGCTATTTATATGAAGTTGTACAAAAACGCTTTCTTTCGCCAAGACAGTGCGTTTCTCACTGTTACATGCATTTGAATGGGGAACTCGCCCGAAACAAAGTATAGGTTTTCATTATGTGTATAACTTGAAAATCTTAGCTCAAACAGCTGCAAAACCTGTTTTCCCAGCACGGGGACCTTGAGTTCTATAAGATAAAGCCATAAACATGTTTGTCTGAGTCTTCTATCAAAAGTTACAGCTATTTATATGAAGTTGTACAAAAACGCTTTCTTTCGCCAAGACAGTGCGTTTCTCACTGTTACATGCATTTGAATGGGGAACTCGCCCGAAACAAAGTATAGGTTTTCATTATGTGTATAACTTGAAAATCTTAGCTCAAACAGCTGCAAATCCTGTTTTCCCAGCACGGGGACCTTGAGTTCTATAAGATAAAGCCATAAACATGTTTGTCTGAGTCTTCTATCAAAAGTTACAGCTATTTATATGAAGTTGTACAAAAACGCTTTATTTTGCCAAGACAGTGCGTTTCTCACTGTTACATGCATTTGAATGGGGAACTCGACCGAAACAAAGTATAGGTTTTCATTATGTGTATAACTTGGAAATCTTAGCTCAAACAGCTGCAAAACCTGTTTTCCCAGCACGGAGACCTTGAGTTCTATAATATAAAGCCATAAACATGTTTGTCTGAGTCTTCTATCAAAAGTTACAGCTATTTATATGAAGTTGTACAAAAACGCTTTCTTTCGCCAAGACAGTGCGTTTCTCACTGTTACATGCATTTGAATGGGGAACTCGACCGAAACAAAGTATAGGTTTTCATTATGTGAATAACTTGGAAATCTTAGCTCAAACAGCTGCAAAACCTGTTTTCCCAGAACGGGAACCTTGAGTTCTATAAAATAAATCCATAAATCTGTGTATCCGAGTCTTCTATCAAAAGTTACAGCTATTTATATGAAGTTGTACAAAAACGCTTTCTTTCGCCAAGACAGTGCGTTTCTCACTGTTACATGCATTTGAATGGGGAAGTCGACCGAAACAAAGTATAGGTTTTCATTATGTGAATAACTTGGAAATCTTAGCTCAAACAGCTGCAAAACCTGTTTTCCCAGCACGGAGACCTTGAGTTCTATAATATAAAGCCATAAACATGTTTGTCTGAGTCTTCTATCAAAAGTTACAGCTATTTATATGAAGTTGTACAAAAACGCTTTCTTTCGCCAAGACAGTGCGTTTCTCACTGTTACATGCATTTGAATGGGGAACTCGACCGAAACAAAGTATAGGTTTTCATTATGTGAATAACTTGGAAATCTTAGCTCAAACAGCTGCAAAACCTGTTTTCCCAGCACGGGAACCTTGAGTTCTATAAGATAAAGCCATAAACATGTGTATCCGAGTCTTCTATCAAAAGTTACAGCTATTCATATGAAGTTGTACAAAATAGCTTTCTTTCGCCAAGACAGTGCGTTTCTCACTGTTACATGCATTTGAATGGGGAAGTCGACCGAAACAAAGTATAAGTTTTCATTATGTGAATAACTTGGAAATCTTAGCTCAAACAGCTGCAAAACCTGTTTTCCCAGCACGGAGACCTTGAGTTCTATAATATAAAGCCATAAACATGTTTGTCTGAGTCTTCTATCAAAAGTTACAGCTATTTATATGAAGTTGTACAAAAACGCTTTCTTTCGCCAAGACAGTGCGTTTCTCACTGTTACATGCATTTGAATGGGGAACTCGACCGAAACAAAGTATAGGTTTTCATTATGTGAATAACTTGGAAATCTTAGCTCAAACAGCTGCAAAACCTGTTTTCCCAGCACGGGAACCTTGAGTTCTATAAGATAAAGCCATAAACATGTTTATCCGAGTCTTCTATCAAAAGTTACTGCTATTCATATGAAGTTGTACAAAATAGCTTTCTTTCGCCAAGACAGTGCGTTTCTCACTGTTACATGCATTTGAATGGGGAACTCGACCGAAACAAAGTATAGGTTTTCATTATGTGAATAACTTGGAAATCTTAGCTCAAACAGCTGCAAAACCTGTTTTCCCAGCACGGGAACCTTGAGTTCTATAAGATAAAGCCATAAACATGTGTATCCGAGTCTTCTATCAAAAGTTACAGCTATTCATATGAAGTTGTACAAAAACGCTTTCTTTCGCCAAGACAGTGCGTTTCTCACTGTTACATGCATTTGAATGGGGAACTCGACCGAAACAAAGTATAGGTTTTCATTATGTGAATAACTTGGAAATCTTAGCTCAAACAGCTGCAAAACCTGTTTTCCCAGCACGGAGACCTTGAGTTCTATAAGATAAAGCCATAAACATGTGTATCCGAGTCTTCTATCAAAAGTTACAGCTATTCATATGAAGTTGTACAAAATAGCTTTCTTTCGCCAAGACAGTGCGTTTCTCACTGTTACATGCATTTGAATGGGGAAGTCGACCGAAACAAAGTATAGGTTTTCATTATGTGAATAACTTGGAAATCTTAGCTCAAACAGCTGCAAAACCTGTTTTCCCAGCACGGGAACCTTGAGTTCTATAAGATAAAGCCATAAACATGTTTATCCGAGTCTTCTATCAAAAGTTACAGCTATTCATATGAAGTTGTACAAAATAGCTTTCTTTCGCCAAGACAGTGCGTTTCTCACTGTTACATGCATTTGAATGGGGAACTCGACCGAAACAAAGTATAGGTTTTCATTATGTGAATAACTTGGAAATCTTAGCTCAAACAGCTGCAAAACCTGTTTTCCCAGCACGGGAACCTTGAGTTCTATAAGATAAAGCCATAAACATGTGTATCCGAGTCTTCTATCAAAAGTTACAGCTATTCATATGAAGTTGTACAAAAACGCTTTCTTTCGCCAAGACAGTGCGTTTCTCACTGTTACATGCATTTGAATGGGGAACTCGACCGAAACAAAGTATAGGTTTTCATTATGTGAATAACTTGGAAATCTTAGCTCAAACAGCTGCAAAACCTGTTTTCCCAGCACGGAGACCTTGAGTTCTATAATATAAAGCCATAAACATGTTTGTCTGAGTCTTCTATCAAAAGTTACAGCTATTTATATGAAGTTGTACAAAAACGCTTTCTTTCGCCAAGACAGTGCGTTTCTCACTGTTACATGCATTTGAATGGGGAACTCGACCGAAACAAAGTATAGGTTTTCATTATGTGAATAACTTGGAAATCTTAGCTCAAATAGCGGCAAAACCTGTTCTGTTTGCCCAGCACGGGGATATTGAGTTCTATAAGATAAAGCCATAAACATGTTTGTCTGAGTCTTCTATCAAAAGTTACAGCGATTTATATGAAGTTGTTCAAAAACGCTTTATTTCGCCAAGACAGTGCGTTTCTCACTGTTACATGCATTTGAATGGGAAACTCGCCTGAGACAAAGTATAGGTTTTCATTATGTGAATAATTTTAAAATCTTAGCTCAAACGGCTGCAAAACCTGTTTTCCCAGCACTGGGACATGTGTATCCGAGTCTTCTATCAAAAGTTACAGCTATTTATATGAAGTTGTACAAAAACGCTTTCTTTCGCCAAGACAGTGCGTTTCTCACTGTTACATGCATTTGAATGGGGAACTCGACCGAAACAAAGTATAGGTTTTCTTTATGTGTATAACTTGGAAATCTTAGCTCACACAGCTGCAAAACCTGTTTGCCCAGCACGGGGATATTGAATTCTATAAGATAAAACCATAAATACATAAATCTGAGCCTTCTATCAAAAGTTACAGCTGTCTTCGTGAAGCTGTACAAAAACACTTTATTTCGCCGAGACAGTGCGTTTCTGACTATTACATGCATTTGAATGCAGTTCTCGCACGAAACAAAATATAGGTTTTCATTATGTGAATAACTCGAAAATCTTAGCTCAAACCTGTTTGCTCAACACGGGGATACTGAATATTATAAGATAAAGCCATAACTACGTAAATCTGAAACTTCTATCAAAAGTTACAGCTAACTTCATGAAGTTGTACAAAAAGGCTTTATTTTACAAAGATAGTGCGTTTCTGACTATTACATGCGAGACATGTGTCTCTTTACTGTGTTTAAGACACTTTACAGGTCCCTCCCCTAATGAAGAGTAGTGAGCAGCTGATTGGACCATGGAACAGGTGACCACGTTCAAAAAGCCGCTCTGACAGCTCCAGAGGGGAGAGAGGGAGAGAGTGTGTGCAACGAGCGAGTAGCCTGACAGCCGTCGCGGTCCTGACCATGGTTTTCCCAGCCTGTGCTTATCTTGTGTATTTGTGTGAGGGTGAATTGTAAAAGCCGCTCCTAGTGCATTAGCTGAGAGCTTAGGCACTCGTGGGCTGAAGCGGAAGGGGTGAGCTGCCTTTTCTTTTGGAATCGTTTTCTCCTGTTTTCTTGGTCAGGGAGCGAGGGATAGCTCTGTCATTTGTTTGTTCTTTTTCTTTCCTAGGGTTTAGTTAGTCTTTTCTGGTTGGTCTTAGTTGGTTTTGTTTATTATTTTGGCCTGGGCTCACCCTGGAGCTATGCTTCTTGTCCTTAAATAAAATCACCTTTTTTTACTCACAACTGGTTTGGATGTTTGGCTTGGGAACCAGGGCGGGGATTTGTATCTCTCTCCTCCAACCTTATGTGCGTCCCTACACGCCTAGATTAGGGGCGTAACATAAATGGAGTTCTCACACGAAACAAAGTATAGCTTTTTATTTTGTGAATAACTTAAAAATCTTAGCTCACATAGCTTTAAAACTGTTTGCTCAATGGGGATATTGAATTCTATAAGATAAAGCCATAAATACGTATATCTGAGTTTCCTATCAAAAGTTACAGCTGTCTTCATGAAGTTGTAAACCCTTTATTTCGCCGAGACAGTGCGTTTCTGACTTTTACATGCATTTGAATGGAGTTCTCGCACGAAACAAAGTATAGGCTTTCATTTTTTCAATAACTGGAAGCTCTTGGCTCAAACAGCTGCAAAACCTGTTTCCCCAGCACGGAGATGCTGAATTGTATAAGGCAAAGCCATATTGATGTGTGTCTGAGCCTTCTATCAAAAGTTACAGGTAACTTCAAGCTGTACAAAAACACAAAAGTTACAGCTGTCTTGAATGAAAGCATTATAGCAGCTTACCTCGATCATGTGGTAGAACAGACACATGGGCCACCTACGTGTCCTTCTACGGCAGGAGTAGTTGCCACAAACCTGCAAAACAAAAAGAAATGATCAGGTGACATGAACAGATTTATACAGCCATAAGCAAGAGATTCTTCCTGCCTGTGGGCGTCAAACTGGACCCCCCCCCCCCCCCCCCCTCCTTACTGTAACTATCAAAACTATCATAGTCTAAAACTATCATCTCATATCAAAACTATTATAATCACATTATCTGACTTTATCAGTTATAACAATGAGAAACGGTAAACAATTTGGCAAATAAATTACTTATAATTGTGCTTACCTGGTCCAAATGATCCACAGTCCCTTTGCATTTGTTATAATCCAGGATGATGTGGGGCTTTCTCTTCCCAGAGTCCTGGACTTGTAGCTCACGGTGCCTGGTGCTCAATAAGACAACCTTTTTTCTTTGCTCAAATCTTTTTTTTTTTTTTGACATGGTAGCATGAAACAGAAGAGCCCTGTCTCCCCATTTCACAGGCTTGTTGTCGTTTCATGTTGAGACCTGTACAGGCCAGCCAGCATCACAAGCCCCATGTAAGCCTGCAACTCCTCATCTATGTCCTTCCAGTCTTTTACTGACCTGTTGCCCCTGCAGGTTGGTGAAATGCAGGATTAACTGCATAATGTCCTCTGCAAAAAAAAGATGGAAAGTGCTCACAGGGCTGCTGATCCTATACGAATTGCATAATGGGTTGGTCCTGGGGTTAAAATGGGGGGAGGAAAAAATGGCAGGACCTCTTCGTGTGTGGGTTGCCACATGATTTCTCCATTTTTAGATCTCTACTGGCCATCCTCCAGTCTTGTCTCTTCCTCCTGCTCTTCTTCCTCCTTCTCCTTCTCCTCCTCCGCACATGAGCTGCAAAGCTCCTCGGTGCCTGGCAAAAATTCTTCTTCGCTGTCAGAAGTATCTCCACTGCTTGTGGAGAGTGCAAAACTGCAGCAACAGCCTCATCTAAACTGAGTGCACGCTTCATTGTGTCTGTGCAGAAATGACCACTCAGACCAGGCTGCAAAGTATTCTCATAGACTTCAAAGGTGCACCTGAATAAACATGCTATACCATACATCCAATAAGAGAGAGGAGGCACACTTTTGATCAAGAAAAAACATAAGCGCACGCCTTTGATCTCTCTCTCTTTCTCTCTCTCTCTCTCTCTCTCTCTCTCTCTCTCTCTCTCACACACACACACACACACACACACACATAATACCATTTTATGGTGGTTAGCTGTTTTATTGTCATGCATTTTACAAGGTAAGATAACCATGTCCTGCATTCAAAACCACTGAAAATGTCTATGGTGGTGCTGTGCCTAATATTGTGCTGGTGTATGCTGGGTAATCGCACAGCTAGCGACTGGGTGACTTTATTCACCCGCTTCGGCTGTTATCAGTCCATATCCCCTAGATATGGACCATCTCCTGCTAGATTGTTCAGAAGGTTGTTATCATCCATCCAGATGGAGGATCACTAACAGGAGCGTGGGATGACTCCAGAATCCACTCTGGCTGCAATCCGGTGGATACAGCAGTGTGTACAGGTAAGACCGTTTAAACGGACAGCATTTATAGAATGACTATTAAAAGTCAGACCAGCGAGTGTCAATAATGTTAATGTGGTTATGTTAGTAATACACCGAGTGCTAATATAACAGCTTTAAGATGCATTTGTAGATGTTATTACGTGTTTTACCGTCTTTATGGTGCTAGCTTAAAGTTACGGTGTAAACGTTAGCTTATATTGGAGTAAAGCTGTTACTGTTTAAACGATGTTAGCACAGAAATATTAGCTTCTGTCATGACTGACGAAGTTACTAGTTAATAAAGTTTCCAGTAAAGTGTTTAATCGCAGCCACAGACTGACAGCAAATATCTCGATTAGCTTCAGTGCATCTGTAATAAATATGTGCAAGTTTCAGTGCTTCGTTTAAACTGTATGATACTTATACTGACCCAGGGTCAGTGTAAAATACAATCCTAGCTGTGTGAACAAAGCCTGGCTCCTTTAATCCTGCATGAAAAACCTCAGGATGCAGGCTATTATTACTCTTTCCTGCTGGCACACCTGTCACACCTGAGAGTCAGCTAGAAACTTACAGTGACGTGGACATCATGCAAAGACTGCCAGACTCTGTAATACTGCAAATGATCAGTGACTCAAGTTAACACTAAACTTTAAACCGTACCTCTGTGTCTCTGTGTGCTGAACATTTAGGATTGAGTCAGGCTGCATCTGTGTTAGTCCTCTGACAGACTGGTGACCTGTCCAGGTGTGCTCTACCTATGACTACTGGGACAGGCTCTAGCTCCTGTAATAGAAATTTTATGTTATTCTCATTTAAAGCATTTAAGTGCTTATGCATATGCTTAGTTGTGACACTGTTATAGACTGTTCAATGAAAGTTTCTAAAACTAGATGAACTTACTTCAGCAGTTTGAGAAAACAACTCCCTTTACAGGTGCTGATAACGTCAAGGGCACAAAACAGCATAACCATTGATCCGTTAGGTTTCATAGCGAGACACGTGAAGTGGCAGAACTGACATGACTGAACTGTGATGTTTGATGTGTGTTTGCTCTCCTGTGCACAGTAATAAATAGCATGATCACAGCTCTTTCTGTGTTGCAGACTTTATTAAAAAAATTCCATGACATCTACTATAACTGAACCAACCTGGTGCTCTTCATTTATGGAGGCTGTTGAGTCTGAATGTTGGATGTTGTGTATCTCGTGTTCTCTGGGCTTTGTTGTCCTCAGTCTTTTTGCAGGATCAGAAAACAAAACCGGGAGGCGCGTAAATGTTTCTTCTCCATGATGTTTCTTCAAATGTTTCTTCTGGATGATGATATGACCGTGACACGGGATGCCACCTTTGGTCTTGTGACGAAGCAAAGCTCAGGAAGAAGTGTGATTAAATGGTACCCACATGTTGAGAAGGATGTACAGGGCACCTGCAGCCAAATCCAAGCTTCAGCTTAGTTGTAGTTGCAGAATGCTATAGGACTGAGACATCTAAGGCATCAAATGTTTGATTAAACGGATGAAAAAGAGATGTTTTTCCCAATAATTATCACTTCTTAAAATCTGTAGCAACTTCAAGTCTGTCAGCATGCTGAGCATGCTCAAAATGTGACAATATATTTTTGTTCAATATTTAATTTCTTTCAGTTGCAATTGTTAAATGAAAAAATATATATTCTTATAATTTTTTATTAATCCTTTATTTATCCAGGTAAAAAATCTCATTGAGATTAAAAATCTCATTTCCAAGAGAGACCTGGCATCATAGCAACAAAAGTCACACACCACATAGGTATACAACATTTAAATTTAGCAAACGAATTTATCAAAAAAAAAAAACACATATATCTGTATTAGTTTTAGTAAATTAATTTGACACCTGTATTGAAAATACCATATTGTATTCATACAGAATCAGTATGGTATCATTGTTTGTCTGTTCACTGATTGTTGAAGCTAAGAGCTACTTTGATCTGTTTAGATCTAAAGTATCCAAAGTTGAGTTCTAATGTTTCTTCACCCCTGTGTGTGTGATATGTGATTTCCTACATGCTGGCAGAGCAGAGCAGCAGTTTGTGCTCACAGATGGTGACGGTGTGGAGAGACGGTGGTATTTCCTCAGAAGAACCAGCAGAGTCACAAAGGACACCAGTCCATCTCACCACCTTGACTTGCTGACTGATGTTCGTCTGCACTGCACAGAGGAAATCAACTGACCGAGGTTTGTCCAGTGACGTGTTATGAAATGTATATTTGTTTTATGCTTACAGATATGTTTTTCTTGACAGAGGCTCTGCAGAGGTTAGACAAAGCAGAGAAAACATGTGCTTTACATTTTACTGTGATTTATTGAGATATTTGTTGCCTGATGTTCAGCAGGAATGGAGAAATAGAATCAAAGGGAGATGTTTTTCCTGTTTTTGTAATGATGTAAGTAAATCTTCAATATTATTTATTTGCTTGGTTATATTAGGAGCGTTTCTGAGTGAGGGGGAGAGGAGTCATCATCCAGGTAAAGTGACGTGGATCAGTGGATACACTTGTCTCCCCTTTAAAGGAGACGATCCAAGTCATCCTTAAATGTTAGCGCTTTCAAATACACAAACATTTTTAAAGGACAAAAATGAACATCCAACTTTGACTGTAATACAAAATAAATCTTTGCATGTGTGTTTTCAAACTCTCAGATGGGCAGTATATCAGTCTTGGACTGTCTAACCTGCCGGAGCAGCACTGAATGACCACCGCACGAGCATGTTCCTGCAACATTCAGCATCTGATCCTTCATCTGTGTGCTTCTGCTTTTGGTAAGTAGAGTTACCCAACTCCAGTAACTCTAAACACATGCCATCCATTTCTAACGGCCTGGTTACTTCCTGTCAGTTACTTTAGAAACCATGTGGTCACCTGACCTAACACTGTTTCTTCTTCTTCCCCTTAATGTTGAAGTGTCAAATGTCAAACAGCTGGAGAGGAAACTACACCAGTGTACTGGGATGTTTCAGCAACACGTGCCAGATGCTGTTCCTTCATGGTGACATCACCAGAGGCAGTCCCGCCCACCTCAGGACCCATTGATTATGATGATCTGATCCATCAAACCCCCAGCAGGTGAACTTTATTCATGACATAACACCGCAACAATGTAAAAAATTAAACAGCAACAGTCTAAATGTAAAGTGCATTCTAAAGTCCTCTTCAATAAATTGTATGCAAAGAGTCATTCAGGTCACTACAGAACCCAGAGTCTTCATCATTAAATCTCTGGTTGCTTCATTTTTTCTATCCTATATCAGATATTTTAAAGGTTAGCTTAGGTAAAGTTCCATTCTCATGGTGAGGCAAAGTGCTTTATGTGTGTGTGTGCGCCTGTCATGAACGGCTATAAAAGGCCTATAATTAAAGAACAAAGCGGGGTTTGAGTTCGAGTTGCGGCAGACTGTCACTACTTGTAAATGGAACGCAGCCTTCCTACGGCGGACAGCTAATAACAGGAATCGGACGCGGTCCAGCCAAGTCCACAGCAACCACCATAGCAACCGCCTAGCATGACCTTAAAAACATATTCTGTCTTCATAACTATCAAAATCGTGAAATGATTTGCAAAGTGTGAAAGTGTTACAGCTGCAGAGAGCTATGGCGGTATCTATGGAAGCTGTTTACATAGCTAATAATATACGATGTAACCATGGAGACAGTCAGTCACTTGAGCTAGCGGTGCATGTTTACTACAGTGAATAAGGTGATTGAGTGCACAGCGTCCACACTCTGCAGGGGGTAAAGACATTACTTCAATATTATTTTATATTGATATATATTAGCCTTCTGTTGACCATCACCTCAGGTTCACCATTACAGTTTCAGATTACAGATGCACACTGTCTAAACACATTCAAAAACTCATGTCTCAGAAATAAGCACAGCTGTTCATGTTTGTCATTAGAGTTTTATTTGTAAGAAAATTATGAACTTCATATTGTGCATTAAATAAAAGAACATTTCACAACTCTGAGTCAACAGAATCAGGTAACAGAAATGTCTCTAATGTGTACAGTGTAGTGTAAGCATTAAAAGATCATAAAGGAAAAACTAACATTTATGTGAAACTAATTGTAATAAAAAATGAGCAGGTGCTTTATAGATTTAAAAGAAAGAATCTGAAAACAACACTTTTTTGGTCTAAGTGATCAAAGTAGAAAACAGAACTGATGTTCAAGAACAAACCGTAGCTGCACTAATATTACACATCTCGATCGTTGTACTGAACAGACATGTTGCTTTTAAAACCACATGCAGTGTGTGACCATGACTGTTCACTGAGACCATGAACGCCACTTCGCTGAAGCATTCTTCTTCTTCTTCTTGCCATTAAATTGGAAGCAGAAGCAGCACGAGCTGATTTGATCTACTGAAAGGAAAAAGCAGAACATCTGAGTTGAAACCAGTCAGCTGAAATCATTAAGACAGGAACAAATTCAATGCAGTGTCTCAAGTGGCTTAGCCTGTTACAACTGTTGATACAAGCTAAATACGGTTAACACACAGTGTCAGGGAGCTCCAGTGTGGGAACTAGTGGCTTTAGGTTTGTAGTCATTTAACTTTCATCCATTCATTTAATTCAGGAGGAAGAAATGCCAGGTTGGTGCAGGCTGGTTACATGCATTTGGTCCCATGCTGTCTTTAATTAAATGACTTGGTTCATTTTATGGCTGGGCTGTATGTGGGGTTATATCATGTTATTTGGGCAGGAGTACCTGTCCCCTGTTAGACTTAGAAAGTTTCTCCATAAGTAGAGTTTCTAACTCTTCTAGCACATCTGTGGCTGACAGCTTTTTGGTGGCTCTTTTTACCCCACACTGGTTGTGAGTGTGTAAATAGCCCCACTAGTTATTTTGGGTTGCAGTTAACTAGGGAGGAAGGGGTGGGTATGCCATGATTAGGTGAATAACAATTATATGTGATACATAAATTTCACAATGCATGCATATATCTCTATCAATTAAACCTGGCCTGAGGGCTGCCATTTTTTACATTCAGTTATTTCTCTTAGAAATGTTGGAACTAAATAATGAATGTGTTACAGTTAAAGTGAAACACTGGTCAGTGTAAATGGCTCATTGGGACACAGAAACCTTTAAATTAAACCTGATATCTAGTGTCAAACAATATCAAAGCTGTAAAAGATGTTTACATTCAGAATTTATAAAACTATGATTGTAAATAAATTCAAACAAGTGAGCTTTTCTCTTTGTGCTGAATATCAACACTGTGGTTTCTTAGACTGTAAGCTTTACTTTAGTGCAACCAGTTGCAGAAGCTGCCACTCCAAATGTCTTTTGATAACAAGAAAAAAATACCTTTTCAGTACACGGCCTGAAGTTCTTCTCCGACATCTTCTGCAATCGGCTTTGTCTGCTGGTTTGAAGACAATAAACCACAAAAAAGATGATTTAGTCACTTTGTCTGCGTCATGCAGCTCGAATGTGTCGTGTAACGATGTTGAATAGCCGTCGTTATCCCTCTGCTTTGAGCCTTTTATCAAAAGTTACAGCTAACTTCATGAAGTTGGACAAAAAGGCTTCATTTCGCCGAGACAGTGCATTTCTGACTATTACATGCATTTGAATGGAGTTCTTGCACGAAACAAAGTATAAGTTTTCATTATGTGAATAACTTGTATTTTACACTGACCCTGGGTCAGTATCAACTTCATGAAGACAGCTGTAACTTTTGATAGAGGACTCACACACACACATATTTATGGCTTTGCCTTATAGAATTCAGCATCTCCGTGCTGAGGAAATAGGTTTTGCAGCTGTTTGAGCTAAGATTTTCAAGTTATTCACAAATTGAAAACCTATACTTTGTGTCGGGCGAGAACTCCATTCAAATGCATGTAATAGCGAGAAACGCACTAACGTGGTGAAATAAAGCGTTTTTCCATAAACTTCATAAAGACAGCTGTAAATTTTGAGAGAAGACTCACACACACATTGGGGGGATATTGAAGTCTATAAGATAAAGCCATGAATATGTTTGTCTGAGTCTTCTATCAAAAGTTACAGCAAGCTCTATGAAGTTGATGAGAAACGCTTTACTTTGCCAAGACAGTGCGTTTCTCACTGTTACATGCATTTGAATTTAGTTCTTGCCCGACACAAAGTATAGGTTTTAATTTGTGAATAACTTGAAAATCTTAGCTCAAACAGCTGCAAAACCTATTTCCTGAGCACTGAGATGCTGAATTCTATAAGGCAAAGCCATAAATATGTGTGTGTGATTCTTCTATCAACAGTTACAGCTGTCTTCTTGAAGTTGATACTGACCCACGGTCAGTGTAAAATACAATCCTAGCTGTGTGAACAAAGCTTGGCTCCTTTAATCCTGCATGACAAACCTCAGGATGCAGGTTATTATTACTCTTTCCTGCTGGCACACCTGAGAGTCAGCTAGAAACTTACAGTGACGTGGACATCATGCAAAGACTGCCAGACTCTGTAATACTGTGAATGATCAGTGACTCAAGTTAACACTAAACTTTAAACAGTACCTCTGTGTCTCTGTGTGCTGAACATTTAGGATTGAGTCTGCATTGACTTTATTTATTGAGACTTTAATGTGCTAAAAGCAGGTTGAAGACAGCTCAGAAACATTTGAAGATTAAAATTTAGCATTATGGCTGCTGGTGGTTTGTAAAGCCTATACTCAGCTGTAGTTTTTGTTACTAATTTATGTTTGTTGTTGTTTAACACAGATTTCAGAAGAGCAAATATGCTTAATAGTTTAACTAGATTTCATTTGTCAGTGTGGGACTGCTGAGTCACCTGAAGAACTCATTTCATTCATTCTCCACATGATGTTCATATACAGAAATGTTTCACAGGAACTGGTTCCTCCCAAACTGTGAACTAGTGTGTTTCCATAGATTATCTCTGTATGAATGTACTTTTAAATGAAGGCAAGTGTTTGTCCTTTTTTGTTCCTCAGTTACAGTACGTGATATCTTGATATCAGGCGGTCAACACTGGGGGAAGACAAGAAGCAGACGTACTTCCAAGAGGGAGCTGCAGTGAGGACACAGCCAGGTCACTGAGGTCAGAGGTCAGAATCTGAAACAGCTCAGGTTTATATTTTAGGGGTTATAAAAAATCAAAATGTATTTATGAAGAAACCTTTAAATAATAGTCATAATTATGATTATTATAAGAAATATCAAACATTTAAGTGGATTTTCTGTTACACATATTGTATTAGCCCTGCAATAAACTGGCAGCCTGTCTTTGTCCTGTATCAGCTGGGATAGGCTTCATCCTCCCGCAACCCTGAATTGGATACATTGTATTCCAATTATGTAATCTGATCATTTACAAACTCAAGGTATCTAATCAAAATGTAAGTAATAATTATAAAATGGGAAAGCAGAAATAAGTGTGACATAAATGTAAATGTGTTAGCTGACATAGAGGACAGCTACATGTAGTCTGAAAAACCTTTGTTGTCAAGTTTGCAGGTATATCAGCACGAGACATTCTTACATAGAAGAGTCTGTTAAAGTCTCTAACTCAGCGAAGCATTATTGGTCCCGTCTGTTTGGATAAATATAGTAAGTTGATGTTTGTCCATTTATTGACACATTTTCTTAAGTGCTTATCCAGTTCAGGATCACAGTGGAGCTGCAGCTGGATATGTTCATTAAATAAACCTTACAAAAGTTAACAATAAACCTGCATCCATGTACGTTGTTGTCCACAGGATAAGAAAATCAAACTGGAACACTGTGGAACATGTTAATAAATGTTTGTGTGTTTATGCCTGTGTCTTTCACAGGAGGCGCTGGAAGGTTTCCCTAATAGTTCCTGGTGAATCAAAGCAGAACCATAAAGGTTGCTGGATTGCATGATGGCCTTACCCCTGAGCAGTCATCCTGTTAAAGGAGGAACCAGTTAGAAGCTGTTTTCAAAGTAGCTGAGCAGATTTCATCTCAAGTAAGCGATTAACTGTTTGTTCATCTGTTCTGCCACTTAAAGAGCATTTAAGGACGTCTTTTGAGTGTCCAGCTGAATTAATTCTACTGGCTCTCATAGTCATTTGTTATTATAGACATATTTTTCATGTTCATCCAGCTATTTAGTAAATTCTATCTATTTAGTAAAATCCGTCAGCTATAAAATGTAATATAAATATAAAAAATATCTAAATATCTCCTGCACTTTATATTTTAATGATGTAAGTCTGTTATCGTGTTACATTAGCATTCCTCACATATCAATGAGATGCTGTACAGTACAATCCTACTGATGCAGCAGAGGGATAACGACGGCTATTCAACATCGTTACACGACACATTCGAGCTGCATGACGCAGACAAAGTGACTAAATCATCTTTTTTGTGGTTTATTGTCTTCAAACCAGCAGACAAAGCCGATTGCAGAAGATGTCGGAGAAGAACTTCAGGCCGTGTACTGAAAAGGTATTTTTTTCTTGTTATCAAAAGACATTTGGAGTGGCAGCTTCTGCAACTGGTTGCACTAAAGTAAAGCTTACAGTCTAAGAAACCACAGTGTTGATATTCAGCACAAAGAGAAAAGCTCACTTGTTTGAATTTATTTACAATCATAGTTTTATAAATTCTGAATGTAAACATCTTTTACAGCTTTGATATTGTTTGACACTAGATATCAGGTTTAATTTAAAGGTTTCTGTGTCCCAATGAGCCATTTACACTGACCAGTGTTTCCCTTTAACTGTAACACATTCATTATTTAGTTCCAACATTTCTAAGAGAAATAACTGAATGTAAAAAATGGCAGCCCTCAGGCCAGGTTTAATTGATAGAGATATATGCATGCATTGTGAAATTTATGTATCACATATAATTGTTATTCACCTAATCATGGCATACCCACCCCTTCCTCCCTAGTTAACTGCAACCCAAAATAACTAGTGGGGCTATTTACACACTCACAACCAGTGTGGGGTAAAAAGAGCCACCAAAAAGCTGTCAGCCACAGATGTGCTAGAAGAGTTAGAAACTCTACTTATGGAGAAACTTTCTAAGTCTAACAGGGGACAGGTACTCCTGCCCAAATAACATGATATAACCCCACATACAGCCCAGCCATAAAATGAACCAAGTCATTTAATTAAAGACAGCATGGGACCAAATGCATGTAACCAGCCTGCACCAACCTGGCATTTCTTCCTCCTGAATTAAATGAATGGATGAAAGTTAAATGACTACAAACCTAAAGCCACTAGTTCCCACACTGGAGCTCCCTGACACTGTGTGTTAACCGTATTTAGCTTGTATCAACAGTTGTAACAGGCTAAGCCACTTGAGACACTGCATTGAATTTGTTCCTGTCTTAATGATTTCAGCTGACTGGTTTCAACTCAGATGTTCTGCTTTTTCCTTTCAGTAGATCAAATCAGCTCGTGCTGCTTCTGCTTCCAATTTAATGGCAAGAAGAAGAAGAAGAATGCTTCAGCGAAGTGGCGTTCATGGTCTCAGTGAACAGTCATGGTCACACACTGCATGTGGTTTTAAAAGCAACATGTCTGTTCAGTACAACGATCGAGATGTGTAATATTAGTGCAGCTACGGTTTGTTCTTGAACATCAGTTCTGTTTTCTACTTTGATCACTTAGACCAAAAAAGTGTTGTTTTCAGATTCTTTCTTTTAAATCTATAAAGCACCTGCTCATTTTTTATTACAATTAATTTCACATAAATGTTAGTTTTTCCTTTATGATCTTTTAATGCTTACACTACACTGTACACATTAGAGACATTTCTGTTACCTGTTTCTGTTGACTCAGAGTTGTGAAATGTTCTTTTATTTAATGCACAATATGAAGTTCATAATTTTCTTACAAATAAAACTCTAATGACAAACATGAACAGCTGTGCTTATTTCTGAGACATGAGTTTTTGAATGTGTTTAGACAGTGTGCATCTGTAATCTGAAACTGTAATGGTGAACCTGAGGTGATGGTCAACAGAAGGCTAATATATATCAATATAAAATAATATTGAAGTAATGTCTTTACCCCCTGCAGAGTGTGGACGCTGTGCACTCAATCACCTTATTCACTGTAGTAAACATGCACCGCTAGCTCAAGTGACTGACTGTCTCCATGGTTACATCGTATATTATTAGCTATGTAAACAGCTTCCATAGATACCGCCATAGCTCTCTGCAGCTGTAACACTTTCACACTTTGCAAATCATTTCACGATTTTGATAGTTATGAAGACAGAATATGTTTTTAAGGTCATGCTAGGCGGTTGCTATGGTGGTTGCTGTGGACTTGGCTGGACCGCGTCCGATTCCTGTTATTAGCTGTCCGCCGTAGGAAGGCTGCGTTCCATTTACAAGTAGTGACAGTCTGCCGCAACTCGAACTCAAACCCCGCTTTGTTCTTTAATTATAGGCCTTTTATAGCCGTTCATGACAGGTGCGCACACACAAATAAAGCACTTTGCCTCACCATGAGAATGGAACTTTACCTAAGCTAACCTTTAAAATATCTGATATAGGATAGAAAAATGAAGCAACCAGAGATTTAATGATGAAGACTCTAAAACCCACTGTCTTGAAAAGCGTTTTTGTACAACTTCATATAAATCGCTGTAACCTTTGATAGAAGACTCAGACAAACATGTTTATGGCTTTATCTTATAGAACTCAATATCCCCGTGCTAGGAAAACAGGTTTTGCAGCCGTTTGAGCTAAGATTTTAAAATTATTCACATAATGAAAACCTATACTTTGTTTCAGGCGAGTTTCCCATTCAAATGCGTGTAACAGTGAGAAACGCATTGTCTTGGCGAAATAAAGCGTTTTTGAACAACTTCATATAAATCGCTGTAACTTTTGATAGAAGACTCAGACAAACATGTTTATGGCTTTATCTTATAGAACTCAATATCCCCGTGCTGGGCAAACAGAACAGGTTTTGCAGCCGTTTGAGCTAAGATTTTAAAATTATTCACATAATGAAAACCTATACTTTGTTTCAGGCGAGTTTCCCATTCAAATGCATGTAACAGTGAGAAACGCATTGTCTTGGCGAAATAAAGCGTTTTTGAACAACTTCATATAAATCGCTGTAACTTTTGATAGAAGACTCAGACAAACATGTTTATGGCTTTATCTTATAGAACTCAATATCCCCGTGCTGGGCAAACAGGTTTTGCAGCCGTTTGAGCTAAGATTTTAAAATTATTCACATAATGAAAACCTATACTTTGTTTCAGGCGAGTTTCCCATTCAAATGCATGTAACAGTGAGAAACGCACTGTCTTGGCGAAAGAAAGCGTTTTTGTACAACTTCATATAAATCGCTGTAACCTTTGATAGAAGACTCAGACAAACATGTTTATGGCTTTATCTTATAGAACTCAATATCCCCGTGCTAGGAAAACAGGTTCTTCAGCTGTTTGAACTAAGATTTCCAAGTTATTCACATAATGAAAACCTATACTTTGTTTCAGGCGAGTTTCCCATTCAAATGCGTGTAACAGTGAGAAACGCATTGTCTTGGCGAAATAAAGCGTTTTTGAACAACTTCATATAAATCGCTGTAACTTTTGATAGAAGACTCAGACAAACATGTTTATGGCTTTATCTTATAGAACTCAATATCCCCGTGCTGGGCAAACAGGTTCTGCAGCCGTTTGAGCTAAGATTTTAAAATTATTCACATAATGAAAACCTATACTTTGTTTCAGGCGAGTTTCCCATTCAAATGCATGTAACAGTGAGAAACGCATTGTCTTGGCGAAATAAAGCGTTTTTGAACAACTTCATATAAATAGCTGTAACTTTTGATAGAAGACTCAGACAAACATGTTTATGGCTTTATCTTATAGAACTCAATATCCCCGTGCTGGGCAAACAGGTTCTGCAGCCGTTTGAGCTAAGATTTTAAAATTATTCACATAATGAAAACCTATACTTTGTTTCAGGCGAGTTTCCCATTCAAATGCGTGTAACAGTGAGAAACGCATTGTCTTGGCGAAATAAAGCGTTTTTGAACAACTTCATATAAAACGCTGTAACTTTTGATAGAAGACTCAGACAAACATGTTTATGGCTTTATCTTATAGAACTCAATATCCCCGTGCTGGGCAAACAGAACAGGTTTTGCAGCCGTTTGAGCTAAGATTTTAAAATTATTCACATAATGAAAACCTATACTTTGTGTCTCAGGCGAGTTTCCCATTCAAATGCATGTAACAGTGAGAAACGCACTGTCTTGGCGAAATAAAGCGTTTTTGTACAACTTCATATAAATCGCTGTAACTTTTGATAGAAGACTCAGACAAACATGTTTATGGCTTTATCTTATAGAACTCAATATCCCCGTGCTGGGCAAACAGGTTTTGCAGCCGTTTGAGCTAAGATTTTAAAATTATTCACATAATGAAAACCTATACTTTGTTTCAGGCGAGTTTCCCATTCAAATGCATGTAACAGTGAGAAACGCATTGTCTTGGCGAAATAAAGCGTTTTTGAACAACTTCATATAAATCGCTGTAACTTTTGATAGAAGACTCAGACAAACATGTTTATGGCTTTATCTTATAGAACTCAATATCCCCGTGCTGGGCAAACAGGTTCTGCAGCCGTTTGAGCTAAGATTTTAAAATTATTCACATAATGAAAACCTATACTTTGTTTCAGGCGAGTTTCCCATTCAAATGCATGTAACAGTGAGAAACGCATTGTCTTGGCGAAATAAAGCGTTTTTGAACAACTTCATATAAATCGCTGTAACTTTTGATAGAAGACTCAGACAAACATGTTTATGGCTTTATCTTATAGAACTCAATATCCCCGTGCTGGGCAAACAGGTTCTGCAGCCGTTTGAGCTAAGATTTTAAAATTATTCACATAATGAAAACCTATACTTTGTTTCAGGCGAGTTTCCCATTCAAATGCGTGTAACAGTGAGAAACGCATTGTCTTGGCGAAATAAAGCGTTTTTGAACAACTTCATATAAATCGCTGTAACTTTTGATAGAAGACTCAGACAAACATGTTTATGGCTTTATCTTATAGAACTCAATATCCCCGTGCTGGGCAAACAGAACAGGTTTTGCAGCCGTTTGAGCTAAGATTTTAAAATTATTCACATAATGAAAACCTATACTTTGTTTCAGGCGAGTTTCCCATTCAAATGCATGTAACAGTGAGAAACGCATTGTCTTGGCGAAATAAAGCGTTTTTGAACAACTTCATATAAATCGCTGTAACTTTTGATAGAAGACTCAGACAAACATGTTTATGGCTTTATCTTATAGAACTCAATATCCCCGTGCTGGGCAAACAGGTTTTGCAGCCGTTTGAGCTAAGATTTTAAAATTATTCACATAATGAAAACATATACTTTGTTTCAGGCGAGTTTCCCATTCAAATGCGTGTAACAGTGAGAAACGCATTGTCTTGGCGAAATAAAGCGTTTTTGAACAACTTCATATAAATCGCTGTAACTTTTGATAGAAGACTCAGACAAACATGTTTATGGCTTTATCTTATAGAACTCAATATCCCCGTGCTGGGCAAACAGGTTCTGCAGCCGTTTGAGCTAAGATTTTAAAATTATTCACATAATGAAAACCTATACTTTGTTTCAGGCGAGTTTCCCATTCAAATGCGTGTAACAGTGAGAAACGCATTGTCTTGGCGAAATAAAGCGTTTTTGAACAACTTCATATAAATCGCTGTAACTTTTGATAGAAGACTCAGACAAACATGTTTATGGCTTTATCTTATAGAACTCAATATCCCCGTGCTGGGCAAACAGAACAGGTTTTGCAGCCGTTTGAGCTAAGATTTTAAAATTATTCACATAATGAAAACCTATACTTTGTTTCAGGCGAGTTTCCCATTCAAATGCGTGTAACAGTGAGAAACGCATTGTCTTGGCGAAATAAAGCGTTTTTGAACAACTTCATATAAATCGCTGTAACTTTTGATAGAAGACTCAGACAAACATATTTATGGCTTTATCTTATAGAACTCAATATCCCCGTGCTGGGCAAACAGGTTTTGCAGCCGTTTGAGCTAAGATTTTAAAATTATTCACATAATGAAAACCTATACTTTGTTTCAGGCGAGTTTCCCATTCAAATGCATGTAACAGTGAGAAACACACTGTCTTGGCGAAATAAAGCGTTTTTGTACAACTTCATATAAATCGCTGTAACCTTTGATAGAAGACTCAGACAAACATGTTTATGGCTTTATCTTATAGAACTCAATATCCCCGTGCTAGGAAAACAGGTTTTGCAGCCGTTTGAGCTAAGATTTTAAAATTATTCACATAATGAAAACCTATACTTTGTTTCAGGCGAGTTTCCCATTCAAATGCGTGTAACAGTGAGAAACGCATTGTCTTGGCGAAATAAAGCGTTTTTGAACAACTTCATATAAATCGCTGTAACTTTTGATAGAAGACTCAGACAAACATGTTTATGGCTTTATCTTATAGAACTCAATATCCCCGTGCTGGGCAAACAGAACAGGTTTTGCAGCCGTTTGAGCTAAGATTTTAAAATTATTCACATAATGAAAACCTATACTTTGTTTCAGGCGAGTTTCCCATTCAAATGCATGTAACAGTGAGAAACGCATTGTCTTGGCAAAATAAAGCGTTTTTGAACAACTTCATATAAATCGCTGTAACTTTTGATAGAAGACTCAGACAAACATATTTATGGCTTTATCTTATAGAACTCAATATCCCCGTGCTGGGCAAACAGGTTTTGCAGCCGTTTGAGCTAAGATTTTAAAATTATTCACATAATGAAAACCTATACTTTGTTTCAGGCGAGTTTCCCATTCAAATGCATGTAACAGTGAGAAACACACTGTCTTGGCGAAATAAAGCGTTTTTGTACAACTTCATATAAATCGCTGTAACCTTTGATAGAAGACTCAGACAAACATGTTTATGGCTTTATCTTATAGAACTCAATATCCCCGTGCTAGGAAAACAGGTTTTGCAGCCGTTTGAGCTAAGATTTTAAAATTATTCACATAATGAAAACCTATACTTTGTTTCAGGCGAGTTTCCCATTCAAATGCGTGTAACAGTGAGAAACGCATTGTCTTGGCGAAATAAAGCGTTTTTGAACAACTTCATATAAATCGCTGTAACTTTTGATAGAAGACTCAGACAAACATGTTTATGGCTTTATCTTATAGAACTCAATATCCCCGTGCTGGGTAAACAGAACAGGTTTTGCAGCCGTTTGAGCTAAGATTTTAAAATTATTCACATAATGAAAACCTATACTTTGTTTCAGGCGAGTTTCCCATTCAAATGCGTGTAACAGTGAGAAACGCATTGTCTTGGCGAAATAAAGCGTTTTTGAACAACTTCATATAAATCGCTGTAACTTTTGATAGAAGACTCAGACAAACATATTTATGGCTTTATCTTATAGAACTCAATATCCCCGTGCTGGGCAAACAGGTTTTGCAGCCGTTTGAGCTAAGATTTTAAAATTATTCACATAATGAAAACCTATACTTTGTTTCAGGCGAGTTTCCCATTCAAATGCATGTAACAGTGAGAAACACACTGTCTTGGCGAAATAAAGCGTTTTTGTACAACTTCATATAAATCGCTGTAACCTTTGATAGAAGACTCAGACAAACATGTTTATGGCTTTATCTTATAGAACTCAATATCCCCGTGCTAGGAAAACAGGTTTTGCAGCCGTTTGAGCTAAGATTTTAAAATTATTCACATAATGAAAACCTATACTTTGTTTCAGGCGAGTTTCCCATTCAAATGCGTGTAACAGTGAGAAACGCATTGTCTTGGCGAAATAAAGCGTTTTTGAACAACTTCATATAAATCGCTGTAACTTTTGATAGAAGACTCAGACAAACATGTTTATGGCTTTATCTTATAGAACTCAATATCCCCGTGCTGGGCAAACAGAACAGGTTTTGCAGCCGTTTGAGCTAAGATTTTAAAATTATTCACATAATGAAAACCTATACTTTGTTTCAGGCGAGTTTCCCATTCAAATGCATGTAACAGTGAGAAACGCATTGTCTTGGCAAAATAAAGCGTTTTTGAACAACTTCATATAAATCGCTGTAACTTTTGATAGAAGACTCAGACAAACATGTTTATGGCTTTATCTTATAGAACTCAATATCCCCGTGCTAGGAAAACAGGTTTTGCAGCCGTTTGAGCTAAGATTTTAAAATTATTCACATAATGAAAACCTATACTTTGTTTCAGGCGAGTTTCCCATTCAAATGCGTGTAACAGTGAGAAACGCATTGTCTTGGCGAAATAAAGCATTTTTGAACAACTTCATATAAATCGCTGTAACTTTTGATAGAAGACTCAGACAAACATGTTTATGGCTTTATCTTATAGAACTCAATATCCCCGTGCTGGGCAAACAGAACAGGTTTTGCAGCCGTTTGAGCTAAGATTTTAAAATTATTCACATAATGAAAACCTATACTTTGTTTCAGGCGAGTTTCCCATTCAAATGCATGTAACAGTGAGAAACGCATTGTCTTGGCGAAATAAAGCGTTTTTGAACAACTTCATATAAATCGCTGTAACTTTTGATAGAAGACTCAGACAAACATGTTTATGGCTTTATCTTATAGAACTCAATATCCCCGTGCTGGGTAAACAGAACAGGTTTTGCAGCCGTTTGAGCTAAGATTTTAAAATTATTCACATAATGAAAACCTATACTTTGTTTCAGGCGAGTTTCCCATTCAAATGCATGTAACAGTGAGAAACGCATTGTCTTGGCGAAATAAAGCGTTTTTGAACAACTTCATATAAATCGCTGTAACTTTTGATAGAAGACTCAGACAAACATGTTTATGGCTTTATCTTATAGAACTCAATATCCCCGTGCTGGGCAAACAGGTTTTGCAGCCGTTTGAGCTAAGATTTTAAAATTATTCACATAATGAAAACCTATACTTTGTTTCAGGCGAGTTTCCCATTCAAATGCATGTAACAGTGAGAAACACACTGTCTTGGCGAAATAAAGCGTTTTTGTACAACTTCATATAAATCGCTGTAACCTTTGATAGAAGACTCAGACAAACATGTTTATGGCTTTATCTTATAGAACTCAATATCCCCGTGCTAGGAAAACAGGTTTTGCAGCCGTTTGAGCTAAGATTTTAAAATTATTCACATAATGAAAACCTATACTTTGTTTCAGGCGAGTTCCCCATTCAAATGCATGTAACAGTGAGAAACGCATTGTCTTGGCGAAATAAAGCGTTTTTGAACAACTTCATATAAATCGCTGTAACTTTTGATAGAAGACTCAGACAAACATGTTTATGGCTTTATCTTATAGAACTCAATATCCCCGTGCTGGGCAAACAGGTTCTGCAGCCGTTTGAGCTAAGATTTTAAAATTATTCACATAATGAAAACCTATACTTTGTTTCAGGCGAGTTTCCCATTCAAATGCATGTAACAGTGAGAAACGCATTGTCTTGGCGAAATAAAGCGTTTTTGAACAACTTCATATAAATCGCTGTAACTTTTGATAGAAGACTCAGACAAACATGTTTATGGCTTTATCTTATAGAACTCAATATCCCCGTGCTGGGCAAACAGGTTCTGCAGCTGTTTGAACTAAGATTTCCAAGTTATTCACATAATGAAAACCTATACTTTGTTTCGGTCGAGTTCCCCATTCAAATGCATGTAACAGTGAGAAACGCATTGTCTTGGCGAAATAAAGCGTTTTTGTACAACTTCATATAAATCGCTGTAACTTTTGATAGAAGACTCAGACAAACATGTTTATGGCTTTATCTTATAGAACTCAATATCCCCGTGCTGGGCAAACAGAACAGGTTTTGCAGCCGTTTGAGCTAAGATTTTAAAATTATTCACATAATGAAAACCTATACTTTGTTTCAGGCGAGTTTCCCATTCAAATGCATGTAACAGTGCGAAACGCATTGTCTTGGCAAAATAAAGCGTTTTTGAACAACTTCATATAAATCGCTGTAACTTTTGATAGAAGACTCAGACAAACATATTTATGGCTTTATCTTATAGAACTCAATATCCCCGTGCTGGGCAAACAGGTTTTGCAGCCGTTTGAGCTAAGATTTTAAAATTATTCACATAATGAAAACCTATACTTTGTTTCAGGCGAGTTTCCCATTCAAATGCATGTAACAGTGAGAAACACACTGTCTTGGCGAAATAAAGCGTTTTTGTACAACTTCATATAAATCGCTGTAACCTTTGATAGAAGACTCAGACAAACATGTTTATGGCTTTATCTTATAGAACTCAATATCCCCGTGCTAGGAAAACAGGTTTTGCAGCCGTTTGAGCTAAGATTTTAAAATTATTCACATAATGAAAACCTATACTTTGTTTCAGGCGAGTTTCCCATTCAAATGCGTGTAACAGTGAGAAACGCATTGTCTTGGCGAAATAAAGCGTTTTTGAACAACTTCATATAAATCGCTGTAACTTTTGATAGAAGACTCAGACAAACATGTTTATGGCTTTATCTTATAGAACTCAATATCCCCGTGCTGGGCAAACAGAACAGGTTTTGCAGCCGTTTGAGCTAAGATTTTAAAATTATTCACATAATGAAAACCTATACTTTGTTTCAGGCGAGTTTCCCATTCAAATGCATGTAACAGTGCGAAACGCATTGTCTTGGCAAAATAAAGCGTTTTTGTACAACTTCATATAAATCGCTGTAACCTTTGATAGAAGACTCAGACAAACATGTTTATGGCTTTATCTTATAGAACTCAATATCCCCGTGCTGGGCAAACAGGTTTTGCAGCCGTTTGAGCTAAGATTTTAAAATTATTCACATAATGAAAACCTATACTTTGTTTCAGGCGAGTTTCCCATTCAAATGCATGTAACAGTGAGAAACACACTGTCTTGGCGAAATAAAGCGTTTTTGTACAACTTCATATAAATCGCTGTAACCTTTGATAGAAGACTCAGACAAACATGTTTATGGCTTTATCTTATAGAACTCAATATCCCCGTGCTAGGAAAACAGGTTTTGCAGCCGTTTGAGCTAAGATTTTAAAATTATTCACATAATGAAAACCTATACTTTGTTTCAGGCGAGTTTCCCATTCAAATGCGTGTAACAGTGAGAAACGCATTGTCTTGGCGAAATAAAGCGTTTTTGAACAACTTCATATAAATCGCTGTAACTTTTGATAGAAGACTCAGACAAACATGTTTATGGCTTTATCTTATAGAACTCAATATCCCCGTGCTGGGCAAACAGAACAGGTTTTGCAGCCGTTTGAGCTAAGATTTTAAAATTATTCACATAATGAAAACCTATACTTTGTTTCAGGCGAGTTTCCCATTCAAATGCATGTAACAGTGAGAAACGCATTGTCTTGGCAAAATAAAGCGTTTTTGAACAACTTCATATAAATCGCTGTAACTTTTGATAGAAGACTCAGACAAACATGTTTATGGCTTTATCTTATAGAACTCAATATCCCCGTGCTAGGAAAACAGGTTTTGCAGCCGTTTGAGCTAAGATTTTAAAATTATTCACATAATGAAAACCTATACTTTGTTTCAGGCGAGTTTCCCATTCAAATGCGTGTAACAGTGAGAAACGCATTGTCTTGGCGAAATAAAGCGTTTTTGAACAACTTCATATAAATCGCTGTAACTTTTGATAGAAGACTCAGACAAACATGTTTATGGCTTTATCTTATAGAACTCAATATCCCCGTGCTGGGCAAACAGAACAGGTTTTGCAGCCGTTTGAGCTAAGATTTTAAAATTATTCACATAATGAAAACCTATACTTTGTTTCAGGCGAGTTTCCCATTCAAATGCATGTAACAGTGAGAAACGCATTGTCTTGGCAAAATAAAGCGTTTTTGAACAACTTCATATAAATCGCTGTAACTTTTGATAGAAGACTCAGACAAACATATTTATGGCTTTATCTTATAGAACTCAATATCCCCGTGCTGGGCAAACAGGTTTTGCAGCCGTTTGAGCTAAGATTTTAAAATTATTCACATAATGAAAACCTATACTTTGTTTCAGGCGAGTTTCCCATTCAAATGCATGTAACAGTGAGAAACACACTGTCTTGGCGAAATAAAGCGTTTTTGTACAACTTCATATAAATCGCTGTAACCTTTGATAGAAGACTCAGACAAACATGTTTATGGCTTTATCTTATAGAACTCAATATCCCCGTGCTAGGAAAACAGGTTTTGCAGCCGTTTGAGCTAAGATTTTAAAATTATTCACATAATGAAAACCTATACTTTGTTTCAGGCGAGTTCCCCATTCAAATGCATGTAACAGTGAGAAACGCATTGTCTTGGCGAAATAAAGCGTTTTTGAACAACTTCATATAAATCGCTGTAACTTTTGATAGAAGACTCAGACAAACATGTTTATGGCTTTATCTTATAGAACTCAATATCCCTGTGCTGGGCAAACAGGTTCTGCAGCCGTTTGAGCTAAGATTTTAAAATTATTCACATAATGAAAACCTATACTTTGTTTCAGGCGAGTTTCCCATTCAAATGCATGTAACAGTGAGAAACGCATTGTCTTGGCGAAATAAAGCGTTTTTGAACAACTTCATATAAATCGCTGTAACTTTTGATAGAAGACTCAGACAAACATGTTTATGGCTTTATCTTATAGAACTCAATATCCCCGTGCTGGGCAAACAGGTTCTGCAGCTGTTTGAACTAAGATTTCCAAGTTATTCACATAATGAAAACCTATACTTTGTTTCGGTCGAGTTCCCCATTCAAATGCATGTAACAGTGAGAAACGCATTGTCTTGGCGAAATAAAGCGTTTTTGTACAACTTCATATAAATCGCTGTAACCTTTGATAGAAGACTCAGACAAACATGTTTATGGCTTTATCTTATAGAACTCAATATCCCCGTGCTAGGAAAACAGGTTTTGCAGCCGTTTGAGCTAAGATTTTAAAATTATTCACATAATGAAAACCTATACTTTGTTTCAGGCGAGTTCCCCATTCAAATGCATGTAACAGTGAGAAACGCATTGTCTTGGCGAAATAAAGCGTTTTTGAACAACTTCATATAAATCGCTGTAACTTTTGATAGAAGACTCAGACAAACATGTTTATGGCTTTATCTTATAGAACTCAATATCCCTGTGCTGGGCAAACAGGTTCTGCAGCCGTTTGAGCTAAGATTTTAAAATTATTCACATAATGAAAACCTATACTTTGTTTCAGGCGAGTTTCCCATTCAAATGCATGTAACAGTGAGAAACGCATTGTCTTGGCGAAATAAAGCGTTTTTGAACAACTTCATATAAATCGCTGTAACTTTTGATAGAAGACTCAGACAAACATGTTTATGGCTTTATCTTATAGAACTCAATATCCCCGTGCTGGGCAAACAGGTTCTGCAGCTGTTTGAACTAAGATTTCCAAGTTATTCACATAATGAAAACCTATACTTTGTTTCAGGCGAGTTTCCCATTCAAATGCGTGTAACAGTGAGAAACGCATTGTCTTGGCGAAATAAAGCGTTTTTGAACAACTTCATATAAATCGCTGTAACTTTTGATAGAAGACTCAGACAAACATGTTTATGGCTTTATCTTATAGAACTCAATATCCCCGTGCTGGGCAAACAGAACAGGTTTTGCAGCCGTTTGAGCTAAGATTTTAAAATTATTCACATAATGAAAACCTATACTTTGTTTCAGGCGAGTTTCCCATTCAAATGCATGTAACAGTGAGAAACGCATTGTCTTGGCGAAATAAAGCGTTTTTGAACAACTTCATATAAATCGCTGTAACTTTTGATAGAAGACTCAGACAAACATGTTTATGGCTTTATCTTATAGAACTCAATATCCCCGTGCTGGGCAAACAGAACAGGTTTTGCAGCCGTTTGAGCTAAGATTTTAAAATTATTCACATAATGAAAACCTATACTTTGTTTCAGGCGAGTTTCCCATTCAAATGCATGTAACAGTGAGAAACACACTGTCTTGGCGAAATAAAGCGTTTTTGTACAACTTCATATAAATCGCTGTAACCTTTGATAGAAGACTCAGACAAACATGTTTATGGCTTTATCTTATAGAACTCAATATCCCCGTGCTAGGAAAACAGGTTTTGCAGCCGTTTGAGCTAAGATTTTAAAATTATTCACATAATGAAAACCTATACTTTGTTTCAGGCGAGTTTCCCATTCAAATGCGTGTAACAGTGAGAAACGCATTGTCTTGGCGAAATAAAGCGTTTTTGAACAACTTCATATAAATCGCTGTAACTTTTGATAGAAGACTCAGACAAACATGTTTATGGCTTTATCTTATAGAACTCAATATCCCCGTGCTGGGCAAACAGAACAGGTTTTGCAGCCGTTTGAGCTAAGATTTTAAAATTATTCACATAATGAAAACCTATACTTTGTTTCAGGCGAGTTTCCCATTCAAATGCATGTAACAGTGAGAAACGCATTGTCTTGGCGAAATAAAGCGTTTTTGAACAACTTCATATAAATCGCTGTAACTTTTGATAGAAGACTCAGACAGACATGTTTATGGCTTTATCTTATAGAACTCAATATCCCCGTGCTGGGCAAACAGGTTTTGCAGCCGTTTGAGCTAAGATTTTAAAATTATTCACATAATGAAAACCTATACTTTGTTTCAGGCGAGTTTCCCATTCAAATGCATGTAACAGTGAGAAACACACTGTCTTGGCGAAATAAAGCGTTTTTGAACAACTTCATATAAATCGCTGTAACTTTTGATAGAAGACTCAGACAAACATGTTTATGGCTTTATCTTATAGAACTCAATATCCCCGTGCTGGGCAAACAGGTTCTGCAGCCGTTTGAGCTAAGATTTTAAAATTATTCACATAATGAAAACCTATACTTTGTTTCAGGCGAGTTTCCCATTCAAATGCATGTAACAGTGAGAAACGCATTGTCTTGGCGAAATAAAGCGTTTTTGAACAACTTCATATAAATCGCTGTAACTTTTGATAGAAGACTCAGACAAACATGTTTATGGCTTTATCTTATAGAACTCAATATCCCCGTGCTGGGCAAACAGAACAGGTTTTGCAGCCGTTTGAGCTAAGATTTTAAAATTATTCACATAATGAAAACCTATACTTTGTGTCTCAGGCGAGTTTCCCATTCAAATGCATGTAACAGTGAGAAACGCACTGTCTTGGCGAAATAAAGCGTTTTTGTACAACTTCATATAAATCGCTGTAACTTTTGATAGAAGACTCAGACAAACATGTTTATGGCTTTATCTTATAGAACTCAATATCCCCGTGCTGGGCAAACAGGTTCTGCAGCCGTTTGAGCTAAGATTTTAAAATTATTCACATAATGAAAACCTATACTTTGTTTCAGGCGAGTTTCCCATTCAAATGCATGTAACAGTGAGAAACGCATTGTCTTGGCGAAATAAAGCGTTTTTGAACAACTTCATATAAATCGCTGTAACTTTTGATAGAAGACTCAGACAAACATGTTTATGGCTTTATCTTATAGAACTCAATATCCCCGTGCTGGGCAAACAGGTTCTGCAGCCGTTTGAGCTAAGATTTTAAAATTATTCACATAATGAAAACCTATACTTTGTTTCAGGCGAGTTTCCCATTCAAATGCGTGTAACAGTGAGAAACGCATTGTCTTGGCGAAATAAAGCGTTTTTGAACAACTTCATATAAATCGCTGTAACTTTTGATAGAAGACTCAGACAAACATGTTTATGGCTTTATCTTATAGAACTCAATATCCCCGTGCTGGGGGAACAGAATAGGTTTTGCAGCCGTTTGAGCTAAGATTTTAAAATTATTCACATAATGAAAACCTATACTTTGTTTCAGGCGAGTTTCCCATTCAAATGCGTGTAACAGTGAGAAACGCATTGTCTTGGCGAAATAAAGCGTTTTTGAACAACTTCATATAAATCGCTGTAACTTTTGATAGAAGACTCAGACAAACATGTTTATGGCTTTATCTTATAGAACTCAATATCCCCGTGCTGGGCAAACAGAACAGGTTTTGCAGCCGTTTGAGCTAAGATTTTAAAATTATTCACATAATGAAAACCTATACTTTGTTTCAGGCGAGTTTCCCATTCAAATGCATGTAACAGTGAGAAACGCATTGTCTTGGCAAAATAAAGCGTTTTTGAACAACTTCATATAAATCGCTGTAACTTTTGATAGAAGACTCAGACAAACATATTTATGGCTTTATCTTATAGAACTCAATATCCCCGTGCTGGGCAAACAGGTTTTGCAGCCGTTTGAGCTAAGATTTTAAAATTATTCACATAATGAAAACCTATACTTTGTTTCAGGCGAGTTTCCCATTCAAATGCATGTAACAGTGAGAAACACACTGTCTTGGCGAAATAAAGCGTTTTTGTACAACTTCATATAAATCGCTGTAACCTTTGATAGAAGACTCAGACAAACATGTTTATGGCTTTATCTTATAGAACTCAATATCCCCGTGCTAGGAAAACAGGTTTTGCAGCCGTTTGAGCTAAGATTTTAAAATTATTCACATAATGAAAACCTATACTTTGTTTCAGGCGAGTTTCCCATTCAAATGCGTGTAACAGTGAGAAACGCATTGTCTTGGCGAAATAAAGCGTTTTTGAACAACTTCATATAAATCGCTGTAACTTTTGATAGAAGACTCAGACAAACATGTTTATGGCTTTATCTTATAGAACTCAATATCCCCGTGCTGGGCAAACAGGTTCTGCAGCCGTTTGAGCTAAGATTTTAAAATTATTCACATAATGAAAACCTATACTTTGTTTCAGGCGAGTTTCCCATTCAAATGCATGTAACAGTGAGAAACACATTGTCTTGGCGAAATAAAGCGTTTTTGAACAACTTCATATAAATCGCTGTAACTTTTGATAGAAGACTCAGACAAACATGTTTATGGCTTTATCTTATAGAACTCAATATCCCCGTGCTGGGCAAACAGGTTCTGCAGCCGTTTGAGCTAAGATTTTAAAATTATTCACATAATGAAAACCTATACTTTGTGTCTCAGGCGAGTTTCCCATTCAAATGCATGTAACAGTGAGAAACGCACTGTCTTGGCGAAATAAAGCGTTTTTGAACAACTTCATATAAATCGCTGTAACTTTTGATAGAAGACTCAGACAAACATGTTTATGGCTTTATCTTATAGAACTCAATATCCCCGTGCTGGGCAAACAGGTTCTGCAGCCGTTTGAGCTAAGATTTTAAAATTATTCACATAATGAAAACCTATACTTTGTTTCAGGCGAGTTTCCCATTCAAATGCGTGTAACAGTGAGAAACGCATTGTCTTGGCGAAATAAAGCGTTTTTGAACAACTTCATATAAATCGCTGTAACTTTTGATAGAAGACTCAGACAAACATGTTTATGGCTTTATCTTATAGAACTCAATATCCCCGTGCTGGGGGAACAGAATAGGTTTTGCAGCCGTTTGAGCTAAGATTTTAAAATTATTCACATAATGAAAACCTATACTTTGTTTCAGGCGAGTTTCCCATTCAAATGCGTGTAACAGTGAGAAACGCATTGTCTTGGCGAAATAAAGCGTTTTTGAACAACTTCATATAAATCGCTGTAACTTTTGATAGAAGACTCAGACAAACATGTTTATGGCTTTATCTTATAGAACTCAATATCCCCGTGCTGGGCAAACAGAACAGGTTTTGCAGCCGTTTGAGCTAAGATTTTAAAATTATTCACATAATGAAAACCTATACTTTGTTTCAGGCGAGTTTCCCATTCAAATGCATGTAACAGTGAGAAACGCATTGTCTTGGCAAAATAAAGCGTTTTTGAACAACTTCATATAAATCGCTGTAACTTTTGATAGAAGACTCAGACAAACATATTTATGGCTTTATCTTATAGAACTCAATATCCCCGTGCTGGGCAAACAGGTTTTGCAGCCGTTTGAGCTAAGATTTTAAAATTATTCACATAATGAAAACCTATACTTTGTTTCAGGCGAGTTTCCCATTCAAATGCATGTAACAGTGAGAAACACACTGTCTTGGCGAAATAAAGCGTTTTTGTACAACTTCATATAAATCGCTGTAACCTTTGATAGAAGACTCAGACAAACATGTTTATGGCTTTATCTTATAGAACTCAATATCCCCGTGCTGGGCAAACAGGTTCTGCAGCCGTTTGAGCTAAGATTTTAAAATTATTCACATAATGAAAACCTATACTTTGTTTCAGGCGAGTTTCCCATTCAAATGCATGTAACAGTGAGAAACGTATTGTCTTGGCGAAATAAAGCGTTTTTGAACAACTTCATATAAATCGCTGTAACTTTTGATAGAAGACTCAGACAAACATGTTTATGGCTTTATCTTATAGAACTCAATATCCCCGTGCTGGGCAAACAGAACAGGTTTTGCAGCCGTTTGAGCTAAGATTTTAAAATTATTCACATAATGAAAACCTATACTTTGTTTCAGGCGAGTTTCCCATTCAAATGCATGTAACAGTGAGAAACACATTGTCTTGGCGAAATAAAGCGTTTTTGAACAACTTCATATAAATCGCTGTAACTTTTGATAGAAGACTCAGACAAACATGTTTATGGCTTTATCTTATAGAACTCAATATCCCCGTGCTGGGCAAACAGGTTCTGCAGCCGTTTGAGCTAAGATTTTAAAATTATTCACATAATGAAAACCTATACTTTGTTTCAGGCGAGTTTCCCATTCAAATGCATGTAACAGTGAGAAACGCATTGTCTTGGCGAAATAAAGCGTTTTTGAACAACTTCATATAAATCGCTGTAACTTTTGATAGAAGACTCAGACAAACATGTTTATGGCTTTATCTTATAGAACTCAATATCCCCGTGCTGGGCAAACAGAACAGGTTTTGCAGCCGTTTGAGCTAAGATTTTAAAATTATTCACATAATGAAAACCTATACTTTGTGTCTCAGGCGAGTTTCCCATTCAAATGCATGTAACAGTGAGAAACGCACTGTCTTGGCGAAATAAAGCGTTTTTGTACAACTTCATATAAATCGCTGTAACTTTTGATAGAAGACTCAGACAAACATGTTTATGGCTTTATCTTATAGAACTCAATATCCCCGTGCTGGGCAAACAGGTTCTGCAGCCGTTTGAGCTAAGATTTTAAAATTATTCACATAATGAAAACCTATACTTTGTTTCAGGCGAGTTTCCCATTCAAATGCATGTAACAGTGAGAAACGCATTGTCTTGGCGAAATAAAGCGTTTTTGAACAACTTCATATAAATCGCTGTAACTTTTGATAGAAGACTCAGACAAACATGTTTATGGCTTTATCTTATAGAACTCAATATCCCCGTGCTGGGCAAACAGAACAGGTTTTGCAGCCGTTTGAGCTAAGATTTTAAAATTATTCACATAATGAAAACCTATACTTTGTTTCAGGCGAGTTTCCCATTCAAATGCATGTAACAGTGAGAAACACACTGTCTTGGCGAAATAAAGCGTTTTTGTACAACTTCATATAAATCGCTGTAACCTTTGATAGAAGACTCAGACAAACATGTTTATGGCTTTATCTTATAGAACTCAATATCCCCGTGCTAGGAAAACAGGTTTTGCAGCCGTTTGAGCTAAGATTTTAAAATTATTCACATAATGAAAACCTATACTTTGTTTCAGGCGAGTTTCCCATTCAAATGCGTGTAACAGTGAGAAACGCATTGTCTTGGCGAAATAAAGCGTTTTTGAACAACTTCATATAAATCGCTGTAACTTTTGATAGAAGACTCAGACAAACATGTTTATGGCTTTATCTTATAGAACTCAATATCCCCGTGCTGGGCAAACAGAACAGGTTTTGCAGCCGTTTGAGCTAAGATTTTAAAATTATTCACATAATGAAAACCTATACTTTGTTTCAGGCGAGTTTCCCATTCAAATGCATGTAACAGTGAGAAACGCATTGTCTTGGCGAAATAAAGCGTTTTTGAACAACTTCATATAAATCGCTGTAACTTTTGATAGAAGACTCAGACAGACATGTTTATGGCTTTATCTTATAGAACTCAATATCCCCGTGCTGGGCAAACAGGTTTTGCAGCCGTTTGAGCTAAGATTTTAAAATTATTCACATAATGAAAACCTATACTTTGTTTCAGGCGAGTTTCCCATTCAAATGCATGTAACAGTGAGAAACGCATTGTCTTGGCGAAATAAAGCGTTTTTGAACAACTTCATATAAATCGCTGTAACTTTTGATAGAAGACTCAGACAAACATGTTTATGGCTTTATCTTATAGAACTCAATATCCCCGTGCTGGGCAAACAGAACAGGTTTTGCAGCCGTTTGAGCTAAGATTTTAAAATTATTCACATAATGAAAACCTATACTTTGTGTCTCAGGCGAGTTTCCCATTCAAATGCATGTAACAGTGAGAAACGCACTGTCTTGGCGAAATAAAGCGTTTTTGTACAACTTCATATAAATCGCTGTAACTTTTGATAGAAGACTCAGACAAACATGTTTATGGCTTTATCTTATAGAACTCAATATCCCCGTGCTGGGCAAACAGGTTCTGCAGCCGTTTGAGCTAAGATTTTAAAATTATTCACATAATGAAAACCTATACTTTGTTTCAGGCGAGTTTCCCATTCAAATGCGTGTAACAGTGAGAAACGCATTGTCTTGGCGAAATAAAGCGTTTTTGAACAACTTCATATAAATCGCTGTAACTTTTGATAGAAGACTCAGACAAACATGTTTATGGCTTTATCTTATAGAACTCAATATCCCCGTGCTGGGCAAACAGAACAGGTTTTGCAGCCGTTTGAGCTAAGATTTTAAAATTATTCACATAATGAAAACCTATACTTTGTTTCAGGCGAGTTTCCCATTCAAATGCATGTAACAGTGAGAAACGCATTGTCTTGGCAAAATAAAGCGTTTTTGAACAACTTCATATAAATCGCTGTAACTTTTGATAGAAGACTCAGACAAACATATTTATGGCTTTATCTTATAGAACTCAATATCCCCGTGCTGGGCAAACAGGTTTTGCAGCCGTTTGAGCTAAGATTTTAAAATTATTCACATAATGAAAACCTATACTTTGTTTCAGGCGAGTTTCCCATTCAAATGCATGTAACAGTGAGAAACACACTGTCTTGGCGAAATAAAGCGTTTTTGTACAACTTCATATAAATCGCTGTAACCTTTGATAGAAGACTCAGACAAACATGTTTATGGCTTTATCTTATAGAACTCAATATCCCCGTGCTAGGAAAACAGGTTTTGCAGCCGTTTGAGCTAAGATTTTAAAATTATTCACATAATGAAAACCTATACTTTGTTTCAGGCGAGTTTCCCATTCAAATGCGTGTAACAGTGAGAAACGCATTGTCTTGGCGAAATAAAGCGTTTTTGAACAACTTCATATAAATCGCTGTAACTTTTGATAGAAGACTCAGACAAACATGTTTATGGCTTTATCTTATAGAACTCAATATCCCCGTGCTGGGCAAACAGGTTCTGCAGCCGTTTGAGCTAAGATTTTAAAATTATTCACATAATGAAAACCTATACTTTGTTTCAGGCGAGTTTCCCATTCAAATGCATGTAACAGTGAGAAACACATTGTCTTGGCGAAATAAAGCGTTTTTGAACAACTTCATATAAATCGCTGTAACTTTTGATAGAAGACTCAGACAAACATGTTTATGGCTTTATCTTATAGAACTCAATATCCCCGTGCTGGGCAAACAGGTTCTGCAGCCGTTTGAGCTAAGATTTTAAAATTATTCACATAATGAAAACCTATACTTTGTTTCAGGCGAGTTTCCCATTCAAATGCATGTAACAGTGAGAAACACACTGTCTTGGCGAAATAAAGCGTTTTTGAACAACTTCATATAAATCGCTGTAACTTTTGATAGAAGACTCAGACAAACATGTTTATGGCTTTATCTTATAGAACTCAATATCCCCGTGCTGGGCAAACAGGTTCTGCAGCCGTTTGAGCTAAGATTTTAAAATTATTCACATAATGAAAACCTATACTTTGTTTCAGGCGAGTTTCCCATTCAAATGCATGTAACAGTGAGAAACGCATTGTCTTGGCGAAATAAAGCGTTTTTGAACAACTTCATATAAATCGCTGTAACTTTTGATAGAAGACTCAGACAAACATGTTTATGGCTTTATCTTATAGAACTCAATATCCCCGTGCTGGGCAAACAGAACAGGTTTTGCAGCCGTTTGAGCTAAGATTTTAAAATTATTCACATAATGAAAACCTATACTTTGTGTCTCAGGCGAGTTTCCCATTCAAATGCATGTAACAGTGAGAAACGCACTGTCTTGGCGAAATAAAGCGTTTTTGAACAACTTCATATAAATCGCTGTAACTTTTGATAGAAGACTCAGACAAACATGTTTATGGCTTTATCTTATAGAACTCAATATCCCCGTGCTGGGCAAACAGGTTCTGCAGCCGTTTGAGCTAAGATTTTAAAATTATTCACATAATGAAAACCTATACTTTGTTTCAGGCGAGTTTCCCATTCAAATGCATGTAACAGTGAGAAACGCATTGTCTTGGCGAAATAAAGCGTTTTTGAACAACTTCATATAAATCGCTGTAACTTTTGATAGAAGACTCAGACAAACATGTTTATGGCTTTATCTTATAGAACTCAATATCCCCGTGCTGGGCAAACAGGTTCTGCAGCCGTTTGAGCTAAGATTTTAAAATTATTCACATAATGAAAACCTATACTTTGTTTCAGGCGAGTTTCCCATTCAAATGCGTGTAACAGTGAGAAACGCATTGTCTTGGCGAAATAAAGCGTTTTTGAACAACTTCATATAAATCGCTGTAACTTTTGATAGAAGACTCAGACAAACATGTTTATGGCTTTATCTTATAGAACTCAATATCCCCGTGCTGGGGGAACAGAATAGGTTTTGCAGCCGTTTGAGCTAAGATTTTAAAATTATTCACATAATGAAAACCTATACTTTGTTTCAGGCGAGTTTCCCATTCAAATGCGTGTAACAGTGAGAAACGCATTGTCTTGGCGAAATAAAGCGTTTTTGAACAACTTCATATAAATCGCTGTAACTTTTGATAGAAGACTCAGACAAACATGTTTATGGCTTTATCTTATAGAACTCAATATCCCCGTGCTGGGCAAACAGAACAGGTTTTGCAGCCGTTTGAGCTAAGATTTTAAAATTATTCACATAATGAAAACCTATACTTTGTTTCAGGCGAGTTTCCCATTCAAATGCATGTAACAGTGAGAAACGCATTGTCTTGGCAAAATAAAGCGTTTTTGAACAACTTCATATAAATCGCTGTAACTTTTGATAGAAGACTCAGACAAACATATTTATGGCTTTATCTTATAGAACTCAATATCCCCGTGCTGGGCAAACAGGTTTTGCAGCCGTTTGAGCTAAGATTTTAAAATTATTCACATAATGAAAACCTATACTTTGTTTCAGGCGAGTTTCCCATTCAAATGCATGTAACAGTGAGAAACACACTGTCTTGGCGAAATAAAGCGTTTTTGTACAACTTCATATAAATCGCTGTAACCTTTGATAGAAGACTCAGACAAACATGTTTATGGCTTTATCTTATAGAACTCAATATCCCCGTGCTAGGAAAACAGGTTTTGCAGCCGTTTGAGCTAAGATTTTAAAATTATTCACATAATGAAAACCTATACTTTGTTTCAGGCGAGTTTCCCATTCAAATGCGTGTAACAGTGAGAAACGCATTGTCTTGGCGAAATAAAGCGTTTTTGAACAACTTCATATAAATCGCTGTAACTTTTGATAGAAGACTCAGACAAACATGTTTATGGCTTTATCTTATAGAACTCAATATCCCCGTGCTGGGCAAACAGAACAGGTTTTGCAGCCGTTTGAGCTAAGATTTTAAAATTATTCACATAATGAAAACCTATACTTTGTTTCAGGCGAGTTTCCCATTCAAATGCATGTAACAGTGAGAAACACATTGTCTTGGCGAAATAAAGCGTTTTTGAACAACTTCATATAAATCGCTGTAACTTTTGATAGAAGACTCAGACAAACATGTTTATGGCTTTATCTTATAGAACTCAATATCCCCGTGCTGGGCAAACAGGTTCTGCAGCCGTTTGAGCTAAGATTTTAAAATTATTCACATAATGAAAACCTATACTTTGTTTCAGGCGAGTTTCCCATTCAAATGCATGTAACAGTGAGAAACGCATTGTCTTGGCGAAATAAAGCGTTTTTGAACAACTTCATATAAATCGCTGTAACTTTTGATAGAAGACTCAGACAAACATGTTTATGGCTTTATCTTATAGAACTCAATATCCCCGTGCTGGGCAAACAGGTTCTGCAGCCGTTTGAGCTAAGATTTTAAAATTATTCACATAATGAAAACCTATACTTTGTTTCAGGCGAGTTTCCCATTCAAATGCGTGTAACAGTGAGAAACGCATTGTCTTGGCGAAATAAAGCGTTTTTGAACAACTTCATATAAATCGCTGTAACTTTTGATAGAAGACTCAGACAAACATGTTTATGGCTTTATCTTATAGAACTCAATATCCCCGTGCTGGGCAAACAGAACAGGTTTTGCAGCCGTTTGAGCTAAGATTTTAAAATTATTCACATAATGAAAACCTATACTTTGTGTCTCAGGCGAGTTTCCCATTCAAATGCATGTAACAGTGAGAAACACACAGTCTTGGCGAAATAAAGCGTTTTTGTACAACTTCATATAAATCGCTGTAACTTTTGATAGAAGACTCAGACAAACATGTTTATGGCTTTATCTTATAGAACTCAATATCCCCGTGCTGGGCAAACAGGTTTTGTAGCCGTTTGAGCTAAGATTTTAAAATTATTCACATAATGAAAACCTATACTTTGTTTCAGGCGAGTTTCCCATTCAAATGCGTGTAACAGTGAGAAACGCATTGTCTTGGCGAAATAAAGCGTTTTTGAACAACTTCATATAAATGGCTGTAACTTTTGATAGAAGACTCAGACAAACATGTTTATGGCTTTATCTTATAGAACTCAATATCCCCGTGCTGGGCAAACAGGTTTTGCAGCCGTTTGAGCTAAGATTTTAAAATTATTCACATAATGAAAACCTATACTTTGTTTCAGGCGAGTTTCCCATTCAAATGCATGTAACAGTGAGAAACGCACTGTCTTGGCGAAACAAAGCGTTTTTGTACAACTTCATATAAATAGCTGTAACTTTTGATAGAAGACTCAGACAAACATGTTTATGGCTTTATCTTATAGAACTCAATATCCCCGTGCTAGGAAAACAGGTTTTGAAGCCGTTTGAGCTAAGATTTTAAAATTATTCACATAATGAAAACCTATACTTTGTGTCTCAGGCGAGTTTCCCATTCAAATGCATGTAACAGTGAGAAACACACAGTCTTGGCGAAATAAAGCGTTTTTGTACAACTTCATATAAATCGCTGTAACTTTTGATAGAAGACTCAGACAAACATGTTTATGGCTTTATCTTATAGAACTCATTATCCCCGTGCTGGGCAAACAGGTTCTGCAGCCGTTTGAGCTAAGATTTTAAAATTATTCATATAATGAAAACCTATACTTTGTGTCTCAGGCGAGTTTCCCATTCAAATGCATGTAACAGTGAGAAACGCACTGTCTTGGCGAAATAAAGCGTTTTTGTACAACTTCATATAAATCGCTGTAACTTTTGATAGAAGACTCAGACAAACATGTTTATGGCTTTATCTTATAGAACTCAATATCCCCGTGCTGGGCAAACAGGTTCTGCAGCCGTTTGAGCTAAGATTTTAAAATTATTCACATAATGAAAACCTATACTTTGTTTCAGGCGAGTTTCCCATTCAAATGCGTGTAACAGTGAGAAACGCATTGTCTTGGCGAAATAAAGCGTTTTTGAACAACTTCATATAAATCGCTGTAACTTTTGATAGAAGACTCAGACAAACATGTTTATGGCTTTATCTTATAGAACTCAATATCCCCGTGCTGGGCAAACAGGTTCTGCAGCCGTTTGAGCTAAGATTTTAAAATTATTCACATAATGAAAACCTATACTTTGTTTCAGGCGAGTTTCCCATTCAAATGCATGTAACAGTGAGAAACACACTGTCTTGGCGAAATAAAGCGTTTTTGTACAACTTCATATAAATCGCTGTAACCTTTGATAGAAGACTCAGACAAACATGTTTATGGCTTTATCTTATAGAACTCAATATCCCCGTGCTAGGAAAACAGGTTTTGCAGCCGTTTGAGCTAAGATTTTAAAATTATTCACATAATGAAAACCTATACTTTGTTTCAGGCGAGTTTCCCATTCAAATGCATGTAACAGTGAGAAACACACTGTCTTGGCGAAATAAAGCGTTTTTGTACAACTTCATATAAATCGCTGTAACCTTTGATAGAAGACTCAGACAAACATGTTTATGGCTTTATCTTATAGAACTCAATATCCCCGTGCTAGGAAAACAGGTTTTGAAGCCGTTTGAGCTAAGATTTTAAAATTATTCACATAATGAAAACCTATACTTTGTGTCTCAGGCGAGTTTCCCATTCAAATGCATGTAACAGTGAGAAACACACAGTCTTGGCGAAATAAAGCGTTTTTGTACAACTTCATATAAATCGCTGTAACTTTTGATAGAAGACTCAGACAAACATGTTTATGGCTTTATCTTATAGAACTCATTATCCCCGTGCTGGGCAAACAGGTTCTGCAGCCGTTTGAGCTAAGATTTTAAAATTATTCATATAATGAAAACCTATACTTTGTGTCTCAGGCGAGTTTCCCATTCAAATGCATGTAACAGTGAGAAACGCACTGTCTTGGCGAAATAAAGCGTTTTTGTACAACTTCATATAAATCGCTGTAACTTTTGATAGAAGACTCAGACAAACATGTTTATGGCTTTATCTTATAGAACTCAATATCCCCGTGCTGGGCAAACAGGTTCTGCAGCCGTTTGAGCTAAGATTTTAAAATTATTCACATAATGAAAACCTATACTTTGTTTCAGGCGAGTTTCCCATTCAAATGCGTGTAACAGTGAGAAACGCATTGTCTTGGCGAAATAAAGCGTTTTTGAACAACTTCATATAAATCGCTGTAACTTTTGATAGAAGACTCAGACAAACATGTTTATGGCTTTATCTTATAGAACTCAATATCCCCGTGCTGGGCAAACAGGTTCTGCAGCCGTTTGAGCTAAGATTTTAAAATTATTCACATAATGAAAACCTATACTTTGTTTCAGGCGAGTTTCCCATTCAAATGCATGTAACAGTGAGAAACACACTGTCTTGGCGAAATAAAGCGTTTTTGTACAACTTCATATAAATCGCTGTAACCTTTGATAGAAGACTCAGACAAACATGTTTATGGCTTTATCTTATAGAACTCAATATCCCCGTGCTAGGAAAACAGGTTTTGCAGCCGTTTGAGCTAAGATTTTAAAATTATTCACATAATGAAAACCTATACTTTGTTTCAGGCGAGTTTCCCATTCAAATGCGTGTAACAGTGAGAAACGCATTGTCTTGGCGAAATAAAGCGTTTTTGAACAACTTCATATAAATCGCTGTAACTTTTGATAGAAGACTCAGACAAACATGTTTATGGCTTTATCTTATAGAACTCAATATCCCCGTGCTGGGCAAACAGAACAGGTTTTGCAGCCGTTTGAGCTAAGATTTTAAAATTATTCACATAATGAAAACCTATACTTTGTTTCAGGCGAGTTTCCCATTCAAATGCATGTAACAGTGAGAAACGCACTGTCTTGGCGAAATAAAGCGTTTTTGTACAACTTCATATAAATAGCTGTAACTTTTGATAGAAGACTCAGACAAACATGTTTATGGCTTTATCTTATAGAACTCAATATCCCCGTGCTGGGCAAACAGGTTTTGCAGCCGTTTGAGCTAAGATTTTAAAATTATTCACATAATGAAAACCTATACTTTGTTTCAGGCGAGTTTCCCATTCAAATGCATGTAACAGTGAGAAACACACTGTCTTGGCGAAATAAAGCGTTTTTGTACAACTTCATATAAATCGCTGTAACCTTTGATAGAAGACTCAGACAAACATGTTTATGGCTTTATCTTATATAACTCAATATCCCCGTGCTAGGAAAACAGGTTTTGAAGCCGTTTGAGCTAAGATTTTAAAATTATTCACATAATGAAAACCTATACTTTGGGTCTCAGGCGAGTTTCCCATTCAAATGCATGTAACAGTGAGAAACACAAAGTCTTGGCGAAATAAAGCGTTTTTGTACAACTTCATATAAATCGCTGTAACTTTTGATAGAAGACTCAGACAAACATGTTTATGGCTTTATCTTATAGAACTCAATATCCCCGTGCTGGGCAAACAGGTTCTGCAGCCGTTTGAGCTAAGATTTTAAAATTATTCATATAATGAAAACCTATACTTTGTTTCAGGCGAGTTTCCCATTCAAATGCATGTAACAGTGAGAAACGCATTGTCTTGGCGAAATAAAGCGTTTTTGAACAACTTCATATAAATCGCTGTAACTTTTGATAGAAGACTCAGACAAACATGTTTATGGCTTTATCTTATAGAACTCAATATCCCCGTGCTGGGCAAACAGGTTCTGCAGCCGTTTGAGCTAAGATTTTAAAATTATTCACATAATGAAAACCTATACTTTGTTTCAGGCGAGTTTCCCATTCAAATGCGTGTAACAGTGAGAAACGCATTGTCTTGGCGAAATAAAGCGTTTTTGAACAACTTCATATAAATCGCTGTAACTTTTGATAGAAGACTCAGACAAACATGTTTATGGCTTTATCTTATAGAACTCAATATCCCCGTGCTGGGCAAACAGAACAGGTTTTGCAGCCGTTTGAGCTAAGATTTTAAAATTATTCACATAATGAAAACCTATACTTTGTGTCTCAGGCGAGTTTCCCATTCAAATGCATGTAACAGTGAGAAATACACAGTCTTGGCGAAATAAAGCGTTTTTGTACAACTTCATATAAATCGCTGTAACTTTTGATAGAAGACTCAGACAAACATGTTTATGGCTTTATCTTATAGAACTCAATATCCCCGTGCTGGGCAAACAGGTTTTGTAGCCATTTGAGCTAAGATTTTAAAATTATTCACATAATGAAAACCTATACTTTGTTTCAGGCGAGTTTCCCATTCAAATGCGTGTAACAGTGAGAAACGCATTGTCTTGGCGAAATAAAGCGTTTTTGAACAACTTCATATAAATGGCTGTAACTTTTGATAGAAGACTCAGACAAACATGTTTATGGCTTTATCTTATAGAACTCAATATCCCCGTGCTAGGAAAACAGGTTTTGAAGCCGTTTGAGCTAAGATTTTAAAATTATTCACATAATGAAAACCTATACTTTGTGTCTCAGGCGAGTTTCCCATTCAAATGCATGTAACAGTGAGAAACACACAGTCTTGGCGAAATAAAGCGTTTTTGTACAACTTCATATAAATCGCTGTAACTTTTGATAGAAGACTCAGACAAACATGTTTATGGCTTTATCTTATAGAACTCATTATCCCCGTGCTGGGCAAACAGGTTCTGCAGCCGTTTGAGCTAAGATTTTAAAATTATTCATATAATGAAAACCTATACTTTGTGTCTCAGGCGAGTTTCCCATTCAAATGCATGTAACAGTGAGAAACGCACTGTCTTGGCGAAATAAAGCGTTTTTGTACAACTTCATATAAATCGCTGTAACTTTTGATAGAAGACTCAGACAAACATGTTTATGGCTTTATCTTATAGAACTCAATATCCCCGTGCTGGGCAAACAGGTTCTGCAGCCGTTTGAGCTAAGATTTTAAAATTATTCACATAATGAAAACCTATACTTTGTTTCAGGCGAGTTTCCCATTCAAATGCGTGTAACAGTGAGAAACGCATTGTCTTGGCGAAATAAAGCGTTTTTGAACAACTTCATATAAATCGCTGTAACTTTTGATAGAAGACTCAGACAAACATGTTTATGGCTTTATCTTATAGAACTCAATATCCCCGTGCTGGGCAAACAGGTTCTGCAGCCGTTTGAGCTAAGATTTTAAAATTATTCACATAATGAAAACCTATACTTTGTTTCAGGCGAGTTTCCCATTCAAATGCATGTAACAGTGAGAAACACACTGTCTTGGCGAAATAAAGCGTTTTTGTACAACTTCATATAAATCGCTGTAACCTTTGATAGAAGACTCAGACAAACATGTTTATGGCTTTATCTTATAGAACTCAATATCCCCGTGCTAGGAAAACAGGTTTTGCAGCCGTTTGAGCTAAGATTTTAAAATTATTCACATAATGAAAACCTATACTTTGTTTCAGGCGAGTTTCCCATTCAAATGCGTGTAACAGTGAGAAACGCATTGTCTTGGCGAAATAAAGCGTTTTTGAACAACTTCATATAAATCGCTGTAACTTTTGATAGAAGACTCAGACAAACATGTTTATGGCTTTATCTTATAGAACTCATTATCCCCGTGCTGGGCAAACAGGTTCTGCAGCCGTTTGAGCTAAGATTTTAAAATTATTCATATAATGAAAACCTATACTTTGTGTCTCAGGCGAGTTTCCCATTCAAATGCATGTAACAGTGAGAAACGCACTGTCTTGGCGAAATAAAGCGTTTTTGTACAACTTCATATAAATCGCTGTAACTTTTGATAGAAGACTCAGACAAACATGTTTATGGCTTTATCTTATAGAACTCAATATCCCCGTGCTGGGCAAACAGGTTCTGCAGCCGTTTGAGCTAAGATTTTAAAATTATTCACATAATGAAAACCTATACTTTGTTTCAGGCGAGTTTCCCATTCAAATGCGTGTAACAGTGAGAAACGCATTGTCTTGGCGAAATAAAGCGTTTTTGAACAACTTCATATAAATCGCTGTAACTTTTGATAGAAGACTCAGACAAACATGTTTATGGCTTTATCTTATAGAACTCAATATCCCCGTGCTGGGCAAACAGGTTCTGCAGCCGTTTGAGCTAAGATTTTAAAATTATTCACATAATGAAAACCTATACTTTGTTTCAGGCGAGTTTCCCATTCAAATGCATGTAACAGTGAGAAACACACTGTCTTGGCGAAATAAAGCGTTTTTGTACAACTTCATATAAATCGCTGTAACCTTTGATAGAAGACTCAGACAAACATGTTTATGGCTTTATCTTATAGAACTCATTATCCCCGTGCTGGGCAAACAGGTTCTGCAGCCGTTTGAGCTAAGATTTTAAAATTATTCATATAATGAAAACCTATACTTTGTGTCTCAGGCGAGTTTCCCATTCAAATGCATGTAACAGTGAGAAACGCATTGTCTTGGCGAAATAAAGCGTTTTTGAACAACTTCATATAAATCGCTGTAACTTTTGATAGAAGACTCAGACAAACATGTTTATGGCTTTATCTTATAGAACTCAATATCCCCGTGCTGGGCAAACAGGTTTTGTAGCCGTTTGAGCTAAGATTTTAAAATTATTCACATAATGAAAACCTATACTTTGTTTCAGGCGAGTTTCCCATTCAAATGCGTGTAACAGTGAGAAACGCATTGTCTTGGCGAAATAAAGCGTTTTTGAACAACTTCATATAAATGGCTGTAACTTTTGATAGAAGACTCAGACAAACATGTTTATGGCTTTATCTTATAGAACTCAATATCCCCGTGCTAGGAAAACAGGTTTTGAAGCCGTTTGAGCTAAGATTTTAAAATTATTCACATAATGAAAACCTATACTTTGTGTCTCAGGCGAGTTTCCCATTCAAATGCATGTAACAGTGAGAAACACACAGTCTCGGCGAAATAAAGCGTTTTTGTACAACTTCATATAAATCGCTGTAACTTTTGATAGAAGACTCAGACAAACATGTTTATGGCTTTATCTTATAGAACTCATTATCCCCGTGCTGGGCAAACAGGTTCTGCAGCCGTTTGAGCTAAGATTTTAAAATTATTCATATAATGAAAACCTATACTTTGTGTCTCAGGCGAGTTTCCCATTCAAATGCATGTAACAGTGAGAAACGCACTGTCTTGGCGAAATAAAGCGTTTTTGTACAACTTCATATAAATCGCTGTAACTTTTGATAGAAGACTCAGACAAACATGTTTATGGCTTTATCTTATAGAACTCAATATCCCCGTGCTGGGCAAACAGGTTCTGCAGCCGTTTGAGCTAAGATTTTAAAATTATTCACATAATGAAAACCTATACTTTGTTTCAGGCGAGTTTCCCATTCAAATGCGTGTAACAGTGAGAAACGCATTGTCTTGGCGAAATAAAGCGTTTTTGAACAACTTCATATAAATCGCTGTAACTTTTGATAGAAGACTCAGACAAACATGTTTATGGCTTTATCTTATAGAACTCAATATCCCCGTGCTGGGCAAACAGGTTCTGCAGCCGTTTGAGCTAAGATTTTAAAATTATTCACATAATGAAAACCTATACTTTGTTTCAGGCGAGTTTCCCATTCAAATGCATGTAACAGTGAGAAACACACTGTCTTGGCGAAATAAAGCGTTTTTGTACAACTTCATATAAATCGCTGTAACCTTTGATAGAAGACTCAGACAAACATGTTTATGGCTTTATCTTATAGAACTCAATATCCCCGTGCTAGGAAAACAGGTTTTGCAGCCGTTTGAGCTAAGATTTTAAAATTATTCACATAATGAAAACCTATACTTTGTTTCAGGCGAGTTTCCCATTCAAATGCGTGTAACAGTGAGAAACGCATTGTCTTGGCGAAATAAAGCGTTTTTGAACAACTTCATATAAATCGCTGTAACTTTTGATAGAAGACTCAGACAAACATGTTTATGGCTTTATCTTATAGAACTCATTATCCCCGTGCTGGGCAAACAGGTTCTGCAGCCGTTTGAGCTAAGATTTTAAAATTATTCATATAATGAAAACCTATACTTTGTGTCTCAGGCGAGTTTCCCATTCAAATGCATGTAACAGTGAGAAACGCACTGTCTTGGCGAAATAAAGCGTTTTTGTACAACTTCATATAAATCGCTGTAACTTTTGATAGAAGACTCAGACAAACATGTTTATGGCTTTATCTTATAGAACTCAATATCCCCGTGCTGGGCAAACAGGTTCTGCAGCCGTTTGAGCTAAGATTTTAAAATTATTCACATAATGAAAACCTATACTTTGTTTCAGGCGAGTTTCCCATTCAAATGCGTGTAACAGTGAGAAACGCATTGTCTTGGCGAAATAAAGCGTTTTTGAACAACTTCATATAAATCGCTGTAACTTTTGATAGAAGACTCAGACAAACATGTTTATGGCTTTATCTTATAGAACTCAATATCCCCGTGCTGGGCAAACAGGTTCTGCAGCCGTTTGAGCTAAGATTTTAAAATTATTCACATAATGAAAACCTATACTTTGTTTCAGGCGAGTTTCCCATTCAAATGCATGTAACAGTGAGAAACACACTGTCTTGGCGAAATAAAGCGTTTTTGTACAACTTCATATAAATCGCTGTAACCTTTGATAGAAGACTCAGACAAACATGTTTATGGCTTTATCTTATAGAACTCAATATCCCCGTGCTAGGAAAACAGGTTTTGCAGCCGTTTGAGCTAAGATTTTAAAATTATTCACATAATGAAAACCTATACTTTGTTTCAGGCGAGTTTCCCATTCAAATGCATGTAACAGTGAGAAACACACTGTCTTGGCGAAATAAAGCCTTTTTGTACAACTTCATATAAATCGCTGTAACCTTTGATAGAAGACTCAGACAAACATGTTTATGGCTTTATCTTATAGAACTCAATATCCCCGTGCTAGGAAAACAGGTTTTGAAGCCGTTTGAGCTAAGATTTTAAAATTATTCACATAATGAAAACCTATACTTTGTGTCTCAGGCGAGTTTCCCATTCAAATGCATGTAACAGTGAGAAACACACAGTCTTGGCGAAATAAAGCGTTTTTGTACAACTTCATATAAATCGCTGTAACTTTTGATAGAAGACTCAGACAAACATGTTTATGGCTTTATCTTATAGAACTCATTATCCCCGTGCTGGGCAAACAGGTTCTGCAGCCGTTTGAGCTAAGATTTTAAAATTATTCATATAATGAAAACCTATACTTTGTGTCTCAGGCGAGTTTCCCATTCAAATGCATGTAACAGTGAGAAACGCACTGTCTTGGCGAAATAAAGCGTTTTTGTACAACTTCATATAAATCGCTGTAACTTTTGATAGAAGACTCAGACAAACATGTTTATGGCTTTATCTTATAGAACTCAATATCCCCGTGCTGGGCAAACAGGTTCTGCAGCCGTTTGAGCTAAGATTTTAAAATTATTCACATAATGAAAACCTATACTTTGTTTCAGGCGAGTTTCCCATTCAAATGCATGTAACAGTGAGAAACGCATTGTCTTGGCAAAATAAAGCGTTTTTGAACAACTTCATATAAATCGCTGTAACTTTTGATAGAAGACTCAGACAAACATGTTTATGGCTTTATCTTATAGAACTCAATATCCCCGTGCTGGGCAAACAGGTTCTGCAGCCGTTTGAGCTAAGATTTTAAAATTATTCACATAATGAAAACCTATACTTTGTTTCAGGCGAGTTTCCCATTCAAATGCATGTAACAGTGAGAAACACACTGTCTTGGCGAAATAAAGCGTTTTTGTACAACTTCATATAAATCGCTGTAACCTTTGATAGAAGACTCAGACAAACATGTTTATGGCTTTATCTTATAGAACTCAATATCCCCGTGCTAGGAAAACAGGTTTTGCAGCCGTTTGAGCTAAGATTTTAAAATTATTCACATAATGAAAACCTATACTTTGTTTCAGGCGAGTTTCCCATTCAAATGCGTGTAACAGTGAGAAACGCATTGTCTTGGCGAAATAAAGCGTTTTTGAACAACTTCATATAAATCGCTGTAACTTTTGATAGAAGACTCAGACAAACATGTTTATGGCTTTATCTTATAGAACTCAATATCCCCGTGCTGGGCAAACAGAACAGGTTTTGCAGCCGTTTGAGCTAAGATTTTAAAATTATTCACATAATGAAAACCTATACTTTGTTTCAGGCGAGTTTCCCATTCAAATGCATGTAACAGTGAGAAACGCACTGTCTTGGCGAAATAAAGCGTTTTTGTACAACTTCATATAAATAGCTGTAACTTTTGATAGAAGACTCAGACAAACATGTTTATGGCTTTATCTTATAGAACTCAATATCCCCGTGCTGGGCAAACAGGTTTTGCAGCCGTTTGAGCTAAGATTTTAAAATTATTCACATAATGAAAACCTATACTTTGTTTCAGGCGAGTTTCCCATTCAAATGCATGTAACAGTGAGAAACACACTGTCTTGGCGAAATAAAGCGTTTTTGTACAACTTCATATAAATCGCTGTAACCTTTGATAGAAGACTCAGACAAACATGTTTATGGCTTTATCTTATAGAACTCAATATCCCCGTGCTAGGAAAACAGGTTTTGAAGCCGTTTGAGCTAAGATTTTAAAATTATTCACATAATGAAAACCTATACTTTGTGTCTCAGGCGAGTTTCCCATTCAAATGCATGTAACAGTGAGAAACACACAGTCTTGGCGAAATAAAGCGTTTTTGTACAACTTCATATAAATCGCTGTAACTTTTGATAGAAGACTCAGACAAACATGTTTATGGCTTTATCTTATAGAACTCAATATCCCCGTGCTGGGCAAACAGGTTCTGCAGCCGTTTGAGCTAAGATTTTAAAATTATTCATATAATGAAAACCTATACTTTGTTTCAGGCGAGTTTCCCATTCAAATGCATGTAACAGTGAGAAACGCATTGTCTTGGCGAAATAAAGCGTTTTTGAACAACTTCATATAAATCGCTGTAACTTTTGATAGAAGACTCAGACAAACATGTTTATGGCTTTATCTTATAGAACTCAATATCCCCGTGCTGGGCAAACAGGTTCTGCAGCCGTTTGAGCTAAGATTTTAAAATTATTCATATAATGAAAACCTATACTTTGTTTCAGGCGAGTTTCCCATTCAAATGCATGTAACAGTGAGAAACACATTGTCTTGGCGAAATAAAGCGTTTTTGAACAACTTCATATAAATCGCTGTAACTTTTGATAGAAGACTCAGACAAACATGTTTATGGCTTTATCTTATAGAACTCAATATCCCCGTGCTGGGCAAACAGGTTCTGCAGCCGTTTGAGCTAAGATTTTAAAATTATTCACATAATGAAAACCTATACTTTGTTTCAGGCGAGTTTCCCATTCAAATGCGTGTAACAGTGAGAAACGCATTGTCTTGGCGAAATAAAGCGTTTTTGAACAACTTCATATAAATCGCTGTAACTTTTGATAGAAGACTCAGACAAACATGTTTATGGCTTTATCTTATAGAACTCAATATCCCCGTGCTGGGCAAACAGGTTTTGCAGCCGTTTGAGCTAAGATTTTAAAATTATTCACATAATGAAAACCTATACTTTGTGTCTCAGGCGAGTTTCCCATTCAAATGCATGTAACAGTGAGAAACGCACTGTCTTGGCGAAATAAAGCATTTTTGTACAACTTCATATAAATCGCTGTAACTTTTGATAGAAGACTCAGACAAACATGTTTATGGCTTTATCTTATAGAACTCAATATCCCCGTGCTGGGCAAACAGAACAGGTTTTGCAGCCGTTTGAGCTAAGATTTTAAAATTATTCACATAATGAAAACCTATACTTTGTGTCTCAGGCGAGTTTCCCATTCAAATGCATGTAACAGTGAGAAACACACAGTCTTGGCGAAATAAAGCGTTTTTGTACAACTTCATATAAATCGCTGTAACTTTTGATAGAAGACTCAGACAAACATGTTTATGGCTTTATCTTATAGAACTCAATATCCCCGTGCTGGGCAAACAGGTTCTGCAGCCGTTTGAGCTAAGATTTTAAAATTATTCATATAATGAAAACCTATACTTTGTTTCAGGCGAGTTTCCCATTCAAATGCATGTAACAGTGAGAAACGCATTGTCTTGGCGAAATAAAGCGTTTTTGAACAACTTCATATAAATCGCTGTAACTTTTGATAGAAGACTCAGACAAACATGTTTATGGCTTTATCTTATAGAACTCAATATCCCCGTGCTGGGCAAACAGGTTCTGCAGCCGTTTGAGCTAAGATTTTAAAATTATTCATATAATGAAAACCTATACTTTGTTTCAGGCGAGTTTCCCATTCAAATGCATGTAACAGTGAGAAACGCATTGTCTTGGCGAAATAAAGCGTTTTTGAACAACTTCATATAAATCGCTGTAACTTTTGATAGAAGACTCAGACAAACATGTTTATGGCTTTATCTTATAGAACTCAATATCCCCGTGCTGGGCAAACAGGTTCTGCAGCCGTTTGAGCTAAGATTTTAAAATTATTCACATAATGAAAACCTATACTTTGTTTCAGGCGAGTTTCCCATTCAAATGCGTGTAACAGTGAGAAACGCATTGTCTTGGCGAAATAAAGCGTTTTTGAACAACTTCATATAAATCGCTGTAACTTTTGATAGAAGACTCAGACAAACATGTTTATGGCTTTATCTTATAGAACTCAATATCCCCGTGCTGGGCAAACAGGTTTTGCAGCCGTTTGAGCTAAGATTTTAAAATTATTCACATAATGAAAACCTATACTTTGTTTCAGGCGAGTTTCCCATTCAAATGCATGTAACAGTGAGAAACACACAGTCTTGGCGAAATAAAGCGTTTTTGTACAACTTCATATAAATCGCTGTAACTTTTGATAGAAGACTCAGACAAACATGTTTATGGCTTTATCTTATAGAACTCATTATCCCCGTGCTGGGCAAACAGGTTCTGCAGCCGTTTGAGCTAAGATTTTAAAATTATTCATATAATGAAAACCTATACTTTGTGTCTCAGGCGAGTTTCCCATTCAAATGCATGTAACAGTGAGAAACGCACTGTCTTGGCGAAATAAAGCGTTTTTGTACAACTTCATATAAATCGCTGTAACTTTTGATAGAAGACTCAGACAAACATGTTTATGGCTTTATCTTATAGAACTCAATATCCCCGTGCTGGGCAAACAGGTTCTGCAGCCGTTTGAGCTAAGATTTTAAAATTATTCACATAATGAAAACCTATACTTTGTTTCAGGCGAGTTTCCCATTCAAATGCGTGTAACAGTGAGAAACGCATTGTCTTGGCGAAATAAAGCGTTTTTGAACAACTTCATATAAATCGCTGTAACTTTTGATAGAAGACTCAGACAAACATGTTTATGGCTTTATCTTATAGAACTCAATATCCCCGTGCTGGGCAAACAGAACAGGTTTTGCAGCCGTTTGAGCTAAGATTTTAAAATTATTCACATAATGAAAACCTATACTTTTTGTCTCAGGCGAGTTTCCCATTCAAATGCATGTAACAGTGAGAAACACACAGTCTTGGCGAAATAAAGCGTTTTTGTACAACTTCATATAAATCGCTGTAACTTTTGATAGAAGACTCAGACAAACATGTTTATGGCTTTATCTTATAGAACTCAATATCCCCGTGCTGGGCAAACAGGTTTTGCAGCCGTTTGAGCTAAGATTTTAAAATTATTCACATAATGAAAACCTATACTTTGTTTCAGGCGAGTTTCCCATTCAAATGCGTGTAACAGTGAGAAACGCATTGTCTTGGCGAAATAAAGCGTTTTTGAACAACTTCATATAAATCGCTGTAACTTTTGATAGAAGACTCAGACAAACATGTTTATGGCTTTATCTTATAGAACTCAATATCCCCGTGCTGGGCAAACAGAACAGGTTTTGCAGCCGTTTGAGCTAAGATTTTAAAATTATTCACATAATGAAAACCTATACTTTGTGTCTCAGGCGAGTTTCCCATTCAAATGCATGTAACAGTGAGAAACACACAGTCTTGGCGAAATAAAGCGTTTTTGTACAACTTCATATAAATCGCTGTAACTTTTGATAGAAGACTCAGACAAACATGTTTATGGCTTTATCTTATAGAACTCAATATCCCCGTGCTGGGCAAACAGGTTTTGTAGCCGTTTGAGCTAAGATTTTAAAATTATTCACATAATGAAAACCTATACTTTGTTTCAGGCGAGTTTCCCATTCAAATGCGTGTAACAGTGAGAAACGCATTGTCTTGGCGAAATAAAGCGTTTTTGAACAACTTCATATAAATGGCTGTAACTTTTGATAGAAGACTCAGACAAACATGTTTATGGCTTTATCTTATAGAACTCAATATCCCCGTGCTGGGCAAACAGGTTTTGCAGCCGTTTGAGCTAAGATTTTAAAATTATTCACATAATGAAAACCTATACTTTGTTTCAGGCGAGTTTCCCATTCAAATGCATGTAACAGTGAGAAACGCACTGTCTTGGCGAAATAAAGCGTTTTTGTACAACTTCATATAAATCGCTGTAACCTTTGATAGAAGACTCAGACAAACATGTTTATGGCTTTATCTTATAGAACTCAATATCCCCGTGCTAGGAAAACAGGTTTTGAAGCCGTTTGAGCTAAGATTTTAAAATTATTCACATAATGAAAACCTATACTTTGTGTCTCAGGCGAGTTTCCCATTCAAATGCATGTAACAGTGAGAAACACACAGTCTTGGCGAAATAAAGCGTTTTTGTACAACTTCATATAAATCGCTGTAACTTTTGATAGAAGACTCAGACAAACATGTTTATGGCTTTATCTTATAGAACTCAATATCCCCGTGCTGGGCAAACAGGTTCTGCAGCCGTTTGAGCTAAGATTTTAAAATTATTCATATAATGAAAACCTATACTTTGTGTCTCAGGCGAGTTTCCCATTCAAATGCATGTAACAGTGAGAAACGCACTGTCTTGGCGAAATAAAGCGTTTTTGTACAACTTCATATAAATCGCTGTAACTTTTGATAGAAGACTCAGACAAACATGTTTATGGCTTTATCTTATAGAACTCAATATCCCCGTGCTGGGCAAACAGGTTCTGCAGCCGTTTGAGCTAAGATTTTAAAATTATTCACATAATGAAAACCTATACTTTGTTTCAGGCGAGTTTCCCATTCAAATGCGTGTAACAGTGAGAAACGCATTGTCTTGGCGAAATAAAGCGTTTTTGAACAACTTCATATAAATCGCTGTAACTTTTGATAGAAGACTCAGACAAACATGTTTATGGCTTTATCTTATAGAACTCAATATCCCCGTGCTGGGCAAACAGAACAGGTTTTGCAGCCGTTTGAGCTAAGATTTTAAAATTATTCACATAATGAAAACCTATACTTTTTGTCTCAGGCGAGTTTCCCATTCAAATGCATGTAACAGTGAGAAACACACAGTCTTGGCGAAATAAAGCGTTTTTGTACAACTTCATATAAATCGCTGTAACTTTTGATAGAAGACTCAGACAAACATGTTTATGGCTTTATCTTATAGAACTCAATATCCCCGTGCTGGGCAAACAGAACAGGTTTTGCAGCCGTTTGAGCTAAGATTTTAAAATTATTCACATAATGAAAACCTATACTTTGTTTCAGGCGAGTTTCCCATTCAAATGCATGTAACAGTGAGAAACGCATTGTCTTGGCGAAATAAAGCGTTTTTGAACAACTTCATATAAATCGCTGTAACTTTTGATAGAAGACTCAGACAAACATGTTTATGGCTTTATCTTATAGAACTCAATATCCCCGTGCTGGGCAAACAGGTTTTGCAGCCGTTTGAGCTAAGATTTTAAAATTATTCACATAATGAAAACCTATACTTTGTTTCAGGCGAGTTTCCCATTCAAATGCGTGTAACAGTGAGAAACGCATTGTCTTGGCGAAATAAAGCGTTTTTGAACAACTTCATATAAATCGCTGTAACTTTTGATAGAAGACTCAGACAAACATGTTTATGGCTTTATCTTATAGAACTCAATATCCCCGTGCTGGGCAAACAGAACAGGTTTTGCAGCCGTTTGAGCTAAGATTTTAAAATTATTCACATAATGAAAACCTATACTTTGTTTCAGGCGAGTTTCCCATTCAAATGCATGTAACAGTGAGAAACACACTGTCTTGGCGAAATAAAGCGTTTTTGTACAACTTCATATAAATCGCTGTAACCTTTGATAGAAGACTCAGACAAACATGTTTATGGCTTTATCTTATAGAACTCAATATCCCCGTGCTAGGAAAACAGGTTTTGCAGCCGTTTGAGCTAAGATTTTAAAATTATTCACATAATGAAAACCTATACTTTGTTTCAGGCGAGTTCCCCATTCAAATGCATGTAACAGTGAGAAACGCATTGTCTTGGCGAAATAAAGCGTTTTTGAACAACTTCATATAAATCGCTGTAACTTTTGATAGAAGACTCAGACAAACATGTTTATGGCTTTATCTTATAGAACTCAATATCCCCGTGCTGGGCAAACAGGTTTTGCAGCCGTTTGAGCTAAGATTTTAAAATTATTCACATAATGAAAACCTATACTTTGTTTCAGGCGAGTTTCCCATTCAAATGCATGTAACAGTGAGAAACACACTGTCTTGGCGAAATAAAGCGTTTTTGTACAACTTCATATAAATCGCTGTAACCTTTGATAGAAGACTCAGACAAACATTTTTATGGCTTTATCTTATAGAACTCAATATCCCCGTGCTGGGCAAACAGGTTTTGCAGCCGTTTGAGCTAAGATTTTAAAATTATTCACATAATGAAAACCTATACTTTGTTTCAGGCGAGTTTCCCATTCAAATGCGTGTAACAGTGAGAAACGCATTGTCTTGGCGAAATAAAGCGTTTTTGAACAACTTCATATAAATCGCTGTAACTTTTGATAGAAGACTCAGACAAACATGTTTATGGCTTTATCTTATAGAACTCAATATCCCCGTGCTGGGCAAACAGAACAGGTTTTGCAGCCGTTTGAGCTAAGATTTTAAAATTATTCACATAATGAAAACCTATACTTTGTGTCTCAGGCGAGTTTCCCATTCAAATGCATGTAACAGTGAGAAACGCACTGTCTTGGCGAAATAAAGCATTTTTGTACAACTTCATATAAATCGCTGTAACTTTTGATAGAAGACTCAGACAAACATGTTTATGGCTTTATCTTATAGAACTCAATATCCCCGTGCTGGGCAAACAGAACAGGTTTTGCAGCCGTTTGAGCTAAGATTTTAAAATTATTCACATAATGAAAACCTATACTTTGTGTCTCAGGCGAGTTTCCCATTCAAATGCATGTAACAGTGAGAAACGCACTGTCTTGGCGAAATAAAGCGTTTTTGTACAACTTCATATAAATCGCTGTAACTTTTGATAGAAGACTCAGACAAACATGTTTATGGCTTTATCTTATAGAACTCAATATCCCCGTGCTGGGCAAACAGGTTCTGCAGCCGTTTGAGCTAAGATTTTAAAATTATTCACATAATGAAAACCTATACTTTGTTTCAGGCGAGTTTCCCATTCAAATGCGTGTAACAGTGAGAAACGCATTGTCTTGGCGAAATAAAGCGTTTTTGAACAACTTCATATAAATCGCTGTAACTTTTGATAGAAGACTCAGACAAACATGTTTATGGCTTTATCTTATAGAACTCAATATCCCCGTGCTGGGCAAACAGGTTCTGCAGCCGTTTGAGCTAAGATTTTAAAATTATTCACATAATGAAAACCTATACTTTGTTTCAGGCGAGTTTCCCATTCAAATGCGTGTAACAGTGAGAAACGCATTGTCTTGGCGAAATAAAGCGTTTTTGAACAACTTCATATAAATCGCTGTAACTTTTGATAGAAGACTCAGACAAACATGTTTATGGCTTTATCTTATAGAACTCAATATCCCTGTGCTGGGCAAACAGAACAGGTTTTGCAGCCGTTTGAGCTAAGATTTTAAAATTATTCACATAATGAAAACCTATACTTTGTGTCTCAGGCGAGTTTCCCATTCAAATGCGTGTAACAGTGAGAAACGCATTGTCTTGGCGAAATAAAGCGTTTTTGAACAACTTCATATAAATCGCTGTAACTTTTGATAGAAGACTCAGACAAACATGTTTATGGCTTTATCTTATAGAACTCAATATCCCTGTGCTGGGCAAACAGAACAGGTTTTGCAGCCGTTTGAGCTAAGATTTTAAAATTATTCACATAATGAAAACCTATACTTTGTGTCTCAGGCGAGTTTCCCATTCAAATGCATGTAACAGTGAGAAACACACAGTCTTGGCGAAATAAAGCGTTTTTGTACAACTTCATATAAATCGCTGTAACTTTTGATAGAAGACTCAGACAAACATGTTTATGGCTTTATCTTATAGAACTCAATATCCCCGTGCTGGGCAAACAGGTTTTGCAGCCGTTTGAGCTAAGATTTTAAAATTATTCACATAATGAAAACCTATACTTTGTTTCAGACGAGTTTCCCATTCAAATGCGTGTAACAGTGAGAAACGCATTGTCTTGGCGAAATAAAGCGTTTTTGAACAACTTCATATAAATCGCTGTAACTTTTGATAGAAGACTCAGACAAACATGTTTATGGCTTTATCTTATAGAACTCAATATCCCCGTGCTGGGCAAACAGAACAGGTTTTGCAGCCGTTTGAGCTAAGATTTTAAAATTATTCACATAATGAAAACCTATACTTTGTTTCAGGCGAGTTTCCCATTCAAATGCATGTAACAGTGAGAAACGCATTGTCTTGGCGAAATAAAGCGTTTTTGAACAACTTCATATAAATCGCTGTAACTTTTGATAGAAGACTCAGACAAACATGTTTATGGCTTTATCTTATAGAACTCAATATCCCCGTGCTGGGCAAACAGGTTTTGCAGCCGTTTGAGCTAAGATTTTAAAATTATTCACATAATGAAAACCTATACTTTGTTTCAGGCGAGTTTCCCATTCAAATGCATGTAACAGTGAGAAACGCATTGTCTTGGCGAAATAAAGCGTTTTTGAACAACTTCATATAAATCGCTGTAACTTTTGATAGAAGACTCAGACAAACATGTTTATGGCTTTATCTTATAGAACTCAATATCCCCGTGCTGGGCAAACAGGTTCTGCAGCCGTTTGAGCTAAGATTTTAAAATTATTCACATAATGAAAACCTATACTTTGTTTCAGGCGAGTTTCCCATTCAAATGCATGTAACAGTGAGAAACACACTGTCTTGGCGAAATAAAGCGTTTTTGTACAACTTCATATAAATCGCTGTAACCTTTGATAGAAGACTCAGACAAACATGTTTATGGCTTTATCTTATAGAACTCAATATCCCCGTGCTGGGCAAACAGGTTTTGCAGCCGTTTGAGCTAAGATTTTAAAATTATTCACATAATGAAAACCTATACTTTGTTTCAGGCGAGTTTCCCATTCAAATGCGTGTAACAGTGAGAAACGCATTGTCTTGGCGAAATAAAGCGTTTTTGAACAACTTCATATAAATCGCTGTAACTTTTGATAGAAGACTCAGACAAACATGTTTATGGCTTTATCTTATAGAACTCAATATCCCCGTGCTGGGCAAACAGAACAGGTTCTGCAGCCGTTTGAGCTAAGATTTTAAAATTATTCACATAATGAAAACCTATACTTTGTTTCAGGCGAGTTTCCCATTCAAATGCGTGTAACAGTGAGAAACGCATTGTCTTGGCGAAATAAAGCGTTTTTGAACAACTTCATATAAATCGCTGTAACTTTTGATAGAAGACTCAGACAAACATGTTTATGGCTTTATCTTATAGAACTCAATATCCCTGTGCTGGGCAAACAGAACAGGTTTTGCAGCCGTTTGAGCTAAGATTTTAAAATTATTCACATAATGAAAACCTATACTTTGTGTCTCAGGCGAGTTTCCCATTCAAATGCGTGTAACAGTGAGAAACGCATTGTCTTGGCGAAATAAAGCGTTTTTGAACAACTTCATATAAATCGCTGTAACTTTTGATAGAAGACTCAGACAAACATGTTTATGGCTTTATCTTATAGAACTCAATATCCCTGTGCTGGGCAAACAGAACAGGTTTTGCAGCCGTTTGAGCTAAGATTTTAAAATTATTCACATAATGAAAACCTATACTTTGTGTCTCAGGCGAGTTTCCCATTCAAATGCATGTAACAGTGAGAAACACACAGTCTTGGCGAAATAAAGCGTTTTTGTACAACTTCATATAAATCGCTGTAACTTTTGATAGAAGACTCAGACAAACATGTTTATGGCTTTATCTTATAGAACTCAATATCCCCGTGCTGGGCAAACAGGTTTTGCAGCCGTTTGAGCTAAGATTTTAAAATTATTCACATAATGAAAACCTATACTTTGTTTCAGACGAGTTTCCCATTCAAATGCGTGTAACAGTGAGAAACGCATTGTCTTGGCGAAATAAAGCGTTTTTGAACAACTTCATATAAATCGCTGTAACTTTTGATAGAAGACTCAGACAAACATGTTTATGGCTTTATCTTATAGAACTCAATATCCCCGTGCTGGGCAAACAGAACAGGTTTTGCAGCCGTTTGAGCTAAGATTTTAAAATTATTCACATAATGAAAACCTATACTTTGTTTCAGGCGAGTTTCCCATTCAAATGCATGTAACAGTGAGAAACGCATTGTCTTGGCGAAATAAAGCGTTTTTGAACAACTTCATATAAATCGCTGTAACTTTTGATAGAAGACTCAGACAAACATGTTTATGGCTTTATCTTATAGAACTCAATATCCCCGTGCTGGGCAAACAGGTTTTGCAGCCGTTTGAGCTAAGATTTTAAAATTATTCACATAATGAAAACCTATACTTTGTTTCAGGCGAGTTTCCCATTCAAATGCATGTAACAGTGAGAAACGCATTGTCTTGGCGAAATAAAGCGTTTTTGAACAACTTCATATAAATCGCTGTAACTTTTGATAGAAGACTCAGACAAACATGTTTATGGCTTTATCTTATAGAACTCAATATCCCCGTGCTGGGCAAACAGGTTCTGCAGCCGTTTGAGCTAAGATTTTAAAATTATTCACATAATGAAAACCTATACTTTGTTTCAGGCGAGTTTCCCATTCAAATGCATGTAACAGTGAGAAACACACTGTCTTGGCGAAATAAAGCGTTTTTGTACAACTTCATATAAATCGCTGTAACCTTTGATAGAAGACTCAGACAAACATGTTTATGGCTTTATCTTATAGAACTCAATATCCCCGTGCTGGGCAAACAGGTTTTGCAGCCGTTTGAGCTAAGATTTTAAAATTATTCACATAATGAAAACCTATACTTTGTTTCAGGCGAGTTTCCCATTCAAATGCGTGTAACAGTGAGAAACGCATTGTCTTGGCGAAATAAAGCGTTTTTGAACAACTTCATATAAATCGCTGTAACTTTTGATAGAAGACTCAGACAAACATGTTTATGGCTTTATCTTATAGAACTCAATATCCCCGTGCTGGGCAAACAGAACAGGTTTTGCAGCCGTTTGAGCTAAGATTTTAAAATTATTCACATAATGAAAACCTATACTTTGTGTCTCAGGCGAGTTTCCCATTCAAATGCATGTAACAGTGAGAAACGCACTGTCTTGGCGAAATAAAGCATTTTTGTACAACTTCATATAAATCGCTGTAACTTTTGATAGAAGACTCAGACAAACATGTTTATGGCTTTATCTTATAGAACTCAATATCCCCGTGCTGGGCAAACAGAACAGGTTTTGCAGCCGTTTGAGCTAAGATTTTAAAATTATTCACATAATGAAAACCTATACTTTGTGTCTCAGGCGAGTTTCCCATTCAAATGCATGTAACAGTGAGAAACGCACTGTCTTGGCGAAATAAAGCGTTTTTGTACAACTTCATATAAATCGCTGTAACTTTTGATAGAAGACTCAGACAAACATGTTTATGGCTTTATCTTATAGAACTCAATATCCCCGTGCTGGGCAAACAGGTTCTGCAGCCGTTTGAGCTAAGATTTTAAAATTATTCACATAATGAAAACCTATACTTTGTTTCAGGCGAGTTTCCCATTCAAATGCGTGTAACAGTGAGAAACGCATTGTCTTGGCGAAATAAAGCGTTTTTGAACAACTTCATATAAATCGCTGTAACTTTTGATAGAAGACTCAGACAAACATGTTTATGGCTTTATCTTATAGAACTCAATATCCCCGTGCTGGGCAAACAGGTTCTGCAGCCGTTTGAGCTAAGATTTTAAAATTATTCACATAATGAAAACCTATACTTTGTTTCAGGCGAGTTTCCCATTCAAATGCGTGTAACAGTGAGAAACGCATTGTCTTGGCGAAATAAAGCGTTTTTGAACAACTTCATATAAATCGCTGTAACTTTTGATAGAAGACTCAGACAAACATGTTTATGGCTTTATCTTATAGAACTCAATATCCCTGTGCTGGGCAAACAGAACAGGTTTTGCAGCCGTTTGAGCTAAGATTTTAAAATTATTCACATAATGAAAACCTATACTTTGTGTCTCAGGCGAGTTTCCCATTCAAATGCGTGTAACAGTGAGAAACGCATTGTCTTGGCGAAATAAAGCGTTTTTGAACAACTTCATATAAATCGCTGTAACTTTTGATAGAAGACTCAGACAAACATGTTTATGGCTTTATCTTATAGAACTCAATATCCCTGTGCTGGGCAAACAGAACAGGTTTTGCAGCCGTTTGAGCTAAGATTTTAAAATTATTCACATAATGAAAACCTATACTTTGTGTCTCAGGCGAGTTTCCCATTCAAATGCATGTAACAGTGAGAAACACACAGTCTTGGCGAAATAAAGCGTTTTTGTACAACTTCATATAAATCGCTGTAACTTTTGATAGAAGACTCAGACAAACATGTTTATGGCTTTATCTTATAGAACTCAATATCCCCGTGCTGGGCAAACAGGTTTTGCAGCCGTTTGAGCTAAGATTTTAAAATTATTCACATAATGAAAACCTATACTTTGTTTCAGGCGAGTTTCCCATTCAAATGCGTGTAACAGTGAGAAACGCATTGTCTTGGCGAAATAAAGCGTTTTTGAACAACTTCATATAAATCGCTGTAACTTTTGATAGAAGACTCAGACAAACATGTTTATGGCTTTATCTTATAGAACTCAATATCCCCGTGCTGGGCAAACAGAACAGGTTTTGCAGCCGTTTGAGCTAAGATTTTAAAATTATTCACATAATGAAAACCTATACTTTGTTTCAGGCGAGTTTCCCATTCAAATGCATGTAACAGTGAGAAACGCATTGTCTTGGCGAAATAAAGCGTTTTTGAACAACTTCATATAAATCGCTGTAACTTTTGATAGAAGACTCAGACAAACATGTTTATGGCTTTATCTTATAGAACTCAATATCCCCGTGCTGGGCAAACAGGTTTTGCAGCCGTTTGAGCTAAGATTTTAAAATTATTCACATAATGAAAACCTATACTTTGTTTCAGGCGAGTTTCCCATTCAAATGCATGTAACAGTGAGAAACACACTGTCTTGGCGAAATAAAGCGTTTTTGTACAACTTCATATAAATCGCTGTAACCTTTGATAGAAGACTCAGACAAACATGTTTATGGCTTTATCTTATAGAACTCAATATCCCCGTGCTAGGAAAACAGGTTTTGCAGCCGTTTGAGCTAAGATTTTAAAATTATTCACATAATGAAAACCTATACTTTGTTTCAGGCGACTTCCCCATTCAAATGCATGTAACAGTGAGAAACGCATTGTCTTGGCGAAATAAAGCGTTTTTGAACAACTTCATATAAATCGCTGTAACTTTTGATAGAAGACTCAGACAAACATGTTTATGGCTTTATCTTATAGAACTCAATATCCCCGTGCTGGGCAAACAGGTTCTGCAGCCGTTTGAGCTAAGATTTTAAAATTATTCACATAATGAAAACCTATACTTTGTTTCAGGCGAGTTCCCCATTCAAATGCATGTAACAGTGAGAAACGCATTGTCTTGGCGAAATAAAGCGTTTTTGAACAACTTCATATAAATCGCTGTAACTTTTGATAGAAGACTCAGACAAACATGTTTATGGCTTTATCTTATAGAACTCAATATCCCCGTGCTGGGCAAACAGGTTTTGCAGCCGTTTGAGCTAAGATTTTAAAATTATTCACATAATGAAAACCTATACTTTGTTTCAGGCGAGTTTCCCATTCAAATGCATGTAACAGTGAGAAACACACTGTCTTGGCGAAATAAAGCGTTTTTGTACAACTTCATATAAATCGCTGTAACCTTTGATAGAAGACTCAGACAAACATGTTTATGGCTTTATCTTATAGAACTCAATATCCCCGTGCTAGGAAAACAGGTTTTGCAGCCGTTTGAGCTAAGATTTTAAAATTATTCACATAATGAAAACCTATACTTTGTTTCAGGCGAGTTCCCCATTCAAATGCATGTAACAGTGAGAAACGCATTGTCTTGGCGAAATAAAGCGTTTTTGAACAACTTCATATAAATCGCTGTAACTTTTGATAGAAGACTCAGACAAACATGTTTATGGCTTTATCTTATAGAACTCAATATCCCCGTGCTGGGCAAACAGGTTTTGCAGCCGTTTGAGCTACGATTTTAAAATTATTCACATAATGAAAACCTATACTTTGTTTCAGGCGAGTTTCCCATTCAAATGCATGTAACAGTGAGAAACACACTGTCTTGGCGAAATAAAGCGTTTTTGTACAACTTCATATAAATCGCTGTAACCTTTGATAGAAGACTCAGACAAACATGTTTATGGCTTTATCTTATAGAACTCAATATCCCCGTGCTGGGCAAACAGGTTTTGCAGCCGTTTGAGCTAAGATTTTAAAATTATTCACATAATGAAAACCTATACTTTGTTTCAGGCGAGTTTCCCATTCAAATGCGTGTAACAGTGAGAAACGCATTGTCTTGGCGAAATAAAGCGTTTTTGAACAACTTCATATAAATCGCTGTAACTTTTGATAGAAGACTCAGACAAACATGTTTATGGCTTTATCTTATAGAACTCAATATCCCCGTGCTGGGCAAACAGAACAGGTTTTGCAGCCGTTTGAGCTAAGATTTTAAAATTATTCACATAATGAAAACCTATACTTTTTGTCTCAGGCGAGTTTCCCATTCAAATGCATGTAACAGTGAGAAACGCACTGTCTTGGCGAAATAAAGCGTTTTTGTACAACTTCATATAAATCGCTGTAACTTTTGATAGAAGACTCAGACAAACATGTTTATGGCTTTATCTTATAGAACTCAATATCCCCGTGCTGGGCAAACAGAACAGGTTTTGCAGCCGTTTGAGCTAAGATTTTAAAATTATTCACATAATGAAAACCTATACTTTGTGTCTCAGGCGAGTTTCCCATTCAAATGCATGTAACAGTGAGAAACGCACTGTCTTGGCGAAATAAAGCGTTTTTGTACAACTTCATATAAATCGCTGTAACTTTTGATAGAAGACTCAGACAAACATGTTTATGGCTTTATCTTATAGAACTCAATATCCCCGTGCTGGGCAAACAGGTTCTGCAGCCGTTTGAGCTAAGATTTTAAAATTATTCACATAATGAAAACCTATACTTTGTTTCAGGCGAGTTTCCCATTCAAATGCGTGTAACAGTGAGAAACGCATTGTCTTGGCGAAATAAAGCGTTTTTGAACAACTTCATATAAATCGCTGTAACTTTTGATAGAAGACTCAGACAAACATGTTTATGGCTTTATCTTATAGAACTCAATATCCCTGTGCTGGGCAAACAGAACAGGTTTTGCAGCCGTTTGAGCTAAGATTTTAAAATTATTCACATAATGAAAACCTATACTTTGTGTCTCAGGCGAGTTTCCCATTCAAATGCGTGTAACAGTGAGAAACGCATTGTCTTGGCGAAATAAAGCGTTTTTGAACAACTTCATATAAATCGCTGTAACTTTTGATAGAAGACTCAGACAAACATGTTTATGGCTTTATCTTATAGAACTCAATATCCCTGTGCTGGGCAAACAGAACAGGTTTTGCAGCCGTTTGAGCTAAGATTTTAAAATTATTCACATAATGAAAACCTATACTTTGTGTCTCAGGCGAGTTTCCCATTCAAATGCATGTAACAGTGAGAAACACACAGTCTTGGCGAAATAAAGCGTTTTTGTACAACTTCATATAAATCGCTGTAACTTTTGATAGAAGACTCAGACAAACATGTTTATGGCTTTATCTTATAGAACTCAATATCCCCGTGCTGGGCAAACAGGTTTTGCAGCCGTTTGAGCTAAGATTTTAAAATTATTCACATAATGAAAACCTATACTTTGTTTCAGGCGAGTTTCCCATTCAAATGCGTGTAACAGTGAGAAACGCATTGTCTTGGCGAAATAAAGCGTTTTTGAACAACTTCATATAAATCGCTGTAACTTTTGATAGAAGACTCAGACAAACATGTTTATGGCTTTATCTTATAGAACTCAATATCCCCGTGCTGGGCAAACAGAACAGGTTTTGCAGCCGTTTGAGCTAAGATTTTAAAATTATTCACATAATGAAAACCTATACTTTGTTTCAGGCGAGTTTCCCATTCAAATGCATGTAACAGTGAGAAACGCATTGTCTTGGCGAAATAAAGCGTTTTTGAACAACTTCATATAAATCGCTGTAACTTTTGATAGAAGACTCAGACAAACATGTTTATGGCTTTATCTTATAGAACTCAATATCCCCGTGCTGGGCAAACAGGTTTTGCAGCCGTTTGAGCTAAGATTTTAAAATTATTCACATAATGAAAACCTATACTTTGTTTCAGGCGAGTTTCCCATTCAAATGCATGTAACAGTGAGAAACACACTGTCTTGGCGAAATAAAGCGTTTTTGTACAACTTCATATAAAGCGCTGTAACCTTTGATAGAAGACTCAGACAAACATGTTTATGGCTTTATCTTATAGAACTCAATATCCCCGTGCTAGGAAAACAGGTTTTGCAGCCGTTTGAGCTAAGATTTTAAAATTATTCACATAATGAAAACCTATACTTTGTTTCAGGCGAGTTCCCCATTCAAATGCATGTAACAGTGAGAAACGCATTGTCTTGGCGAAATAAAGCGTTTTTGAACAACTTCATATAAATCGCTGTAACTTTTGATAGAAGACTCAGACAAACATGTTTATGGCTTTATCTTATAGAACTCAATATCCCCGTGCTGGGCAAACAGGTTCTGCAGCCGTTTGAGCTAAGATTTTAAAATTATTCACATAATGAAAACCTATACTTTGTTTCAGGCGAGTTTCCCATTCAAATGCATGTAACAGTGAGAAACACACTGTCTTGGCGAAATAAAGCGTTTTTGTACAACTTCATATAAATCGCTGTAACCTTTGATAGAAGACTCAGACAAACATGTTTATGGCTTTATCTTATAGAACTCAATATCCCCGTGCTAGGAAAACAGGTTTTGCAGCCGTTTGAGCTAAGATTTTAAAATTATTCACATAATGAAAACCTATACTTTGTTTCAGGCGAGTTTCCCATTCAAATGCATGTAACAGTGAGAAACACACTGTCTTGGCGAAATAAAGCGTTTTTGTACAACTTCATATAAATCGCTGTAACCTTTGATAGAAGACTCAGACAAACATGTTTATGGCTTTATCTTATAGAACTCAATATCCCCGTGCTGGGCAAACAGGTTCTGCAGCCGTTTGAGCTAAGATTTTAAAATTATTCACATAATGAAAACCTATACTTTGTTTCAGGCGAGTTTCCCATTCAAATGCGTGTAACAGTGAGAAACGCATTGTCTTGGCGAAATAAAGCGTTTTTGAACAACTTCATATAAATCGCTGTAACTTTTGATAGAAGACTCAGACAAACATGTTTATGGCTTTATCTTATAGAACTCAATATCCCCGTGCTGGGCAAACAGGTTCTGCAGCCGTTTGAGCTAAGATTTTAAAATTATTCACATAATGAAAACCTATACTTTGTTTCAGGCGAGTTTCCCATTCAAATGCGTGTAACAGTGAGAAACGCATTGTCTTGGCGAAATAAAGCGTTTTTGAACAACTTCATATAAATCGCTGTAACTTTTGATAGAAGACTCAGACAAACATGTTTATGGCTTTATCTTATAGAACTCAATATCCCTGTGCTGGGCAAACAGAACAGGTTTTGCAGCCGTTTGAGCTAAGATTTTAAAATTATTCACATAATGAAAACCTATACTTTGTGTCTCAGGCGAGTTTCCCATTCAAATGCATGTAACAGTGAGAAACACACAGTCTTGGCGAAATAAAGCGTTTTTGTACAACTTCATATAAATCGCTGTAACTTTTGATAGAAGACTCAGACAAACATGTTTATGGCTTTATCTTATAGAACTCAATATCCCCGTGCTGGGCAAACAGGTTTTGCAGCCGTTTGAGCTAAGATTTTAAAATTATTCACATAATGAAAACCTATACTTTGTTTCAGGCGAGTTTCCCATTCAAATGCGTGTAACAGTGAGAAACGCATTGTCTTGGCGAAATAAAGCGTTTTTGAACAACTTCATATAAATCGCTGTAACTTTTGATAGAAGACTCAGACAAACATGTTTATGGCTTTATCTTATAGAACTCAATATCCCCGTGCTGGGCAAACAGAACAGGTTTTGCAGCCGTTTGAGCTAAGATTTTAAAATTATTCACATAATGAAAACCTATACTTTGTTTCAGGCGAGTTTCCCATTCAAATGCATGTAACAGTGAGAAACGCATTGTCTTGGCGAAATAAAGCGTTTTTGAACAACTTCATATAAATCGCTGTAACTTTTGATAGAAGACTCAGACAAACATGTTTATGGCTTTATCTTATAGAACTCAATATCCCCGTGCTGGGCAAACAGGTTTTGCAGCCGTTTGAGCTAAGATTTTAAAATTATTCACATAATGAAAACCTATACTTTGTTTCAGGCGAGTTTCCCATTCAAATGCATGTAACAGTGAGAAACACACTGTCTTGGCGAAATAAAGCGTTTTTGTACAACTTCATATAAATCGCTGTAACCTTTGATAGAAGACTCAGACAAACATGTTTATGGCTTTATCTTATAGAACTCAATATCCCCGTGCTAGGAAAACAGGTTTTGCAGCCGTTTGAGCTAAGATTTTAAAATTATTCACATAATGAAAACCTATACTTTGTTTCAGGCGAGTTCCCCATTCAAATGCATGTAACAGTGAGAAACGCATTGTCTTGGCGAAATAAAGCGTTTTTGAACAACTTCATATAAATCGCTGTAACTTTTGATAGAAGACTCAGACAAACATGTTTATGGCTTTATCTTATAGAACTCAATATCCCCGTGCTGGGCAAACAGGTTCTGCAGCCGTTTGAGCTAAGATTTTAAAATTATTCACATAATGAAAACCTATACTTTGTTTCAGGCGAGTTCCCCATTCAAATGCATGTAACAGTGAGAAACGCATTGTCTTGGCGAAATAAAGCGTTTTTGAACAACTTCATATAAATCGCTGTAACTTTTGATAGAAGACTCAGACAAACATGTTTATGGCTTTATCTTATAGAACTCAATATCCCCGTGCTGGGCAAACAGGTTTTGCAGCCGTTTGAGCTAAGATTTTAAAATTATTCACATAATGAAAACCTATACTTTGTTTCAGGCGAGTTTCCCATTCAAATGCGTGTAACAGTGAGAAACGCATTGTCTTGGCGAAATAAAGCGTTTTTGAACAACTTCATATAAATCGCTGTAACTTTTGATAGAAGACTCAGACAAACATGTTTATGGCTTTATCTTATAGAACTCAATATCCCTGTGCTGGGCAAACAGAACAGGTTTTGCAGCCGTTTGAGCTAAGATTTTAAAATTATTCACATAATGAAAACCTATACTTTGTGTCTCAGGCGAGTTTCCCATTCAAATGCATGTAACAGTGAGAAACGCATTGTCTTGGCGAAATAAAGCGTTTTTGAACAACTTCATATAAATCGCTGTAACTTTTGATAGAAGACTCAGACAAACATGTTTATGGCTTTATCTTATAGAACTCAATATCCCTGTGCTGGGCAAACAGAACAGGTTTTGCAGCCGTTTGAGCTAAGATTTTAAAATTATTCACATAATGAAAACCTATACTTTGTTTCAGGCGAGTTCCCCATTCAAATGCATGTAACAGTGAGAAACGCATTGTCTTGGCGAAATAAAGCGTTTTTGAACAACTTCATATAAATCGCTGTAACTTTTGATAGAAGACTCAGACAAACATGTTTATGGCTTTATCTTATAGAACTCAATATCCCGTGCTGGGCAAACAGGTTCTGCAGCCGTTTGAGCTAAGATTTTAAAATTATTCACATAATGAAAACCTATACTTTGTTTCAGGCGAGTTCCCCATTCAAATGCATGTAACAGTGAGAAACGCATTGTCTTGGCGAAATAAAGCGTTTTTGAACAACTTCATATAAATCGCTGTAACTTTTGATAGAAGACTCAGACAAACATGTTTATGGCTTTATCTTATAGAACTCAATATCCCCGTGCTGGGCAAACAGAACAGGTTTTGCAGCCGTTTGAGCTAAGATTTTAAAATTATTCACATAATGAAAACCTATACTTTGTGTCTCAGGCGAGTTTCCCATTCAAATGCATGTAACAGTGAGAAACGCACTGTCTTGGCGAAATAAAGCGTTTTTGTACAACTTCATATAAATCGCTGTAACTTTTGATAGAAGACTCAGACAAACATGTTTATGGCTTTATCTTATAGAACTCAATATCCCCGTGCTGGGCAAACAGGTTCTGCAGCCGTTTGAGCTAAGATTTTAAAATTATTCACATAATGAAAACCTATACTTTGTTTCAGGCGAGTTTCCCATTCAAATGCGTGTAACAGTGAGAAACGCATTGTCTTGGCGAAATAAAGCGTTTTTGAACAACTTCATATAAATCGCTGTAACTTTTGATAGAAGACTCAGACAAACATGTTTATGGCTTTATCTTATAGAACTCAATATCCCCGTGCTGGGCAAACAGAACAGGTTTTGCAGCCGTTTGAGCTAAGATTTTAAAATTATTCACATAATGAAAACCTATACTTTGTTTCAGGCGAGTTTCCCATTCAAATGCATGTAACAGTGAGAAACACACTGTCTTGGCGAAATAAAGCGTTTTTGTACAACTTCATATAAATCGCTGTAACCTTTGATAGAAGACTCAGACAAACATGTTTATGGCTTTATCTTATAGAACTCAATATCCCCGTGCTGGGCAAACAGAACAGGTTTTGCAGCCGTTTGAGCTAAGATTTTAAAATTATTCACATAATGAAAACCTATACTTTGTTTCAGGCGAGTTCCCCATTCAAATGCATGTAACAGTGAGAAACGCATTGTCTTGGCGAAATAAAGCGTTTTTGAACAACTTCATATAAATCGCTGTAACTTTTGATAGAAGACTCAGACAAACATGTTTATGGCTTTATCTTATAGAACTCAATATCCCGTGCTGGGCAAACAGGTTCTGCAGCCGTTTGAGCTAAGATTTTAAAATTATTCACATAATGAAAACCTATACTTTGTTTCAGGCGAGTTCCCCATTCAAATGCATGTAACAGTGAGAAACGCATTGTCTTGGCGAAATAAAGCGTTTTTGAACAACTTCATATAAATCGCTGTAACTTTTGATAGAAGACTCAGACAAACATGTTTATGGCTTTATCTTATAGAACTCAATATCCCCGTGCTGGGCAAACAGGTTTTGCAGCCGTTTGAGCTAAGATTTTAAAATTATTCACATAATGAAAACCTATACTTTGTTTCAGGCGAGTTTCCCATTCAAATGCGTGTAACAGTGAGAAACGCATTGTCTTGGCGAAATAAAGCGTTTTTGAACAACTTCATATAAATCGCTGTAACTTTTGATAGAAGACTCAGACAAACATGTTTATGGCTTTATCTTATAGAACTCAATATCCCCGTGCTGGGCAAACAGAACAGGTTTTGCAGCCGTTTGAGCTAAGATTTTAAAATTATTCACATAATGAAAACCTATACTTTGTGTCTCAGGCGAGTTTCCCATTCAAATGCATGTAACAGTGAGAAACGCACTGTCTTGGCGAAATAAAGCGTTTTTGTACAACTTCATATAAATCGCTGTAACTTTTGATAGAAGACTCAGACAAACATGTTTATGGCTTTATCTTATAGAACTCAATATCCCCGTGCTGGGCAAACAGGTTCTGCAGCCGTTTGAGCTAAGATTTTAAAATTATTCACATAATGAAAACCTATACTTTGTTTCAGGCGAGTTTCCCATTCAAATGCGTGTAACAGTGAGAAACGCATTGTCTTGGCGAAATAAAGCGTTTTTGAACAACTTCATATAAATCGCTGTAACTTTTGATAGAAGACTCAGACAAACATGTTTATGGCTTTATCTTATAGAACTCAATATCCCCGTGCTGGGCAAACAGAACAGGTTTTGCAGCCGTTTGAGCTAAGATTTTAAAATTATTCACATAATGAAAACCTATACTTTGTTTCAGGCGAGTTTCCCATTCAAATGCATGTAACAGTGAGAAACACACTGTCTTGGCGAAATAAAGCGTTTTTGTACAACTTCATATAAATCGCTGTAACCTTTGATAGAAGACTCAGACAAACATGTTTATGGCTTTATCTTATAGAACTCAATATCCCCGTGCTAGGAAAACAGGTTTTACAGCCGTTTGAGCTAAGATTTTAAAATTATTCACATAATGAAAACCTATACTTTGTTTCAGGCGAGTTCCCCATTCAAATGCGTGTAACAGTGAGAAACGCATTGTCTTGGCGAAATAAAGCGTTTTTGAACAACTTCATATAAATCGCTGTAACTTTTGATAGAAGACTCAGACAAACATGTTTATGGCTTTATCTTATAGAACTCAATATCCCCGTGCTGGGCAAACAGGTTTTGCAGCCGTTTGAGCTAAGATTTTAAAATTATTCACATAATGAAAACCTATACTTTGTTTCAGGCGAGTTTCCCATTCAAATGCATGTAACAGTGAGAAACACACTGTCTTGGCGAAATAAAGCGTTTTTGTACAACTTCATATAAATCGCTGTAACCTTTGATAGAAGACTCAGACAAACATGTTTATGGCTTTATCTTATAGAACTCAATATCCCCGTGCTAGGAAAACAGGTTTTGAAGCCGTTTGAGCTAAGATTTTAAAATTATTCACATAATGAAAACCTATACTTTGTGTCTCAGGCGAGTTTCCCATTCAAATGCATGTAACAGTGAGAAACACACAGTCTTGGCGAAATAAAGCGTTTTTGTACAACTTCATATAAATCGCTGTAACTTTTGATAGAAGACTCAGACAAACATGTTTATGGCTTTATCTTATAGAACTCAATATCCCCGTGCTGGGCAAACAGAACAGGTTTTGCAGCCGTTTGAGCTAAGATTTTAAAATTATTCACATAATGAAAACCTATACTTTGTTTCAGGCGAGTTTCCCATTCAAATGCATGTAACAGTGAGAAACGCATTGTCTTGGCGAAATAAAGCGTTTTTGAACAACTTCATATAAATCGCTGTAACTTTTGATAGAAGACTCAGACAAACATGTTTATGGCTTTATCTTATAGAACTCAATATCCCCGTGCTGGGCAAACAGGTTTTGCAGCCGTTTGAGCTAAGATTTTAAAATTATTCACATAATGAAAACCTATACTTTGTTTCAGGCGAGTTTCCCATTCAAATGCATGTAACAGTGAGAAACGCATTGTCTTGGCGAAATAAAGCGTTTTTGAACAACTTCATATAAATCGCTGTAACTTTTGATAGAAGACTCAGACAAACATGTTTATGGCTTTATCTTATAGAACTCAATATCCCCGTGCTGGGCAAACAGAACAGGTTTTGCAGCCGTTTGAGCTAAGATTTTAAAATTATTCACATAATGAAAACCTATACTTTGTTTCAGGCGAGTTCCCCATTCAAATGCGTGTAACAGTGAGAAACGCATTGTCTTGGCGAAATAAAGCGTTTTTGAACAACTTCATATAAATCGCTGTAACTTTTGATAGAAGACTCAGACAAACATGTTTATGGCTTTATCTTATAGAACTCAATATCCCCGTGCTGGGCAAACAGGTTTTGCAGCCGTTTGAGCTAAGATTTTAAAATTATTCACATAATGAAAACCTATACTTTGTTTCAGGCGAGTTTCCCATTCAAATGCATGTAACAGTGAGAAACACACTGTCTTGGCGAAATAAAGCGTTTTTGTACAACTTCATATAAATCGCTGTAACCTTTGATAGAAGACTCAGACAAACATGTTTATGGCTTTATCTTATAGAACTCAATATCCCCGTGCTAGGAAAACAGGTTTTGAAGCCGTTTGAGCTAAGATTTTAAAATTATTCACATAATGAAAACCTATACTTTGTGTCTCAGGCGAGTTTCCCATTCAAATGCATGTAACAGTGAGAAACACACAGTCTTGGCGAAATAAAGCGTTTTTGTACAACTTCATATAAATCGCTGTAACTTTTGATAGAAGACTCAGACAAACATGTTTATGGCTTTATCTTATAGAACTCAATATCCCCGTGCTGGGCAAACAGGTTCTGCAGCCGTTTGAGCTAAGATTTTAAAATTATTCACATAATGAAAACCTATACTTTGTGTCTCAGGCGAGTTTCCCATTCAAATGCATGTAACAGTGAGAAACGCACTGTCTTGGCGAAATAAAGCGTTTTTGTACAACTTCATATAAATCGCTGTAACTTTTGATAGAAGACTCAGACAAACATGTTTATGGCTTTATCTTATAGAACTCAATATCCCCGTGCTGGGCAAACAGAACAGGTTTTGCAGCCGTTTGAGCTAAGATTTTAAAATTATTCACATAATGAAAACCTATACTTTGTTTCAGGCGAGTTTCCCATTCAAATGCATGTAACAGTGAGAAACGCATTGTCTTGGCGAAATAAAGCGTTTTTGAACAACTTCATATAAATCGCTGTAACTTTTGATAGAAGACTCAGACAAACATGTTTATGGCTTTATCTTATAGAACTCAATATCCCCGTGCTGGGCAAACAGGTTTTGCAGCCGTTTGAGCTAAGATTTTAAAATTATTCACATAATGAAAACCTATACTTTGTTTCAGGCGAGTTTCCCATTCAAATGCATGTAACAGTGAGAAACGCATTGTCTTGGCGAAATAAAGCGTTTTTGAACAACTTCATATAAATCGCTGTAACTTTTGATAGAAGACTCAGACAAACATGTTTATGGCTTTATCTTATAGAACTCAATATCCCCGTGCTGGGCAAACAGAACAGGTTTTGCAGCCGTTTGAGCTAAGATTTTAAAATTATTCACATAATGAAAACCTATACTTTGTTTCAGGCGAGTTTCCCATTCAAATGCATGTAACAGTGAGAAACGCATTGTCTTGGCGAAATAAAGCGTTTTTGAACAACTTCATATAAATCGCTGTAACTTTTGATAGAAGACTCAGACAAACATGTTTATGGCTTTATCTTATAGAACTCAATATCCCCGTGCTGGGCAAACAGGTTCTGCAGCCGTTTGAGCTAAGATTTTAAAATTATTCACATAATGAAAACCTATACTTTGTTTCAGGCGAGTTTCCCATTCAAATGCGTGTAACAGTGAGAAACGCATTGTCTTGGCGAAATAAAGCGTTTTTGAACAACTTCATATAAATCGCTGTAACTTTTGATAGAAGACTCAGACAAACATGTTTATGGCTTTATCTTATAGAACTCAATATCCCCGTGCTGGGCAAACAGAACAGGTTTTGCAGCCGTTTGAGCTAAGATTTTAAAATTATTCACATAATGAAAACCTATACTTTGTGTCTCAGGCGAGTTTCCCATTCAAATGCATGTAACAGTGAGAAACACACAGTCTTGGCGAAATAAAGCGTTTTTGTACAACTTCATATAAATCGCTGTAACTTTTGATAGAAGACTCAGACAAACATGTTTATGGCTTTATCTTATAGAACTCAATATCCCCGTGCTGGGCAAACAGGTTTTGAAGCCGTTTGAGCTAAGATTTTAAAATTATTCACATAATGAAAACCTATACTTTGTTTCAGGCGAGTTTCCCATTCAAATGCATGTAACAGTGAGAAACGCATTGTCTTGGCGAAATAAAGCGTTTTTGAACAACTTCATATAAATCGCTGTAACTTTTGATAGAAGACTCAGACAAACATGTTTATGGCTTTATCTTATAGAACTCAATATCCCCGTGCTGGGCAAACAGGTTTTGCAGCCGTTTGAGCTAAGATTTTAAAATTATTCACATAATGAAAACCTATACTTTGTTTCAGGCGAGTTTCCCATTCAAATGCATGTAACAGTGAGAAACGCATTGTCTTGGCGAAATAAAGCGTTTTTGAACAACTTCATATAAATCGCTGTAACTTTTGATAGAAGACTCAGACAAACATGTTTATGGCTTTATCTTATAGAACTCAATATCCCCGTGCTGGGCAAACAGGTTTTGCAGCCGTTTGAGCTAAGATTTTAAAATTATTCACATAATGAAAACCTATACTTTGTTTCAGGCGAGTTTCCCATTCAAATGCATGTAACAGTGAGAAACACACTGTCTTGGCGAAATAAAGCGTTTTTGTACAACTTCATATAAATCGCTGTAACCTTTGATAGAAGACTCAGACAAACATGTTTATGGCTTTATCTTATAGAACTCAATATCCCCGTGCTAGGAAAACAGGTTTTGAAGCCGTTTGAGCTAAGATTTTAAAATTATTCACATAATGAAAACCTATACTTTGTTTCAGGCGAGTTTCCCATTCAAATGCGTGTAACAGTGAGAAACGCATTGTCTTGGTGAAATAAAGCGTTTTTGAACAACTTCATATAAATCGCTGTAACTTTTGATAGAAGACTCAGACAAACATGTTTATGGCTTTATCTTATAGAACTCAATATCCCCGTGCTGGGCAAACAGAACAGGTTTTGCAGCCGTTTGAGCTAAGATTTTAAAATTATTCACATAATGAAAACCTATACTTTGTTTCAGGCGAGTTTCCCATTCAAATGCATGTAACAGTGAGAAACGCATTGTCTTGGCGAAATAAAGCGTTTTTGAACAACTTCATATAAATCGCTGTAACTTTTGATAGAAGACTCAGACAAACATGTTTATGGCTTTATCTTATAGAACTCAATATCCCCGTGCTGGGCAAACAGAACAGGTTTTGCAGCCGTTTGATCTAAGATTTTAAAATTATTCACATAATGAAAACCTATACTTTGTTTCAGGCGAGTTTCCCATTCAAATGCATGTAACAGTGAGAAACGCACTGTCTTGGCGAAATAAAGCGTTTTTGTACAACTTCATATAAATAGCTGTAACTTTTGATAGAAGACTCAGACAAACATGTTTATGGCTTTATCTTATAGAACTCAATATCCCCGTGCTGGGCAAACAGGTTTTGCAGCCGTTTGAGCTAAGATTTTAAAATTATTCACATAATGAAAACCTATACTTTGTTTCAGGCGAGTTCCCCATTCAAATGCATGTAACAGTGAGAAACGCATTGTCTTGGCGAAATAAAGCGTTTTTGAACAACTTCATATAAATCGCTGTAACTTTTGATAGAAGACTCAGACAAACATGTTTATGGCTTTATCTTATAGAACTCAATATCCCCGTGCTGGGCAAACAGAACAGGTTTTGCAGCCGTTTGATCTAAGATTTTAAAATTATTCACATAATGAAAACCTATACTTTGTTTCAGGCGAGTTTCCCATTCAAATGCATGTAACAGTGAGAAACGCACTGTCTTGGCGAAATAAAGCGTTTTTGTACAACTTCATATAAATAGCTGTAACTTTTGATAGAAGACTCAGACAAACATGTTTATGGCTTTATCTTATAGAACTCAATATCCCCGTGCTGGGCAAACAGGTTTTGCAGCCGTTTGAGCTAAGATTTTAAAATTATTCACATAATGAAAACCTATACTTTGTTTCAGGCGAGTTCCCCATTCAAATGCATGTAACAGTGAGAAACGCATTGTCTTGGCGAAATAAAGCGTTTTTGAACAACTTCATATAAATCGCTGTAACTTTTGATAGAAGACTCAGACAAACATGTTTATGGCTTTATCTTATAGAACTCAATATCCCCGTGCTGGGCAAACAGGTTTTGCAGCCGTTTGATCTAAGATTTTAAAATTATTCACATAATGAAAACCTATACTTTGTTTCAGGCGAGTTTCCCATTCAAATGCGTGTAACAGTGAGAAACGCATTGTCTTGGCGAAATAAAGCGTTTTTGTACAACTTCATATAAATAGCTGTAACTTTTGATAGAAGACTCAGACAAACATGTTTATGGCTTTATCTTATAGAACTCAATATCCCCGTGCTGGGCAAACAGAACAGGTTTTGCAGCCGTTTGAGCTAAGATTTTAAAATTATTCACATAATGAAAACCTATACTTTGTTTCAGGCGAGTTCCCCATTCAAATGCATGTAACAGTGAGAAACGCATTGTCTTGGCGAAATAAAGCGTTTTTGAACAACTTCATATAAATCGCTGTAACTTTTGATAGAAGACTCAGACAAACATGTTTATGGCTTTATCTTATAGAACTCAATATCCCCGTGCTGGGCAAACAGGTTTTGCAGCCGTTTGAGCTAAGATTTTAAAATTATTCACATAATGAAAACCTATACTTTGTTTCAGGCGAGTTTCCCATTCAAATGCATGTAACAGTGAGAAACGCACTGTCTTGGCGAAATAAAGCGTTTTTGTACAACTTCATATAAATCGCTGTAACTTTTGATAGAAGACTCAGACAAACATGTTTATGGCTTTATCTTATAGAACTCAATATCCCCGTGCTGGGCAAACAGAACAGGTTTTGCAGCCGTTTGAGCTAAGATTTTAAAATTATTCACATAATGAAAACCTATACTTTGTTTCAGGCGAGTTTCCCATTCAAATGCATGTAACAGTGAGAAACGCACTGTCTTGGCGAAATAAAGCGTTTTTGTACAACTTCATATAAATCGCTGTAACTTTTGATAGAAGACTCAGACAAACATGTTTATGGCTTTATCTTATAGAACTCAATATCCCCGTGCTGGGCAAACAGAACAGGTTTTGCAGCCGTTTGAGCTAAGATTTTAAAATTATTCACATAATGAAAACCTATACTTTGTGTCTCAGGCGAGTTTCCCATTCAAATGCATGTAACAGTGAGAAACGCACTGTCTTGGCGAAATAAAGCGTTTTTGTACAACTTCATATAAATCGCTGTAACTTTTGATAGAAGACTCAGACAAACATGTTTATGGCTTTATCTTATAGAACTCAATATCCCCGTGCTGGGCAAACAGGTTTTGCAGCCGTTTGAGCTAAGATTTTAAAATTATTCACATAATGAAAACCTATACTTTGTTTCAGGCGAGTTTCCCATTCAAATGCATGTAACAGTGAGAAACGCATTGTCTTGGCGAAATAAAGCGTTTTTGAACAACTTCATATAAATCGCTGTAACTTTTGATAGAAGACTCAGACAAACATGTTTATGGCTTTATCTTATAGAACTCAATATCCCCATGCTGGGCAAACAGGTTTTGCAGCCGTTTGAGCTAAGATTTTAAAATTATTCACATAATGAAAACCTATACTTTGTTTCAGGCGAGTTTCCCATTCAAATGCGTGTAACAGTGAGAAACGCATTGTCTTGGCGAAATAAAGCGTTTTTGTACAACTTCATATAAATCGCTGTAACTTTTGATAGAAGACTCAGACAAACATGTTTATGGCTTTATCTTATAGAACTCAATATCCCCGTGCTGGGCAAACAGAACAGGTTTTGCAGCCGTTTGAGCTAAGATTTTAAAATTATTCACATAATGAAAACCTATACTTTGTTTCAGGCGAGTTCCCCATTCAAATGCATGTAACAGTGAGAAACGCATTGTCTTGGCGAAATAAAGCGTTTTTGAACAACTTCATATAAATCGCTGTAACTTTTGATAGAAGACTCAGACAAACATGTTTATGGCTTTATCTTATAGAACTCAATATCCCCGTGCTGGACAAACAGGTTTTGCAGCCGTTTGAGCTAAGATTTTAAAATTATTCACATAATGAAAACCTATACTTTGTTTCAGGCGAGTTTCCCATTCAAATGCGTGTAACAGTGAGAAACGCATTGTCTTGGCGAAATAAAGCGTTTTTGAACAACTTCATATAAATCGCTGTAACTTTTGATAGAAGACTCAGACAAACATGTTTATGGCTTTATCTTATAGAACTCAATATCCCCGTGCTGGGCAAACAGAACAGGTTTTGCAGCCGTTTGAGCTAAGATTTTAAAATTATTCACATAATGAAAACCTATACTTTGTTTCAGGCGAGTTCCCCATTCAAATGCATGTAACAGTGAGAAACGCATTGTCTTGGCGAAATAAAGCGTTTTTGAACAACTTCATATAAATCGCTGTAACTTTTGATAGAAGACTCAGACAAACATGTTTATGGCTTTATCTTATAGAACTCAATATCCCCGTGCTGGGCAAACAGAACAGGTTTTGCAGCCGTTTGAGCTAAGATTTTAAAATTATTCACATAATGAAAACCTATACTTTGTTTCAGGCGAGTTTCCCATTCAAATGCATGTAACAGTGAGAAACGCATTGTCTTGGCGAAATAAAGCGTTTTTGAACAACTTCATATAAATCGCTGTAACTTTTGATAGAAGACTCAGACAAACATGTTTATGGCTTTATCTTATAGAACTCAATATCCCCATGCTGGGCAAACAGGTTTTGCAGCCGTTTGAGCTAAGATTTTAAAATTATTCACATAATGAAAACCTATACTTTGTTTCAGGCGAGTTTCCCATTCAAATGCATGTAACAGTGAGAAACACACTGTCTTGGCGAAATAAAGCGTTTTTGTACAACTTCATATAAATCGCTGTAACCTTTGATAGAAGACTCAGACAAACATGTTTATGGCTTTATCTTATAGAACTCAATATCCCCGTGCTAGGAAAACAGGTTTTGCAGCCGTTTGAGCTAAGATTTTAAAATTATTCACATAATGAAAACCTATACTTTGTTTCAGGCGAGTTTCCCATTCAAATGCGTGTAACAGTGAGAAACGCATTGTCTTGGCGAAATAAAGCGTTTTTGAACAACTTCATATAAATCGCTGTAACTTTTGATAGAAGACTCAGACAAACATGTTTATGGCTTTATCTTATAGAACTCAATATCCCCGTGCTGGGCAAACAGAACAGGTTTTGCAGCCGTTTGAGCTAAGATTTTAAAATTATTCACATAATGAAAACCTATACTTTGTTTCAGGCGAGTTTCCCATTCAAATGCGTGTAACAGTGAGAAACGCATTGTCTTGGCGAAATAAAGCGTTTTTGAACAACTTCATATAAATCGCTGTAACTTTTGATAGAAGACTCAGACAAACATGTTTATGGCTTTATCTTATAGAACTCAATATCCCCGTGCTGGGCAAACAGAACAGGTTTTGCAGCCGTTTGAGCTAAGATTTTAAAATTATTCACATAATGAAAACCTATACTTTGTTTCAGGCGAGTTTCCCATTCAAATGCATGTAACAGTGAGAAACGCATTGTCTTGGCGAAATAAAGCGTTTTTGAACAACTTCATATAAATCGCTGTAACTTTTGATAGAAGACTCAGACAAACATGTTTATGGCTTTATCTTATAGAACTCAATATCCCCGTGCTGGACAAACAGGTTTTGCAGCCGTTTGAGCTAAGATTTTAAAATTATTCACATAATGAAAACCTATACTTTGTGTCTCAGGCGAGTTTCCCATTCAAATGCATGTAACAGTGAGAAACACACTGTCTTGGCGAAATAAAGCGTTTTTGTACAACTTCATATAAATCGCTGTAACCTTTGATAGAAGACTCAGACAAACATGTTTATGGCTTTATCTTATAGAACTCAATATCCCCGTGCTAGGAAAACAGGTTTTGCAGCCGTTTGAGCTAAGATTTTAAAATTATTCACATAATGAAAACCTATACTTTGTTTCAGGCGAGTTCCCCATTCAAATGCATGTAACAGTGAGAAACGCATTGTCTTGGCGAAATAAAGCGTTTTTGAACAACTTCATATAAATCGCTGTAACTTTTGATAGAAGACTCAGACAAACATGTTTATGGCTTTATCTTATAGAACTCAATATCCCCGTGCTGGGCAAACAGAACAGGTTTTGCAGCCGTTTGATCTAAGATTTTAAAATTATTCACATAATGAAAACCTATACTTTGTTTCAGGCGAGTTTCCCATTCAAATGCATGTAACAGTGAGAAACGCACTGTCTTGGCGAAATAAAGCGTTTTTGTACAACTTCATATAAATAGCTGTAACTTTTGATAGAAGACTCAGACAAACATGTTTATGGCTTTATCTTATAGAACTCAATATCCCCGTGCTGGGCAAACAGGTTTTGCAGCCGTTTGAGCTAAGATTTTAAAATTATTCACATAATGAAAACCTATACTTTGTTTCAGGCGAGTTTCCCATTCAAATGCGTGTAACAGTGAGAAACGCATTGTCTTGGCGAAATAAAGCGTTTTTGAACAACTTCATATAAATCGCTGTAACTTTTGATAGAAGACTCAGACAAACATGTTTATGGCTTTATCTTATAGAACTCAATATCCCCGTGCTGGGCAAACAGAACAGGTTTTGCAGCCGTTTGAGCTAAGATTTTAAAATTATTCACATAATGAAAACCTATACTTTGTTTCAGGCGAGTTCCCCATTCAAATGCATGTAACAGTGAGAAACGCATTGTCTTGGCGAAATAAAGCGTTTTTGAACAACTTCATATAAATCGCTGTAACTTTTGATAGAAGACTCAGACAAACATGTTTATGGCTTTATCTTATAGAACTCAATATCCCCGTGCTGGGCAAACAGGTTTTGCAGCCGTTTGAGCTAAGATTTTAAAATTATTCACATAATGAAAACCTATACTTTGTTTCAGGCGAGTTTCCCATTCAAATGCATGTAACAGTGAGAAACGCACTGTCTTGGCGAAATAAAGCGTTTTTGTACAACTTCATATAAATCGCTGTAACTTTTGATAGAAGACTCAGACAAACATGTTTATGGCTTTATCTTATAGAACTCAATATCCCCGTGCTGGGCAAACAGAACAGGTTTTGCAGCCGTTTGAGCTAAGATTTTAAAATTATTCACATAATGAAAACCTATACTTTGTGTCTCAGGCGAGTTTCCCATTCAAATGCATGTAACAGTGAGAAACGCACTGTCTTGGCGAAATAAAGCGTTTTTGTACAACTTCATATAAATCGCTGTAACTTTTGATAGAAGACTCAGACAAACATGTTTATGGCTTTATCTTATAGAACTCAATATCCCCGTGCTGGGCAAACAGGTTTTGCAGCCGTTTGAGCTAAGATTTTAAAATTATTCACATAATGAAAACCTATACTTTGTTTCAGGCGAGTTTCCCATTCAAATGCATGTAACAGTGAGAAACGCATTGTCTTGGCGAAATAAAGCGTTTTTGAACAACTTCATATAAATCGCTGTAACTTTTGATAGAAGACTCAGACAAACATGTTTATGGCTTTATCTTATAGAACTCAATATCCCCATGCTGGGCAAACAGGTTTTGCAGCCGTTTGAGCTAAGATTTTAAAATTATTCACATAATGAAAACCTATACTTTGTTTCAGGCGAGTTTCCCATTCAAATGCATGTAACAGTGAGAAACACACTGTCTTGGCGAAATAAAGCGTTTTTGTACAACTTCATATAAATCGCTGTAACCTTTGATAGAAGACTCAGACAAACATGTTTATGGCTTTATCTTATAGAACTCAATATCCCCGTGCTAGGAAAACAGGTTTTGCAGCCGTTTGAGCTAAGATTTTAAAATTATTCACATAATGAAAACCTATACTTTGTTTCAGGCGAGTTTCCCATTCAAATGCGTGTAACAGTGAGAAACGCATTGTCTTGGCGAAATAAAGCGTTTTTGAACAACTTCATATAAATCGCTGTAACTTTTGATAGAAGACTCAGACAAACATGTTTATGGCTTTATCTTATAGAACTCAATATCCCCGTGCTGGGCAAACAGAACAGGTTTTGCAGCCGTTTGAGCTAAGATTTTAAAATTATTCACATAATGAAAACCTATACTTTGTTTCAGGCGAGTTTCCCATTCAAATGCGTGTAACAGTGAGAAACGCATTGTCTTGGCGAAATAAAGCGTTTTTGAACAACTTCATATAAATCGCTGTAACTTTTGATAGAAGACTCAGACAAACATGTTTATGGCTTTATCTTATAGAACTCAATATCCCCGTGCTGGGCAAACAGAACAGGTTTTGCAGCCGTTTGAGCTAAGATTTTAAAATTATTCACATAATGAAAACCTATACTTTGTTTCAGGCGAGTTTCCCATTCAAATGCATGTAACAGTGAGAAACGCATTGTCTTGGCGAAATAAAGCGTTTTTGAACAACTTCATATAAATCGCTGTAACTTTTGATAGAAGACTCAGACAAACATGTTTATGGCTTTATCTTATAGAACTCAATATCCCCGTGCTGGACAAACAGGTTTTGCAGCCGTTTGAGCTAAGATTTTAAAATTATTCACATAATGAAAACCTATACTTTGTGTCTCAGGCGAGTTTCCCATTCAAATGCATGTAACAGTGAGAAACACACTGTCTTGGCGAAATAAAGCGTTTTTGTACAACTTCATATAAATCGCTGTAACCTTTGATAGAAGACTCAGACAAACATGTTTATGGCTTTATCTTATAGAACTCAATATCCCCGTGCTAGGAAAACAGGTTTTGCAGCCGTTTGAGCTAAGATTTTAAAATTATTCACATAATGAAAACCTATACTTTGTTTCAGGCGAGTTCCCCATTCAAATGCATGTAACAGTGAGAAACGCATTGTCTTGGCGAAATAAAGCGTTTTTGAACAACTTCATATAAATCGCTGTAACTTTTGATAGAAGACTCAGACAAACATGTTTATGGCTTTATCTTATAGAACTCAATATCCCCGTGCTGGGCAAACAGAACAGGTTTTGCAGCCGTTTGATCTAAGATTTTAAAATTATTCACATAATGAAAACCTATACTTTGTTTCAGGCGAGTTTCCCATTCAAATGCATGTAACAGTGAGAAACGCACTGTCTTGGCGAAATAAAGCGTTTTTGTACAACTTCATATAAATAGCTGTAACTTTTGATAGAAGACTCAGACAAACATGTTTATGGCTTTATCTTATAGAACTCAATATCCCCGTGCTGGGCAAACAGGTTTTGCAGCCGTTTGAGCTAAGATTTTAAAATTATTCACATAATGAAAACCTATACTTTGTTTCAGGCGAGTTCCCCATTCAAATGCATGTAACAGTGAGAAACGCATTGTCTTGGCGAAATAAAGCGTTTTTGAACAACTTCATATAAATCGCTGTAACTTTTGATAGAAGACTCAGACAAACATGTTTATGGCTTTATCTTATAGAACTCAATATCCCCGTGCTGGGCAAACAGAACAGGTTTTGCAGCCGTTTGATCTAAGATTTTAAAATTATTCACATAATGAAAACCTATACTTTGTTTCAGGCGAGTTTCCCATTCAAATGCATGTAACAGTGAGAAACGCACTGTCTTGGCGAAATAAAGCGTTTTTGTACAACTTCATATAAATAGCTGTAACTTTTGATAGAAGACTCAGACAAACATGTTTATGGCTTTATCTTATAGAACTCAATATCCCCGTGCTGGGCAAACAGGTTTTGCAGCCGTTTGAGCTAAGATTTTAAAATTATTCACATAATGAAAACCTATACTTTGTTTCAGGCGAGTTTCCCATTCAAATGCGTGTAACAGTGAGAAACGCATTGTCTTGGCGAAATAAAGCGTTTTTGAACAACTTCATATAAATCGCTGTAACTTTTGATAGAAGACTCAGACAAACATGTTTATGGCTTTATCTTATAGAACTCAATATCCCCGTGCTGGGCAAACAGGTTTTGCAGCCGTTTGAGCTAAGATTTTAAAATTATTCACATAATGAAAACCTATACTTTGTTTCAGGCGAGTTTCCCATTCAAATGCATGTAACAGTGAGAAACGCATTGTCTTGGCGAAATAAAGCGTTTTTGAACAACTTCATATAAATCGCTGTAACTTTTGATAGAAGACTCAGACAAACATGTTTATGGCTTTATCTTATAGAACTCAATATCCCCATGCTGGGCAAACAGGTTTTGCAGCCGTTTGAGCTAAGATTTTAAAATTATTCACATAATGAAAACCTATACTTTGTTTCAGGCGAGTTTCCCATTCAAATGCATGTAACAGTGAGAAACACACTGTCTTGGCGAAATAAAGCGTTTTTGTACAACTTCATATAAATCGCTGTAACCTTTGATAGAAGACTCAGACAAACATGTTTATGGCTTTATCTTATAGAACTCAATATCCCCGTGCTAGGAAAACAGGTTTTGCAGCCGTTTGAGCTAAGATTTTAAAATTATTCACATAATGAAAACCTATACTTTGTTTCAGGCGAGTTTCCCATTCAAATGCGTGTAACAGTGAGAAACGCATTGTCTTGGCGAAATAAAGCGTTTTTGAACAACTTCATATAAATCGCTGTAACTTTTGATAGAAGACTCAGACAAACATGTTTATGGCTTTATCTTATAGAACTCAATATCCCCGTGCTGGGCAAACAGAACAGGTTTTGCAGCCGTTTGAGCTAAGATTTTAAAATTATTCACATAATGAAAACCTATACTTTGTTTCAGGCGAGTTTCCCATTCAAATGCGTGTAACAGTGAGAAACGCATTGTCTTGGCGAAATAAAGCGTTTTTGAACAACTTCATATAAATCGCTGTAACTTTTGATAGAAGACTCAGACAAACATGTTTATGGCTTTATCTTATAGAACTCAATATCCCCGTGCTGGGCAAACAGAACAGGTTTTGCAGCCGTTTGAGCTAAGATTTTAAAATTATTCACATAATGAAAACCTATACTTTGTTTCAGGCGAGTTTCCCATTCAAATGCATGTAACAGTGAGAAACGCATTGTCTTGGCGAAATAAAGCGTTTTTGAACAACTTCATATAAATCGCTGTAACTTTTGATAGAAGACTCAGACAAACATGTTTATGGCTTTATCTTATAGAACTCAATATCCCCGTGCTGGACAAACAGGTTTTGCAGCCGTTTGAGCTAAGATTTTAAAATTATTCACATAATGAAAACCTATACTTTGTGTCTCAGGCGAGTTTCCCATTCAAATGCATGTAACAGTGAGAAACACACTGTCTTGGCGAAATAAAGCGTTTTTGTACAACTTCATATAAATCGCTGTAACCTTTGATAGAAGACTCAGACAAACATGTTTATGGCTTTATCTTATAGAACTCAATATCCCCGTGCTAGGAAAACAGGTTTTGCAGCCGTTTGAGCTAAGATTTTAAAATTATTCACATAATGAAAACCTATACTTTGTTTCAGGCGAGTTCCCCATTCAAATGCATGTAACAGTGAGAAACGCATTGTCTTGGCGAAATAAAGCGTTTTTGAACAACTTCATATAAATCGCTGTAACTTTTGATAGAAGACTCAGACAAACATGTTTATGGCTTTATCTTATAGAACTCAATATCCCCGTGCTGGGCAAACAGAACAGGTTTTGCAGCCGTTTGATCTAAGATTTTAAAATTATTCACATAATGAAAACCTATACTTTGTTTCAGGCGAGTTTCCCATTCAAATGCATGTAACAGTGAGAAACGCACTGTCTTGGCGAAATAAAGCGTTTTTGTACAACTTCATATAAATAGCTGTAACTTTTGATAGAAGACTCAGACAAACATGTTTATGGCTTTATCTTATAGAACTCAATATCCCCGTGCTGGGCAAACAGGTTTTGCAGCCGTTTGAGCTAAGATTTTAAAATTATTCACATAATGAAAACCTATACTTTGTTTCAGGCGAGTTCCCCATTCAAATGCATGTAACAGTGAGAAACGCATTGTCTTGGCGAAATAAAGCGTTTTTGAACAACTTCATATAAATCGCTGTAACTTTTGATAGAAGACTCAGACAAACATGTTTATGGCTTTATCTTATAGAACTCAATATCCCCGTGCTGGGCAAACAGAACAGGTTTTGCAGCCGTTTGATCTAAGATTTTAAAATTATTCACATAATGAAAACCTATACTTTGTTTCAGGCGAGTTTCCCATTCAAATGCATGTAACAGTGAGAAACGCACTGTCTTGGCGAAATAAAGCGTTTTTGTACAACTTCATATAAATAGCTGTAACTTTTGATAGAAGACTCAGACAAACATGTTTATGGCTTTATCTTATAGAACTCAATATCCCCGTGCTGGGCAAACAGGTTTTGCAGCCGTTTGAGCTAAGATTTTAAAATTATTCACATAATGAAAACCTATACTTTGTTTCAGGCGAGTTTCCCATTCAAATGCGTGTAACAGTGAGAAACGCATTGTCTTGGCGAAATAAAGCGTTTTTGAACAACTTCATATAAATCGCTGTAACTTTTGATAGAAGACTCAGACAAACATGTTTATGGCTTTATCTTATAGAACTCAATATCCCCGTGCTGGGCAAACAGAACAGGTTTTGCAGCCGTTTGAGCTAAGATTTTAAAATTATTCACATAATGAAAACCTATACTTTGTTTCAGGCGAGTTCCCCATTCAAATGCATGTAACAGTGAGAAACGCATTGTCTTGGCGAAATAAAGCGTTTTTGAACAACTTCATATAAATCGCTGTAACTTTTGATAGAAGACTCAGACAAACATGTTTATGGCTTTATCTTATAGAACTCAATATCCCCGTGCTGGGCAAACAGGTTTTGCAGCCGTTTGAGCTAAGATTTTAAAATTATTCACATAATGAAAACCTATACTTTGTTTCAGGCGAGTTTCCCATTCAAATGCATGTAACAGTGAGAAACGCACTGTCTTGGCGAAATAAAGCGTTTTTGTACAACTTCATATAAATCGCTGTAACTTTTGATAGAAGACTCAGACAAACATGTTTATGGCTTTATCTTATAGAACTCAATATCCCCGTGCTGGGCAAACAGAACAGGTTTTGCAGCCGTTTGAGCTAAGATTTTAAAATTATTCACATAATGAAAACCTATACTTTGTGTCTCAGGCGAGTTTCCCATTCAAATGCATGTAACAGTGAGAAACGCACTGTCTTGGCGAAATAAAGCGTTTTTGTACAACTTCATATAAATCGCTGTAACTTTTGATAGAAGACTCAGACAAACATGTTTATGGCTTTATCTTATAGAACTCAATATCCCCGTGCTGGGCAAACAGGTTTTGCAGCCGTTTGAGCTAAGATTTTAAAATTATTCACATAATGAAAACCTATACTTTGTTTCAGGCGAGTTTCCCATTCAAATGCATGTAACAGTGAGAAACGCATTGTCTTGGCGAAATAAAGCGTTTTTGAACAACTTCATATAAATCGCTGTAACTTTTGATAGAAGACTCAGACAAACATGTTTATGGCTTTATCTTATAGAACTCAATATCCCCATGCTGGGCAAACAGGTTTTGCAGCCGTTTGAGCTAAGATTTTAAAATTATTCACATAATGAAAACCTATACTTTGTTTCAGGCGAGTTTCCCATTCAAATGCATGTAACAGTGAGAAACACACTGTCTTGGCGAAATAAAGCGTTTTTGTACAACTTCATATAAATCGCTGTAACCTTTGATAGAAGACTCAGACAAACATGTTTATGGCTTTATCTTATAGAACTCAATATCCCCGTGCTAGGAAAACAGGTTTTGCAGCCGTTTGAGCTAAGATTTTAAAATTATTCACATAATGAAAACCTATACTTTGTTTCAGGCGAGTTTCCCATTCAAATGCGTGTAACAGTGAGAAACGCATTGTCTTGGCGAAATAAAGCGTTTTTGAACAACTTCATATAAATCGCTGTAACTTTTGATAGAAGACTCAGACAAACATGTTTATGGCTTTATCTTATAGAACTCAATATCCCCGTGCTGGGCAAACAGAACAGGTTTTGCAGCCGTTTGAGCTAAGATTTTAAAATTATTCACATAATGAAAACCTATACTTTGTTTCAGGCGAGTTTCCCATTCAAATGCGTGTAACAGTGAGAAACGCATTGTCTTGGCGAAATAAAGCGTTTTTGAACAACTTCATATAAATCGCTGTAACTTTTGATAGAAGACTCAGACAAACATGTTTATGGCTTTATCTTATAGAACTCAATATCCCCGTGCTGGGCAAACAGAACAGGTTTTGCAGCCGTTTGAGCTAAGATTTTAAAATTATTCACATAATGAAAACCTATACTTTGTTTCAGGCGAGTTTCCCATTCAAATGCATGTAACAGTGAGAAACGCATTGTCTTGGCGAAATAAAGCGTTTTTGAACAACTTCATATAAATCGCTGTAACTTTTGATAGAAGACTCAGACAAACATGTTTATGGCTTTATCTTATAGAACTCAATATCCCCGTGCTGGACAAACAGGTTTTGCAGCCGTTTGAGCTAAGATTTTAAAATTATTCACATAATGAAAACCTATACTTTGTGTCTCAGGCGAGTTTCCCATTCAAATGCATGTAACAGTGAGAAACACACTGTCTTGGCGAAATAAAGCGTTTTTGTACAACTTCATATAAATCGCTGTAACCTTTGATAGAAGACTCAGACAAACATGTTTATGGCTTTATCTTATAGAACTCAATATCCCCGTGCTAGGAAAACAGGTTTTGCAGCCGTTTGAGCTAAGATTTTAAAATTATTCACATAATGAAAACCTATACTTTGTTTCAGGCGAGTTCCCCATTCAAATGCATGTAACAGTGAGAAACGCATTGTCTTGGCGAAATAAAGCGTTTTTGAACAACTTCATATAAATCGCTGTAACTTTTGATAGAAGACTCAGACAAACATGTTTATGGCTTTATCTTATAGAACTCAATATCCCCGTGCTGGGCAAACAGAACAGGTTTTGCAGCCGTTTGATCTAAGATTTTAAAATTATTCACATAATGAAAACCTATACTTTGTTTCAGGCGAGTTTCCCATTCAAATGCATGTAACAGTGAGAAACGCACTGTCTTGGCGAAATAAAGCGTTTTTGTACAACTTCATATAAATAGCTGTAACTTTTGATAGAAGACTCAGACAAACATGTTTATGGCTTTATCTTATAGAACTCAATATCCCCGTGCTGGGCAAACAGGTTTTGCAGCCGTTTGAGCTAAGATTTTAAAATTATTCACATAATGAAAACCTATACTTTGTTTCAGGCGAGTTCCCCATTCAAATGCATGTAACAGTGAGAAACGCATTGTCTTGGCGAAATAAAGCGTTTTTGAACAACTTCATATAAATCGCTGTAACTTTTGATAGAAGACTCAGACAAACATGTTTATGGCTTTATCTTATAGAACTCAATATCCCCGTGCTGGGCAAACAGAACAGGTTTTGCAGCCGTTTGATCTAAGATTTTAAAATTATTCACATAATGAAAACCTATACTTTGTTTCAGGCGAGTTTCCCATTCAAATGCATGTAACAGTGAGAAACGCACTGTCTTGGCGAAATAAAGCGTTTTTGTACAACTTCATATAAATAGCTGTAACTTTTGATAGAAGACTCAGACAAACATGTTTATGGCTTTATCTTATAGAACTCAATATCCCCGTGCTGGGCAAACAGGTTTTGCAGCCGTTTGAGCTAAGATTTTAAAATTATTCACATAATGAAAACCTATACTTTGTTTCAGGCGAGTTTCCCATTCAAATGCGTGTAACAGTGAGAAACGCATTGTCTTGGCGAAATAAAGCGTTTTTGAACAACTTCATATAAATCGCTGTAACTTTTGATAGAAGACTCAGACAAACATGTTTATGGCTTTATCTTATAGAACTCAATATCCCCGTGCTGGGCAAACAGAACAGGTTTTGCAGCCGTTTGAGCTAAGATTTTTAAATTATTCACATAATGAAAACCTATACTTTGTTTCAGGCGAGTTCCCCATTCAAATGCATGTAACAGTGAGAAACGCATTGTCTTGGCGAAATAAAGCGTTTTTGAACAACTTCATATAAATCGCTGTAACTTTTGATAGAAGACTCAGACAAACATGTTTATGGCTTTATCTTATAGAACTCAATATCCCCGTGCTGGGCAAACAGGTTTTGCAGCCGTTTGAGCTAAGATTTTAAAATTATTCACATAATGAAAACCTATACTTTGTTTCAGGCGAGTTTCCCATTCAAATGCATGTAACAGTGAGAAACGCACTGTCTTGGCGAAATAAAGCGTTTTTGTACAACTTCATATAAATCGCTGTAACTTTTGATAGAAGACTCAGACAAACATGTTTATGGCTTTATCTTATAGAACTCAATATCCCCGTGCTGGGCAAACAGAACAGGTTTTGCAGCCGTTTGAGCTAAGATTTTAAAATTATTCACATAATGAAAACCTATACTTTGTGTCTCAGGCGAGTTTCCCATTCAAATGCATGTAACAGTGAGAAACGCACTGTCTTGGCGAAAGAAAGCGTTTTTGTACAACTTCATATAAATCGCTGTAACTTTTGATAGAAGACTCAGACAAACATGTTTATGGCTTTATCTTATAGAACTCAATATCCCCGTGCTGGGCAAACAGAACAGGTTTTGCAGCCGTTTGAGCTAAGATTTTAAAATTATTCACATAATGAAAACCTATACTTTGTTTCAGGCGAGTTTCCCATTCAAATGCATGTAACAGTGAGAAACGCATTGTCTTGGCGAAATAAAGCGTTTTTGAACAACTTCATATAAATCGCTGTAACTTTTGATAGAAGACTCAGACAAACATGTTTATGGCTTTATCTTATAGAACTCAATATCCCCGTGCTGGGCAAACAGAACAGGTTTTGCAGCCGTTTGAGCTAAGATTTTAAAATTATTCACATAATGAAAACCTATACTTTGTTTCAGGCGAGTTTCCCATTCAAATGCATGTAACAGTGAGAAACGCATTGTCTTGGCGAAATAAAGCGTTTTTGAACAACTTCATATAAATCGCTGTAACTTTTGATAGAAGACTCAGACAAACATGTTTATGGCTTTATCTTATAGAACTCAATATCCCCGTGCTGGACAAACAGGTTTTGCAGCCGTTTGAGCTAAGATTTTAAAATTATGCACATAATGAAAACCTATACTTTGTTTCAGGCGAGTTTCCCATTCAAATGCATGTAACAGTGAGAAACACACTGTCTTGGCGAAATAAAGCGTTTTTGTACAACTTCATATAAATCGCTGTAACCTTTGATAGAAGACTCAGACAAACATGTTTATGGCTTTATCTTATAGAACTCAATATCCCCGTGCTAGGAAAACAGGTTTTGCAGCCGTTTGAGCTAAGATTTTAAAATTATTCACATAATGAAAACCTATACTTTGTTTCAGGCGAGTTTCCCATTCAAATGCGTGTAACAGTGAGAAACGCATTGTCTTGGCGAAATAAAGCGTTTTTGAACAACTTCATATAAATCGCTGTAACTTTTGATAGAAGACTCAGACAAACATGTTTATGGCTTTATCTTATAGAACTCAATATCCCCGTGCTGGGCAAACAGAACAGGTTTTGCAGCCGTTTGAGCTAAGATTTTAAAATTATTCACATAATGAAAACCTATACTTTGTTTCAGGCGAGTTTCCCATTCAAATGCGTGTAACAGTGAGAAACGCATTGTCTTGGCGAAATAAAGCGTTTTTGAACAACTTCATATAAATCGCTGTAACTTTTGATAGAAGACTCAGACAAACATGTTTATGGCTTTATCTTATAGAACTCAATATCCCCGTGCTGGGCAAACAGGTTTTGCAGCCGTTTGAGCTAAGATTTTAAAATTATTCACATAATGAAAACCTATACTTTGTTTCAGGCGAGTTTCCCATTCAAATGCATGTAACAGTGAGAAACGCACTGTCTTGGCGAAATAAAGCGTTTTTGAACAACTTCATATAAATCGCTGTAACTTTTGATAGAAGACTCAGACAAACATGTTTATGGCTTTATCTTATAGAACTCAATATCCCCGTGCTGGGCAAACAGGTTCTGCAGCCGTTTGAGCTAAGATTTTAAAATTATTCACATAATGAAAACCTATACTTTGTTTCAGGCGAGTTCCCCATTCAAATGCATGTAACAGTGAGAAACGCATTGTCTTGGCGAAATAAAGCGTTTTTGAACAACTTCATATAAATCGCTGTAACTTTTGATAGAAGACTCAGACAAACATGTTTATGGCTTTATCTTATAGAACTCAATATCCCCGTGCTGGGCAAACAGAACAGGTTTTGCAGCCGTTTGATCTAAGATTTTAAAATTATTCACATAATGAAAACCTATACTTTGTTTCAGGCGAGTTTCCCATTCAAATGCATGTAACAGTGAGAAACGCACTGTCTTGGCGAAATAAAGCGTTTTTGTACAACTTCATATAAATAGCTGTAACTTTTGATAGAAGACTCAGACAAACATGTTTATGGCTTTATCTTATAGAACTCAATATCCCCGTGCTGGGCAAACAGAACAGGTTTTGCAGCCGTTTGAGCTAAGATTTTAAAATTATTCACATAATGAAAACCTATACTTTGTGTCTCAGGCGAGTTTCCCATTCAAATGCATGTAACAGTGAGAAACGCACTGTCTTGGCGAAATAAAGCGTTTTTGTACAACTTCATATAAATCGCTGTAACTTTTGATAGAAGACTCAGACAAACATGTTTATGGTTTTATCTTATAGAACTCAATATCCCCGTGCTGGGCAAACAGAACAGGTTTTGCAGCCGTTTGAGCTAAGATTTTAAAATTATTCACATAATGAAAACCTATACTTTGTTTCAGGCGAGTTTCCCATTCGAATGCATGTAACAGTGAGAAACGCATTGTCTTGGCGAAATAAAGCGTTTTTGAACAACTTCATATAAATCGCTGTAACTTTTGATAGAAGACTCAGACAAACATGTTTATGGCTTTATCTTATAGAACTCAATATCCCCGTGCTGGGCAAACAGAACAGGTTTTGCAGCCGTTTGAGCTAAGATTTTAAAATTATTCACATAATGAAAACCTATACTTTGTTTCAGGCGAGTTTCCCATTCAAATGCATGTAACAGTGAGAAACGCATTGTCTTGGCGAAATAAAGCGTTTTTGAACAACTTCATATAAATGGCTGTAACTTTTGATAGAAGACTCAGACAAACATGTTTATGGCTTTATCTTATAGAACTCAATATCCCCGTGCTGGGCAAACAGGTTTTGCAGCCGTTTGAGCTAAGATTTTAAAATTATTCACATAATGAAAACCTATACTTTGTTTCAGACGAGTTTCCCATTCAAATGCATGTTACAGTGAGAAACACACAGTCTTGGCTAAATAAAGCGTTTTTGTACAACTTCATATAAATCGCTGTAACCTTTGATAGAAGACTCAGACAAACATGTTTATGGCTTTATCTTATAGAACTCAATATCCCCGTGCTGGGCAAACAGAACAGGTTTTGCAGCCGTTTGAGCTAAGATTTTAAAATTATTCACATAATGAAAACCTATACTTTGTTTCAGGCGAGTTTCCCATTCAAATGCATGTAACAGTGAGAAACGCATTGTCTTGGCGAAATAAAGCGTTTTTGAACAACTTCATATAAATCGCTGTAACTTTTGATAGAAGACTCAGACAAACATGTTTATGGCTTTATCTTATAGAACTCAATATCCCCGTGCTGGGCAAACAGAACAGGTTTTGCAGCCGTTTGAGCTAAGATTTTAAAATTATTCACATAATGAAAACCTATACTTTGTTTCAGGCGAGTTTCCCATTCAAATGCGTGTAACAGTGAGAAACGCATTGTCTTGGCGAAATAAAGCGTTTTTGAACAACTTCATATAAATCGCTGTAACTTTTGATAGAAGACTCAGACAAACATGTTTATGGCTTTATCTTATAGAACTCAATATCCCCGTGCTAGGAAAACAGGTTTTGCAGCCGTTTGAGCTAAGATTTTAAAATTATTCACATAATGAAAACCTATACTTTGTTTCAGGCGAGTTTCCCATTCAAATGCGTGTAACAGTGAGAAACGCATTGTCTTGGCGAAATAAAGCGTTTTTGAACAACTTCATATAAATCGCTGTAACTTTTGATAGAAGACTCAGACAAACATGTTTATGGCTTTATCTTATAGAACTCAATATCCCCGTGCTGGGCAAACAGAACAGGTTTTGCAGCCGTTTGAGCTAAGATTTTAAAATTATTCACATAATGAAAACCTATACTTTGTTTCAGGCGAGTTTCCCATTCAAATGCGTGTAACAGTGAGAAACGCATTGTCTTGGCGAAATAAAGCGTTTTTGAACAACTTCATATAAATCGCTGTAACTTTTGATAGAAGACTCAGACAAACATGTTTATGGCTTTATCTTATAGAACTCAATATCCCCGTGCTAGGAAAACAGGTTTTGCAGCCGTTTGAGCTAAGATTTTAAAATTATTCACATAATGAAAACCTATACTTTGTTTCAGGCGAGTTTCCCATTCAAATGCATGTAACAGTGAGAAACGCACTGTCTTGGCAAAATAAAGCGTTTTTGTACAACTTCATAGAAATAGCTGTAACTTTTGATAGAAGACTCAGACAAACATGTTTATGGCCTTATATTATAGAACTCAAGGTCTCCGTGCTGGGAAAACAGGTTTTGCAGCTGTTTGAGCTAAGATTTTAAAATTATTCACATAATGAAAACCTATACTTTGTTTCGGTCGAGTTCCCCATTCAAATGCATGTAACAGTGAGAAACGCACTGTCTTGGCGAAAGAAAGCGTTTTTGTACAACTTCATATGAATAGCTGTAACTTTTGATAGAAGACTCGGATACACATGTTTATGGCTTTATCTTATAGAACTCAAGGTCTCCGTGCTGGGAAAACAGGTTTTGCAGCTGTTTGAGCTAAGATTTCCAAGTTATTCACATAATGAAAACCTATACTTTGTTTCGGTCGAGTTCCCCATTCAAATGCATGTAACAGTGAGAAACGCACTGTCTTGGCGAAAGAAAGCGTTTTTGTACAACTTCATATGAATAGCTGTAACTTTTGATAGAAGACTCGGATACACATGTTTATGGCTTTATCTTATAGAACTCAAGGTTCCCGTGCTGGGAAAACAGGTTTTGCAGCTGTTTGAGCTAAGATTTCCAAGTTATTCACATAATGAAAACCTATACTTTGTTTCGGTCGAGTTCCCCATTCAAATGCATGTAACAGTGAGAAACGCACTGTCTTGGCGAAAGAAAGCGTTTTTGTACAACTTCATATGAATAGCTGTAACTTTTGATAGAAGACTCGGATACACATGTTTATGGCTTTAGCTTATAGAACTCAAGGTTCCCGTGCTGGGAAAACAGAACAGGTTTTGCAGCCGTTTGAGCTAAGATTTTAAAATTATTCACATAATGAAAACCTATACTTTGTTTCAGGCGAGTTTCCCATTCAAATGCATGTTACAGTGAGAAACACACAGTCTTGGCTAAATAAAGCGTTTTTGTACAACTTCATATAAATCGCTGTAACCTTTGATAGAAGACTCAGACAAACATGTTTATGGCTTTATCTTATAGAACTCAATATCCCCGTGCTGGGCAAACAGAACAGGTTTTGCAGCCGTTTGAGCTAAGATTTTAAAATTATTCACATAATGAAAACCTATACTTTGTTTCAGGCGAGTTTCCCATTCAAATGCATGTAACAGTGAGAAACGCATTGTCTTGGCGAAATAAAGCGTTTTTGAACAACTTCATATAAATCGCTGTAACTTTTGATAGAAGACTCAGACAAACATGTTTATGGCTTTATCTTATAGAACTCAATATCCCCGTGCTGGGCAAACAGAACAGGTTTTGCAGCCGTTTGAGCTAAGATTTTAAAATTATTCACATAATGAAAACCTATACTTTGTTTCAGGCGAGTTTCCCATTCAAATGCGTGTAACAGTGAGAAACGCATTGTCTTGGCGAAATAAAGCGTTTTTGAACAACTTCATATAAATCGCTGTAACTTTTGATAGAAGACTCAGACAAACATGTTTATGGCTTTATCTTATAGAACTCAATATCCCCGTGCTAGGAAAACAGGTTTTGCAGCCGTTTGAGCTAAGATTTTAAAATTATTCACATAATGAAAACCTATACTTTGTTTCAGGCGAGTTTCCCATTCAAATGCGTGTAACAGTGAGAAACGCATTGTCTTGGCGAAATAAAGCGTTTTTGAACAACTTCATATAAATCGCTGTAACTTTTGATAGAAGACTCAGACAAACATGTTTATGGCTTTATCTTATAGAACTCAATATCCCCGTGCTGGGCAAACAGAACAGGTTTTGCAGCCGTTTGAGCTAAGATTTTAAAATTATTCACATAATGAAAACCTATACTTTGTTTCAGGCGAGTTTCCCATTCAAATGCATGTAACAGTGAGAAACGCATTGTCTTGGCGAAATAAAGCGTTTTTGAACAACTTCATATAAATCGCTGTAACTTTTGATAGAAGACTCAGACAAACATGTTTATGGCTTTATCTTATAGAACTCAATATCCCCGTGCTGGGCAAACAGAACAGGTTTTGCAGCCGTTTGAGCTAAGATTTTAAAATTATTCACATAATGAAAACCTATACTTTGTTTCAGGCGAGTTTCCCATTCAAATGCGTGTAACAGTGAGAAACGCATTGTCTTGGCGAAATAAAGCGTTTTTGAACAACTTCATATAAATCGCTGTAACTTTTGATAGAAGACTCAGACAAACATGTTTATGGCTTTATCTTATAGAACTCAATATCCCCGTGCTAGGAAAACAGGTTTTGCAGCCGTTTGAGCTAAGATTTTAAAATTATTCACATAATGAAAACCTATACTTTGTTTCAGGCGAGTTTCCCATTCAAATGCGTGTAACAGTGAGAAACGCATTGTCTTGGCGAAATAAAGCGTTTTTGAACAACTTCATATAAATCGCTGTAACTTTTGATAGAAGACTCAGACAAACATGTTTATGGCTTTATCTTATAGAACTCAATATCCCCGTGCTAGGAAAACAGGTTTTGCAGCCGTTTGAGCTAAGATTTTAAAATTATTCACATAATGAAAACCTATACTTTGTTTCAGGCGAGTTTCCCATTCAAATGCGTGTAACAGTGAGAAACGCATTGTCTTGGCGAAATAAAGCGTTTTTGAACAACTTCATATAAATCGCTGTAACTTTTGATAGAAGACTCAGACAAACATGTTTATGGCTTTATCTTATAGAACTCAATATCCCCGTGCTAGGAAAACAGGTTTTGCAGCCGTTTGAGCTAAGATTTTAAAATTATTCACATAATGAAAACCTATACTTTGTTTCAGGCGAGTTTCCCATTCAAATGCGTGTAACAGTGAGAAACGCATTGTCTTGGCGAAATAAAGCGTTTTTGAACAACTTCATATAAATCGCTGTAACTTTTGATAGAAGACTCAGACAAACATGTTTATGGCTTTATCTTATAGAACTCAATATCCCCGTGCTGGGCAAACAGGTTTTGCAGCCGTTTGAGCTAAGATTTTAAAATTATTCACATAATGAAAACCTATACTTTGTTTCAGGCGAGTTTCCCATTCAAATGCGTGTAACAGTGAGAAACGCATTGTCTTGGCGAAATAAAGCGTTTTTGAACAACTTCATATAAATCGCTGTAACTTTTGATAGAAGACTCAGACAAACATGTTTATGGCTTTATCTTATAGAACTCAATATCCCCGTGCTAGGAAAACAGGTTTTGCAGCCGTTTGAGCTAAGATTTTAAAATTATTCACATAATGAAAACCTATACTTTGTTTCAGGCGAGTTTCCCATTCAAATGCATGTAACAGTGAGAAACGCACTGTCTTGGCAAAATAAAGCGTTTTTGTACAACTTCATAGAAATAGCTGTAACTTTTGATAGAAGACTCAGACAAACATGTTTATGGCCTTATATTATAGAACTCAAGGTCTCCGTGCTGGGAAAACAGGTTTTGCAGCTGTTTGAGCTAAGATTTCCAAGTTATTCACATAATGAAAACCTATACTTTGTTTCGGTCGAGTTCCCCATTCAAATGCATGTAACAGTGAGAAACGCACTGTCTTGGCGAAAGAAAGCGTTTTTGTACAACTTCATATGAATAGCTGTAACTTTTGATAGAAGACTCGGATACACATGTTTATGGCTTTATCTTATAGAACTCAAGGTCTCCGTGCTGGGAAAACAGGTTTTGCAGCTGTTTGAGCTAAGATTTCCAAGTTATTCACATAATGAAAACCTATACTTTGTTTCGGTCGAGTTCCCCATTCAAATGCATGTAACAGTGAGAAACGCACTGTCTTGGCGAAAGAAAGCGTTTTTGTACAACTTCATATGAATAGCTGTAACTTTTGATAGAAGACTCGGATACACATGTTTATGGCTTTATCTTATAGAACTCAAGGTCTCCGTGCTGGGAAAACAGGTTTTGCAGCTGTTTGAGCTAAGATTTCCAAGTTATTCACATAATGAAAACCTATACTTTGTTTCGGTCGAGTTCCCCATTCAAATGCATGTAACAGTGAGAAACGCACTGTCTTGGCGAAAGAAAGCGTTTTTGTACAACTTCATATGAATAGCTGTAACTTTTGATAGAAGACTCGGATACACATGTTTATGGCTTTATCTTATAGAACTCAAGGTTCCCGTGCTGGGAAAACAGGTTTTGCAGCTGTTTGAGCTAAGATTTCCAAGTTATTCACATAATGAAAACCTATACTTTGTTTCGGTCGAGTTCCCCATTCAAATGCATGTAACAGTGAGAAACGCATTGTCTTGGCGAAATAAAGCGTTTTTGTACAACTTCATACAAATAGCTGTAACTTTTGATAGAAGACTCAGACAAACATGTTTATGGCTTTATCTTATAGAACTCAATATCCCCGTGCTGGGCAAACAGGTTTTGCAGCCGTTTGAGCTAAGATTTTAAAATTATTCACATAATGAAAACCTATACTTTGTTTCAGGCGAGTTTCCCATTCAAATGCATGTAACAGTGAGAAACGCATTGTCTTGGCGAAATAAAGCGTTTTTGAACAACTTCATATAAATCGCTGTAACTTTTGATAGAAGACTCAGACAAACATGTTTATGGCTTTATCTTATAGAACTCAATATCCCCGTGCTGGGCAAACAGGTTTTGCAGCCGTTTGAGCTAAGATTTTAAAATTATTCACATAATGAAAACCTATACTTTGTTTCAGGCGAGTTTCCCATTCAAATGCATGTAACAGTGAGAAACGCACTGTCTTGGCAAAATAAAGCGTTTTTGTACAACTTCATAGAAATAGCTGTAACTTTTGATAGAAGACTCAGACAAACATGTTTATGGCCTTATATTATAGAACTCAAGGTCTCCGTGCTGGGAAAACAGGTTTTGCAGCTGTTTGAGCTAAGATTTTAAAATTATTCACATAATGAAAACCTATACTTTGTTTCGGTCGAGTTCCCCATTCAAATGCATGTAACAGTGAGAAACGCACTGTCTTGGCGAAAGAAAGCGTTTTTGTACAACTTCATATGAATAGCTGTAACTTTTGATAGAAGACTCGGATACACATGTTTATGGCTTTATCTTATAGAACTCAAGGTCTCCGTGCTGGGAAAACAGGTTTTGCAGCTGTTTGAGCTAAGATTTCCAAGTTATTCACATAATGAAAACCTATACTTTGTTTCGGTCGAGTTCCCCATTCAAATGCATGTAACAGTGAGAAACGCACTGTCTTGGCGAAAGAAAGCGTTTTTGTACAACTTCATATGAATAGCTGTAACTTTTGATAGAAGACTCGGATACACATGTTTATGGCTTTATCTTATAGAACTCAAGGTTCCCGTGCTGGGAAAACAGGTTTTGCAGCTGTTTGAGCTAAGATTTCCAAGTTATTCACATAATGAAAACCTATACTTTGTTTCGGTCGAGTTCCCCATTCAAATGCATGTAACAGTGAGAAACGCACTGTCTTGGCGAAAGAAAGCGTTTTTGTACAACTTCATATGAATAGCTGTAACTTTTGATAGAAGACTCGGATACACATGTTTATGGCTTTATCTTATAGAACTCAAGGTTCCCGTGCTGGGAAAACAGAACAGGTTTTGCAGCCGTTTGAGCTAAGATTTTAAAATTATTCACATAATGAAAACCTATACTTTGTTTCAGGCGAGTTTCCCATTCAAATGCATGTTACAGTGAGAAACACACAGTCTTGGCTAAATAAAGCGTTTTTGTACAACTTCATATAAATCGCTGTAACCTTTGATAGAAGACTCAGACAAACATGTTTATGGCTTTATCTTATAGAACTCAATATCCCCGTGCTGGGCAAACAGAACAGGTTTTGCAGCCGTTTGAGCTAAGATTTTAAAATTATTCACATAATGAAAACCTATACTTTGTTTCAGGCGAGTTTCCCATTCAAATGCATGTAACAGTGAGAAACGCATTGTCTTGGCGAAATAAAGCGTTTTTGAACAACTTCATATAAATCGCTGTAACTTTTGATAGAAGACTCAGACAAACATGTTTATGGCTTTATCTTATAGAACTCAATATCCCCGTGCTGGGCAAACAGAACAGGTTTTGCAGCCGTTTGAGCTAAGATTTTAAAATTATTCACATAATGAAAACCTATACTTTGTTTCAGGCGAGTTTCCCATTCAAATGCGTGTAACAGTGAGAAACGCATTGTCTTGGCGAAATAAAGCGTTTTTGAACAACTTCATATAAATCGCTGTAACTTTTGATAGAAGACTCAGACAAACATGTTTATGGCTTTATCTTATAGAACTCAATATCCCCGTGCTAGGAAAACAGGTTTTGCAGCCGTTTGAGCTAAGATTTTAAAATTATTCACATAATGAAAACCTATACTTTGTTTCAGGCGAGTTTCCCATTCAAATGCGTGTAACAGTGAGAAACGCATTGTCTTGGCGAAATAAAGCGTTTTTGAACAACTTCATATAAATCGCTGTAACTTTTGATAGAAGACTCAGACAAACATGTTTATGGCTTTATCTTATAGAACTCAATATCCCCGTGCTGGGCAAACAGAACAGGTTTTGCAGCCGTTTGAGCTAAGATTTTAAAATTATTCACATAATGAAAACCTATACTTTGTTTCAGGCGAGTTTCCCATTCAAATGCATGTAACAGTGAGAAACGCATTGTCTTGGCGAAATAAAGCGTTTTTGAACAACTTCATATAAATCGCTGTAACTTTTGATAGAAGACTCAGACAAACATGTTTATGGCTTTATCTTATAGAACTCAATATCCCCGTGCTGGGCAAACAGAACAGGTTTTGCAGCCGTTTGAGCTAAGATTTTAAAATTATTCACATAATGAAAACCTATACTTTGTTTCAGGCGAGTTTCCCATTCAAATGCGTGTAACAGTGAGAAACGCATTGTCTTGGCGAAATAAAGCGTTTTTGAACAACTTCATATAAATCGCTGTAACTTTTGATAGAAGACTCAGACAAACATGTTTATGGCTTTATCTTATAGAACTCAATATCCCCGTGCTAGGAAAACAGGTTTTGCAGCCGTTTGAGCTAAGATTTTAAAATTATTCACATAATGAAAACCTATACTTTGTTTCAGGCGAGTTTCCCATTCAAATGCATGTAACAGTGAGAAACGCATTGTCTTGGCGAAATAAAGCGTTTTTGAACAACTTCATATAAATCGCTGTAACTTTTGATAGAAGACTCAGACAAACATGTTTATGGCTTTATCTTATAGAACTCAATATCCCCGTGCTGGGCAAACAGAACAGGTTTTGCAGCCGTTTGAGCTAAGATTTTAAAATTATTCACATAATGAAAACCTATACTTTGTTTCAGGCGAGTTTCCCATTCAAATGCGTGTAACAGTGAGAAACGCATTGTCTTGGCGAAATAAAGCGTTTTTGAACAACTTCATATAAATCGCTGTAACTTTTGATAGAAGACTCAGACAAACATGTTTATGGCTTTATCTTATAGAACTCAATATCCCCGTGCTAGGAAAACAGGTTTTGCAGCCGTTTGAGCTAAGATTTTAAAATTATTCACATAATGAAAACCTATACTTTGTTTCAGGCGAGTTTCCCATTCAAATGCGTGTAACAGTGAGAAACGCATTGTCTTGGCGAAATAAAGCGTTTTTGAACAACTTCATATAAATCGCTGTAACTTTTGATAGAAGACTCAGACAAACATGTTTATGGCTTTATCTTATAGAACTCAATATCCCCGTGCTGGGCAAACAGGTTTTGCAGCCGTTTGAGCTAAGATTTTAAAATTATTCACATAATGAAAACCTATACTTTGTTTCAGGCGAGTTTCCCATTCAAATGCGTGTAACAGTGAGAAACGCATTGTCTTGGCGAAATAAAGCGTTTTTGAACAACTTCATATAAATCGCTGTAACTTTTGATAGAAGACTCAGACAAACATGTTTATGGCTTTATCTTATAGAACTCAATATCCCCGTGCTAGGAAAACAGGTTTTGCAGCCGTTTGAGCTAAGATTTTAAAATTATTCACATAATGAAAACCTATACTTTGTTTCAGGCGAGTTTCCCATTCAAATGCATGTAACAGTGAGAAACGCACTGTCTTGGCAAAATAAAGCGTTTTTGTACAACTTCATAGAAATAGCTGTAACTTTTGATAGAAGACTCAGACAAACATGTTTATGACCTTATATTATAGAACTCAAGGTCTCCGTGCTGGGAAAACAGGTTTTGCAGCTGTTTGAGCTAAGATTTCCAAGTTATTCACATAATGAAAACCTATACTTTGTTTCGGTCGAGTTCCCCATTCAAATGCATGTAACAGTGAGAAACGCACTGTCTTGGCGAAAGAAAGCGTTTTTGTACAACTTCATATGAATAGCTGTAACTTTTGATAGAAGACTCGGATACACATGTTTATGGCTTTATCTTATAGAACTCAAGGTCTCCGTGCTGGGAAAACAGGTTTTGCAGCTGTTTGAGCTAAGATTTCCAAGTTATTCACATAATGAAAACCTATACTTTGTTTCGGTCGAGTTCCCCATTCAAATGCATGTAACAGTGAGAAACGCACTGTCTTGGCGAAAGAAAGCGTTTTTGTACAACTTCATATGAATAGCTGTAACTTTTGATAGAAGACTCGGATACACATGTTTATGGCTTTATCTTATAGAACTCAAGGTTCCCGTGCTGGGAAAACAGGTTTTGCAGCTGTTTGAGCTAAGATTTCCAAGTTATTCACATAATGAAAACCTATACTTTGTTTCGGTCGAGTTCCCCATTCAAATGCATGTAACAGTGAGAAACGCATTGTCTTGGCGAAATAAAGCGTTTTTGTACAACTTCATACAAATAGCTGTAACTTTTGATAGAAGACTCAGACAAACATGTTTATGGCTTTATCTTATAGAACTCAATATCCCCGTGCTGGGCAAACAGGTTCTGCAGCCGTTTGAGCTAAGATTTCCAAGTTATTCACATAATGAAAACCTATACTTTGTTTCAGGCGAGTTTCCCATTCAAATGCATGTAACAGTGAGAAACGCATTGTCTTGGCGAAATAAAGCGTTTTTGAACAACTTCATATAAATCGCTGTAACTTTTGATAGAAGACTCAGACAAACATGTTTATGGCTTTATCTTATAGAACTCAATATCCCCGTGCTGGGCAAACAGGTTTTGCAGCCGTTTGAGCTAAGATTTTAAAATTATTCACATAATGAAAACCTATACTTTGTTTCAGGCGAGTTTCCCATTCAAATGCATGTAACAGTGAGAAACGCACTGTCTTGGCGAAATAAAGCGTTTTTGTACAACTTCATATAAATCGGTGTAACTTTTGATAGAAGACTCAGACAAACATGTTTATGGCTTTATCTTATAGAACTCAAGGTTCCCGTGCTGGGAAAACAGGTTTTGCAGCTGTTTGAGCTAAGATTTCCAAGTTATTCACATAATGAAAACCTATACTTTGTTTCGGTCGAGTTCCCCATTCAAATGCATGTAACAGTGAGAAACGCACTGTCTTGGCGAAAGAAAGCGTTTTTGTACAACTTCATAGAAATAGCTGTAACTTTTGATAGAAGACTCGGATACACATGTTTATGGCTTTATCTTATAGAACTCAAGGTTCCCGTGCTGGGAAAACAGGTTTTGCAGCTGTTTGAGCTAAGATTTCCAAGTTATTCACATAATGAAAACCTATACTTTGTTTCGGTCGAGTTCCCCATTCAAATGCATGTAACAGTGAGAAACGCACTGTCTTGGCGAAAGAAAGCGTTTTTGTACAACTTCATATGAATAGCTGTAACTTTTGATAGAAGACTCGGATACACATGTTTATGGCTTTATCTTATAGAACTCAAGGTCTCCGTGCTGGGAAAACAGGTTTTGCAGCTGTTTGAGCTAAGATTTCCAAGTTATTCACATAATGAAAACCTATACTTTGTTTCGGTCGAGTTCCCCATTCAAATGCATGTAACAGTGAGAAACGCACTGTCTTGGCGAAAGAAAGCGTTTTTGTACAACTTCATATGAATAGCTGTAACTTTTGATAGAAGACTCGGATACACATGTTTATGGCTTTATCTTATAGAACTCAATATCCCCGTGCTGGGCAAACAGGTTCTGCAGCCGTTTGAGCTAAGATTTTAAAATTATTCACATAATGAAAACCTATACTTTGTGTCTCAGGCGAGTTTCCCATTCAAATGCATGTAACAGTGAGAAACACACAGTCTTGGCGAAATAAAGCGTTTTTGTACAACTTCATATAAATCGCTGTAACTTTTGATAGAAGACTCAGACAAACATGTTTATGGCTTTATCTTATAGAACTCAATATCCCCGTGCTGGGCAAACAGGTTTTGCAGCCGTTTGAGCTAAGATTTTAAAATTATTCACATAATGAAAACCTATACTTTGTTTCAGGCGAGTTTCCCATTCAAATGCATGTAACAGTGAGAAAGGCACTGTCTTGGCGAAATAAAGCGTTTTTGTACAACTTCATATAAATCGCTGTAACTTTTGATAGAAGACTCAGACAAACATGTTTATGGCTTTATCTTATAGAACTCAATATCCCCGTGCTGGGCAAACAGGTTCTGCAGCTGTTTGAACTAAGATTTCCAAGTTATTCACATAATGAAAACCTATACTTTGTTTCAGGCGAGTTTCCCATTCAAATGCATGTAACAGTGAGAAACGCATTGTCTTGGCGAAATAAAGCGTTTTTGAACAACTTCATATAAATCGCTGTAACTTTTGATAGAAGACTCAGACAAACATGTTTATGGCTTTATCTTATAGAACTCAATATCCCCGTGCTGGGCAAACAGGTTCTGTAGCTGTTTGAACTAAGATTTCCAAGTTATTCACATAATGAAAACCTATACTTTGTTTCAGGCGAGTTCCCCATTCAAATGCATGTAACAGTGAGAAACGCATTGTCTTGGCGAAATAAAGCGTTTTTGTACAACTTCATATAAATAGCTGTAACTTTTGATAGAAGACTCAGACAAACATGTTTATGGCTTTATATTATAGAACTCAAGGTCTCCGTGCTGGGAAAACAGGTTTTGCAGCTGTTTGAGCTAAGATTTCCAAGTTATTCACATAATGAAAACCTATACTTTGTTTCGGTCGACTTCCCCATTCAAATGCATGTAACAGTGAGAAATGCACTGTCTTGGCGAAAGAAAGCTATTTTGTACAACTTCATATGAATAGCTGTAACTTTTGATAGAAGACTCGGATACACATGTTTATGGCTTTATCTTATAGAACTCAAGGTTCCCGTACTGGGAAAACAGGTTTTGCAGCTGTTTGAGCTAAGATTTCCAAGTTATTCACATAATGAAAACCTATACTTTGTTTCGGTCGACTTCCCCATTCAAATGCATGTAACAGTGAGAAACGCACTGTCTTGGCGAAAGAAAGCGTTTTTGTACAACTTCATATAAATAGCTGTAACTTTTGATAGAAGACTCATACAAACATGTTTATGGCTTTATATTATAGAACTCAAGGTCTCTGTGCTGGGAAAAAAGGTTTTGCAGCTGTTTGAGCTAAGATTTCCAAGTTATTCACATAATGAAAACTTATACTTTGTTTCGGTCGAGTTCCCCATTCAAATGCATGTAACAGTGAGAAACGCACTGTCTTGGCGAAAGAAAGCTATTTTGTACAACTTCATATGAATAGCTGTAACTTTTGATAGAAGACTCGGATACACATGTTTATGGCTTTATCTTATAGAACTCAAGGTTCCCGTGCTGGGAAAACAGGTTTTGCAGCTGTTTGAGCTAAGATTTCCAAGTTATTCACATAATGAAAACTTATACTTTGTTTCGGTCGAGTTCCCCATTCAAATGCATGTAACAGTGAGAAACGCACTGTCTTGGCGAAAGAAAGCGTTTTTGTACAACTTCATATAAATAGCTGTAACTTTTGATAGAAGACTCAGACAAACATGTTTATGGCTTTATATTATAGAACTCAAGGTCTCCGTGCTGGGAAAACAGGTTTTGCAGCTGTTTGAGCTAAGATTTCCAAGTTATTCACATAATGAAAACCTATACTTTGTTTCGGTCGACTTCCCCATTCAAATGCATGTAACAGTGAGAAACGCACTGTCTTGGCGAAAGAAAGCGTTTTTGTACAACTTCATATAAATAGCTGTAACTTTTGATAGAAGACTCAGACAAACATGTTTATGGCTTTATATTATAGAACTCAAGGTCTCCGTGCTGGGAAAACAGGTTTTGCAGCTGTTTGAGCTAAGATTTCCAAGTTATTCACATAATGAAAACCTATACTTTGTTTCGGTCGAGTTCCCCATTCAAATGCATGTAACAGTGAGAAACGCACTGTCTTGGCGAAAGAAAGCGTTTTTGTACAACTTCATATGAATAGCTGTAACTTTTGATAGAAGACTCGGATACACATGTTTATGGCTTTATCTTATAGAACTCAAGGTTCCCGTGCTGGGAAAACAGGTTTTGCAGCTGTTTGAGCTAAGATTTCCAAGTTATTCACATAATGAAAACCTATACTTTGTTTCGGTCGAGTTCCCCATTCAAATGCATGTAACAGTGAGAAACGCACTGTCTTGGCGAAAGAAAGCTATTTTGTACAACTTCATATGAATAGCTGTAACTTTTGATAGAAGACTCGGACAAACATGTTTATGGCTTTATCTTATAGAACTCAAGGTTCCCGTGCTGGGAAAACAGGTTTTGCAGCTGTTTGAGCTAAGATTTCCAAGTTATTCACATAATGAAAACCTATACTTTGTTTCGGTCGACTTCCCCATTCAAATGCATGTAACAGTGAGAAACGCACTGTCTTGGCGAAAGAAAGCTATTTTGTACAAGTTCATATGAATAGCTGTAACTTTTGATAGAAGACTCGGATACACATGTTTATGGCTTTATCTTATAGAACTCAAGGTCTCCGTGCTGGGAAAACAGGTTTTGCAGCTGTTTGAGCTAAGATTTCCAAGTTATTCACATAATGAAAACCTATACTTTGTTTCGGTCGACTTCCCCATTCAAATGCATGTAACAGTGAGAAACGCACTGTCTTGGCGAAAGAAAGCGTTTTTGTACAACTTCATATAAATAGCTGTAACTTTTGATAGAAGACTCAGACAAACATGTTTATGGCTTTATATTATAGAACTCAAGGTCTCCGTGCTGGGAAAACAGGTTTTGCAGCTGTTTGAGCTAAGATTTCTAAGTTATTCACATAATGAAAACCTATACTTTGTTTCGGTCGAGTTCCCCATTCAAATGCATGTAACAGTGAGAAACGCACTGTCTTGGCGAAAGAAAGCGTTTTTGTACAACTTCATATAAATAGCTGTAACTTTTGATAGAAGACTCGGATACACAGATTTATGGATTTATTTTATAGAACTCAAGGTTCCCGTTCTGGGAAAACAGGTTTTGCAGCTGTTTGAGCTAAGATTTCCAAGTTATTCACATAATGAAAACCTATACTTTGTTTCGGTCGAGTTCCCCATTCAAATGCATGTAACAGTGAGAAACGCACTGTCTTGGCGAAAGAAAGCGTTTTTGTACAACTTCATATAAATAGCTGTAACTTTTGATAGAAGACTCAGACAAACATGTTTATGGCTTTATATTATAGAACTCAAGGTCTCCGTGCTGGGAAAACAGGTTTTGCAGCTGTTTGAGCTAAGATTTCCAAGTTATTCACATAATGAAAACCTATACTTTGTTTCGGTCGAGTTCCCCATTCAAATGCATGTAACAGTGAGAAACGCACTGTCTTGGCGAAAGAAAGCGTTTTTGTACAACTTCATATAAATAGCTGTAACTTTTGATAGAAGACTCAGACAAACATGTTTATGGCTTTATATTATAGAACTCAAGGTCTCCGTGCTGGGAAAACAGGTTTTGCAGCTGTTTGAGCTAAGATTTCCAAGTTATTCACATAATGAAAACTTATACTTTGTTTCGGTCGACTTCCCCATTCAAATGCATGTAACAGTGAGAAACGCACTGTCTTGGCGAAAGAAAGCGTTTTTGTACAACTTCATATAAATAGCTGTAACTTTTGATAGAAGACTCAGACAAACATGTTTATGGCTTTATATTATAGAACTCAAGGTCTCCGTGCTGGGAAAACAGGTTTTGCAGCTGTTTGAGCTAAGATTTCCAAGTTATTCACATAATGAAAACCTATACTTTGTTTCGGTCGACTTCCCCATTCAAATGCATGTAACAGTGAGAAACGCACTGTCTTGGCGAAAGAAAGCGTTTTTGTACAACTTCATATAAATAGCTGTAACTTTTGATAGAAGACTCAGACAAACATGTTTATGGCTTTATATTATAGAACTCAAGGTCTCCGTGCTGGGAAAACAGGTTTTGCAGCTGTTTGAGCTAAGATTTCCAAGTTATTCACATAATGAAAACTTATACTTTGTTTCGGTCGACTTCCCCATTCAAATGCATGTAACAGTGAGAAACGCACTGTCTTGGCGAAAGAAAGCGTTTTTGTACAACTTCATATAAATAGCTGTAACTTTTGATAGAAGACTCAGACAAACATGTTTATGGCTTTATATTATAGAACTCAAGGTCTCCGTGCTGGGAAAACAGGTTTTGCAGCTGTTTGAGCTAAGATTTCCAAGTTATTCACATAATGAAAACCTATACTTTGTTTCGGTCGACTTCCCCATTCAAATGCATGTAACAGTGAGAAACGCACTGTCTTGGCGGAAGAAAGCGTTTTTGTACAACTTCATATAAATAGCTGTAACTTTTGAAAGAAGACTCAGACAAACATGTTTATGGCTTTATCTTATAGAACTCAAGGTTCCCGTGCTGGGAAAACGGGTTTTGCAGCTGTTTGAGCTAAGATTTCCAAGTTATTCACATAATGAAAACCTATACTTTGTTTCGGTCGAGTTCCCCATTCAAATGCATGTAACAGTGAGAAACGCACTGTCTTGGCGAAAGAAAGCTATTTTGTACAACTTCATATGAATAGCTGTAACTTTTGATAGAAGACTCGGATAAACATGTTTATGGCTTTATCTTATAGAACTCAAGGTTCCCGTGCTGGAAAAACAGGTTTTGCAGCTGTTTGAGCTAAGATTTCCAAGTTATTCACATAATGAAAACCTATACTTTGTTTCGGTCGACTTCCCCATTCAAATGCATGTAACAGTGAGAAACGCACTGTCTTGGCGAAAGAAAGCGTTTTTGTACAACTTCATATAAATAGCTGTAACTTTTGATAGAAGACTCAGACAAACATGTTTATGGCTTTATATTATAGAACTCAAGGTCTCCGTGCTGGGAAAACAGGTTTTGCAGCTGTTTGAGCTAAGATTTCCAAGTTATTCACATAATGAAAACTTATACTTTGTTTCGGTCGACTTCCCCATTCAAATGCATGTAACAGTGAGAAACGCACTGTCTTGGCGAAAGAAAGCTATTTTGTACAACTTCATATGAATAGCTGTAACTTTTGATAGAAGACTCGGATACACATGTTTATGGCTTTATCTTATAGAACTCAAGGTTCCCGTGCTGGGAAAACAGGTTTTGCAGCTGTTTGAGCTAAGATTTCCAAGTTATTCACATAATGAAAACTTATACTTTGTTTCGGTCGAGTTCCCCATTCAAATGCATGTAACAGTGAGAAACGCACTGTCTTGGCGAAAGAAAGCGTTTTTGTACAACTTCATATAAATAGCTGTAACTTTTGATAGAAGACTCAGACAAACATGTTTATGGCTTTATATTATAGAACTCAAGGTCTCCGTGCTGGGAAAACAGGTTTTGCAGCTGTTTGAGCTAAGATTTCTAAGTTATTCACATAATGAAAACCTATACTTTGTTTCGGTCGACTTCCCCATTCAAATGCATGTAACAGTGAGAAATGCACTGTCTTGGCGAAAGAAAGCTATTTTGTACAACTTCATATGAATAGCTGTAACTTTTGATAGAAGACTCGGATACACATGTTTATGGCTTTATCTTATAGAACTCAAGGTTCCCGTGCTGGGAAAACAGGTTTTGCAGCTGTTTGAGCTAAGATTTCCAAGTTATTCACATAATGAAAACCTATACTTTGTTTCGGTCGAGTTCCCCATTCAAATGCATGTAACAGTGAGAAACGCACTGTCTTGGCGAAAGAAAGCGTTTTTGTACAACTTCATATGAATAGCTGTAACTTTCGATAGAAGACTTGGATACACATGTTTATGGCTTTATCTTATAGAACTCAAGGTTCCCGTGCTGGGAAAACGGGTTTTGCAGCTGTTTGAGCTAAGATTTCCAAGTTATTCACATAATGAAAACTTATACTTTGTTTCGGTCGAGTTCCCCATTCAAATGCATGTAACAGTGAGAAACGCACTGTCTTGGCGAAAGTAAGCTATTTTGTACAACTTCATATGAATAGCTGTAACTTTTGATAGAAGACTCGGATACACATGTTTATGGCTTTATCTTATAGAACTCAAGGTTCCCGTGCTGGGAAAACAGGTTTTGCAGCTGTTTGAGCTAAGATTTCCAAGTTATTCACACAATGAAAACCTATACTTTGTTTCGGTCGAGTTCCCCATTCAAATGCATGTAACAGTGAGAAACGCACTGTCTTGGCGAAAGAAAGCTATTTTGTACAACTTCATATGAATAGCTGTAACTTTTGATAGAAGACTCGGATAAACATGTTTATGGCTTTATCTTATAGAACTCAAGGTTCCCGTGCTGGGAAAACAGGTTTTGCAGCTGTTTGAGCTAAGATTTCCAAGTTATTCACATAATGAAAACCTATACTTTGTTTCGGTCGACTTCCCCATTCAAATGCATGTAACAGTGAGAAACGCACTGTCTTGGCGAAAGAAAGCGTTTTTGTACAACTTCATATAAATAGCTGTAACTTTTGATAGAAGACTCAGACAAACATGTTTATGGCTTTATATTATAGAACTCAAGGTCTCCGTGCTGGGAAAACAGGTTTTGCAGCTGTTTGAGCTAAGATTTCCAAGTTATTCACATAATGAAAACTTATACTTTGTTTCGGTCGACTTCCCCATTAAAATGCATGTAACAGTGAGAAACGCACTGTCTTGGCGAAAGAAAGCTATTTTGTACAACTTCATATGAATAGCTGTAACTTTTGATAGAAGACTCGGATACACATGTTTATGGCTTTATCTTATAGAACTCAAGGTTCCCGTGCTGGGAAAACAGGTTTTGCAGCTGTTTGAGCTAAGATTTCCAAGTTATTCACATAATGAAAACCTATACTTTGTTTCGGTCGAGTTCCCCATTCAAATGCATGTAACAGTGAGAAACGCACTGTCTTGGCGAAAGAAAGCGTTTTTGTACAACTTCATATAAATAGCTGTAACTTTTGATAGAAGACTCAGACAAACATGTTTATGGCTTTATATTATAGAACTCAAGGTCTCCGTGCTGGGAAAACAGGTTTTGCAGCTGTTTGAGCTAAGATTTCCAAGTTATTCACATAATGAAAACCTATACTTTGTTTCGGTCGACTTCCCCATTCAAATGCATGTAACAGTGAGAAACGCACTGTCTTGGCGAAAGAAAGCGTTTTTGTACAACTTCATATAAATAGCTGTAACTTTTGATAGAAGACTCAGACAAACATGTTTATGGCTTTGTATTATAGAACTCAAGGTCTCCGTGCTGGGAAAACAGGTTTTGCAGCTGTTTGAGCTAAGATTTCTAAGTTATTCACATAATGAAAACCTATACTTTGTTTCGGTCGAGTTCCCCATTCAAATGCATGTAACAGTGAGAAACGCACTGTCTTGGCGAAAGAAAGCGTTTTTGTACAACTTCATATAAATAGCTGTAACTTTTGATAGAAGACTCGGATACACATGTTTATGGCTTTATTTTATAGAACTCACGTTCCCCGTGCTGGGAAAACAGGTTTTGCAGCTGTTTGAGCTAAGATTTCCAAGTTATTCACATAATGAAAACTTATACTTTGTTTCGGTCGAGTTCCCCATTCAAATGCATGTAACAGTGAGAAACGCACTGTCTTGGCGAAAGAAAGCTATTTTGTACAACTTCATATGAATAGCTGTAACTTTTGATAGAAGACTCAGACAAACATGTTTATGGCTTTATATTATAGAACTCAAGGTCTCCGTGCTGGGAAAACAGGTTTTGCAGCTGTTTGAGCTAAGATTTCTAAGTTATTCACATAATGAAAACCTATACTTTGTTTCGGTCGACTTCCCCATTCAAATGCATGTAACAGTGAGAAACGCACTGTCTTGGCGAAAGAAAGCGTTTTTGTACAACTTCATATGAATAGCTGTAACTTTTGATAGAAGACTCGGATACACATGTTTATGGCTTTATCTTATAGAACTCAAGGTCTCCGTGCTGGGAAAACAGGTTTTGCAGCTGTTTGAGCTAAGATTTCTAAGTTATTCACATAATGAAAACCTATACTTTGTTTCGGTCGAGTTCCCCATTCAAATGCATGTAACAGTGAGAAACGCACTGTCTTGGCGAAAGAAAGCGTTTTTGTACAACTTCATATAAATAGCTGTAACTTTTGATAGAAGACTCAGACAAACATGTTTATGGCTTTATATTATAGAACTCAAGGTCTCCGTGCTGGGAAAACAGGTTTTGCAGCTGTTTGAGCTAAGATTTCCAAGTTATTCACATAATGAAAACTTATACTTTGTTTCGGTCGACTTCCCCATTCAAATGCATGTAACAGTGAGAAACGCACTGTCTTGGCGAAAGAAAGCTATTTTGTACAACTTCATATGAATAGCTGTAACTTTTGATAGAAGACTCGGATACACATGTTTATGGCTTTATCTTATAGAACTCAAGGTTCCCGTGCTGGGAAAACAGGTTTTGCAGCTGTTTGAGCTAAGATTTCCAAGTTATTCACATAATGAAAACCTATACTTTGTTTCGGTCGAGTTCCCCATTCAAATGCATGTAACAGTGAGAAACGCACTGTCTTGGCGAAAGAAAGCGTTTTTGTACAACTTCATATAAATAGCTGTAACTTTTGATAGAAGACTCAGACAAACATGTTTATGGCTTTATATTATAGAACTCAAGGTCTCCGTGCTGGGAAAACGGGTTTTGCAGCTGTTTGAGCTAAGATTTCCAAGTTATTCACATAATGAAAACCTATACTTTGTTTCGGTCGAGTTCCCCATTCAAATGCATGTAACAGTGAGAAACGCACTGTCTTGGCGAAAGAAAGCGTTTTTGTACAACTTCATATAAATAGCTGTAACTTTTGATAGAAGACTCAGACAAACATGTTTATGGCTTTATATTATAGAACTCAAGGTCTCCGTGCTGGGAAAACGGGTTTTGCAGCTGTTTGAGCTAAGATTTCCAAGTTATTCACATAATGAAAACTTATACTTTGTTTCGGTCGAGTTCCCCATTCAAATGCATGTAACAGTGAGAAACGCACTGTCTTGGCGAAAGTAAGCTATTTTGTACAACTTCATATGAATAGCTGTAACTTTTGATAGAAGACTCGGATACACATGTTTATGGCTTTATCTTATAGAACTCAAGGTTCCCGTGCTGGGAAAACAGGTTTTGCAGCTGTTTGAGCTAAGATTTCCAAGTTATTCACATAATGAAAACCTATACTTTGTTTCGGTCGAGTTCCCCATTCAAATGCATGTAACAGTGAGAAACGCACTGTCTTGGCGAAAGAAAGCTATTTTGTACAAGTTCATATGAATAGCTGTAACTTTTGATAGAAGACTCGGATACACATGTTTATGGCTTTATCTTATAGAACTCAAGGTCTCCGTGCTGGGAAAACAGGTTTTGCAGCTGTTTGAGCTAAGATTTCCAAGTTATTCACATAATGAAAACCTATACTTTGTTTCGGTCGAGTTCCCCATTCAAATGCATGTAACAGTGAGAAACGCACTGTCTTGGCGAAAGAAAGCGTTTTTGTACAACTTCATATGAATAGCTGTAACTTTTGATAGAAGACTCGGATACACATGTTTATGGCTTTATCTTATAGAACTCAAGGTTCCCGTGCTGGGAAAACAGGTTTTGCAGCTGTTTGAGCTAAGATTTCCAAGTTATTCACATAATGAAAACCTATACTTTGTTTCGGTCGACTTCCCCATTCAAATGCATGTAACAGTGAGAAACGCACTGTCTTGGCGAAAGAAAGCGTTTTTGTACAACTTCATATAAATAGCTGTAACTTTTGATAGAAGACTCAGACAAACATGTTTATGGCTTTATATTATAGAACTCAAGGTCTCCGTGCTGGGAAAACAGGTTTTGCAGCTGTTTGAGCTAAGATTTCCAAGTTATTCACATAATGAAAACTTATACTTTGTTTCGGTCGACTTCCCCATTAAAATGCATGTAACAGTGAGAAACGCACTGTCTTGGCGAAAGAAAGCTATTTTGTACAACTTCATATGAATAGCTGTAACTTTTGATAGAAGACTCGGATACACATGTTTATGGCTTTATCTTATAGAACTCAAGGTTCCCGTGCTGGGAAAACAGGTTTTGCAGCTGTTTGAGCTAAGATTTCCAAGTTATTCACATAATGAAAACCTATACTTTGTTTCGGTCGAGTTCCCCATTCAAATGCATGTAACAGTGAGAAACGCACTGTCTTGGCGAAAGAAAGCGTTTTTGTACAACTTCATATAAATAGCTGTAACTTTTGATAGAAGACTCAGACAAACATGTTTATGGCTTTATATTATAGAACTCAAGGTCTCCGTGCTGGGAAAACAGGTTTTGCAGCTGTTTGAGCTAAGATTTCCAAGTTATTCACATAATGAAAACCTATACTTTGTTTCGGTCGACTTCCCCATTCAAATGCATGTAACAGTGAGAAACGCACTGTCTTGGCGAAAGAAAGCGTTTTTGTACAACTTCATATAAATAGCTGTAACTTTTGATAGAAGACTCGGATACACAGATTTATGGATTTATTTTATAGAACTCAAGGTTCCCGTTCTGGGAAAACAGGTTTTGCAGCTGTTTGAGCTAAGATTTCCAAGTTATTCACATAATGAAAACCTATACTTTGTTTCGGTCGAGTTCCCCATTCAAATGCATGTAACAGTGAGAAACGCACTGTCTTGGCGAAAGAAAGCGTTTTTGTACAACTTCATATAAATAGCTGTAACTTTTGATAGAAGACTCAGACAAACATGTTTATGGCTTTATATTATAGAACTCAAGGTCTCCGTGCTGGGAAAACAGGTTTTGCAGCTGTTTGAGCTAAGATTTCCAAGTTATTCACATAATGAAAACCTATACTTTGTTTCGGTCGAGTTCCCCATTCAAATGCATGTAACAGTGAGAAACGCACTGTCTTGGCGAAAGAAAGCGTTTTTGTACAACTTCATATGAATAGCTGTAACTTTTGATAGAAGACTCGGATACACATGTTTATGGCTTTATCTTATAGAACTCAAGGTTCCCGTGCTGGGAAAACAGGTTTTGCAGCTGTTTGAGCTAAGATTTCCAAGTTATTCACATAATGAAAACCTATACTTTGTTTCGGTCGAGTTCCCCATTCAAATGCATGTAACAGTGAGAAACGCACTGTCTTGGCGAAAGAAAGCTATTTTGTACAACTTCATATGAATAGCTGTAACTTTTGATAGAAGACTCGGATAAACATGTTTATGGCTTTATCTTATAGAACTCAAGGTTCCCGTGCTGGGAAAACAGGTTTTGCAGCTGTTTGAGCTAAGATTTCCAAGTTATTCACATAATGAAAACCTATACTTTGTTTCGGTCGACTTCCCCATTCAAATGCATGTAACAGTGAGAAACGCACTGTCTTGGCGAAAGAAAGCTATTTTGTACAAGTTCATATGAATAGCTGTAACTTTTGATAGAAGACTCGGATACACATGTTTATGGCTTTATATTATAGAACTCAAGGTCTCCGTGCTGGGAAAACAGGTTTTGCAGCTGTTTGAGCTAAGATTTCCAAGTTATTCACATAATGAAAACCTATACTTTGTTTCGGTCGAGTTCCCCATTCAAATGCATGTAACAGTGAGAAACGCACTGTCTTGGCGAAAGAAAGCGTTTTTGTACAACTTCATATGAATAGCTGTAACTTTTGATAGAAGACTCGGATACACATGTTTATGGCTTTATCTTATAGAACTCAAGGTTCCCGTGCTGGGAAAACAGGTTTTGCAGCTGTTTGAGCTAAGATTTCCAAGTTATTCACATAATGAAAACCTATACTTTGTTTCGGTCGAGTTCCCCATTCAAATGCATGTAACAGTGAGAAACGCACTGTCTTGGCGAAAGAAAGCTATTTTGTACAACTTCATATGAATAGCTGTAACTTTTGATAGAAGACTCGGATAAACATGTTTATGGCTTTATCTTATAGAACTCAAGGTTCCCGTGCTGGGAAAACAGGTTTTGCAGCTGTTTGAGCTAAGATTTCCAAGTTATTCACATAATGAAAACCTATACTTTGTTTCGGTCGACTTCCCCATTCAAATGCATGTAACAGTGAGAAACGCACTGTCTTGGCGAAAGAAAGCGTTTTTGTACAACTTCATATAAATAGCTGTAACTTTTGATAGAAGACTCAGACAAACATGTTTATGGCTTTATATTATAGAACTCAAGGTCTCCGTGCTGGGAAAACAGGTTTTGCAGCTGTTTGAGCTAAGATTTCCAAGTTATTCACATAATGAAAACTTATACTTTGTTTCGGTCGACTTCCCCATTAAAATGCATGTAACAGTGAGAAACGCACTGTCTTGGCGAAAGAAAGCTATTTTGTACAACTTCATATGAATAGCTGTAACTTTTGATAGAAGACTCGGATACACATGTTTATGGCTTTATCTTATAGAACTCAAGGTTCCCGTGCTGGGAAAACAGGTTTTGCAGCTGTTTGAGCTAAGATTTCCAAGTTATTCACATAATGAAAACCTATACTTTGTTTCGGTCGAGTTCCCCATTCAAATGCATGTAACAGTGAGAAACGCACTGTCTTGGCGAAAGAAAGCGTTTTTGTACAACTTCATATAAATAGCTGTAACTTTTGATAGAAGACTCAGACAAACATGTTTATGGCTTTATATTATAGAACTCAAGGTCTCCGTGCTGGGAAAACAGGTTTTGCAGCTGTTTGAGCTAAGATTTCCAAGTTATTCACATAATGAAAACCTATACTTTGTTTCGGTCGACTTCCCCATTCAAATGCATGTAACAGTGAGAAACGCACTGTCTTGGCGAAAGAAAGCGTTTTTGTACAACTTCATATAAATAGCTGTAACTTTTGATAGAAGACTCGGATACACAGATTTATGGATTTATTTTATAGAACTCAAGGTTCCCGTTCTGGGAAAACAGGTTTTGCAGCTGTTTGAGCTAAGATTTCCAAGTTATTCACATAATGAAAACCTATACTTTGTTTCGGTCGAGTTCCCCATTCAAATGCATGTAACAGTGAGAAACGCACTGTCTTGGCGAAAGAAAGCGTTTTTGTACAACTTCATATAAATAGCTGTAACTTTTGATAGAAGACTCAGACAAACATGTTTATGGCTTTATATTATAGAACTCAAGGTCTCCGTGCTGGGAAAACAGGTTTTGCAGCTGTTTGAGCTAAGATTTCCAAGTTATTCACATAATGAAAACCTATACTTTGTTTCGGTCGAGTTCCCCATTCAAATGCATGTAACAGTGAGAAACGCACTGTCTTGGCGAAAGAAAGCTATTTTGTACAAGTTCATATGAATAGCTGTAACTTTTGATAGAAGACTCGGATACACATGTTTATGGCTTTATCTTATAGAACTCAAGGTCTCCGTGCTGGGAAAACAGGTTTTGCAGCTGTTTGAGCTAAGATTTCCAAGTTATTCACATAATGAAAACCTATACTTTGTTTCGGTCGAGTTCCCCATTCAAATGCATGTAACAGTGAGAAACGCACTGTCTTGGCGAAAGAAAGCGTTTTTGTACAACTTCATATGAATAGCTGTAACTTTTGATAGAAGACTCGGATACACATGTTTATGGCTTTATCTTATAGAACTCAAGGTTCCCGTGCTGGGAAAACAGGTTTTGCAGCTGTTTGAGCTAAGATTTCCAAGTTATTCACATAATGAAAACCTATACTTTGTTTCGGTCGAGTTCCCCATTCAAATGCATGTAACAGTGAGAAACGCACTGTCTTGGCGAAAGAAAGCTATTTTGTACAACTTCATATGAATAGCTGTAACTTTTGATAGAAGACTCGGATAAACATGTTTATGGCTTTATCTTATAGAACTCAAGGTTCCCGTGCTGGGAAAACAGGTTTTGCAGCTGTTTGAGCTAAGATTTCCAAGTTATTCACATAATGAAAACCTATACTTTGTTTCGGTCGACTTCCCCATTCAAATGCATGTAACAGTGAGAAACGCACTGTCTTGGCGAAAGAAAGCGTTTTTGTACAACTTCATATAAATAGCTGTAACTTTTGATAGAAGACTCAGACAAACATGTTTATGGCTTTATATTATAGAACTCAAGGTCTCCGTGCTGGGAAAACAGGTTTTGCAGCTGTTTGAGCTAAGATTTCCAAGTTATTCACATAATGAAAACCTATACTTTGTTTCGGTCGACTTCCCCATTCAAATGCATGTAACAGTGAGAAACGCACTGTCTTGGCGAAAGAAAGCGTTTTTGTACAACTTCATATAAATAGCTGTAACTTTTGATAGAAGACTCAGACAAACATGTTTATGGCTTTATATTATAGAACTCAAGGTCTCCGTGCTGGGAAAACAGGTTTTGCAGCTGTTTGAGCTAAGATTTCTAAGTTATTCACATAATGAAAACCTATACTTTGTTTCGGTCGAGTTCCCCATTCAAATGCATGTAACAGTGAGAAACGCACTGTCTTGGCGAAAGAAAGCGTTTTTGTACAACTTCATATAAATAGCTGTAACTTTTGATAGAAGACTCGGATACACAGATTTATGGATTTATTTTATAGAACTCAAGGTTCCCGTTCTGGGAAAACAGGTTTTGCAGCTGTTTGAGCTAAGATTTCCAAGTTATTCACATAATGAAAACCTATACTTTGTTTCGGTCGAGTTCCCCATTCAAATGCATGTAACAGTGAGAAACGCACTGTCTTGGCGAAAGAAAGCGTTTTTGTACAACTTCATATAAATAGCTGTAACTTTTGATAGAAGACTCAGACAAACATGTTTATGGCTTTATATTATAGAACTCAAGGTCTCCGTGCTGGGAAAACAGGTTTTGCAGCTGTTTGAGCTAAGATTTCCAAGTTATTCACATAATGAAAACCTATACTTTGTTTCGGTCGACTTCCCCATTCAAATGCATGTAACAGTGAGAAACGCACTGTCTTGGCGAAAGAAAGCGTTTTTGTACAACTTCATATAAATAGCTGTAACTTTTGATAGAAGACTCGGATACACAGATTTATGGATTTATTTTATAGAACTCAAGGTTCCCGTTCTGGGAAAACAGGTTTTGCAGCTGTTTGAGCTAAGATTTCCAAGTTATTCACATAATGAAAACCTATACTTTGTTTCGGTCGAGTTCCCCATTCAAATGCATGTAACAGTGAGAAACGCACTGTCTTGGCGAAAGAAAGCGTTTTTGTACAACTTCATATAAATAGCTGTAACTTTTGATAGAAGACTCAGACAAACATGTTTATGGCTTTATATTATAGAACTCAAGGTCTCCGTGCTGGGAAAACAGGTTTTGCAGCTGTTTGAGCTAAGATTTCCAAGTTATTCACATAATGAAAACCTATACTTTGTTTCGGTCGAGTTCCCCATTCAAATGCATGTAACAGTGAGAAACGCACTGTCTTGGCGAAAGAAAGCTATTTTGTACAACTTCATATGAATAGCTGTAACTTTTGATAGAAGACTCGGATACACATGTTTATGGCTTTATCTTATAGAACTCAAGGTTCCCGTGCTGGGAAAACAGGTTTTGCAGCTGTTTGAGCTAAGATTTCTAAGTTATTCACATAATGAAAACCTATACTTTGTTTCGGTCGAGTTCCCCATTCAAATGCATGTAACAGTGAGAAACGCACTGTCTTGGCGAAAGAAAGCGTTTTTGTACAACTTCATATAAATAGCTGTAACTTTTGATAGAAGACTCGGATACACAGATTTATGGATTTATTTTATAGAACTCAAGGTTCCCGTTCTGGGAAAACAGGTTTTGCAGCTGTTTGAGCTAAGATTTCCAAGTTATTCACATAATGAAAACCTATACTTTGTTTCGGTCGAGTTCCCCATTCAAATGCATGTAACAGTGAGAAACGCACTGTCTTGGCGAAAGAAAGCGTTTTTTTACAACTTCATATAAATAGCTGTAACTTTTGATAGAAGACTCGGATACACATGTTTATGGCTTTATCTTATAGAACTCAAGGTCTCCGTGCTGGGAAAACAGGTTTTGCAGCTGTTTGAGCTAAGATTTCCAAGTTATTCACATAATGAAAACCTATACTTTGTTTCGGTCGAGTTCCCCATTCAAATGCATGTAACAGTGAGAAACGCACTGTCTTGGCGAAAGAAAGCGTTTTTGTACAACTTCATATAAATAGCTGTAACTTTTGATAGAAGACTCAGACAAACATGTTTATGGCTTTATATTATAGAACTCAAGGTCTCCGTGCTGGGAAAACAGGTTTTGCAGCTGTTTGAGCTAAGATTTCCAAGTTATTCACATAATGAAAACCTATACTTTGTTTCGGTCGAGTTCCCCATTCAAATGCATGTAACAGTGAGAAACGCACTGTCTTGGCGAAAGAAAGCGTTTTTGTACAACTTCATATAAATAGCTGTAACTTTTGATAGAAGACTCAGACAAACATGTTTATGGCTTTATATTATAGAACTCAAGGTCTCCGTGCTGGGAAAACAGGTTTTGCAGCTGTTTGAGCTAAGATTTCCAAGTTATTCACATAATGAAAACTTATACTTTGTTTCGGTCGACTTCCCCATTAAAATGCATGTAACAGTGAGAAACGCACTGTCTTGGCGAAAGAAAGCTATTTTGTACAACTTCATATGAATAGCTGTAACTTTTGATAGAAGACTCGGATACACATGTTTATGGCTTTATCTTATAGAACTCAAGGTTCCCGTGCTGGGAAAACAGGTTTTGCAGCTGTTTGAGCTAAGATTTCCAAGTTATTCACATAATGAAAACCTATACTTTGTTTCGGTCGAGTTCCCCATTCAAATGCATGTAACAGTGAGAAACGCACTGTCTTGGCGAAAGAAAGCGTTTTTGTACAACTTCATATAAATAGCTGTAACTTTTGATAGAAGACTCAGACAAACATGTTTATGGCTTTATCTTATAGAACTCAAGGTCTCCGTGCTGGGAAAACAGGTTTTGCAGCTGTTTGAGCTAAGATTTCCAAGTTATTCACATAATGAAAACTTATACTTTGTTTCGGTCGACTTCCCCATTCAAATGCATGTAACAGTGAGAAACGCACTGTCTTGGCGAAAGAAAGCTATTTTGTACAACTTCATATGAATAGCTGTAACTTTTGATAGAAGACTCGGATACACATGTTTATGGCTTTATCTTATAGAACTCAAGGTTCCCGTGCTGGGAAAACAGGTTTTGCAGCTGTTTGAGCTAAGATTTCCAAGTTATTCACATAATGAAAACCTATACTTTGTTTCGGTCGAGTTCCCCATTCAAATGCATGTAACAGTGAGAAACGCACTGTCTTGGCGAAAGAAAGCGTTTTTGTACAACTTCATATAAATAGCTGTAACTTTTGATAGAAGACTCAGACAAACATGTTTATGGCTTTATATTATAGAACTCAAGGTCTCCGTGCTGGGAAAACAGGTTTTGCAGCTGTTGGAGCTAAGATTTCTAAGTTATTCACATAATGAAAACCTATACTTTGTTTCGGTCGACTTCCCCATTCAAATGCATGTAACAGTGAGAAACACACTGTCTTGGCGAAAGAAAGCGTTTTTGTACAACTTCATATAAATAGCTCTAACTTTTGATAGAAGACTCGGATACACATTTTTATGGCTTTATCTTATAGAACTCAAGGTTCCCGTGCTGGGCAAACAGGTTTTGCAGCTGTTTGAGCTAAGATTTCCAAGTTATTCACATAATGAAAACCTATACTTTGTTTCGGTCGACTTCCCCATTCAAATGCATGTAACAGTGAGAAACGCACTGTCTTGGCGAAAGAAAGCGTTTTTGTACAACTTCATATAAATAGCTGTAACTTTTGATAGAAGACTCAGACAAACATGTTTATGGCTTTATATTATAGAACTCAAGGTCTCCGTGCTGGGAAAACAGGTTTTGCAGCTGTTTGAGCTAAGATTTCTAAGTTATTCACATAATGAAAACCTATACTTTGTTTCGGTCGAGTTCCCCATTCAAATGCATGTAACAGTGAGAAACGCACTGTCTTGGCGAAAGAAAGCGTTTTTGTACAACTTCATATAAATAGCTCTAACTTTTGATAGAAGACTCAGACAAACATGTTTATGGCTTTATATTATAGAACTCAAGGTCTCCGTGCTGGGAAAACAGGTTTTGCAGCTGTTTGAGCTAAGATTTCCAAGTTATTCACATAATGAAAACCTATACTTTGTTTCGGTCGACTTCCCCATTCAAATGCATGTAACAGTGAGAAACGCACTGTCTTGGCGAAAGAAAGCGTTTTTGTACAACTTCATATAAATAGCTGTAACTTTTGATAGAAGACTCAGACAAACATGTTTATGGCTTTATATTATAGAACTCAAGGTCTCCGTGCTGGGAAAACAGGTTTTGCAGCTGTTTGAGCTAAGATTTCCAAGTTATTCACATAATGAAAACTTATACTTTGTTTCGGTCGACTTCCCCATTCAAATGCATGTAACAGTGAGAAACGCACTGTCTTGGCGAAAGAAAGCGTTTTTGTACAACTTCATATAAATAGCTGTAACTTTTGATAGAAGACTCAGACAAACATGTTTATGGCTTTATATTATAGAACTCAAGGTCTCCGTGCTGGGAAAACAGGTTTTGCAGCTGTTTGAGCTAAGATTTCCAAGTTATTCACATAATGAAAACCTATACTTTGTTTCGGTCGACTTCCCCATTCAAATGCATGTAACAGTGAGAAACGCACTGTCTTGGCGAAAGAAAGCGTTTTTGTACAACTTCATATAAATAGCTGTAACTTTTGAAAGAAGACTCAGACAAACATGTTTATGGCTTTATCTTATAGAACTCAAGGTCTCCGTGCTGGGAAAACAGGTTTTGCAGCTGTTTGAGCTAAGATTTCCAAGTTATTCACATAATGAAAACTTATACTTTGTTTCGGTCGACTTCCCCATTCAAATGCATGTAACAGTGAGAAACGCACTGTCTTGGCGAAAGAAAGCTATTTTGTACAACTTCATATGAATAGCTGTAACTTTTGATAGAAGACTCGGATACACATGTTTATGGCTTTATCTTATAGAACTCAAGGTTCCCGTGCTGGGAAAACAGGTTTTGCAGCTGTTTGAGCTAAGATTTCCAAGTTATTCACATAATGAAAACTTATACTTTGTTTCGGTCGACTTCCCCATTCAAATGCATGTAACAGTGAGAAACGCACTGTCTTGGCGAAAGAAAGCTATTTTGTACAACTTCATATGAATAGCTGTAACTTTTGATAGAAGACTCGGATACACATGTTTATGGCTTTATCTTATAGAACTCAAGGTTCCCGTGCTGGGAAAACAGGTTTTGCAGCTGTTTGAGCTAAGATTTCCAAGTTATTCACATAATGAAAACCTATACTTTGTTTCGGTCGAGTTCCCCATTCAAATGCATGTAACAGTGAGAAACGCACTGTCTTGGCGAAAGAAAGCGTTTTTGTACAACTTCATATAAATAGCTGTAACTTTTGATAGAAGACTCAGACAAACATGTTTATGGCTTTATATTATAGAACTCAAGGTCTCCGTGCTGGGAAAACAGGTTTTGCAGCTGTTGGAGCTAAGATTTCTAAGTTATTCACATAATGAAAACCTATACTTTGTTTCGGTCGACTTCCCCATTCAAATGCATGTAACAGTGAGAAACACACTGTCTTGGCGAAAGAAAGCGTTTTTGTACAACTTCATATAAATAGCTCTAACTTTTGATAGAAGACTCGGATACACATTTTTATGGCTTTATCTTATAGAACTCAAGGTTCCCGTGCTGGGCAAACAGGTTTTGCAGCTGTTTGAGCTAAGATTTCCAAGTTATTCACATAATGAAAACCTATACTTTGTTTCGGTCGACTTCCCCATTCAAATGCATGTAACAGTGAGAAACGCACTGTCTTGGCGAAAGAAAGCGTTTTTGTACAACTTCATATAAATAGCTCTAACTTTTGATAGAAGACTCAGACAAACATGTTTATGGCTTTATATTATAGAACTCAAGGTCTCCGTGCTGGGAAAACAGGTTTTGCAGCTGTTTGAGCTAAGATTTCTAAGTTATTCACATAATGAAAACCTATACTTTGTTTCGGTCGAGTTCCCCATTCAAATGCATGTAACAGTGAGAAACGCACTGTCTTGGCGAAAGAAAGCGTTTTTGTACAACTTCATATAAATAGCTCTAACTTTTGATAGAAGACTCAGACAAACATGTTTATGGCTTTATATTATAGAACTCAAGGTCTCCGTGCTGGGAAAACAGGTTTTGCAGCTGTTTGAGCTAAGATTTCCAAGTTATTCACATAATGAAAACCTATACTTTGTTTCGGTCGAGTTCCCCATTCAAATGCATGTAACAGTGAGAAACGCACTGTCTTGGCGAAAGAAAGCGTTTTTCTACAACTTCATATGAATAGCTGTAACTTTTGATAGAAGACTCGGATAAACATGTTTATGGCTTTATCTTATAGAACTCAAGGTTCCCGTGCTGGGAAAACAGGTTTTGCAGCTGTTTGAGCTAAGATTTCCAAGTTATTCACATAATGAAAACCTATACTTTGTTTCGATCGACTTCCCCATTCAAATGCATGTAACAGTGAGAAACGCACTGTCTTGGCGAAAGAAAGCGTTTTTGTACAACTTCATATAAATAGCTGTAACTTTTGATAGAAGACTCAGACAAACATGTTTATGGCTTTATATTATAGAACTCAAGGTCTCCGTGCTGGGAAAACAGGTTTTGCAGCTGTTTGAGCTAAGATTTCCAAGTTATTCACATAATGAAAACTTATACTTTGTTTCGGTCGACTTCCCCATTCAAATGCATGTAACAGTGAGAAACGCACTGTCTTGGCGAAAGAAAGCGTTTTTGTACAACTTCATATAAATCGCTGTAACTTTTGATAGAAGACTCAGACAAACATGTTTATGGCTTTATATTATAGAACTCAAGGTCTCCGTGCTGGGAAAACAGGTTTTGCAGCTGTTTGAGCTAAGATTTCCAAGTTATTCACATAATGAAAACCTATACTTTGTTTCGGTCGACTTCCCCATTCAAATGCATGTAACAGTGAGAAACGCACTGTCTTGGCGGAAGAAAGCGTTTTTGTACAACTTCATATAAATAGCTGTAACTTTTGAAAGAAGACTCAGACAAACATGTTTATGGCTTTATCTTATAGAACTCAAGGTCTCCGTGCTGGGAAAACAGGTTTTGCAGCTGTTTGAGCTAAGATTTCCAAGTTATTCACATAATGAAAACTTATACTTTGTTTCGGTCGACTTCCCCATTCAAATGCATGTAACAGTGAGAAACGCACTGTCTTGGCGAAAGAAAGCTATTTTGTACAACTTCATATGAATAGCTGTAACTTTTGATAGAAGACTCGGATACACATGTTTATGGCTTTATCTTATAGAACTCAAGGTTCCCGTGCTGGGAAAACAGGTTTTGCAGCTGTTTGAGCTAAGATTTCCAAGTTATTCACATAATGAAAACCTATACTTTGTTTCGGTCGAGTTCCCCATTCAAATGCATGTAACAGTGAGAAACGCACTGTCTTGGCGAAAGAAAGCGTTTTTGTACAACTTCATATAAATAGCTGTAACTTTTGATAGAAGACTCAGACAAACATGTTTATGGCTTTATATTATAGAACTCAAGGTCTCCGTGCTGGGAAAACAGGTTTTGCAGCTGTTTGAGCTAAGATTTCCAAGTTATTCACATAATGAAAACCTATACTTTGTTTCGGTCGACTTCCCCATTCAAATGCATGTAACAGTGAGAAACGCACTGTCTTGGCGAAAGAAAGCGTTTTTGTACAACTTCATATAAATAGCTGTAACTTTTGATAGAAGACTCAGACAAACATGTTTATGGCTTTATATTATAGAACTCAAGGTCTCCGTGCTGGGAAAACAGGTTTTGCAGCTGTTTGAGCTAAGATTTCTAAGTTATTCACATAATGAAAACCTATACTTTGTTTCGGTCGACTTCCCCATTCAAATGCATGTAACAGTGAGAAACGCACTGTCTTGGCGAAAGAAAGCGTTTTTGTACAACTTCATATAAATAGCTGTAACTTTTGATAGAAGACTCGGATACACATTTTTATGGCTTTATCTTATAGAACTCAAGGTTCCCGTGCTGGGCAAACAGGTTTTGCAGCTGTTTGAGCTAAGATTTCCAAGTTATTCACATAATGAAAACCTATACTTTGTTTCGGTAGACTTCCCCATTCAAATGCATGTAACAGTGAGAAACGCACTGTCTTGGCGAAAGAAAGCGTTTTTGTACAACTTCATATAAATAGCTGTAACTTTTGATAGAAGACTCAGACAAACATGTTTATGGCTTTATATTATAGAACTCAAGGTCTCCGTGCTGGGAAAACAGGTTTTGCAGCTGTTTGAGCTAAGATTTCTAAGTTATTCACATAATGAAAACCTATACTTTGTTTCGGTCGAGTTCCCCATTCAAATGCATGTAACAGTGAGAAACGCACTGTCTTGGCGAAAGAAAGCGTTTTTGTACAACTTCATATAAATAGCTGTAACTTTTGATAGAAGACTCAGACAAACATGTTTATGGCTTTATATTATAGAACTCAAGGTCTCCGTGCTGGGAAAACAGGTTTTGCAGCTGTTTGAGCTAAGATTTCCAAGTTATTCACATAATGAAAACCTATACTTTGTTTCGGTCGAGTTCCCCATTCAAATGCATGTAACAGTGAGAAACGCACTGTCTTGGCGAAAGAAAGCGTTTTTGTACAACTTCATATAAATAGCTGTAACTTTTGATAGAAGACTCAGACAAACATGTTTATGGCTTTATATTATAGAACTCAAGGTCTCCGTGCTGGGAAAACAGGTTTTGCAGCTGTTTGAGCTAAGATTTCCAAGTTATTCACATAATGAAAACTTATACTTTGTTTCGGTCGACTTCCCCATTAAAATGCATGTAACAGTGAGAAACGCACTGTCTTGGCGAAAGAAAGCTATTTTGTACAACTTCATATGAATAGCTGTAACTTTTGATAGAAGACTCGGATACACATGTTTATGGCTTTATCTTATAGAACTCAAGGTTCCCGTGCTGGGAAAACAGGTTTTGCAGCTGTTTGAGCTAAGATTTCCAAGTTATTCACATAATGAAAACCTATACTTTGTTTCGGTCGAGTTCCCCATTCAAATGCATGTAACAGTGAGAAACGCACTGTCTTGGCGAAAGAAAGCTATTTTGTACAACTTCATATGAATAGCTGTAACTTTTGATAGAAGACTCGGATAAACATGTTTATGGCTTTATCTTATAGAACTCAAGGTTCCCGTGCTGGGAAAACAGGTTTTGCAGCTGTTTGAGCTAAGATTTCCAAGTTATTCACATAATGAAAACCTATACTTTGTTTCGGTCGACTTCCCCATTCAAATGCATGTAACAGTGAGAAACGCACTGTCTTGGCGAAAGAAAGCGTTTTTGTACAACTTCATATGAATAGCTGTAACTTTTGAAAGAAGACTCAGACAAACATGTTTATGGCTTTATCTTATAGAACTCAAGGTTCCCGTGCTGGGAAAACAGGTTTTGCAGCTGTTTGAGCTAAGATTTCCAAGTTATTCACATAATGAAAACCTATACTTTGTTTCGGTCGAGTTCCCCATTCAAATGCATGTAACAGTGAGAAACGCACTGTCTTGGCGAAAGAAAGCGTTTTTGTACAACTTCATATAAATAGCTGTAACTTTTGATAGAAGACTCAGACAAACATGTTTATGGCTTTATATTATAGAACTCAAGGTCTCCGTGCTGGGAAAACAGGTTTTGCAGCTGTTTGAGCTAAGATTTCCAAGTTATTCACATAATGAAAACCTATACTTTGTTTCGGTCGACTTCCCCATTCAAATGCATGTAACAGTGAGAAACGCACTGTCTTGGCGAAAGAAAGCGTTTTTGTACAACTTCATATAAATAGCTGTAACTTTTGATAGAAGACTCAGACAAACATGTTTATGGCTTTATATTATAGAACTCAAGGTCTCCGTGCTGGGAAAACAGGTTTTGCAGCTGTTTGAGCTAAGATTTCCAAGTTATTCACATAATGAAAACCTATACTTTGTTTCGGTCGAGTTCCCCATTCAAATGCATGTAACAGTGAGAAACGCACTGTCTTGGCGAAAGAAAGCGTTTTTGTACAACTTCATATAAATAGCTGTAACTTTTGATAGAAGACTCAGACAAACATGTTTATGGCTTTATATTATAGAACTCAAGGTCTCCGTGCTGGGAAAACAGGTTTTGCAGCTGTTTGAGCTAAGATTTCCAAGTTATTCACATAATGAAAACCTATACTTTGTTTCGGTCGAGTTCCCCATTCAAATGCATGTAACAGTGAGAAACGCACTGTCTTGGCGAAAGAAAGCGTTTTTGTACAACTTCATATAAATAGCTGTAACTTTTGATAGAAGACTCAGACAAACATGTTTATGGCTTTATATTATAGAACTCAAGGTCTCCGTGCTGGGAAAACAGGTTTTGCAGCTGTTTGAGCTAAGATTTCCAAGTTATTCACATAATGAAAACTTATACTTTGTTTCGGTCGACTTCCCCATTAAAATGCATGTAACAGTGAGAAACGCACTGTCTTGGCGAAAGAAAGCTATTTTGTACAACTTCATATGAATAGCTGTAACTTTTGATAGAAGACTCGGATACACATGTTTATGGCTTTATCTTATAGAACTCAAGGTTCCCGTGCTGGGAAAACAGGTTTTGCAGCTGTTTGAGCTAAGATTTCCAAGTTATTCACATAATGAAAACCTATACTTTGTTTCGGTCGAGTTCCCCATTCAAATGCATGTAACAGTGAGAAACGCACTGTCTTGGCGAAAGAAAGCTATTTTGTACAACTTCATATGAATAGCTGTAACTTTTGATAGAAGACTCGGATAAACATGTTTATGGCTTTATCTTATAGAACTCAAGGTTCCCGTGCTGGGAAAACAGGTTTTGCAGCTGTTTGAGCTAAGATTTCCAAGTTATTCACATAATGAAAACCTATACTTTGTTTCGGTCGACTTCCCCATTCAAATGCATGTAACAGTGAGAAACGCACTGTCTTGGCGAAAGAAAGCGTTTTTGTACAACTTCATATAAATAGCTGTAACTTTTGATAGAAGACTCAGACAAACATGTTTATGGCTTTATATTATAGAACTCAAGGTCTCCGTGCTGGGAAAACAGGTTTTGCAGCTGTTTGAGCTAAGATTTCCAAGTTATTCACATAATGAAAACTTATACTTTGTTTCGGTCGACTTCCCCATTCAAATGCATGTAACAGTGAGAAACGCACTGTCTTGGCGAAAGAAAGCGTTTTTGTACAACTTCATATAAATAGCTGTAACTTTTGAAAGAAGACTCAGACAAACATGTTTATGGCTTTATCTTATAGAACTCAAGGTTCCCGTGCTGGGAAAACGGGTTTTGCAGCTGTTTGAGCTAAGATTTCCAAGTTATTCACATAATGAAAACTTATACTTTGTTTCGTGCGAGTTCCCCATTCAAATGCATGTAACAGTGAGAAACGCACTGTCTTGGCGAAAGAAAGCGTTTTTGTACAACTTCATATGAATAGCTGTAACTTTTGATAGAAGACTCGGATACACATGTTTATGGCTTTATCTTATAGAACTTGAGGTTCCCGTGCTGGGAAAACAGGTTTTGCAGCTGTTTGAGCTAAGATTTCCAAGTTATTCACATAATGAAAACCTATACTTTGTTTCGGTCGAGTTCCCCATTCAAATGCATGTAACAGTGAGAAACGCACTGTCTTGGCGAAAGAAAGCGTTTTTTTACAACTTCATATAAATAGCTGTAACTTTTGATAAAAGACTCGGATACACATGTTTATGGCTTTATCTTATAGAACTCAAGGTCTCCGTGCTGGGAAAACAGGTTTTGCAGCTGTTTGAGCTAAGATTTCCAAGTTATTCACATAATGAAAACCTATACTTTGTTTCGGTCGAGTTCCCCATTCAAATGCATGTAACAGTGAGAAACGCACTGTCTTGGCGAAAGAAAGCGTTTTTGTACAACTTCATATAAATAGCTGTAACTTTTGATAGAAGACTCAGACAAACATGTTTATGGCTTTATATTATAGAACTCAAGGTCTCCGTGCTGGGAAAACAGGTTTTGCAGCTGTTTGAGCTAAGATTTCCAAGTTATTCACATAATGAAAACCTATACTTTGTTTCGGTCGAGTTCCCCATTCAAATGCATGTAACAGTGAGAAACGCACTGTCTTGGCGAAAGAAAGCGTTTTTGTACAACTTCATATAAATAGCTGTAACTTTTGATAGAAGACTCAGACAAACATGTTTATGGCTTTATATTATAGAACTCAAGGTCTCCGTGCTGGGAAAACAGGTTTTGCAGCTGTTTGAGCTAAGATTTCCAAGTTATTCACATAATGAAAACCTATACTTTGTTTCGGTCGAGTTCCCCATTCAAATGCATGTAACAGTGAGAAACGCACTGTCTTGGCGAAAGAAAGCGTTTTTGTACAACTTCATATAAATAGCTGTAACTTTTGATAGAAGACTCAGACAAACATGTTTATGGCTTTATATTATAGAACTCAAGGTCTCCGTGCTGGGAAAACAGGTTTTGCAGCTGTTTGAGCTAAGATTTCCAAGTTATTCACATAATGAAAACTTATACTTTGTTTCGGTCGACTTCCCCATTAAAATGCATGTAACAGTGAGAAACGCACTGTCTTGGCGAAAGAAAGCTATTTTGTACAACTTCATATGAATAGCTGTAACTTTTGATAGAAGACTCGGATACACATGTTTATGGCTTTATCTTATAGAACTCAAGGTTCCCGTGCTGGGAAAACAGGTTTTGCAGCTGTTTGAGCTAAGATTTCCAAGTTATTCACATAATGAAAACCTATACTTTGTTTCGGTCGAGTTCCCCATTCAAATGCATGTAACAGTGAGAAACGCACTGTCTTGGCGAAAGAAAGCGTTTTTGTACAACTTCATATAAATAGCTGTAACTTTTGATAGAAGACTCAGACAAACATGTTTATGGCTTTATCTTATAGAACTCAAGGTCTCCGTGCTGGGAAAACAGGTTTTGCAGCTGTTTGAGCTAAGATTTCCAAGTTATTCACATAATGAAAACTTATACTTTGTTTCGGTCGACTTCCCCATTCAAATGCATGTAACAGTGAGAAACGCACTGTCTTGGCGAAAGAAAGCTATTTTGTACAACTTCATATGAATAGCTGTAACTTTTGATAGAAGACTCGGATACACATGTTTATGGCTTTATCTTATAGAACTCAAGGTTCCCGTGCTGGGAAAACAGGTTTTGCAGCTGTTTGAGCTAAGATTTCCAAGTTATTCACATAATGAAAACCTATACTTTGTTTCGGTCGAGTTCCCCATTCAAATGCATGTAACAGTGAGAAACGCACTGTCTTGGCGAAAGAAAGCTATTTTGTACAACTTCATATGAATAGCTGTAACTTTTGATAGAAGACTCGGATACACATGTTTATGGCTTTATCTTATAGAACTCAAGGTTCCCGTGCTGGGAAAACAGGTTTTGCAGCTGTTTGAGCTAAGATTTCCAAGTTATTCACATAATGAAAACCTATACTTTGTTTCGGTCGAGTTCCCCATTCAAATGCATGTAACAGTGAGAAACGCACTGTCTTGGCGAAAGAAAGCGTTTTTGTACAACTTCATATAAATAGCTGTAACTTTTGATAGAAGACTCAGACAAACATGTTTATGGCTTTATCTTATAGAACTCAAGGTCTCCGTGCTGGGAAAACAGGTTTTGCAGCTGTTTGAGCTAAGATTTCCAAGTTATTCACATAATGAAAACTTATACTTTGTTTCGGTCGACTTCCCCATTCAAATGCATGTAACAGTGAGAAACGCACTGTCTTGGCGAAAGAAAGCTATTTTGTACAACTTCATATGAATAGCTGTAACTTTTGATAGAAGACTCGGATACACATGTTTATGGCTTTATCTTATAGAACTCAAGGTTCCCGTGCTGGGAAAACAGGTTTTGCAGCTGTTTGAGCTAAGATTTCCAAGTTATTCACATAATGAAAACCTATACTTTGTTTCGGTCGAGTTCCCCATTCAAATGCATGTAACAGTGAGAAACGCACTGTCTTGGCGAAAGAAAGCGTTTTTGTACAACTTCATATAAATAGCTGTAACTTTTGATAGAAGACTCAGACAAACATGTTTATGGCTTTATATTATAGAACTCAAGGTCTCCGTGCTGGGAAAACAGGTTTTGCAGCTGTTTGAGCTAAGATTTCCAAGTTATTCACATAATGAAAACCTATACTTTGTTTCGGTCGAGTTCCCCATTCAAATGCATGTAACAGTGAGAAACGCACTGTCTTGGCGAAAGAAAGCTATTTTGTACAACTTCATATGAATAGCTGTAACTTTTGATAGAAGACTCGGATACACATGTTTATGGCTTTATCTTATAGAACTCAAGGTTCCCGTGCTGGGAAAACAGGTTTTGCAGCTGTTTGAGCTAAGATTTCCAAGTTATTCACATAATGAAAACCTATACTTTGTTTCGGTCGAGTTCCCCATTCAAATGCATGTAACAGTGAGAAACGCACTGTCTTGGCGAAAGAAAGCGTTTTTGTACAACTTCATATAAATAGCTGTAACTTTTGATAGAAGACTCAGACAAACATGTTTATGGCTTTATCTTATAGAACTCAAGGTCTCCGTGCTGGGAAAACAGGTTTTGCAGCTGTTTGAGCTAAGATTTCCAAGTTATTCACATAATGAAAACTTATACTTTGTTTCGGTCGACTTCCCCATTCAAATGCATGTAACAGTGAGAAACGCACTGTCTTGGCGAAAGAAAGCTATTTTGTACAACTTCATATGAATAGCTGTAACTTTTGATAGAAGACTCGGATACACATGTTTATGGCTTTATCTTATAGAACTCAAGGTTCCCGTGCTGGGAAAACAGGTTTTGCAGCTGTTTGAGCTAAGATTTCCAAGTTATTCACATAATGAAAACCTATACTTTGTTTCGGTCGAGTTCCCCATTCAAATGCATGTAACAGTGAGAAACGCACTGTCTTGGCGAAAGAAAGCGTTTTTGTACAACTTCATATAAATAGCTGTAACTTTTGATAGAAGACTCAGACAAACATGTTTATGGCTTTATATTATAGAACTCAAGGTCTCCGTGCTGGGAAAACAGGTTTTGCAGCTGTTTGAGCTAAGATTTCCAAGTTATTCACATAATGAAAACCTATACTTTGTTTCGGTCGAGTTCCCCATTCAAATGCATGTAACAGTGAGAAACGCACTGTCTTGGCGAAAGAAAGCGTTTTTGTACAACTTCATATAAATAGCTCTAACTTTTGATAGAAGACTCAGACAAACATGTTTATGGCTTTATATTATAGAACTCAAGGTCTCCGTGCTGGGAAAACAGGTTTTGCAGCTGTTTGAGCTAAGATTTCTAAGTTATTCACATAATGAAAACCTATACTTTGTTTCGGTCGACTTCCCCATTCAAATGCATGTAACAGTGAGAAACACACTGTCTTGGCGAAAGAAAGCGTTTTTGTACAACTTCATATAAATAGCTCTAACTTTTGATAGAAGACTCGGATACACATTTTTATGGCTTTATCTTATAGAACTCAAGGTTCCCGTGCTGGGCAAACAGGTTTTGCAGCTGTTTGAGCTAAGATTTCCAAGTTATTCACATAATGAAAACCTATACTTTGTTTCGGTCGACTTCCCCATTCAAATGCATGTAACAGTGAGAAACGCACTGTCTTGGCGAAAGAAAGCGTTTTTGTACAACTTCATATAAATAGCTGTAACTTTTGATAGAAGACTCAGACAAACATGTTTATGGCTTTATATTATAGAACTCAAGGTCTCCGTGCTGGGAAAACAGGTTTTGCAGCTGTTTGAGCTAAGATTTCTAAGTTATTCACATAATGAAAACCTATACTTTGTTTCGGTCGAGTTCCCCATTCAAATGCATGTAACAGTGAGAAACGCACTGTCTTGGCGAAAGAAAGCGTTTTTGTACAACTTCATATAAATAGCTCTAACTTTTGATAGAAGACTCAGACAAACATGTTTATGGCTTTATATTATAGAACTCAAGGTCTCCGTGCTGGGAAAACAGGTTTTGCAGCTGTTTGAGCTAAGATTTCCAAGTTATTCACATAATGAAAACCTATACTTTGTTTCGGTCGAGTTCCCCATTCAAATGCATGTAACAGTGAGAAACGCACTGTCTTGGCGAAAGAAAGCGTTTTTGTACAACTTCATATGAATAGCTGTAACTTTTGATAGAAGACTCGGATAAACATGTTTATGGCTTTATCTTATAGAACTCAAGGTTCCCGTGCTGGGAAAACAGGTTTTGCAGCTGTTTGAGCTAAGATTTCCAAGTTATTCACATAATGAAAACCTATACTTTGTTTCGGTCGACTTCCCCATTCAAATGCATGTAACAGTGAGAAACGCACTGTCTTGGCGAAAGAAAGCGTTTTTGTACAACTTCATATAAATAGCTGTAACTTTTGATAGAAGACTCAGACAAACATGTTTATGGCTTTATATTATAGAACTCAAGGTCTCCGTGCTGGGAAAACAGGTTTTGCAGCTGTTTGAGCTAAGATTTCCAAGTTATTCACATAATGAAAACTTATACTTTGTTTCGGTCGACTTCCCCATTCAAATGCATGTAACAGTGAGAAACGCACTGTCTTGGCGAAAGAAAGCGTTTTTGTACAACTTCATATAAATAGCTGTAACTTTTGATAGAAGACTCAGACAAACATGTTTATGGCTTTATATTATAGAACTCAAGGTCTCCGTGCTGGGAAAACAGGTTTTGCAGCTGTTTGAGCTAAGATTTCCAAGTTATTCACATAATGAAAACTTATACTTTGTTTCAGTCGACTTCCCCATTCAAATGCATGTAACAGTGAGAAACGCACTGTCTTGGCGAAAGAAAGCTATTTTGTACAACTTCATATTAATAGCTGTAACTTTTGATAGAAGACTCGGATACACATGTTTATGGCTTTATCTTATAGAACTCAAGGTTCCCGTGCTGGGAAAACAGGTTTTGCAGCTGTTTGAGCTAAGATTTCCAAGTTATTCACATAATGAAAACCTATACTTTGTTTCGGTCGAGTTCCCCATTCAAATGCATGTAACAGTGAGAAACGCACTGTCTTGGCGAAAGAAAGCGTTTTTGTACAACTTCATATAAATAGCTCTAACTTTTGATAGAAGACTCAGACAAACATGTTTATGGCTTTATATTATAGAACTCAAGGTCTCCGTGCTGGGAAAACAGGTTTTGCAGCTGTTTGAGCTAAGATTTCCAAGTTATTCACATAATGAAAACCTATACTTTGTTTCGGTCGAGTTCCCCATTCAAATGCATGTAACAGTGAGAAACGCACTGTCTTGGCGAAAGAAAGCGTTTTTGTACAACTTCATATGAATAGCTGTAACTTTTGATAGAAGACTCGGATAAACATGTTTATGGCTTTATCTTATAGAACTCAAGGTTCCCGTGCTGGGAAAACAGGTTTTGCAGCTGTTTGAGCTAAGATTTCCAAGTTATTCACATAATGAAAACCTATACTTTGTTTCGGTCGACTTCCCCATTCAAATGCATGTAACAGTGAGAAACGCACTGTCTTGGCGAAAGAAAGCGTTTTTGTACAACTTCATATAAATAGCTGTAACTTTTGATAGAAGACTCAGACAAACATGTTTATGGCTTTATATTATAGAACTCAAGGTCTCCGTGCTGGGAAAACAGGTTTTGCAGCTGTTTGAGCTAAGATTTCCAAGTTATTCACATAATGAAAACTTATACTTTGTTTCGGTCGACTTCCCCATTCAAATGCATGTAACAGTGAGAAACGCACTGTCTTGGCGAAAGAAAGCGTTTTTGTACAACTTCATATAAATAGCTGTAACTTTTGATAGAAGACTCAGACAAACATGTTTATGGCTTTATATTATAGAACTCAAGGTCTCCGTGCTGGGAAAACAGGTTTTGCAGCTGTTTGAGCTAAGATTTCCAAGTTATTCACATAATGAAAACCTATACTTTGTTTCGGTCGACTTCCCCATTCAAATGCATGTAACAGTGAGAAACGCACTGTCTTGGCGGAAGAAAGCGTTTTTGTACAACTTCATATAAATAGCTGTAACTTTTGAAAGAAGACTCAGACAAACATGTTTATGGCTTTATCTTATAGAACTCAAGGTCTCCGTGCTGGGAAAACAGGTTTTGCAGCTGTTTGAGCTAAGATTTCCAAGTTATTCACATAATGAAAACTTATACTTTGTTTCGGTCGACTTCCCCATTCAAATGCATGTAACAGTGAGAAACGCACTGTCTTGGCGAAAGAAAGCTATTTTGTACAACTTCATATGAATAGCTGTAACTTTTGATAGAAGACTCGGATACACATGTTTATGGCTTTATCTTATAGAACTCAAGGTTCCCGTGCTGGGAAAACAGGTTTTGCAGCTGTTTGAGCTAAGATTTCCAAGTTATTCACATAATGAAAACCTATACTTTGTTTCGGTCGAGTTCCCCATTCAAATGCATGTAACAGTGAGAAACGCACTGTCTTGGCGAAAGAAAGCGTTTTTGTACAACTTCATATAAATAGCTGTAACTTTTGATAGAAGACTCAGACAAACATGTTTATGGCTTTATATTATAGAACTCAAGGTCTCCGTGCTGGGAAAACAGGTTTTGCAGCTGTTTGAGCTAAGATTTCCAAGTTATTCACATAATGAAAACCTATACTTTGTTTCGGTCGACTTCCCCATTCAAATGCATGTAACAGTGAGAAACGCACTGTCTTGGCGAAAGAAAGCGTTTTTGTACAACTTCATATAAATAGCTGTAACTTTTGATAGAAGACTCAGACAAACATGTTTATGGCTTTATATTATAGAACTCAAGGTCTCCGTGCTGGGAAAACAGGTTTTGCAGCTGTTTGAGCTAAGATTTCTAAGTTATTCACATAATGAAAACCTATACTTTGTTTCGGTCGACTTCCCCATTCAAATGCATGTAACAGTGAGAAACGCACTGTCTTGGCGAAAGAAAGCGTTTTTGTACAACTTCATATAAATAGCTGTAACTTTTGATAGAAGACTCGGATACACATTTTTATGGCTTTATCTTATAGAACTCAAGGTTCCCGTGCTGGGCAAACAGGTTTTGCAGCTGTTTGAGCTAAGATTTCCAAGTTATTCACATAATGAAAACCTATACTTTGTTTCGGTAGACTTCCCCATTCAAATGCATGTAACAGTGAGAAACGCACTGTCTTGGCGAAAGAAAGCGTTTTTGTACAACTTCATATAAATAGCTGTAACTTTTGATAGAAGACTCAGACAAACATGTTTATGGCTTTATATTATAGAACTCAAGGTCTCCGTGCTGGGAAAACAGGTTTTGCAGCTGTTTGAGCTAAGATTTCTAAGTTATTCACATAATGAAAACCTATACTTTGTTTCGGTTGAGTTCCCCATTCAAATGCATGTAACAGTGAGAAACGCACTGTCTTGGCGAAAGAAAGCGTTTTTGTACAACTTCATATAAATAGCTGTAACTTTTGATAGAAGACTCAGACAAACATGTTTATGGCTTTATATTATAGAACTCAAGGTCTCCGTGCTGGGAAAACAGGTTTTGCAGCTGTTTGAGCTAAGATTTCCAAGTTATTCACATAATGAAAACCTATACTTTGTTTCGGTCGAGTTCCCCATTCAAATGCATGTAACAGTGAGAAACGCACTGTCTTGGCGAAAGAAAGCGTTTTTGTACAACTTCATATGAATAGCTGTAACTTTTGATAGAAGACTCGGATACACATGTTTATGGCTTTATCTTATAGAACTCAAGGTTCCCGTGCTGGGAAAACAGGTTTTGCAGCTGTTTGAGCTAAGATTTCCAAGTTATTCACATAATGAAAACCTATACTTTGTTTCGGTCGAGTTCCCCATTCAAATGCATGTAACAGTGAGAAACGCACTGTCTTGGCGAAAGAAAGCTATTTTGTACAACTTCATATGAATAGCTGTAACTTTTGATAGAAGACTCGGATAAACATGTTTATGGCTTTATCTTATAGAACTCAAGGTTCCCGTGCTGGGAAAACAGGTTTTGCAGCTGTTTGAGCTAAGATTTCCAAGTTATTCACATAATGAAAACCTATACTTTGTTTCGGTCGACTTCCCCATTCAAATGCATGTAACAGTGAGAAACGCACTGTCTTGGCGAAAGAAAGCGTTTTTGTACAACTTCATATAAATAGCTGTAACTTTTGATAGAAGACTCAGACAAACATGTTTATGGCTTTATATTATAGAACTCAAGGTCTCCGTGCTGGGAAAACAGGTTTTGCAGCTGTTTGAGCTAAGATTTCCAAGTTATTCACATAATGAAAACCTATACTTTGTTTCGGTCGAGTTCCCCATTCAAATGCATGTAACAGTGAGAAACGCACTGTCTTGGCGAAAGAAAGCGTTTTTGTACAACTTCATATGAATAGCTGTAACTTTTGATAGAAGACTCGGATACACATGTTTATGGCTTTATCTTATAGAACTCAAGGTTCCCGTGCTGGGAAAACAGGTTTTGCAGCTGTTTGAGCTAAGATTTCCAAGTTATTCACATAATGAAAACCTATACTTTGTTTCGGTCGAGTTCCCCATTCAAATGCATGTAACAGTGAGAAACGCACTGTCTTGGCGAAAGAAAGCTATTTTGTACAACTTCATATGAATAGCTGTAACTTTTGATAGAAGACTCGGATAAACATGTTTATGGCTTTATCTTATAGAACTCAAGGTTCCCGTGCTGGGAAAACAGGTTTTGCAGCTGTTTGAGCTAAGATTTCCAAGTTATTCACATAATGAAAACCTATACTTTGTTTCGGTCGACTTCCCCATTCAAATGCATGTAACAGTGAGAAACGCACTGTCTTGGCGAAAGAAAGCGTTTTTGTACAACTTCATATAAATAGCTGTAACTTTTGATAGAAGACTCAGACAAACATGTTTATGGCTTTATATTATAGAACTCAAGGTCTCCGTGCTGGGAAAACAGGTTTTGCAGCTGTTTGAGCTAAGATTTCCAAGTTATTCACATAATGAAAACTTATACTTTGTTTCGGTCGACTTCCCCATTCAAATGCATGTAACAGTGAGAAACGCACTGTCTTGGCGAAAGAAAGCGTTTTTGTACAACTTCATATAAATAGCTGTAACTTTTGAAAGAAGACTCAGACAAACATGTTTATGGCTTTATCTTATAGAACTCAAGGTTCCCGTGCTGGGAAAACGGGTTTTGCAGCTGTTTGAGCTAAGATTTCCAAGTTATTCACATAATGAAAACTTATACTTTGTTTCGTGCGAGTTCCCCATTCAAATGCATGTAACAGTGAGAAACGCACTGTCTTGGCGAAAGTAAGCTATTTTGTACAACTTCATATGAATAGCTGTAACTTTTGATAGAAGACTCGGATACACATGTTTATGGCTTTATCTTATAGAACTCAAGGTTCCCGTGCTGGGAAAACAGGTTTTGCAGCTGTTTGAGCTAAGATTTCCAAGTTATTCACATAATGAAAACCTATACTTTGTTTCGGTCGAGTTCCCCATTCAAATGCATGTAACAGTGAGAAACGCACTGTCTTGGCGAAAGAAAGCTATTTTGTACAAGTTCATATGAATAGCTGTAACTTTTGATAGAAGACTCGGATACACATGTTTATGGCTTTATCTTATAGAACTCAAGGTCTCCGTGCTGGGAAAACAGGTTTTGCAGCTGTTTGAGCTAAGATTTCCAAGTTATTCACATAATGAAAACCTATACTTTGTTTCGGTCGAGTTCCCCATTCAAATGCATGTAACAGTGAGAAACGCACTGTCTTGGCAAAAGAAAGCGTTTTTGTACAACTTCATATGAATAGCTGTAACTTTTGATAGAAGACTCGGATACACATGTTTATGGCTTTATCTTATAGAACTCAAGGTTCCCGTGCTGGGAAAACAGGTTTTGCAGCTGTTTGAGCTAAGATTTCCAAGTTATTCACATAATGAAAACCTATACTTTGTTTCGGTCGAGTTCCCCATTCAAATGCATGTAACAGTGAGAAACGCACTGTCTTGGCGAAAGAAAGCTATTTTGTACAACTTCATATGAATAGCTGTAACTTTTGATAGAAGACTCGGATAAACATGTTTATGGCTTTATCTTATAGAACTCAAGGTTCCCGTGCTGGGAAAACAGGTTTTGCAGCTGTTTGAGCTAAGATTTCCAAGTTATTCACATAATGAAAACCTATACTTTGTTTCGGTCGACTTCCCCATTCAAATGCATGTAACAGTGAGAAACGCACTGTCTTGGCGAAAGAAAGCGTTTTTGTACAACTTCATATAAATAGCTGTAACTTTTGATAGAAGACTCAGACAAACATGTTTATGGCTTTATATTATAGAACTCAAGGTCTCCGTGCTGGGAAAACAGGTTTTGCAGCTGTTTGAGCTAAGATTTCCAAGTTATTCACATAATGAAAACTTATACTTTGTTTCGGTCGACTTCCCCATTAAAATGCATGTAACAGTGAGAAACGCACTGTCTTGGCGAAAGAAAGCTATTTTGTACAACTTCATATGAATAGCTGTAACTTTTGATAGAAGACTCGGATACACATGTTTATGGCTTTATCTTATAGAACTCAAGGTTCCCGTGCTGGGAAAACAGGTTTTGCAGCTGTTTGAGCTAAGATTTCCAAGTTATTCACATAATGAAAACCTATACTTTGTTTCGGTCGAGTTCCCCATTCAAATGCATGTAACAGTGAGAAACGCACTGTCTTGGCGAAAGAAAGCGTTTTTGTACAACTTCATATAAATAGCTGTAACTTTTGATAGAAGACTCAGACAAACATGTTTATGGCTTTATATTATAGAACTCAAGGTCTCCGTGCTGGGAAAACAGGTTTTGCAGCTGTTTGAGCTAAGATTTCCAAGTTATTCACATAATGAAAACCTATACTTTGTTTCGGTCGACTTCCCCATTCAAATGCATGTAACAGTGAGAAACGCACTGTCTTGGCGAAAGAAAGCGTTTTTGTACAACTTCATATAAATAGCTGTAACTTTTGATAGAAGACTCAGACAAACATGTTTATGGCTTTATATTATAGAACTCAAGGTCTCCGTGCTGGGAAAACAGGTTTTGCAGCTGTTTGAGCTAAGATTTCTAAGTTATTCACATAATGAAAACCTATACTTTGTTTCGGTCGAGTTCCCCATTCAAATGCATGTAACAGTGAGAAACGCACTGTCTTGGCGAAAGAAAGCTATTTTGTACAACTTCATATGAATAGCTGTAACTTTTGATAGAAGACTCGGATACACATGTTTATGGCTTTATCTTATAGAACTCAAGGTTCCCGTGCTGGGAAAACAGGTTTTGCAGCTGTTTGAGCTAAGATTTCCAAGTTATTCACATAATGAAAACCTATACTTTGTTTCGGTCGAGTTCCCCATTCAAATGCATGTAACAGTGAGAAACGCACTGTCTTGGCGAAAGAAAGCGTTTTTGTACAACTTCATATAAATAGCTGTAACTTTTGATAGAAGACTCAGACAAACATGTTTATGGCTTTATATTATAGAACTCAAGGTCTCCGTGCTGGGAAAACAGGTTTTGCAGCTGTTTGAGCTAAGATTTCCAAGTTATTCACATAATGAAAACCTATACTTTGTTTCGGTCGAGTTCCCCATTCAAATGCATGTAACAGTGAGAAACGCACTGTCTTGGCGAAAGAAAGCGTTTTTGTACAACTTCATATGAATAGCTGTAACTTTTGATAGAAGACTCGGATACACATGTTTATGGCTTTATCTTATAGAACTCAAGGTTCCCGTGCTGGGAAAACAGGTTTTGCAGCTGTTTGAGCTAAGATTTCCAAGTTATTCACATAATGAAAACCTATACTTTGTTTCGGTCGAGTTCCCCATTCAAATGCATGTAACAGTGAGAAACGCACTGTCTTGGCGAAAGAAAGCTATTTTGTACAACTTCATATGAATAGCTGTAACTTTTGATAGAAGACTCAGACAAACATGTTTATGGCTTTATCTTATAGAACTCAAGGTTCCCGTGCTGGGAAAACAGGTTTTGCAGCTGTTTGAGCTAAGATTTCCAAGTTATTCACATAATGAAAACCTATACTTTGTTTCGGTCGACTTCCCCATTCAAATGCATGTAACAGTGAGAAACGCACTGTCTTGGCGAAAGAAAGCGTTTTTGTACAACTTCATATAAATAGCTGTAACTTTTGATAGAAGACTCAGACAAACATGTTTATGGCTTTATATTATAGAACTCAAGGTCTCCGTGCTGGGAAAACAGGTTTTGCAGCTGTTTGAGCTAAGATTTCCAAGTTATTCACATAATGAAAACTTATACTTTGTTTCAGTCGACTTCCCCATTCAAATGCATGTAACAGTGAGAAACGCACTGTCTTGGCGAAAGAAAGCGTTTTTGTACAACTTCATATAAATAGCTGTAACTTTTGATAGAAGACTCAGACAAACATGTTTATGGCTTTATATTATAGAACTCAAGGTCTCCGTGCTGGGAAAACAGGTTTTGCAGCTGTTTGAGCTAAGATTTCCAAGTTATTCACATAATGAAAACCTATACTTTGTTTCGGTCGAGTTCCCCATTCAAATGCATGTAACAGTGAGAAACGCACTGTCTTGGCGAAAGAAAGCGTTTTTGTACAACTTCATATGAATAGCTGTAACTTTTGATAGAAGACTCGGATACACATGTTTATGGCTTTATCTTATAGAACTCAAGGTTCCCGTGCTGGGAAAACAGGTTTTGCAGCTGTTTGAGCTAAGATTTCCAAGTTATTCACATAATGAAAACCTATACTTTGTTTCGGTCGACTTCCCCATTCAAATGCATGTAACAGTGAGAAACGCACTGTCTTGGCGAAAGAAAGCTATTTTGTACAACTTCATATGAATAGCTGTAACTTTTGATAGAAGACTCGGATACACATGTTTATGGCTTTATCTTATAGAACTCAAGGTTCCCGTGCTGGGAAAACAGGTTTTGCAGCTGTTTGAGCTAAGATTTCCAAGTTATTCACATAATGAAAACCTATACTTTGTTTCGGTCGAGTTCCCCATTCAAATGCATGTAACAGTGAGAAACGCACTGTCTTGGCGAAAGAAAGCGTTTTTGTACAACTTCATATAAATAGCTGTAACTTTTGATAGAAGACTCAGACAAACATGTTTATGGCTTTATATTATAGAACTCAAGGTCTCCGTGCTGGGAAAACAGGTTTTGCAGCTGTTTGAGCTAAGATTTCCAAGTTATTCACATAATGAAAACCTATACTTTGTTTCGGTCGAGTTCCCCATTCAAATGCATGTAACAGTGAGAAACGCACTGTCTTGGCGAAAGAAAGCGTTTTTGTACAACTTCATATGAATAGCTGTAACTTTTGATAGAAGACTCGGATACACATGTTTATGGCTTTATCTTATAGAACTCAAGGTTCCCGTGCTGGGAAAACAGGTTTTGCAGCTGTTTGAGCTAAGATTTCCAAGTTATTCACATAATGAAAACCTATACTTTGTTTCGGTCGAGTTCCCCATTCAAATGCATGTAACAGTGAGAAACGCACTGTCTTGGCGAAAGAAAGCTATTTTGTACAACTTCATATGAATAGCTGTAACTTTTGATAGAAGACTCAGACAAACATGTTTATGGCTTTATCTTATAGAACTCAAGGTTCCCGTGCTGGGAAAACAGGTTTTGCAGCTGTTTGAGCTAAGATTTCCAAGTTATTCACATAATGAAAACCTATACTTTGTTTCGGTCGACTTCCCCATTCAAATGCATGTAACAGTGAGAAACGCACTGTCTTGGCGAAAGAAAGCGTTTTTGTACAACTTCATATAAATAGCTGTAACTTTTGATAGAAGACTCAGACAAACATGTTTATGGCTTTATATTATAGAACTCAAGGTCTCCGTGCTGGGAAAACAGGTTTTGCAGCTGTTTGAGCTAAGATTTCCAAGTTATTCACATAATGAAAACTTATACTTTGTTTCAGTCGACTTCCCCATTCAAATGCATGTAACAGTGAGAAACGCACTGTCTTGGCGAAAGAAAGCTATTTTGTACAACTTCATATTAATAGCTGTAACTTTTGATAGAAGACTCGGATACACATGTTTATGGCTTTATCTTATAGAACTCAAGGTTCCCGTGCTGGGAAAACAGGTTTTGCAGCTGTTTGAGCTAAGATTTCCAAGTTATTCACATAATGAAAACCTATACTTTGTTTCGGTCGAGTTCCCCATTCAAATGCATGTAACAGTGAGAAACGCACTGTCTTGGCGAAAGAAAGCGTTTTTGTACAACTTCATATAAATAGCTGTAACTTTTGATAGAAGACTCAGACAAACATGTTTATGGCTTTATATTATAGAACTCAAGGTCTCCGTGCTGGGAAAACAGGTTTTGCAGCTGTTTGAGCTAAGATTTCCAAGTTATTCACATAATGAAAACCTATACTTTGTTTCGGTCGAGTTCCCCATTCAAATGCATGTAACAGTGAGAAACGCACTGTCTTGGCGAAAGAAAGCGTTTTTGTACAACTTCATATTAATAGCTGTAACTTTTGATAGAAGACTCGGATACACATGTTTATGGCTTTATCTTATAGAACTCAAGGTTCCCGTGCTGGGAAAACAGGTTTTGCAGCTGTTTGAGCTAAGATTTCCAAGTTATTCACATAATGAAAACTTATACTTTGTTTCGGTCGACTTCCCCATTCAAATGCATGTAACAGTGAGAAACGCACTGTCTTGGCGAAAGAAAGCGTTTTTGTACAACTTCATATAAATAGCTGTAACTTTTGATAGAAGACTCAGACAAACATGTTTATGGCTTTATATTATAGAACTCAAGGTCTCCGTGCTGGGAAAACAGGTTTTGCAGCTGTTTGAGCTAAGATTTCTAAGTTATTCACATAATGAAAACCTATACTTTGTTTCGGTCGAGTTCCCCATTCAAATGCATGTAACAGTGAGAAACGCACTGTCTTGGCGAAAGAAAGCGTTTTTGTACAACTTCATATAAATAGCTGTAACTTTTGATAGAAGACTCAGACAAACATGTTTATGGCTTTATATTATAGAACTCAAGGTCTCCGTGCTGGGCAAACAGGTTTTGCAGCTGTTTGAGCTAAGATTTCCAAGTTATTCACATAATGAAAACCTATACTTTGTTTCGGTCGAGTTCCCCATTCAAATGCATGTAACAGTGAGAAACGCACTGTCTTGGCGAAAGAAAGCGTTTTTGTACAACTTCATATGAATAGCTGTAACTTTTGATAGAAGACTCGGATACACATGTTTATGGCTTTATCTTATAGAACTCAAGGTTCCCGTGCTGGGAAAACAGGTTTTGCAGCTGTTTGAGCTAAGATTTCCAAGTTATTCACATAATGAAAACCTATACTTTGTTTCGGTCGAGTTCCCCATTCAAATGCATGTAACAGTGAGAAACGCACTGTCTTGGCGAAAGAAAGCGTTTTTGTACAACTTCATATGAATAGCTGTAACTTTTGATAGAAGACTCGGATACACATGTTTATGGCTTTATCTTATAGAACTCAAGGTTCCCGTGCTGGGAAAACAGGTTTTGCAGCTGTTTGAGCTAAGATTTCCAAGTTATTCACATAATGAAAACCTATACTTTGTTTCGGTCGAGTTCCCCATTCAAATGCATGTAACAGTGAGAAACGCACTATCTTGGCGAAAGAAAGCTATTTTGTACAACTTCATATGAATAGCTGTAACTTTTGATAGAAGACTCGGATAAACATGTTTATGGCTTTATCTTATAGAACTCAAGGTCTCCGTGCTGGGAAAACAGGTTTTGCAGCTGTTTGAACTAAGATTTCCAAGTTATTCACATAATGAAAACTTATACTTTGTTTCGGTCGACTTCCCCATTAAAATGCATGTAACAGTGAGAAACGCACTGTCTTGGCGAAAGAAAGCGTTTTTGTACAACTTCATATAAATAGCTGTAACTTTTGATAGAAGACTCAGACAAACATGTTTATGGCTTTATATTATAGAACTCAAGGTCTCCGTGCTGGGAAAACAGGTTTTGCAGCTGTTTGAGCTAAGATTTCTAAGTTATTCACATAATGAAAACCTATACTTTGTTTCGGTCGAGTTCCCCATTCAAATGCATGTAACAGTGAGAAACGCACTGTCTTGGCGAAAGAAAGCGTTTTTGTACAACTTCATATAAATAGCTGTAACTTTTGATAGAAGACTCGGATACACATTTTTATGGCTTTATCTTATAGAACTCAAGGTTCCCGTGCTGGGCAAACAGGTTTTGCAGCTGTTTGAGCTAAGATTTCCAAGTTATTCACATAATGAAAACCTATACTTTGTTTCGGTCGAGTTCCCCATTCAAATGCATGTAACAGTGAGAAACGCACTGTCTTGGCGAAAGAAAGCGTTTTTGTACAACTTCATATAAATAGCTGTAACTTTTGATAGAAGACTCAGACAAACATGTTTATGGCTTTATATTATAGAACTCAAGGTCTCCGTGCTGGGAAAACAGGTTTTGCAGCTGTTTGAGCTAAGATTTCCAAGTTATTCACATAATGAAAACTTATACTTTGTTTCAGTCGACTTCCCCATTCAAATGCATGTAACAGTGAGAAACGCACTGTCTTGGCGAAAGAAAGCTATTTTGTACAACTTCATATTAATAGCTGTAACTTTTGATAGAAGACTCGGATACACATGTTTATGGCTTTATCTTATAGAACTCAAGGTTCCCGTGCTGGGAAAACAGGTTTTGCAGCTGTTTGAGCTAAGATTTCCAAGTTATTCACATAATGAAAACCTATACTTTGTTTCGGTCGAGTTCCCCATTCAAATGCATGTAACAGTGAGAAACGCACTGTCTTGGCGAAAGAAAGCGTTTTTGTACAACTTCATATAAATAGCTGTAACTTTTGATAGAAGACTCAGACAAACATGTTTATGGCTTTATATTATAGAACTCAAGGTCTCCGTGCTGGGAAAACAGGTTTTGCAGCTGTTTGAGCTAAGATTTCCAAGTTATTCACATAATGAAAACCTATACTTTGTTTCGGTCGAGTTCCCCATTCAAATGCATGTAACAGTGAGAAACGTACTGTCTTGGCGAAAGAAAGCGTTTTTGTACAACTTCATATGAATAGCTGTAACTTTTGATAGAAGACTCGGATACACATGTTTATGGCTTTATCTTATAGAACTCAAGGTCTCCGTGCTGGGAAAACAGGTTTTGCAGCTGTTTGAGCTAAGATTTCCAAGTTATTCACATAATGAAAACCTATACTTTGTTTCGGTCGAGTTCCCCATTCAAATGCATGTAACAGTGAGAAACGCACTGTCTTGGCGAAAGAAAGCTATTTTGTACAACTTCATATGAATAGCTGTAACTTTTGATAGAAGACTCGGATACACATGTTTATGGCTTTATCTTATAGAACTCAAGGTTCCCGTGCTGGGAAAACAGGTTTTGCAGCTGTTTGAGCTAAGATTTCCAAGTTATTCACATAATGAAAACCTATACTTTGTTTCGGTCGAGTTCCCCATTCAAATGCATGTAACAGTGAGAAACGCACTGTCTTGGCGAAAGAAAGCGTTTTTGTACAACTTCATATAAATAGCTGTAACTTTTGATAGAAGACTCAGACAAACATGTTTATGGCTTTATATTATAGAACTCAAGGTCTCCGTGCTGGGAAAACAGGTTTTGCAGCTGTTTGAGCTAAGATTTCCAAGTTATTCACATAATGAAAACCTATACTTTGTTTCGGTCGAGTTCCCCATTCAAATGCATGTAACAGTGAGAAACGCACTGTCTTGGCGAAAGAAAGCGTTTTTGTACAACTTCATATGAATAGCTGTAACTTTTGATAGAAGACTCGGATACACATGTTTATGGCTTTATCTTATAGAACTCAAGGTTCCCGTGCTGGGAAAACAGGTTTTGCAGCTGTTTGAGCTAAGATTTCCAAGTTATTCACATAATGAAAACCTATACTTTGTTTCGGTCGAGTTCCCCATTCAAATGCATGTAACAGTGAGAAACGCACTGTCTTGGCGAAAGAAAGCTATTTTGTACAACTTCATATGAATAGCTGTAACTTTTGATAGAAGACTCGGATAAACATGTTTATGGCTTTATCTTATAGAACTCAAGGTTCCCGTGCTGGGCAAACAGGTTTTGCAGCTGTTTGAGCTAAGATTTCCAAGTTATTCACATAATGAAAACCTATACTTTGTTTCGGTCGAGTTCCCCATTCAAATGCATGTAACAGTGAGAAACGCACTGTCTTGGCGAAAGAAAGCGTTTTTGTACAACTTCATATAAATAGCTCTAACTTTTGATAGAAGACTCAGACAAACATGTTTATGGCTTTATATTATAGAACTCAAGGTCTCCGTGCTGGGAAAACAGGTTTTGCAGCTGTTTGAGCTAAGATTTCCAAGTTATTCACATAATGAAAACTTATACTTTGTTTCAGTCGACTTCCCCATTCAAATGCATGTAACAGTGAGAAACGCACTGTCTTGGCGAAAGAAAGCTATTTTGTACAACTTCATATTAATAGCTGTAACTTTTGATAGAAGACTCGGATACACATGTTTATGGCTTTATCTTATAGAACTCAAGGTTCCCGTGCTGGGAAAACAGGTTTTGCAGCTGTTTGAGCTAAGATTTCCAAGTTATTCACATAATGAAAACCTATACTTTGTTTCGGTCGAGTTCCCCATTCAAATGCATGTAACAGTGAGAAACGCACTGTCTTGGCGAAAGAAAGCGTTTTTGTACAACTTCATATAAATAGCTGTAACTTTTGATAGAAGACTCAGACAAACATGTTTATGGCTTTATATTATAGAACTCAAGGTCTCCGTGCTGGGAAAACAGGTTTTGCAGCTGTTTGAGCTAAGATTTCCAAGTTATTCACATAATGAAAACCTATACTTTGTTTCGGTCGAGTTCCCCATTCAAATGCATGTAACAGTGAGAAACGTACTGTCTTGGCGAAAGAAAGCGTTTTTGTACAACTTCATATGAATAGCTGTAACTTTTGATAGAAGACTCGGATACACATGTTTATGGCTTTATCTTATAGAACTCAAGGTCTCCGTGCTGGGAAAACAGGTTTTGCAGCTGTTTGAGCTAAGATTTCCAAGTTATTCACATAATGAAAACCTATACTTTGTTTCGGTCGAGTTCCCCATTCAAATGCATGTAACAGTGAGAAACGCACTGTCTTGGCGAAAGAAAGCTATTTTGTACAACTTCATATGAATAGCTGTAACTTTTGATAGAAGACTCGGATACACATGTTTATGGCTTTATCTTATAGAACTCAAGGTTCCCGTGCTGGGAAAACAGGTTTTGCAGCTGTTTGAGCTAAGATTTCCAAGTTATTCACATAATGAAAACCTATACTTTGTTTCGGTCGAGTTCCCCATTCAAATGCATGTAACAGTGAGAAACGCACTGTCTTGGCGAAAGAAAGCGTTTTTGTACAACTTCATATAAATAGCTGTAACTTTTGATAGAAGACTCAGACAAACATGTTTATGGCTTTATATTATAGAACTCAAGGTCTCCGTGCTGGGAAAACAGGTTTTGCAGCTGTTTGAGCTAAGATTTCCAAGTTATTCACATAATGAAAACCTATACTTTGTTTCGGTCGAGTTCCCCATTCAAATGCATGTAACAGTGAGAAACGCACTGTCTTGGCGAAAGAAAGCGTTTTTGTACAACTTCATATGAATAGCTGTAACTTTTGATAGAAGACTCGGATACACATGTTTATGGCTTTATCTTATAGAACTCAAGGTTCCCGTGCTGGGAAAACAGGTTTTGCAGCTGTTTGAGCTAAGATTTCCAAGTTATTCACATAATGAAAACCTATACTTTGTTTCGGTCGAGTTCCCCATTCAAATGCATGTAACAGTGAGAAACGCACTGTCTTGGCGAAAGAAAGCGTTTTTGTACAACTTCATATAAATAGCTGTAACTTTTGATAGAAGACTCAGACAAACATGTTTATGGCTTTATATTATAGAACTCAAGGTCTCCGTGCTGGGAAAACAGGTTTTGCAGCTGTTTGAGCTAAGATTTCCAAGTTATTCACATAATGAAAACTTATACTTTGTTTCAGTCGACTTCCCCATTCAAATGCATGTAACAGTGAGAAACGCACTGTCTTGGCGAAAGAAAGCTATTTTGTACAACTTCATATTAATAGCTGTAACTTTTGATAGAAGACTCGGATACACATGTTTATGGCTTTATCTTATAGAACTCAAGGTTCCCGTGCTGGGAAAACAGGTTTTGCAGCTGTTTGAGCTAAGATTTCCAAGTTATTCACATAATGAAAACCTATACTTTGTTTCGGTCGAGTTCCCCATTCAAATGCATGTAACAGTGAGAAACGCACTGTCTTGGCGAAAGAAAGCGTTTTTGTACAACTTCATATAAATAGCTGTAACTTTTGATAGAAGACTCAGACAAACATGTTTATGGCTTTATATTATAGAACTCAAGGTCTCCGTGCTGGGAAAACAGGTTTTGCAGCTGTTTGAGCTAAGATTTCCAAGTTATTCACATAATGAAAACCTATACTTTGTTTCGGTCGACTTCCCCATTCAAATGCATGTAACAGTGAGAAACGCACTGTCTTGGCGAAAGAAAGCGTTTTTGTACAACTTCATATTAATAGCTGTAACTTTTGATAGAAGACTCGGATACACATGTTTATGGCTTTATCTTATAGAACTCAAGGTTCCCGTGCTGGGAAAACAGGTTTTGCAGCTGTTTGAGCTAAGATTTCCAAGTTATTCACATAATGAAAACCTATACTTTGTTTCGGTCGAGTTCCCCATTCAAATGCATGTAACAGTGAGAAACGCACTGTCTTGGCGAAAGAAAGCGTTTTTGTACAACTTCATATGAATAGCTGTAACTTTTGATAGAAGACTCGGATACACATGTTTATGGCTTTATCTTATAGAACTCAAGGTTCCCGTGCTGGGAAAACAGGTTTTGCAGCTGTTTGAGCTAAGATTTCCAAGTTATTCACATAATGAAAACCTATACTTTGTTTCGGTCGAGTTCCCCATTCAAATGCATGTAACAGTGAGAAACGCACTGTCTTGGCGAAAGAAAGCTATTTTGTACAACTTCATATGAATAGCTGTAACTTTTGATAGAAGACTCGGATAAACATGTTTATGGCTTTATCTTATAGAACTCAAGGTTCCCGTGCTGGGAAAACAGGTTTTGCAGCTGTTTGAGCTAAGATTTCCAAGTTATTCACATAATGAAAACCTATACTTTGTTTCGGTCGACTTCCCCATTCAAATGCATGTAACAGTGAGAAACGCACTGTCTTGGCGAAAGAAAGCGTTTTTGTACAACTTCATATAAATAGCTGTAACTTTTGATAGAAGACTCAGACAAACATGTTTATTGCTTTATATTATAGAACTCAAGGTCTCCGTGCTGGGAAAACAGGTTTTGCAGCTGTTTGAGCTAAGATTTCCAAGTTATTCACATAATGAAAACTTATACTTTGTTTCGGTCGACTTCCCCATTCAAATGCATGTAACAGTGAGAAACGCACTGTCTTGGCGAAAGAAAGCGTTTTTGTACAACTTCATATAAATAGCTGTAACTTTTGATAGAAGACTCAGACAAACATGTTTATGGCTTTATATTATAGAACTCAAGGTCTCCGTGCTGGGAAAACAGGTTTTGCAGCTGTTTGAGCTAAGATTTCTAAGTTATTCACATAATGAAAACCTATACTTTGTTTCGGTCGAGTTCCCCATTCAAATGCATGTAACAGTGAGAAACGCACTGTCTTGGCGAAAGAAAGCGTTTTTGTACAACTTCATATAAATAGCTGTAACTTTTGATAGAAGACTCAGACAAACATGTTTATGGCTTTATATTATAGAACTCAAGGTCTCCGTGCTGGGAAAACAGGTTTTGCAGCTGTTTGAGCTAAGATTTCCAAGTTATTCACATAATGAAAACCTATACTTTGTTTCGGTCGAGTTCCCCATTCAAATGCATGTAACAGTGAGAAACGCACTGTCTTGGCGAAAGAAAGCGTTTTTGTACAACTTCATATGAATAGCTGTAACTTTTGATAGAAGACTCGGATACACATGTTTATGGCTTTATCTTATAGAACTCAAGGTTCCCGTGCTGGGAAAACAGGTTTTGCAGCTGTTTGAGCTAAGATTTCCAAGTTATTCACATAATGAAAACCTATACTTTGTTTCGGTCGAGTTCCCCATTCAAATGCATGTAACAGTGAGAAACGCACTGTCTTGGCGAAAGAAAGCGTTTTTGTACAACTTCATATGAATAGCTGTAACTTTTGATAGAAGACTCGGATACACATGTTTATGGCTTTATCTTATAGAACTCAAGGTTCCCGTGCTGGGAAAACAGGTTTTGCAGCTGTTTGAGCTAAGATTTCCAAGTTATTCACATAATGAAAACCTATACTTTGTTTCGGTCGAGTTCCCCATTCAAATGCATGTAACAGTGAGAAACGCACTGTCTTGGCGAAAGAAAGCTATTTTGTACAACTTCATATGAATAGCTGTAACTTTTGATAGAAGACTCGGATAAACATGTTTATGGCTTTATCTTATAGAACTCAAGGTCTCCGTGCTGGGAAAACAGGTTTTGCAGCTGTTTGAGCTAAGATTTCCAAGTTATTCACATAATGAAAACTTATACTTTGTTTCGGTCGACTTCCCCATTAAAATGCATGTAACAGTGAGAAACGCACTGTCTTGGCGAAAGAAAGCGTTTTTGTACAACTTCATATAAATAGCTGTAACTTTTGATAGAAGACTCAGACAAACATGTTTATGGCTTTATATTATAGAACTCAAGGTCTCCGTGCTGGGAAAACAGGTTTTGCAGCTGTTTGAGCTAAGATTTCTAAGTTATTCACATAATGAAAACCTATACTTTGTTTCGGTCGAGTTCCCCATTCAAATGCATGTAACAGTGAGAAACGCACTGTCTTGGCGAAAGAAAGCGTTTTTGTACAACTTCATATAAATAGCTGTAACTTTTGATAGAAGACTCGGATACACATTTTTATGGCTTTATCTTATAGAACTCAAGGTTCCCGTGCTGGGCAAACAGGTTTTGCAGCTGTTTGAGCTAAGATTTCCAAGTTATTCACATAATGAAAACCTATACTTTGTTTCGGTCGAGTTCCCCATTCAAATGCATGTAACAGTGAGAAACGCACTGTCTTGGCGAAAGAAAGCGTTTTTGTACAACTTCATATAAATAGCTGTAACTTTTGATAGAAGACTCAGACAAACATGTTTATGGCTTTATATTATAGAACTCAAGGTCTCCGTGCTGGGAAAACAGGTTTTGCAGCTGTTTGAGCTAAGATTTCTAAGTTATTCACATAATGAAAACCTATACTTTGTTTCGGTCGAGTTCCCCATTCAAATGCATGTAACAGTGAGAAACGCACTGTCTTGGCGAAAGAAAGCGTTTTTGTACAACTTCATATAAATAGCTGTAACTTTTGATAGAAGACTCAGACAAACATGTTTATGGCTTTATATTATAGAACTCAAGGTCTCCGTGCTGGGAAAACAGGTTTTGCAGCTGTTTGAGCTAAGATTTCCAAGTTATTCACATAATGAAAACCTATACTTTGTTTCGGTCGAGTTCCCCATTCAAATGCATGTAACAGTGAGAAACGCACTGTCTTGGCGAAAGAAAGCGTTTTTGTACAACTTCATATGAATAGCTGTAACTTTTGATAGAAGACTCGGATACACATGTTTATGGCTTTATCTTATAGAACTCAAGGTTCCCGTGCTGGGAAAACAGGTTTTGCAGCTGTTTGAGCTAAGATTTCCAAGTTATTCACATAATGAAAACCTATACTTTGTTTCGGTCGAGTTCCCCATTCAAATGCATGTAACAGTGAGAAACGCACTGTCTTGGCGAAAGAAAGCTATTTTGTACAACTTCATATGAATAGCTGTAACTTTTGATAGAAGACTCGGATAAACATGTTTATGGCTTTATCTTATAGAACTCAAGGTTCCCGTGCTGGGAAAACAGGTTTTGCAGCTGTTTGAGCTAAGATTTCCAAGTTATTCACATAATGAAAACCTATACTTTGTTTCGGTCGACTTCCCCATTCAAATGCATGTAACAGTGAGAAACGCACTGTCTTGGCGAAAGAAAGCGTTTTTGTACAACTTCATATAAATAGCTGTAACTTTTGATAGAAGACTCAGACAAACATGTTTATGGCTTTATATTATAGAACTCAAGGTCTCCGTGCTGGGAAAACAGGTTTTGCAGCTGTTTGAGCTAAGATTTCCAAGTTATTCACATAATGAAAACTTATACTTTGTTTCGGTCGACTTCCCCATTCAAATGCATGTAACAGTGAGAAACGCACTGTCTTGGCGAAAGAAAGCTATTTTGTACAACTTCATATTAATAGCTGTAACTTTTGATAGAAGACTCGGATACACATGTTTATGGCTTTATCTTATAGAACTCAAGGTTCCCGTGCTGGGAAAACAGGTTTTGCAGCTGTTTGAGCTAAGATTTCCAAGTTATTCACATAATGAAAACCTATACTTTGTTTCGGTCGAGTTCCCCATTCAAATGCATGTAACAGTGAGAAACGCACTGTCTTGGCGAAAGAAAGCGTTTTTGTACAACTTCATATAAATAGCTGTAACTTTTGATAGAAGACTCAGACAAACATGTTTATGGCTTTATATTATAGAACTCAAGGTCTCCGTGCTGGGAAAACAGGTTTTGCAGCTGTTTGAGCTAAGATTTCTAAGTTATTCACATAATGAAAACCTATACTTTGTTTCGGTCGAGTTCCCCATTCAAATGCATGTAACAGTGAGAAACGCACTGTCTTGGCGAAAGAAAGCGTTTTTGTACAACTTCATATAAATAGCTGTAACTTTTGATAGAAGACTCAGACAAACATGTTTATGGCTTTATATTATAGAACTCAAGGTCTCCGTGCTGGGAAAACAGGTTTTGCAGCTGTTTGAGCTAAGATTTCCAAGTTATTCACATAATGAAAACCTATACTTTGTTTCGGTCGAGTTCCCCATTCAAATGCATGTAACAGTGAGAAACGCACTGTCTTGGCGAAAGAAAGCGTTTTTGTACAACTTCATATGAATAGCTGTAACTTTTGATAGAAGACTCGGATACACATGTTTATGGCTTTATCTTATAGAACTCAAGGTTCCCGTGCTGGGAAAACAGGTTTTGCAGCTGTTTGAGCTAAGATTTCCAAGTTATTCACATAATGAAAACCTATACTTTGTTTCGGTCGAGTTCCCCATTCAAATGCATGTAACAGTGAGAAACGCACTGTCTTGGCGAAAGAAAGCTATTTTGTACAACTTCATATGAATAGCTGTAACTTTTGATAGAAGACTCGGATAAACATGTTTATGGCTTTATCTTATAGAACTCAAGGTTCCCGTGCTGGGAAAACAGGTTTTGCAGCTGTTTGAGCTAAGATTTCCAAGTTATTCACATAATGAAAACCTATACTTTGTTTCGGTCGACTTCCCCATTCAAATGCATGTAACAGTGAGAAACGCACTGTCTTGGCGAAAGAAAGCGTTTTTGTACAACTTCATATAAATAGCTGTAACTTTTGATAGAAGACTCAGACAAACATGTTTATGGCTTTATATTATAGAACTCAAGGTCTCCGTGCTGGGAAAACAGGTTTTGCAGCTGTTTGAGCTAAGATTTCCAAGTTATTCACATAATGAAAACTTATACTTTGTTTCGGTCGACTTCCCCATTCAAATGCATGTAACAGTGAGAAACGCACTGTCTTGGTGAAAGAAAGCTATTTTGTACAACTTCATATTAATAGCTGTAACTTTTGATAGAAGACTCGGATACACATGTTTATGGCTTTATCTTATAGAACTCAAGGTTCCCGTGCTGGGAAAACAGGTTTTGCAGCTGTTTGAGCTAAGATTTCCAAGTTATTCACATAATGAAAACCTATACTTTGTTTCGGTCGAGTTCCCCATTCAAATGCATGTAACAGTGAGAAACGCACTGTCTTGGCGAAAGAAAGCGTTTTTGTACAACTTCATATAAATAGCTGTAACTTTTGATAGAAGACTCAGACAAACATGTTTATGGCTTTATATTATAGAACTCAAGGTCTCCGTGCTGGGAAAACAGGTTTTGCAGCTGTTTGAGCTAAGATTTCCAAGTTATTCCCATAATGAAAACCTATACTTTGTTTCGGTCGAGTTCCCCATTCAAATGCATGTAACAGTGAGAAACGCACTGTCTTGGCGAAAGAAAGCGTTTTTGTACAACTTCATATAAATAGCTGTAACTTTTGATAGAAGACTCAGACAAACATGTTTATGGCTTTATATTATAGAACTCAAGGTCTCCGTGCTGGGAAAACAGGTTTTGCAGCTGTTTGAGCTAAGATTTCCAAGTTATTCACATAATGAAAACCTATACTTTGTTTCGGTCGAGTTCCCCATTCAAATGCATGTAACAGTGAGAAACGCACTGTCTTGGCGAAAGAAAGCGTTTTTGTACAACTTCATATAAATAGCTGTAACTTTTGATAGAAGACTCGGATACACATGTTTATGGCTTTATCTTATAGAACTCAAGGTTCCCGTGCTGGGAAAACAGGTTTTGCAGCTGTTTGAGCTAAGATTTCTAAGTTATTCACATAATGAAAACCTATACTTTGTTTCGGTCGAGTTCCCCATTCAAATGCATGTAACAGTGAGAAACGCACTGTCTTGGCGAAAGAAAGCGTTTTTGTACAACTTCATATAAATAGCTGTAACTTTTGATAGAAGACTCAGACAAACATGTTTATGGCTTTATATTATAGAACTCAAGGTCTCCGTGCTGGGAAAACAGGTTTTGCAGCTGTTTGAGCTAAGATTTCCAAGTTATTCACATAATGAAAACCTATACTTTGTTTCGGTCGAGTTCCCCATTCAAATGCATGTAACAGTGAGAAACGCACTGTCTTGGCGAAAGAAAGCGTTTTTGTACAACTTCATATGAATAGCTGTAACTTTTGATAGAAGACTCGGATACACATGTTTATGGCTTTATCTTATAGAACTCAAGGTTCCCGTGCTGGGAAAACAGGTTTTGCAGCTGTTTGAGCTAAGATTTCCAAGTTATTCACATAATGAAAACCTATACTTTGTTTCGGTCGAGTTCCCCATTCAAATGCATGTAACAGTGAGAAACGCACTGTCTTGGCGAAAGAAAGCTATTTTGTACAACTTCATATGAATAGCTGTAACTTTTGATAGAAGACTCGGATAAACATGTTTATGGCTTTATCTTATAGAACTCAAGGTTCCCGTGCTGGGAAAACAGGTTTTGCAGCTGTTTGAGCTAAGATTTCCAAGTTATTCACATAATGAAAACCTATACTTTGTTTCGGTCGACTTCCCCATTCAAATGCATGTAACAGTGAGAAACGCACTGTCTTGGCGAAAGAAAGCGTTTTTGTACAACTTCATATAAATAGCTGTAACTTTTGATAGAAGACTCAGACAAACATGTTTATGGCTTTATATTATAGAACTCAAGGTCTCCGTGCTGGGAAAACAGGTTTTGCAGCTGTTTGAGCTAAGATTTCCAAGTTATTCACATAATGAAAACTTATACTTTGTTTCGGTCGACTTCCCCATTCAAATGCATGTAACAGTGAGAAACGCACTGTCTTGGCGAAAGAAAGCTATTTTGTACAACTTCATATTAATAGCTGTAACTTTTGATAGAAGACTCGGATACACATGTTTATGGCTTTATCTTATAGAACTCAAGGTTCCCGTGCTGGGAAAACAGGTTTTGCAGCTGTTTGAGCTAAGATTTCCAAGTTATTCACATAATGAAAACCTATACTTTGTTTCGGTCGAGTTCCCCATTCAAATGCATGTAACAGTGAGAAACGCACTGTCTTGGCGAAAGAAAGCGTTTTTGTACAACTTCATATAAATAGCTGTAACTTTTGATAGAAGACTCAGACAAACATGTTTATGGCTTTATATTATAGAACTCAAGGTCTCCGTGCTGGGAAAACAGGTTTTGCAGCTGTTTGAGCTAAGATTTCTAAGTTATTCACATAATGAAAACCTATACTTTGTTTCGGTCGAGTTCCCCATTCAAATGCATGTAACAGTGAGAAACGCACTGTCTTGGCGAAAGAAAGCGTTTTTGTACAACTTCATATAAATAGCTGTAACTTTTGATAGAAGACTCAGACAAACATGTTTATGGCTTTATATTATAGAACTCAAGGTCTCCGTGCTGGGAAAACAGGTTTTGCAGCTGTTTGAGCTAAGATTTCCAAGTTATTCACATAATGAAAACCTATACTTTGTTTCGGTCGAGTTCCCCATTCAAATGCATGTAACAGTGAGAAACGCACTGTCTTGGCGAAAGAAAGCGTTTTTGTACAACTTCATATGAATAGCTGTAACTTTTGATAGAAGACTCGGATACACATGTTTATGGCTTTATCTTATAGAACTCAAGGTTCCCGTGCTGGGAAAACAGGTTTTGCAGCTGTTTGAGCTAAGATTTCCAAGTTATTCACATAATGAAAACCTATACTTTGTTTCGGTCGAGTTCCCCATTCAAATGCATGTAACAGTGAGAAACGCACTGTCTTGGCGAAAGAAAGCTATTTTGTACAACTTCATATGAATAGCTGTAACTTTTGATAGAAGACTCGGATAAACATGTTTATGGCTTTATCTTATAGAACTCAAGGTTCCCGTGCTGGGAAAACAGGTTTTGCAGCTGTTTGAGCTAAGATTTCCAAGTTATTCACATAATGAAAACCTATACTTTGTTTCGGTCGACTTCCCCATTCAAATGCATGTAACAGTGAGAAACGCACTGTCTTGGCGAAAGAAAGCGTTTTTGTACAACTTCATATAAATAGCTGTAACTTTTGATAGAAGACTCAGACAAACATGTTTATGGCTTTATATTATAGAACTCAAGGTCTCCGTGCTGGGAAAACAGGTTTTGCAGCTGTTTGAGCTAAGATTTCCAAGTTATTCACATAATGAAAACTTATACTTTGTTTCGGTCGACTTCCCCATTCAAATGCATGTAACAGTGAGAAACGCACTGTCTTGGTGAAAGAAAGCTATTTTGTACAACTTCATATTAATAGCTGTAACTTTTGATAGAAGACTCGGATACACATGTTTATGGCTTTATCTTATAGAACTCAAGGTTCCCGTGCTGGGAAAACAGGTTTTGCAGCTGTTTGAGCTAAGATTTCCAAGTTATTCACATAATGAAAACCTATACTTTGTTTCGGTCGAGTTCCCCATTCAAATGCATGTAACAGTGAGAAACGCACTGTCTTGGCGAAAGAAAGCGTTTTTGTACAACTTCATATAAATAGCTGTAACTTTTGATAGAAGACTCAGACAAACATGTTTATGGCTTTATATTATAGAACTCAAGGTCTCCGTGCTGGGAAAACAGGTTTTGCAGCTGTTTGAGCTAAGATTTCCAAGTTATTCCCATAATGAAAACCTATACTTTGTTTCGGTCGAGTTCCCCATTCAAATGCATGTAACAGTGAGAAACGCACTGTCTTGGCGAAAGAAAGCGTTTTTGTACAACTTCATATAAATAGCTGTAACTTTTGATAGAAGACTCAGACAAACATGTTTATGGCTTTATATTATAGAACTCAAGGTCTCCGTGCTGGGAAAACAGGTTTTGCAGCTGTTTGAGCTAAGATTTCCAAGTTATTCACATAATGAAAACCTATACTTTGTTTCGGTCGAGTTCCCCATTCAAATGCATGTAACAGTGAGAAACGCACTGTCTTGGCGAAAGAAAGCGTTTTTGTACAACTTCATATAAATAGCTGTAACTTTTGATAGAAGACTCGGATACACATTTTTATGGCTTTATCTTATAGAACTCAAGGTTCCCGTGCTGGGCAAACAGGTTTTGCAGCTGTTTGAGCTAAGATTTCCAAGTTATTCACATAATGAAAACCTATACTTTGTTTCGGTCGACTTCCCCATTCAAATGCATGTAACAGTGAGAAACGCACTGTCTTGGCGAAAGAAAGCGTTTTTGTACAACTTCATATAAATAGCTTTAACTTTTGATAGAAGACTCAGACAAACATGTTTATGGCTTTATATTATAGAACTCAAGGTCTCCGTGCTGGGAAAACAGGTTTTGCAGCTGTTTGAGCTAAGATTTCCAAGTTATTCACATAATGAAAACTTATACTTTGTTTCGGTCGACTTCCCCATTCAAATGCATGTAACAGTGAGAAACGCACTGTCTTGGTGAAAGAAAGCTATTTTGTACAACTTCATATTAATAGCTGTAACTTTTGATAGAAGACTCGGATACACATGTTTATGGCTTTATCTTATAGAACTCAAGGTTCCCGTGCTGGGAAAACAGGTTTTGCAGCTGTTTGAGCTAAGATTTCCAAGTTATTCACATAATGAAAACCTATACTTTGTTTCGGTCGAGTTCCCCATTCAAATGCATGTAACAGTGAGAAACGCACTGTCTTGGCGAAAGAAAGCGTTTTTGTACAACTTCATATAAATAGCTGTAACTTTTGATAGAAGACTCAGACAAACATGTTTATGGCTTTATATTATAGAACTCAAGGTCTCCGTGCTGGGAAAACAGGTTTTGCAGCTGTTTGAGCTAAGATTTCCAAGTTATTCACATAATGAAAACCTATACTTTGTTTCGGTCGACTTCCCCATTCAAATGCATGTAACAGTGAGAAACGCACTGTCTTGGCGAAAGAAAGCGTTTTTGTACAACTTCATATAAATAGCTGTAACTTTTGATAGAAGACTCAGACAAACATGTTTATGGCTTTATATTATAGAACTCAAGGTCTCCGTGCTGGGAAAACAGGTTTTGCAGCTGTTTGAGCTAAGATTTCCAAGTTATTCACATAATGAAAACCTATACTTTGTTTCGGTCGACTTCCCCATTCAAATGCATGTAACAGTGAGAAACGCACTGTCTTGGCGAAAGAAAGCGTTTTTGTACAACTTCATATAAATAGCTGTAACTTTTGATAGAAGACTCGGATACACATTTTTATGGCTTTATCTTATAGAACTCAAGGTTCCCGTGCTGGGCAAACAGGTTTTGCAGCTGTTTGAGCTAAGATTTCCAAGTTATTCACATAATGAAAACCTATACTTTGTTTCGGTCGACTTCCCCATTCAAATGCATGTAACAGTGAGAAACGCACTGTCTTGGCGAAAGAAAGCTATTTTGTACAACTTCATATGAATAGCTGTAACTTTTGATAGAAGACTCGGATACACATGTTTATGGCTTTATCTTATAGAACTCAAGGTTCCCGTGCTGGGAAAACAGGTTTTGCAGCTGTTTGAGCTAAGATTTCCAAGTTATTCACATAATGAAAACTTATACTTTGTTTCGGTCGAGTTCCCCATTCAAATGCATGTAACAGTGAGAAACGCACTGTCTTGGCGAAAGAAAGCGTTTTTGTACAACTTCATATAAATAGCTGTAACTTTTGATAGAAGACTCAGACAAACATGTTTATGGCTTTATATTATAGAACTCAAGGTCTCCGTGCTGGGAAAACAGGTTTTGCAGCTGTTTGAGCTAAGATTTCTAAGTTATTCACATAATGAAAACCTATACTTTGTTTCGGTCGACTTCCCCATTCAAATGCATGTAACAGTGAGAAATGCACTGTCTTGGCGAAAGAAAGCTATTTTGTACAACTTCATATGAATAGCTGTAACTTTTGATAGAAGACTCGGATACACATGTTTATGGCTTTATCTTATAGAACTCAAGGTTCCCGTGCTGGGAAAACAGGTTTTGCAGCTGTTTGAGCTAAGATTTCCAAGTTATTCACATAATGAAAACCTATACTTTGTTTCGGTCGAGTTCCCCATTCAAATGCATGTAACAGTGAGAAACGCACTGTCTTGGCGAAAGAAAGCGTTTTTGTACAACTTCATATAAATAGCTGTAACTTTTGATAGAAGACTCAGACAAACATGTTTATGGCTTTATATTATAGAACTCAAGGTCTCCGTGCTGGGAAAACAGGTTTTGCAGCTGTTTGAGCTAAGATTTCCAAGTTATTCACATAATGAAAACCTATACTTTGTTTCGGTCGACTTCCCCATTCAAATGCATGTAACAGTGAGAAACGCACTGTCTTGGCGAAAGAAAGCGTTTTTGTACAACTTCATATAAATAGCTGTAACTTTTGATAGAAGACTCAGACAAACATGTTTATGGCTTTATATTATAGAACTCAAGGTCTCCGTGCTGGGAAAACAGGTTTTGCAGCTGTTTGAGCTAAGATTTCCAAGTTATTCACATAATGAAAACTTATACTTTGTTTCGGTCGAGTTCCCCATTCAAATGCATGTAACAGTGAGAAACGCACTGTCTTGGCGAAAGAAAGCTATTTTGTACAACTTCATATGAATAGCTGTAACTTTTGATAGAAGACTCGGATACACATGTTTATGGCTTTATCTTATAGAACTCAAGGTTCCCGTGCTGGGAAAACAGGTTTTGCAGCTGTTTGAGCTAAGATTTCCAAGTTATTCACATAATGAAAACTTATACTTTGTTTCGGTCGAGTTCCCCATTCAAATGCATGTAACAGTGAGAAACGCACTGTCTTGGCGAAAGAAAGCGTTTTTGTACAACTTCATATAAATAGCTGTAACTTTTGATAGAAGACTCAGACAAACATGTTTATGGCTTTATATTATAGAACTCAAGGTCTCCGTGCTGGGAAAACAGGTTTTGCAGCTGTTTGAGCTAAGATTTCCAAGTTATTCACATAATGAAAACCTATACTTTGTTTCGGTCGACTTCCCCATTCAAATGCATGTAACAGTGAGAAACGCACTGTCTTGGCGAAAGAAAGCGTTTTTGTACAACTTCATATAAATAGCTGTAACTTTTGATAGAGGACTCGGATACACATTTTTATGGCTTTATCTTATAGAACTCAAGGTTCCCGTGCTGGGCAAACAGGTTTTGCAGCTGTTTGAGCTAAGATTTCCAAGTTATTCACATAATGAAAACCTATACTTTGTTTCGGTCGACTTCCCCATTCAAATGCATGTAACAGTGAGAAACGCACTGTCTTGGCGAAAGAAAGCTATTTTGTACAACTTCATATGAATAGCTGTAACTTTTGATAGAAGACTCGGATACACATGTTTATGGCTTTATCTTATAGAACTCAAGGTTCCCGTGCTGGGAAAACAGGTTTTGCAGCTGTTTGAGCTAAGATTTCCAAGTTATTCACATAATGAAAACTTATACTTTGTTTCGGTCGAGTTCCCCATTCAAATGCATGTAACAGTGAGAAACGCACTGTCTTGGCGAAAGAAAGCGTTTTTGTACAACTTCATATAAATAGCTGTAACTTTTGATAGAAGACTCAGACAAACATGTTTATGGCTTTATATTATAGAACTCAAGGTCTCCGTGCTGGGAAAACAGGTTTTGCAGCTGTTTGAGCTAAGATTTCTAAGTTATTCACATAATGAAAACCTATACTTTGTTTCGGTCGACTTCCCCATTCAAATGCATGTAACAGTGAGAAATGCACTGTCTTGGCGAAAGAAAGCTATTTTGTACAACTTCATATGAATAGCTGTAACTTTTGATAGAAGACTCGGATACACATGTTTATGGCTTTATCTTATAGAACTCAAGGTTCCCGTGCTGGGAAAACAGGTTTTGCAGCTGTTTGAGCTAAGATTTCCAAGTTATTCACATAATGAAAACCTATACTTTGTTTCGGTCGAGTTCCCCATTCAAATGCATGTAACAGTGAGAAACGCACTGTCTTGGCGAAAGAAAGCGTTTTTGTACAACTTCATATAAATAGCTGTAACTTTTGATAGAAGACTCAGACAAACATGTTTATGGCTTTATATTATAGAACTCAAGGTCTCCGTGCTGGGAAAACAGGTTTTGCAGCTGTTTGAGCTAAGATTTCCAAGTTATTCACATAATGAAAACCTATACTTTGTTTCGGTCGACTTCCCCATTCAAATGCATGTAACAGTGAGAAACGCACTGTCTTGGCGAAAGAAAGCGTTTTTGTACAACTTCATATAAATAGCTGTAACTTTTGATAGAAGACTCAGACAAACATGTTTATGGCTTTATATTATAGAACTCAAGGTCTCCGTGCTGGGAAAACAGGTTTTGCAGCTGTTTGAGCTAAGATTTCCAAGTTATTCACATAATGAAAACTTATACTTTGTTTCGGTCGAGTTCCCCATTCAAATGCATGTAACAGTGAGAAACGCACTGTCTTGGCGAAAGAAAGCTATTTTGTACAACTTCATATGAATAGCTGTAACTTTTGATAGAAGACTCGGATACACATGTTTATGGCTTTATCTTATAGAACTCAAGGTTCCCGTGCTGGGAAAACAGGTTTTGCAGCTGTTTGAGCTAAGATTTCCAAGTTATTCACATAATGAAAACTTATACTTTGTTTCGGTCGAGTTCCCCATTCAAATGCATGTAACAGTGAGAAACGCACTGTCTTGGCGAAAGAAAGCGTTTTTGTACAACTTCATATAAATAGCTGTAACTTTTGATAGAAGACTCAGACAAACATGTTTATGGCTTTATATTATAGAACTCAAGGTCTCCGTGCTGGGAAAACAGGTTTTGCAGCTGTTTGAGCTAAGATTTCTAAGTTATTCACATAATGAAAACCTATACTTTGTTTCGGTCGACTTCCCCATTCAAATGCATGTAACAGTGAGAAACGCACTGTCTTGGCGAAAGAAAGCGTTTTTGTACAACTTCATATAAATAGCTGTAACTTTTGATAGAAGACTCAGACAAACATGTTTATGGCTTTATATTATAGAACTCAAGGTCTCCGTGCTGGGAAAACAGGTTTTGCAGCTGTTTGAGCTAAGATTTCTAAGTTATTCACATAATGAAAACCTATACTTTGTTTCGGTCGACTTCCCCATTCAAATGCATGTAACAGTGAGAAATGCACTGTCTTGGCGAAAGAAAGCTATTTTGTACAACTTCATATGAATAGCTGTAACTTTTGATAGAAGACTCGGATACACATGTTTATGGCTTTATCTTATAGAACTCAAGGTTCCCGTGCTGGGAAAACAGGTTTTGCAGCTGTTTGAGCTAAGATTTCCAAGTTATTCACATAATGAAAACCTATACTTTGTTTCGGTCGAGTTCCCCATTCAAATGCATGTAACAGTGAGAAACGCACTGTCTTGGCGGAAGAAAGCGTTTTTGTACAACTTCATATGAATAGCTGTAACTTTCGATAGAAGACTCGGATACACATGTTTATGGCTTTATCTTATAGAACTCAAGGTTCCCGTGCTGGGAAAACGGGTTTTGCAGCTGTTTGAGCTAAGATTTCCAAGTTATTCACATAATGAAAACTTATACTTTGTTTCGGTCGAGTTCCCCATTCAAATGCATGTAACAGTGAGAAACGCACTGTCTTGGCGAAAGAAAGCTATTTTGTACAACTTCATATGAATAGCTGTAACTTTTGATAGAAGACTCGGATACACAGATTTATGGATTTATTTTATAGAACTCAAGGTTCCCGTTCTGGGAAAACAGGTTTTGCAGCTGTTTGAGCTAAGATTTCCAAGTTATTCACATAATGAAAACCTATACTTTGTTTCGGTCGACTTCTCCATTCAAATGCATGTAACAGTGAGAAACGCACTGTCTTGGCGGAAGAAAGCGTTTTTGTACAACTTCATATAAATAGCTGTAACTTTTGAAAGAAGACTCAGACAAACATGTTTATGGCTTTATCTTATAGAACTCAAGGTTCCCGTGCTGGGAAAACAGGTTTTGCAGCTGTTTGAGCTAAGATTTCCAAGTTATTCACATAATGAAAACTTATACTTTGTTTCGGTCGACTTCCCCATTCAAATGCATGTAACAGTGAGAAACGCACTGTCTTGGCGAAAGAAAGCTATTTTGTACAACTTCATATGAATAGCTGTAACTTTTGATAGAAGACTCAGACAAACATGTTTATGGCTTTATATTATAGAACTCAAGGTCTCCGTGCTGGGAAAACAGGTTTTGCAGCTGTTTGAGCTAAGATTTCTAAGTTATTCACATAATGAAAACCTATACTTTGTTTCGGTCCACTTCCCCATTCAAATGCATGTAACAGTGAGAAACGCACTGTCTTGGCGAAAGAAAGCGTTTTTGTACAACTTCATATAAATAGCTGTAACTTTTGATAGAAGACTCAGACAAACATGTTTATGGCTTTATATTATAGAACTCAAGGTCTCCGTGCTGGGAAAACAGGTTTTGCAGCTGTTTGAGCTAAGATTTCCAAGTTATTCACATAATGAAAACCTATACTTTGTTTCGGTCGAGTTCCCCATTCAAATGCATGTAACAGTGAGAAACGCACTGTCTTGGCGAAAGAAAGCGTTTTTGTACAACTTCATATAAATAGCTGTAACTTTTGAAAGAAGACTCAGACAAACATGTTTATGGCTTTATCTTATAGAACTCAAGGTTCCCGTGCTGGGAAAACGGGTTTTGCAGCTGTTTGAGCTAAGATTTCCAAGTTATTCACATAATGAAAACTTATACTTTGTTTCGTGCGAGTTCCCCATTCAAATGCATGTAACAGTGAGAAACGCACTGTCTTGGCGAAAGAAAGCTATTTTGTACAACTTCATATGAATAGCTGTAACTTTTGATAGAAGACTCGGATACACATGTTTATGGCTTTATCTTATAGAACTCAAGGTTCCCGTGCTGGGAAAACAGGTTTTGCAGCTGTTTGAGCTAAGATTTCCAAGTTATTCACATAATGAAAACTTATACTTTGTTTCGGTCGAGTTCCCCATTCAAATGCATGTAACAGTGAGAAACGCACTGTCTTGGCGAAAGAAAGCGTTTTTGTACAACTTCATATAAATATCTGTAACTTTTGATAGAAGACTCGGATACCCAGATTTATGGCTTTATTTTATAGAACTCAAGGTTCACGTTCTGGGAAAACAGGTTTTGCAGCTGTTTGAGCTAAGATTTCCAAGTTATTCACATAATGAAAGCCTATACTTTGTTTCGGTCGACTTCTCCATTCAAATGCATGTAACAGTGAGAAACGCACTGTCTTGGCGGAAGAAAGCGTTTTTGTACAACTTCATATAAATAGCTGTAACTTTTGAAAGAAGACTCAGACAAACATGTTTATGGCTTTATCTTATAGAACTCAAGGTTCCCGTGCTGGGAAAACAGGTTTTGCAGCTGTTTGAGCTAAGATTTCCAAGTTATTCACATAATGAAAACTTATACTTTGTTTCGGTCGAGTTCCCCATTCAAATGCATGTAACAGTGAGAAACGCACTGTCTTGGCGAAAGAAAGCTATTTTGTACAACTTCATATGAATAGCTGTAACTTTTGATAGAAGACTCGGATACACATGTTTATGGCTTTATCTTATAGAACTCAAGGTTCCCGTGCTGGGAAAACAGGTTTTGCAGCTGTTTGAGCTAAGATTTCCAAGTTATTCACATAATGAAAACTTATACTTTGTTTCGGTCGAGTTCCCCATTCAAATGCATGTAACAGTGAGAAACGCACTGTCTTGGCGAAAGAAAGCGTTTTTGTACAACTTCATATAAATAGCTGTAACTTTTGATAGAAGACTCAGACAAACATGTTTATGGCTTTATATTATAGAACTCAAGGTCTCCGTGCTGGGAAAACAGGTTTTGCAGCTGTTTGAGCTAAGATTTCTAAGTTATTCACATAATGAAAACCTATACTTTGTTTCGGTCGACTTCCCCATTCAAATGCATGTAACAGTGAGAAACGCACTGTCTTGGCGAAAGAAAGCGTTTTTGTACAACTTCATATAAATAGCTGTAACTTTTGATAGAAGACTCAGATAAACATGTTTATGGCTTTATATTATAGAACTCAAGGTCTCCGTGCTGGGAAAACAGGTTTTGCAGCTGTTTGAGCTAAGATTTCCAAGTTATTCACATAATGAAAACCTATACTTTGTTTCGGTCGAGTTCCCCATTCAAATGCATGTAACAGTGAGAAACGCACTGTCTTGGCGGAAGAAAGCGTTTTTGTACAACTTCATATAAATAGCTGTAACTTTTGAAAGAAGACTCAGACAAACATGTTTATGGCTTTATCTTATAGAACTCAAGGTTCCCGTGCTGTGAAAACGGGTTTTGCAGCTGTTTGAGCTAAGATTTCCAAGTTATTCACATAATGAAAACCTATACTTTGTTTCGTGCGAGTTCCCCATTCAAATGCATGTAACAGTGAGAAACGCACTGTCTTGGCGAAAGAAAGCGTTTTTGTACAACTTCATATGAATAGCTGTAACTTTTGATAGAAGACTCGGATACACATGTTTATGGCTTTATCTTATAGAACTCGAGGTTCCCGTGCTGGGAAAACAGGTTTTGCAGCTGTTTGAGCTAAGATTTCCAAGTTATTCACATAATGAAAACCTATACTTTGTTTCGGTCGAGTTCCCCATTCAAATGCATGTAACAGTGAGAAACGCACTGTCTTGGCGAAAGAAAGCGTTTTTTTACAACTTCATATAAATAGCTGTAACTTTTGATAGAAGACTCAGACAAACATGTTTATGGCTTTATATTATAGAACTCAAGGTCTCCGTGCTGGGAAAACAGGTTTTGCAGCTGTTTGAGCTAAGATTTCCAAGTTATTCACATAATGAAAACTTATACTTTGTTTCGTGCGAGTTCCCCATTCAAATGCATGTAACAGTGAGAAACGCACTGTCTTGGCGAAAGAAAGCGTTTTTGTACAACTTCATATAAATATCTGTAACTTTTGATAGAAGACTCGGATACACAGATTTATGGCTTTATTTTATAGAACTCAAGTTTCACGTTCTGGGAAAACAGGTTTTGCAGCTGTTTGAGCTAAGATTTCCAAGTTATTCACATAATGAAAACCTATACTTTATTTCGGTCGACTTCTCCATTCAAATGCATGTAACAGTGAGAAACGCACTGTCTTGGCGAAAGAAAGCGTTTTTGTACAACTTCATATAAATAGCTGTAACTTTTGAAAGAAGACTCAGACAAACATGTTTATGGCTTTATCTTATAGAACTCAAGGTTCCCGTGCTGGGAAAACAGGTTTTGCAGCTGTTTGAGCTAAGATTTCCAAGTTATTCACATAATGAAAACTTATACTTTGTTTCGGTCGAGTTCCCCATTCAAATGCATGTAACAGTGAGAAACGCACTGTCTTGGCGAAAGAAAGCTATTTTGTACAACTTCATATGAATAGCTGTAACTTTTGATAGAAGACTCGGATACACATGTTTATGGCTTTATCTTATAGAACTCAAGGTTCCTGTGCTGGGAAAACAGGTTTTGCAGCTGTTTGAGCTAAGATTTCCAAGTTATTCACTGAATGAAAACTTATACTTTGTTTCGTGCGAGTTCCCCATTCAAATGCATGTAACAGTGAGAAACGCACTGTCTTGGCGAAAGAAAGCGTTTTTTTACAACTTCATATAAATAGCTGTAACTTTTGATAGAAGACTCAGACAAACATGTTTATGGCTTTATATTATAGAACTCAAGGTCTCCGTGCTGGGAAAACAGGTTTTGCAGCTGTTTGAGCTAAGATTTCCAAGTTATTCACATAATGAAAACCTATACTTTGTTTCGGTCGAGTTCCCCATTCAAATGCATGTAACAGTGAGAAACGCACTGTCTTGGCGAAAGAAAGCGTTTTTGTACAACTTCATATAAATAGCTGTAACTTTTGATAGAAGACTCGGATACACAGATTTATGGCTTTATTTTATAGAACTCAAGTTTCACGTTCTGGGAAAACAGGTTTTGCAGCTGTTTGAGCTAAGATTTCCAAGTTATTCACATAATGAAAACCTATACTTTATTTCGGTCGACTTCTCCATTCAAATGCATGTAACAGTGAGAAACGCACTGTCTTGGTGAAAGAAAGCGTTTTTGTACAACTTCATATAAATAGCTGTAACTTTTGAAAGAAGACTCAGACAAACATGTTTATGGCTTTATCTTATAGAACTCAAGGTTCCCGTGCTGGGAAAACAGGTTTTGCAGCTGTTTGAGCTAAGATTTCCAAGTTATTCACTGAATGAAAACTTATACTTTGTTTCGTGCGAGTTCCCCATTCAAATGCATGTAACAGTGAGAAACGCACTGTCTTGGCGAAAGAAAGCGTTTTTGTACAACTTCATATGAATAGCTGTAACTTTTGATAGAAGACTCGGATAAACATGTTTATGGCTTTATCTTATAGAACTCAAGGTTCCCGTGCTGGGAAAACAGGTTTTGCAGCTGTTTGAGCTAAGATTTCCAAGTTATTCACATAATGAAAACCTATACTTTGTTTCGGTCGAGTTCCCCATTCAAATGCATGTAACAGTGAGAAACGCACTGTCTTGGCGAAAGAAAGCGTTTTTGTACAACTTCATATGAATAGCTGTAACTTTTGATAGAAGACTCGGATACACATGTTTATGGCTTTATCTTATAGAACTCAAGGTTCCCGTGCTGGGAAAACAGGTTTTGCAGCTGTTTGAGCTAAGATTTCCAAGTTATTCACATAATGAAAACCTATACTTTGTTTCGGTCGAGTTCCCCATTCAAATGCATGTAACAGTGAGAAACGCACTGTCTTGGCGAAAGAAAGCGTTTTTGTACAACTTCATATAAATAGCTGTAACTTTTGATAGAAGACTCGGATACACAGATTTATGGCTTTATTTTATAGAACTCAAGGTCTCCGTGCTGGGAAAACAGGTTTTGCAGCTGTTTGAGCTAAGATTTCCAAGTTATTCACATAATGAAAACCTATACTTTGTTTCGGTCGAGTTCCCCATTCAAATGCATGTAACAGTGAGAAACGCACTGTCTTGGCGAAAGAAAGCTATTTTGTACAACTTCATATGAATAGCTGTAACTTTTGATAGAAGACTCGGATACACATGTTTATGGCTTTATTTTATAGAACTCACGTTCCCCGTGCTGGGAAAACAGGTTTTGCAGCTGTTTGAGCTAAGATTTCCAAGTTATTCACATAATGAAAACCTATACTTTGTTTCGGTCGAGTTCCCCATCCAAATGCATGTAACAGTGAGAAACGCACTGTCTTGGCGAAAGAAAGCTATTTTGTACAACTTCATATGAATAGCTGTAACTTTTGATAGAAGACTCAGACAAACATATTTATGGCTTTATATTATAGAACTCAAGGTCTCCGTGCTGGGAAAACAGGTTTTGCAGCTGTTTGAGCTAAGATTTCCAAGTTATTCACATAATGAAAACCTATACTTTGTTTCGGTCGAGTTCCCCATTCAAATGCATGTAACAGTGAGAAACGCACTGTCTTGGCGAAAGAAAGCGTTTTTGTACAACTTCATATAAATAGCTGTAACTTTTGATTGAAAACTCAGACAAACATGTTTATGGCTTTATATTATAGAACTCAAGGTCTCCGTGCTGGGAAAACAGGTTTTGCAGCTGTTTGAGCTAAGATTTCCAAGTTATTCACATAATGAAAACCTATACTTTGTTTCGGTCGAGTTCCCCATTCAAATGCATGTAACAGTGAGAAACGCACTGTCTTGGCGAAAGAAAGCGTTTTTGTACAACTTCATATAAATAGCTGTAACTTTTGAAAGAAGACTCAGACAAACATGTTTATGGCTTTATCTTATAGAACTCAAGGTTCCCGTGCTGTGAAAACGGGTTTTGCAGCTGTTTGAGCTAAGATTTCCAAGTTATTCACATAATGAAAACCTATACTTTGTTTCGTGCGAGTTCCCCATTCAAATGCATGTAACAGTGAGAAACGCACTGTCTTGGCGAAAGAAAGCGTTTTTGTACAACTTCATATGAATAGCTGTAACTTTTGATAGAAGACTCGGATACACATGTTTATGGCTTTATCTTATAGAACTCGAGGTTCCCGTGCTGGGAAAACAGGTTTTGCAGCTGTTTGAGCTAAGATTTCCAAGTTATTCACATAATGAAAACCTATACTTTGTTTCGGTCGAGTTCCCCATTCAAATGCATGTAACAGTGAGAAACGCACTGTCTTGGCGAAAGAAAGCGTTTTTTTACAACTTCATATAAATAGCTGTAACTTTTGATAGAAGACTCAGACAAACATGTTTATGGCTTTATATTATAGAACTCAAGGTCTCCGTGCTGGGAAAACAGGTTTTGCAGCTGTTTGAGCTAAGATTTCCAAGTTATTCACATAATGAAAACTTATACTTTGTTTCGTGCGAGTTCCCCATTCAAATGCATGTAACAGTGAGAAACGCACTGTCTTGGCGAAAGAAAGCGTTTTTGTACAACTTCATATAAATATCTGTAACTTTTGATAGAAGACTCGGATACACAGATTTATGGCTTTATTTTATAGAACTCAAGTTTCACGTTCTGGGAAAACAGGTTTTGCAGCTGTTTGAGCTAAGATTTCCAAGTTATTCACATAATGAAAACCTATACTTTATTTCGGTCGACTTCTCCATTCAAATGCATGTAACAGTGAGAAACGCACTGTCTTGGCGAAAGAAAGCGTTTTTGTACAACTTCATATAAATAGCTGTAACTTTTGAAAGAAGACTCAGACAAACATGTTTATGGCTTTATCTTATAGAACTCAAGGTTCCCGTGCTGGGAAAACAGGTTTTGCAGCTGTTTGAGCTAAGATTTCCAAGTTATTCACATAATGAAAACTTATACTTTGTTTCGGTCGAGTTCCCCATTCAAATGCATGTAACAGTGAGAAACGCACTGTCTTGGCGAAAGAAAGCTATTTTGTACAACTTCATATGAATAGCTGTAACTTTTGATAGAAGACTCGGATACACATGTTTATGGCTTTATCTTATAGAACTCAAGGTTCCTGTGCTGGGAAAACAGGTTTTGCAGCTGTTTGAGCTAAGATTTCCAAGTTATTCACTGAATGAAAACTTATACTTTGTTTCGTGCGAGTTCCCCATTCAAATGCATGTAACAGTGAGAAACGCACTGTCTTGGCGAAAGAAAGCGTTTTTTTACAACTTCATATAAATAGCTGTAACTTTTGATAGAAGACTCAGACAAACATGTTTATGGCTTTATATTATAGAACTCAAGGTCTCCGTGCTGGGAAAACAGGTTTTGCAGCTGTTTGAGCTAAGATTTCCAAGTTATTCACATAATGAAAACCTATACTTTGTTTCGGTCGAGTTCCCCATTCAAATGCATGTAACAGTGAGAAACGCACTGTCTTGGCGAAAGAAAGCGTTTTTGTACAACTTCATATAAATAGCTGTAACTTTTGATAGAAGACTCGGATACACAGATTTATGGCTTTATTTTATAGAACTCAAGTTTCACGTTCTGGGAAAACAGGTTTTGCAGCTGTTTGAGCTAAGATTTCCAAGTTATTCACATAATGAAAACCTATACTTTATTTCGGTCGACTTCTCCATTCAAATGCATGTAACAGTGAGAAACGCACTGTCTTGGTGAAAGAAAGCGTTTTTGTACAACTTCATATAAATAGCTGTAACTTTTGAAAGAAGACTCAGACAAACATGTTTATGGCTTTATCTTATAGAACTCAAGGTTCCCGTGCTGGGAAAACAGGTTTTGCAGCTGTTTGAGCTAAGATTTCCAAGTTATTCACTGAATGAAAACTTATACTTTGTTTCGTGCGAGTTCCCCATTCAAATGCATGTAACAGTGAGAAACGCACTGTCTTGGCGAAAGAAAGCGTTTTTGTACAACTTCATATGAATAGCTGTAACTTTTGATAGAAGACTCGGATAAACATGTTTATGGCTTTATCTTATAGAACTCAAGGTTCCCGTGCTGGGAAAACAGGTTTTGCAGCTGTTTGAGCTAAGATTTCCAAGTTATTCACATAATGAAAACCTATACTTTGTTTCGGTCGAGTTCCCCATTCAAATGCATGTAACAGTGAGAAACGCACTGTCTTGGCGAAAGAAAGCGTTTTTGTACAACTTCATATAAATAGCTGTAACTTTTGATAGAAGACTCGGATACACAGATTTATGGCTTTATTTTATAGAACTCAAGTTTCACGTTCTGGGAAAACAGGTTTTGCAGCTGTTTGAGCTAAGATTTCCAAGTTATTCACATAATGAAAACCTATACTTTATTTCGGTCGACTTCTCCATTCAAATGCATGTAACAGTGAGAAACGCACTGTCTTGGTGAAAGAAAGCGTTTTTGTACAACTTCATATAAATAGCTGTAACTTTTGAAAGAAGACTCAGACAAACATGTTTATGGCTTTATCTTATAGAACTCAAGGTTCCCGTGCTGGGAAAACAGGTTTTGCAGCTGTTTGAGCTAAGATTTCCAAGTTATTCACTGAATGAAAACTTATACTTTGTTTCGTGCGAGTTCCCCATTCAAATGCATGTAACAGTGAGAAACGCACTGTCTTGGCGAAAGAAAGCGTTTTTGTACAACTTCATATGAATAGCTGTAACTTTTGATAGAAGACTCGGATAAACATGTTTATGGCTTTATCTTATAGAACTCAAGGTTCCCGTGCTGGGAAAACAGGTTTTGCAGCTGTTTGAGCTAAGATTTCCAAGTTATTCACATAATGAAAACCTATACTTTGTTTCGGTCGAGTTCCCCATTCAAATGCATGTAACAGTGAGAAACGCACTGTCTTGGCGAAAGAAAGCGTTTTTGTACAACTTCATATGAATAGCTGTAACTTTTGATAGAAGACTCGGATACACATGTTTATGGCTTTATCTTATAGAACTCAAGGTTCCCGTGCTGGGAAAACAGGTTTTGCAGCTGTTTGAGCTAAGATTTCCAAGTTATTCACATAATGAAAACCTATACTTTGTTTCGGTCGAGTTCCCCATTCAAATGCATGTAACAGTGAGAAACGCACTGTCTTGGCGAAAGAAAGCGTTTTTGTACAACTTCATATAAATAGCTGTAACTTTTGATAGAAGACTCGGATACACAGATTTATGGCTTTATTTTATAGAACTCAAGGTCTCCGTGCTGGGAAAACAGGTTTTGCAGCTGTTTGAGCTAAGATTTCCAAGTTATTCACATAATGAAAACCTATACTTTGTTTCGGTCGAGTTCCCCATTCAAATGCATGTAACAGTGAGAAACGCACTGTCTTGGCGAAAGAAAGCTATTTTGTACAACTTCATATGAATAGCTGTAACTTTTGATAGAAGACTCGGATACACATGTTTATGGCTTTATTTTATAGAACTCACGTTCCCCGTGCTGGGAAAACAGGTTTTGCAGCTGTTTGAGCTAAGATTTCCAAGTTATTCACATAATGAAAACCTATACTTTGTTTCGGTCGAGTTCCCCATCCAAATGCATGTAACAGTGAGAAACGCACTGTCTTGGCGAAAGAAAGCTATTTTGTACAACTTCATATGAATAGCTGTAACTTTTGATAGAAGACTCAGACAAACATATTTATGGCTTTATATTATAGAACTCAAGGTCTCCGTGCTGGGAAAACAGGTTTTGCAGCTGTTTGAGCTAAGATTTCCAAGTTATTCACATAATGAAAACCTATACTTTGTTTCGGTCGAGTTCCCCATTCAAATGCATGTAACAGTGAGAAACGCACTGTCTTGGCGAAAGAAAGCGTTTTTGTACAACTTCATATAAATAGCTGTAACTTTTGATTGAAAACTCAGACAAACATGTTTATGGCTTTATATTATAGAACTCAAGGTCTCCGTGCTGGGAAAACAGGTTTTGCAGCTGTTTGAGCTAAGATTTCCAAGTTATTCACATAATGAAAACCTATACTTTGTTTCGGTCGAGTTCCCCATTCAAATGCATGTAACAGTGAGAAACGCACTGTCTTGGCGAAAGAAAGCGTTTTTGTACAACTTCATATAAATAGCTGTAACTTTTGAAAGAAGACTCAGACAAACATGTTTATGGCTTTATCTTATAGAACTCAAGGTTCCCGTGCTGGGAAAACAGGTTTTGCAGCTGTTTGAGCTAAGATTTCCAAGTTATTCACATAATGAAAACTTATACTTTGTTTCGGTCGAGTTCCCCATTCAAATGCATGTAACAGTGAGAAACGCACTGTCTTGGCGAAAGAAAGCTATTTTGTACAACTTCATATGAATAGCTGTAACTTTTGATAGAAGACTCGGATACACATGTTTATGGCTTTATCTTATAGAACTCAAGGTTCCCGTGCTGGGAAAACAGGTTTTGCAGCTGTTTGAGCTAAGATTTCCAAGTTATTCACATAATGAAAACCTATACTTTGTTTCGTGCGAGTTCCCCATTCAAATGCATGTAACAGTGAGAAACGCACTGTCTTGGCGAAACAAAGCGTTTTTGTACAACTTCATATAAATAGCTGTAACCTTTGATAGAAGACTCAGACAAACATGTTTATGGCTTTATATTATAGAACTCAAGGTCTCCGTGCTGGGAAAACAGGTTTTGCAGCTGTTTGAGCTAAGATTTCCAAGTTATTCACATAATGAAAACCTATACTTTGTTTCGGTCGAGTTCCTCATTCAAATGCATGTAACAGTGAGAAACGCACTGTCTTGGCGAAAGAAAGCGTTTTTGTACAACTTCATATGAATAGCTGTAACTTTTGATAGAAGACTCGGATACACATGTTTATGGCCTTATCTTATAGAACTCAAGGTCTCCGTGCTGGGAAAACAGCAGAGGCCCTGGTGGGGTGAAGATGGCCTCACAGGAAGCACTGTCCCTGGTGTAATGTGGATGGTAGAAGTCGGCGTCACAGGCCGTGATGTAATGTAGATGGCCTCAGCCAAAAGCACAGGCCCTGGTGTAATGTGGATGGCCTTATCCAGCACCACTGGCCCTGGTGTAATGTGGAAGGCATCAGCCAGTATCAAAGGCCCTGGTGAAATGTGGATGTTTTCGGACAGCACCACCGGCCCTGGTGAAATGTAGATGGTAGTGGCCAGCACCACAGGCCCTGGAGAAATGTGAATGTCATCAACCAACACCACTGGCCCTGGTGTAATGTGGATGGCATCAGCCATGACCACAGGCCCTGGTAAAATGTAGTTGGCCTCAGCCATGACCACAGGCCCCGGTGAAATGTAAATGTCCTCAGCCAGTAGCACAGGCCCTGTTGTAATGTGGATTGCCTCATCTAACAACACTGTCCCTGGTGAAATATGGATGGTATTGGTCAGCAACACACACCCTGGTGTAATGTGAATGGCCTTTGCCAACAACACTTGCCCTGGTGAAATGTGGATGGTATTGGCCAGCAGCACAGGCCCTGGTGTAATGTGAATGTCCTCAGCCAACACCACTGGCCCTGGTGTAATGTGAATGGCATCAGCCAGTATCACAGGCCCTGGTGTGGTCAATATGGCCTCACAGGGAGCACTGGCCCTGGTGTAATGTGGATGGCCTCAGCCAACAACACTTTTCCTGGTGAAATGTGAATGGCCTCAGCCAACAACACTTTTCCTGGTGAAATGTGGATGGCATCGGCCAGCACCACAGGCCCTGGCGTAATGTGCATGTCCCAAGCCAACACCACTGGCCCTGGTGTAATGTGGATGGCATCAGCCAGTATCGCAGGCCCTGGAGAAATGTGGATGTTTTCGGACAGCACCACAGGCCATGGTGAAATGTGGATGGTACTGGCCAGCACCACAGGCCCTGGTGAAATGTGAATGTCCTCAGCCAACACCACAGGCCCTGTTGTAATGTGGATGGCCTCATCTAACAACACTGTCCCTGGTGAAATATGGATGGTATTGGTCAGCACCACACACCCTGGTGTACTGTGAATGGCCATAGCCAACGACACTTGCCCTACTGAAATGTGGATGGTATTGGCAAGCAGCACAGGCCCTGGTGTAATGTGAATGTCCTCAGCCAACACCACTGGCCCTGGTGTAATGTGGATGGCATCAGCCAGTATCACAGGCCCTGGTGAAATGAGGATGTATCACCCAGCAGCACAGGCCCTGGTGTGGTCAATATGGCCTCACAGTGAGCATTGTCCCTGGTGTAATGTGGATGGCCTCAGCCAACAACACTTTTTCTGGTGAAATGTGGATGGTATTGGCCAGCACCACAGGCCCTGGTGTAATGTGGATGGCCTCAGCCATGACCACAGGCCCTGGTGAAATGTAAATGTCCTCAGCCAGTAGCACAGGCCCTGTTGTAATGTGGATGGCCTCATCCAACAACACTGTCCCTGGTGAAATATGGATGGTATTTGTCAGCACCACACACCTTGGTGTAATGTGAATGGCCTTAGCCAACACCACTGGCCCTGGTGAAATGTGCATGATATCTGTCAGCACCCCAGGCCCAGGTGTAATGTGGATGGCATCAACGAGCAGCAGAGGCCCTGGTGGGGTGAAGATGGCCTCACAGGAAGCACTGTCCCTGTTGTAATGTGAATGGTAGAAGCCGGCATCAAAGACCGTGATGTAATGTGAATGGCCTCAGCCAACAACACTGTCCCTGGTGAAATGTGGATGGTATTGGCCAGCAGCACCGGCCCTGGAGTAGTGTGAATGTCCTCAGCCAACACCACTGGCCCTGGTGTAATGTGGATGGCATCAGCCAGTATCACAGGCCCTGGTGAAATGAGGATGTATCACCCAGCAGCACAGGCCCTGGTGTGGTCAATATGGCCTCACAGTGAGCATTGTCCCTGGTGTAATGTGGATGGCCTCAGCCAACAACACTTTTTCTGGTGAAATGTGGATGGTATTGGCCAGCACCACTGGCCCTGGTGTAATGTGGATGGCATCAACCTTGACCACAGGCCCTGGTGAAATGAGGATGTATCACACAGCAGCACAGGCCCTGGTGTGGTCAATATAGCCTCACGGGGAGCATTGTCCCTGGTGTAATGTGGATGGCCTCAGCCAACAACACTTTTTCTGGTGAAATGTGGATGGTATTGGCCAGCACCAAAGCCCCTGATGAAATGTGAATGTCCTCAGCCAACACCACTGAAACTGGTGTAATGTGGATGGCCTCAGCCATGACCACAGGCCCTGGTGAAATGTAGTTGGCCTCAGCCATGACCACAGGCCCTGGTGAAATGTAAATGTCCTAGGCCAGTAGCACAGGCCCTGTTGTAATGTGGATGGCCTCATCTAACAACACTGTCCCTGGTGAAATGTGGATTATATTGGCCAGCACCACAGGCCCTGGTGCCCTGAATATCCTCAGCCAGTAGTAAAGGCCCTTGTGTTTTGTGGAACGCATCAGCCAGCAACACAATCGCTGGTGAAATGTGGATGGCCTCATCCAGCACCACAGGCCCTGGTTTGGTGATGATTGCCACACAGGAAGAACTGTACCTGGTGTAATGTGGATGGCCTCATCCAACAGTACAGACCCTGGTGTGGTGAAGATGGCCTCACAGGAAGCACAGGCCATGGTGTAATGTGGATGGCCTCAGGCGGCAACATGCGCTCTGGTGAAATGTAGTCTTCCTCAGCCAGTAGCACAGGCCCTGTTGTGGTGAAGATGGCCTCACAGGAAGCACTGTCCCTGATGTAAAGTGTATGGCCTCAGCCAACAACAGTGGCCCTGGTGAAATGTGGATGGTATTGGCAAGCACAACAGGCCATGTTGTAATGTGAATGTCCTCAGCCAGTAGCACCGTCCCTTGTATACTGTGGATCGCATCAGCCAGCAACACAAACCCTGGAGAAATGTGGATGGTATCAACGAGTAGCACAGGCCCTGGTGTAATGTGGATGTATCACCCAGCAGCACAGGCCCTGGTGTAATGTGACTGTCCTCAGCCAACACCACTGGCCCTGGTGTAATGTGGATGGCATCAGCCAGTATCACAGGCCCTGGTGAAATGAGGATGTATCACCCAGCAGCACAGGCCCTGGTGTGGTCAATATGGCCTCACAGGGAGCACTGTCCCTGGTGTAATGTGGATGGCCTCAGCCAACAACACTTTTTCTGGTGAAATGTGGATGGTATTGGCCAGCACCACAGGCCCTGATGAAATGTGAATGTCCTCAGCCAACACCACTGAAACTGGTGTAATGTGGATGGCATCAGCCATGACCACAGGCCCTGGTGAAATGTAGTTGGCCTCAGCCATGACCACAGGCCCTGGTGAAATGTAAATGTCCTCAGCCAGTAGCACAGGCCCTGTTGTAATGTGGATGGCCTCATCTAACAACACTGTCCCTGGTGAAATGTGGATGGTATTGGCCAGCAGCACAGGCCCTGGTGTAGTGTGAATGTCCTCAGCCAACACCACTGGCCCTGGTGTAATGTGGATGGCATCAGCCAGTATCACAGGCCCTGGTGAAATAAGGATGTATCACACAGCATCACAGGCCCTGGCGTGGTCAATATGGCCTCACAGGGAGCACTGTCCCTGGTGTAATGTGGATGGCCTCAGCCAGTAGCACAGGCCCTGTTGTAATGTGGATGGCCTCATCTAACAACACTGTCCCTGGTGAAATATGGATGGTATTGGTCAGCACCACACACCCTGGTGTAATGTGAATGGCCTTAGCCAACAACACTTGCCCTGGTGAAATGTGGATGGTATTGGCCAGCAGCACAGGCCCTGGTGTAATGTGAATGTCCTCAGCCAACACCACTGGCCCTGGTGTAATGTGGATGGCATCAGCCAGTATCACAGGCCCTGGTGAAATGAGGATGTATCACCCAGCAGCACAGGCCCTGGTGTGGTCAATATGCCCTCACAGGGAGCATTGTCCCTGGTGTAATGTGGATGGCCTCAGCCAACAACACTTTTTCTGGTGAAATGTGGATGGTATTGGCCAGCACCAAAGGCCCTGATGAAATGTGAATGTCCTCAGCCAACACCACTGAACCTGGTGTAATGTGGATGGCCTCAGCCATGACCATAGGCCCTGGTGAAATGTAGTTGGCCTCAGCCATGACCACAGTCCCTGGTGAAATGTAAATGTCCTCAGCCAGTAGCAAAGGCCCTGTTGTAATGTGGATGGCCTCATCTAACAACACTGTCCCTGGTGAAATGTGGATGGTACTGGCCAGCAGCACAGGCCCTGGTGTAATATGAATGTCCTCAGCCAACACCACTGGCCCTGGTGTAATGTGGATGGCCTCAGCAAACAACACTTTTTCTGGTGAAATGTGGATGGTATTGGCCAGCACCACAGGCCCTGGCGTAATGTGCATATCCCCCGCCAACACCACTGGCCCTGGTGTAATGTGGATGGTATTGGCCAGCACCACAGGCCCTGGTGTAATGTGAATGGTAGAAGCCGGCATCAAAGACCGTGATGTAATGTGAATGGCCTCAGCCAACAACAGTGGCCCTGGTGAAATGTGGTTTATATTGGCCAGCACCACTGGCCCTGGTGTAATGTGAATGTCCTAAGCCAGTAGCACAGGCCCTGTTGTAATGTGGATGGCCTAAGCCAACAACACTTTCTCTGGTGAAATGTGGATGGTATTGGCCAGCACCACAGGCCCTGGCGTAATGTGCATATCCCCAGCCAACACCACTGGCCCTGGTGTAATGTGGATGGTATTGGCCAGCACCAAAGGCCCTCTTGAAATGTGAATGTCCTCAGCCAACACCACTGGCCCTGGTGTAATGTGGATGGCATCAGCCATGACCACAGGCCCTGGTGAAATGTAGTTGGCCTCACCCATGACCACAGGCCGTGGTGAAATTTAAATGTCCTCAGCCAGTAGCACAGGCCCTGTTGTAATGTGTATGGCCTCATCTAACAACACTGTCCCTGGTGAAATATGGATGGTATTGGTCAGCACCACACACCTTGGTGTAATGTGAATGGCCTTAGCCAACACCACTGGCCCTGGTGAAATGTGCATGATATCTGTCAGCACCCCAGGCCCAGGTGTAATGTGGATGGCATCAACGAGCAGCAGAGGCCCTGGTGGGGTGAAGATGGCCTCACAGGAAGCACTGTCCCTGGTGTAATGTGAATGGTAGAAGCCGGCATCAAAGACCGTGATGTAATGTGAATGGCCTCAGCCAACAACAGTGGCCCTGGTGAAATGTGGTTGATATTGGCCAGCACCACAGGCCCTGGTGTAATGTGGATGGCATCAGCCATGACCACAGGCCCTGGTGAAATGTAGTTGGCCTCAGCCATGACCACAGGCCCTGGTGAAATGTAAATGTCCTCAGCCAGTAACACAGGCCCTGTTGTAATGTGGATGGCCTCATCTAACAACACTGTCCCTGGTGAAATATGGATGGTATTGGTCAGCACCACACACCTTGGTGTAATGTGAATGGCCTTAGCCAACACCACTTGCCCTGGTGAAATGTGGATGGTATTGGCCAGCAGAACAGGCCCTGGTGTAATGTGACTGTCCTCAGCCAACACCACTGGCCCTGGTGTAATGTGGATGGCATCAGCCAGTATCACAGGCCCTGGTGAAATGAGGATGTATCACCCAGCAGCACAGGCCCTGGTGTGGTCAATATGGCCTCACAGGGAGCACTGTCCCTGGTGTAATGTGGATGGCCTCAGCCAACAACACTTTTTTCTGGTGAAATGTGGATGGTATTGGCCAGCACCACAGGCCCTGGCGTAATGTGCATATCCCCAGCCAACACCACTGGCCCTGGTGTAATGTGGATGGTATTGGCCAGCACCACAGGCCCTGGTGAAATGTGAATGTCCTCAGCCAATACCACTGGCCCTGGTGTAATGTGGATGGCATCAGCTATGACCACAGGCCCTGGTGAAATGTAGTTGGCCTCAGCCATGACCACAGGCCCTGGTGAAATGTAAATGTCCTCAGCCAGTAGCACAGGCCCTGTTGTAATGTGGATGGCCTCATCTAACAACACTGTCCCTGGTGAAATATGGATGGTATTGGTCAGCACCACACATCTTGGTGTAATGTGAATGGCCTTAGCCAACACCACTGGCCCTGGTGAAATGTGCATGATATCTGTCAGCACCCGAGGCCCAGGTGTAATGTCGATGGCATCAACGAGCAGCAGAGGCCCTGATGGGGTGAAGATGGCCTCACAGGAAGCACTGTCCCTGGTGTAATGTGAATGGTAGAAGCCGGCATCAAAGACCGTGATGTAATGTGAATGGCCTCAGCCAACAACAGTGGCCCTGGTGAAATGTGGTTGATATTGGCCAGCACCACAGGCCCTGGTGTAATGTGGATGGCATCAGCCATGACCACAGGCCCTGGTGAAATGTGGATGGCCTGATCTAACAACACTGTCCCTGGTGAAATGTGGATGGTATTGGCCAGCAGCACAGGCCCTAGTGTAGTGTGAATGTCCTCAGCCAACACCACTGGCCCTGGTGTAATGTGGATGGCATCAGCCAGTATCACAGGCCCTGGTGAAATAAGGATGTATCACACAGCATCACAGGCCCTGGCGTGGTCAATATGGCCTCACAGGGAGCACTGTCCCTGGTGTAATGTGGATGGCCTCAGCCAGTAGCACAGGCCCTGTTGTAATGTGGATGGCCTCATCTAACAACACTGTCCCTGGTGAAATATGGATGGTATTGGTCAGCACCACACACCCTGGTGTAATGTGAATGGCCTTAGCCAACAACACTTGCCCTGGTGAAATGTGGATGGTATTGGCCAGCAGCACAGGCCCTGGTGTAATGTGAATGTCCTCATCCAACACCACTGGCCCTGGTGTAATGTGGATGGCATCAGCCAGTATCACAGGCCCTGGTGAAATGAGGATGTATCACCCAGCAGCACAGGCCCTGGTGTGGTCAATATGCCCTCACAGGGAGCATTGTCCCTGGTGTAATGTGGATGGCCTCAGCCAACAACACTTTTTCTGGTGAAATGTGGATGGTATTGGCCAGCACCAAAGGCCCTGATGAAATGTGAATGTCCTCAGCCAACACCACTGCACCTGGTGTAATGTGGATGGCCTCAGCCATGACCACAGGCCCTGGTGAAATGTAAATGTCCTCAGCCAGTAGCAAAGGCCCTGTTGTAATGTGGATGGCCTCATCTAACAACACTGTCCCTGGTGAAATGTGGACGGTATTGGCCAGCAGCACAGGCCCTGGTGTAATATGAATGTCCTCAGCCAACACCACTGGCCCTGGTGTAATGTGGATGGCCTCAGCCAACAACACTTTTTCTGGTGAAATGTGGATGGTATTGGCCAGCACCACAGGTCCTGGCATAATGTGCATATCCCCCGCCAAAGCCCACTGGCCCTGGTGTAATGTGGATGGTATTGGCCAGCACCACAGGCCCTGGTGTAATGTGAATGGTAGAAGCCAACAACAGTGGCCCTGGTGAAATGTGGTTGATATTGGCCAGCACCACTGGCCCTGGTGTAATGTGGATGGCCTCAGCCATGACCACAGGCCCTGGTGAAATGTAGTTGGCCTCAGCCATGACCACAGGCCCTGGTGAAATGTAAATGTCCTCAGCCAGTAGCACAGGCCCTGTTGTAATGTGGATGGCCTCATCTAACAACACTGTCCCTGGTGAAACATGGATGGTATTGGTCAGGACCACACACCCTGGTGTAATGTGAATGGTCTTAACCAACAACACTTGCCTTGTTGAAATGTGGATGGTATTGGCCAGCACCACAGGCCCTGGTGTAATGTGACTGTCCTCAGCCAACACCACTGGCCCTGGTGTAATGTGGATGGTATTGGCCAGCACCAGAGGCCCTGGTGTAATGTGACTGTCCTCAGCCAACACCACTGGCCCTGGTGTAATGTGGATGGCATCAGCCAGTATCACAGGCCCTGGTGAAATGAGGATGTATCACCCAGCAGCACAGGCCCTGGTGTGGTCAATATGGCCTCACAGGGAACACTGTCCCTGGTGTAATGTGAATGGTCTTAACCAACAACACTTGCCTTGTTGAAATGTGGATGGTATTGGCCAGCACCACAGGCATTGTCGTAATGTGCATGTCCCCAGCCAACACCACTGGCCCTGGTGTAATGTGGATGGTATTGGCCAGCACCACAGGCCCAGGTGAAATGTGAATGTCCTCAGCCAACACCACTGTCCCTGGTGAAATGTGGATGGTATTGGCCAGCACCACAGGCCCTGGTGTAATGTGAATGTCCTCAGCCAACACCACTGGCCCTGGTGTAATGTGGATGGCATCAGCCAGTATCACAGGCCCTGGTGAAATGAGGATGTATCACACAGCAGCACAGGCCCTGGCGTGGTCAATATGGCCTCACAGGGAGCACTGTCCCTGGTTAAATGTGGATGGCCTCAGCCAGTAGCACAGGCCCTGTTGTAATGTGGATGGCCTCATCTAACAACACTGTCCCTGGTGAAATATGGATGGTATTGGTCAGCACCACACACCCTGGTGTAATGTGAATGGCCTCAGCCAACAACACTTTTTCTGGTGAAATGTGGATGGTATTGGCCAGCACCACAGGCCCTGGCGTAATGTGCATGTCCCCAGCCAACACCACAGGCCCTGGTGTAATGTGGATGGTATTGGCCAGCACCACAGGCCCTGGTGAAATGTGAATGTCCTCAGCCAACACCACTGGCCCTGGTGTAATGTGGATGGCATCAGCCATGACCACAAGCCCTGGTGAAATGTAGTTGGCCTCGGCCATGACCACAGGCCCTGGTCAAATGTAAATGTCCTCAGCCAGTAGCACAGGCCCTGGTGTAATGTGGATGGCCTCATCTAAAAACACTGTCCCTGGTGAAATATGGATGGTATTGGTCAGCACCACACACCTTGGTGTAATGTGAATGGCCTTAGCCAACACCACTGGCCCTGGTGAAATGTGCATGATACCTGTCAGCACCCCAGGCCCAGGTGTAATGTGGATGGCATCAACGAGCAGCAGAGGCCCTGGTGGGGTGAAGATGGCCTCACAGGAAGCACTGTCCCTGGTGTAATGTGAATGGTAGAAGCCGGCATCAAAGACCGTGATGTAATGTGAATGGCCTCAGCCATCAACAGTGGCCCTGGTGAAATGTGGCTGATATTGGCCAGCACCACTGGCCCTGGTGTAATGTGAATGTCCTAAGCCAGTAGCACAGGCCCTTGCGAATTGTGGATGTCATCAGCCAGCAACACAAGCCCTGGTGAAATGTGGATGGTATCATCGAGTAGCACAGGCCCTGGTGTAGTGTGGATGGCCTTATCCATCACCACAGGCCCTGGTGTGGTGATGATGGCCTCTTAGGAAGAACTGTCCTTGGTGTAATTTTGATGGCCTCATCAAACAGTACGGGCGTTGGTGTGGTGAAGATGTCCTCATCCAGCACCACATGCCCTGGTGTGGTGATGATGGCCTCACAGGAAGCACTGTCCCTGGTGTAATGTGGATGGCCTCATCCAATAACACTGGCCCTGGTGAAATGTGGATGGTATTGGCCAGCAGCACTGGCCCTGGTGTAATGTGGATGGCATCAGCCATGACCACAGGCCCTGGTGAAATGTAGTTGGCCTCAGCCAATACCACAGGCCCTGGTGAAATGTAAATGTCCTCAGCCAGTAGCACAGGCCCTGTTGTAATGTGGATGGCCTCATCTAACAACACTGTCCCTGGTGAAACATGGATGGTATTGGTCAGCACCACACAAGCTGGTGTAATGTGAATGGCCTTAGCCAACAACACTTGCCCTGTTGAAATGTGGATGGTATTGGCCAGCAGCACAGGCCCTGGTGTAATGTGACTGTCCTCAGCCAACACCACTGGCCCTGGTGTAATGTGGATGGCATCAGCCAGTATCACAGGCCCTGGTGAAATGAGGATGTATCACCCAGCAGCACAGGCCCTGGTGTGGTCAATATGGCCTCACAGGGAGCACTGTCCCTGGTGTAATGTGGATGGCCTCAGCCAACAACACTTTTTCTGGTGAAATGTGGATGGTATTGGCCAGCACCACAGGCCCTGGCGTAATGTGAATGTCCCCAGCCAACACCACTGGCCCTGGTGTAATGTGGATGGTATTGGCCAGCACCACAGGCCCTGGTGAAATGTGAATGTCCTCAGCCAACACCACTGGCCCTGGTGTAATGTGGATGGCATCAGCCATGACCACAGGACCTGGTTAAATGTAAATGTCCTCAGCCAGTAGCACAGGCCCTGTTGTAATGTGGATGGCCTCATCTAACAACACTGTCCCTGGTGAAATATGGATGGTATTGGTCAGCACCACACACCCTGGCGTAATGTGAATGGCCTTAGCCAACACCACTGGCCCTGGTGAAATGTGCATGATATCTGTCAGCACCCCAGGCCCAGGTGTAATGTGGATGTTATCAACGAGCAGCAGAGGCCCTGGTGGGGTGAAGATGGCCTCACAGGAAGCACTGTCCCTGGTGTAATGTGAATGGTAGAAGCCGGCATCAAAGACCGTGATGTAATGTGAATGGCCTCAGCCAACAACAGTGGCCCTGGTGAAATGTGGTTGATATTGGCCAGCACCACTGGCCCTGGTGTAATGTGGATGGCATCAGCCATGACCACAGGCCCTGGTGAAATGTAGTTGGCCTCAGCCATGACCACAGGCCCTGGTGAAATGTAAATGTCCTCAGCCAGTAGCACAGGCACTGTTGTAATGTGGATGGCCTCATCTAACAACACTGTCCCTGGTGAAATATGGATGGTATTGGTCAGCACCACACACCCTGGTGTAATGTGAATGGCCTTAGCCAACAACACTTGCGCTGGTGAAATGTGGATGGTATTGGCCAGCAGCACAGTCCCTGGTGTAATGTGAATGTCCTCAGCCAACACCACTGGCCCTGGTGTAATGTGGATGGCATCAGCCAGTATCACAGGCCCTGGTGAAATGTAAATGTCCTCAGCCAGTAGCACAGGCCCTGTTGTAATGTGGATGGCCTCATCTAACAACACTGTCCCTGGTGAAATATGGATGGTATTGGTCAGCACCACACATCTTGGTGTAATGTGAATGGCCTTAGCCAACACCACTGGCCCTGGTAAAATGTGCATGATATCTGTCAGCACCCCAGGCCCAGGTGTAATGTGAATGGTAGAAGCCGGCATCAAAGACCGTGATGTAATGTGAATGGCCTCAGCCAACAACAGTGGCCCTGGTGAAATGTGGTTTATATTGGCCAGCACCACTGGCCCTGGTGTAATGTGGATGGCCTCAGCCATGACCACAGGCCCTGGTGAAATGTAGTTGGCCTCAGCCATGACCACAGGCCCTGGTGAAATGTAAATGTCCTCAGCCAGTAGCACAGGCCCTGTTGTAATGTGGATGGCCTCATCTAACAACACTGTCCCTGGTGAAACATGGATGGTATTGGTCAGCACCACACACCCTGGTGTAATGTGAATGGCCTTAGCCAACAACACTTGCCCTGTTGAAATGTGGATGGTATTGGCCAGCAGCACAGGCCCTGGTGTAATGTGACTGTCCTCAGCCAACACCACTGGCCCTGGTGTAATGTGGATGGCATCAGCCAGTATCACAGGCCCTGGTGAAATGAGGATGTATCACCCAGCAGCACAGGCCCTGGTGGTGTAAAACAATCAATGTTGACAGTTTTATTTAACACAGAAAATAACATTGTCTCCTTCCCGAGGGCAGACGCTGACTGCCCCCCGTCTCCTGGAACCATCTGTCCCCTGTTGAGACATAACATTGCAGCTACAAGGACTTCCACATTGATTAAGATGATCAGTGTGTACTGCTCTGAAACAAGTGTATAATATTAAATGAATATTGCTTGATAAGCTACCACTACTTAAAACATAACAGAAAACATAACTGAGCACAAGATCACCAAGAATAACATCGTATAAGTGCTGTGTAAGCGCGTGCGGCCTTCTAAGCTCGAAGCCTTTTCCCCTCCATAGATCAGCCAGACATCGCGCTGACTGTAGCTTCTAACCCTTAATTAACTTGAGCACAACTCTAGAATAAGCAACAAACTGAAATATGTATAAGTTGATCATGGTTAGATCTGCAATGAAAAATCATATTATTATTCTGGTACCTGTAAGTAAAAGATCAAACTAAGGTCATAACAATCACTGTAATACAAAGGGTAATGTAAGGTCAAAAACTTCAATACATGTTTAATGCAAAGCTGGTTATATGATTCTAATGAACTAATAGTGCCATATTAAAATAATGAAACTAGAAGAAGAAAAAAACATCCCCTTTTTATTCTACACGGCTCAGACACACATATTTATGGCTTTATCTTATAGAATTCAATATCCCCGTGCTGGGCAAACAGGTTTTGCAGCTGTTTGAGCTAAGATTTTTCAGTTATTCACATAATGAAAACCTATACTTTGTTTTGGGCGAGAACTCCATTCAAATGCATGTAATAGTCAGAAACGCACTGTCTCGGCGAAATAAAGTGTTTTTGTACAACTTCATAAAGTTAGCTGTAAATTTTGATAGAAGGCTCAGACACACACATTTATGGCTTTATCTTATAGAATTCAATATCCTCGTGCCTGGCAAACAGGTTTTGCAGCTGTTTGAGCTAAGATTTTCAAGTTATTCACATAATGAAAACTTGTACTTTGTTTCGGGCGAGTTCCCCATTCAAATGCATGTAATAGTCAGAAACGCACTGTCTCGGCGAAATAAAGTGTTTTTGTACAGCTTCATGAAGTTAGCTGTAACTTTTGATAGAAGACTCAGAAATACATATTTATGGCTTTATCTTATAGAATTAAATATCCCCGTGCTGGGAAAACAGGTTTTGCAGCTGTTTGAGCTAAGATTTTCAAGTTATTCACATAATGAAAACTTATACTTTGTTTCGGGCGAGTTCCCAATTCAAATGCATGTAATAGTCAGAAACGCACTGTCTCGGCGAAATAAAGTGTTTTTGTACAGCTTCATGAAGTTAGCTGTAACTTTTGATAGAAGACTCAGAAATACATATTTATGGCTTTAGCTTATAGAATTCAATATCCCCGTGCTGGGCAAACAGGTTTTGCAGCTGTGTGAGCTAAGATTTCCAAGTTATTCACATAATGAAAACCTATACTTTGTTTTGGGCGAGTTCCCCATTCAAATGCATGTAATAGTCAGAAACGCACTGTTCCCATCTAGACCTCCTTATCATGACTTTGATAACCTTCTATCGCCTCCCCCTTCATCACAGGCCAGGAGAATATGTTCCTTTGGCAACTCCTCAACCTCGGCTATTAAAATGGCATGGGAGCAGGATTTGGGGTGTGTGATTCAGGATGACTCTTGGGATAAAATTCTTTACCGGGTCCATGGCTCCTCATTATGTGCCAAACACGGGCTGATTCAATGTAAGATTTTGCACCGTGTACACTGGACTAAAGCCAGACTAGCTCAAATATACCCCAACCTTAGCCCTGATTGCGACCGTTGTCATCAAACACCTGCCTCTCTAATACATATGTTTTGGTCATGTCCATCCCTCAAACAATACTGGATTAATATTTTTCTGACTTTATTAAAGATCATCCAGCTAACCCTCCAACCTGTGCCCTTAACTGCTTTGTTTGGGGTTCTTCCTGATACAGTTGCCTTGCCGACGCCCCAAGCGAATCTGGTAGCATTTCTCACCTTATTGGCAAGACGCAGAATATTGTTATTTTGGAAGTCCCCTTCTCCCCCATCCCAAGGAAATCTGGATCAGAGACACTTGGCATTTTAGCAAACTCGAAAAGATTAAATTCACCCTGCGTGGGTCTATGGCCAAATTTTTTAAGACCTGGCAACCCTTTTTTGACCATGTTCACACTTTGCGGTCTTGCAACGCTCCCAATTAGCCAGCTCAGACTTTATTATATTTTATTTTATCTTATGTTTAAGTAAGATGTTTAAGTTTAAGTATATGGACTCTATTGTACCACAGGCCTTCAAGCTGGCTGTAGTTAAACCTTTACTCAAAAAGCCATCTCTAGACCCAGCAGTCTTAGCTAATTATAGGCCAATCTCCAACCTTCCTTTCATATCAAAAATCCTTGAAAGAGTAGTTGTCAAACAGCTAACAGATCATCTGCAGAGGAATGGTTTATTTGAAGAGTTTCAGTCAGGTTTCAGAGCTCAGCACAGCACAGAAACAGCTTTAGTGAAGGTTACAAATGATCTTCTTATGGCCTCTGACAGTGGACTCATCTCTGTGCTTGTCCTGCTAGACCTCAGTGCAGCGTTCGATACTGTTGATCATAATATCCTATTAGAGCGATTAGAACATGCTGTAGGTATTACAGGTACTGCACTGCAGTGGTTTGTATCATATCTATCTAATAGACTCCAATTCGTGCATGTAAATGGAGAGTCCTCTTCACACACTGAGGTTAATTATGGAGTTCCACAGGGTTCAGTGCTAGGACCAATTCTGTTTACATTATACATGCTTCCCTTAGGCAGCATCATTAGAAGACATAGCATACATTTTCACTGCTATGCAGATGACACCCAGCTCTATCTGTCCATGAAGCCAGATAACACACACCAATTAGTTAAACTGCAGGAATGTCTTAAAGACATAAAGACCTGGATGGCCGCTAACTTTCTGCTTCTTAATTCAGATAAAACTGAGGTTATTGTACTCGGCCCTGAAAATCTTAGAAATATGGTATCTAATCAGATTCTTACTCTGGATGGCATTACCTTGGCCTCCAGTAACGCTGTGAGGAACCTTGGAGTCATTTTTGACCAGGACATGTCCTTCAACGCACATATTAAACAAATATGTAAGACTGCTTTCTTCCATTTGCGCAACATCTCTAAAATTAGAAATATCCTGTCTCAGAGTGACGCTGAAAAACTAGTTCATGCATTTATTACTTCCAGGCTGGACTACTGTAATTCATTATTATCAGGATGTCCAAAAAACTCACTGAAAAGCCTTCAGCTAATCCAAAATGCTGCAGCAAGAGTCCTGACAGGGACTAGAAAGAGAGAGCATATTTCTCCTGTTTTGGCTTCCCTTCATTGGCTTCCTGTTAAATCCAGAATTGAATTCAAAATCCTGCTCCTCACATACAAGGTCTTAAATAATCAGGCCCCATCTTATCTTAATGACCTTGTAGTACCATATCACCCTATTAGAGCGCTCCGCTCTCGCTCTGCAGGCCTACTTGTTGTTCCTAGAGTATTTAAAAGTAGAATGGGAGGGAGAGCCTTCAGTTTTCAGGCCCCTCTTCTGTGGAACCAGCTTCCAGTTTGGATTCGGGAGACAGACACTATCTCTACTTTTAAGATTAGGCTTAAAACTTTCCTTTTTTCTAAAGCATATAGTTAGGGCTGGACCAGGTGACCCTGAATCCTCCCTTTGTTATGCTGCAATAGATGTAGGCTGCCGGGGGATTCCCATGATGCATTGAGTTTTTCCTTTCCAGTCACCTTTCTCACTCACTATGTATTAATAGACCTCTCTGCATTGAATCATATCTGTTATTAACCTCTGTCTCTCTTCCACAGCATGTCTTTATCCTGTCTTCCTTCTCTCACCCCAACCGGTCGCAGCAGATGGCCGCCCCTCCCTGAGCCTGGTTCTGCCGGAGGTTTCTTCCTGTTAAAAGGGAGTTTTTCCTTCCCACTGTCGCCAAAGTGCTTGCTCATAGGGGGTCATATGATTGTTGGGTTTTTCTCTGTATCTATGAAGCGCCTTGAGGCGACTTTTGTTGTGATTTGGCGCTATATAAATAAAATTGAATTGAATTGAATATTGTGCCTGCGCCTTATGATGGCATTTACTTACCTACTTTATACATATTTCTTTTCTCTTACAAAATTGACTTATCTCTACAACTAAGCTGACCACTCATTATGTTTGTGTTTTGTTTTTGTTTTTTTGTTTTGTTTTTTTCTTGGTTTGTGTGTTTTGTTTTTTCTGTGTCTGTGCGGGGGTGTGGGCTTTGAAACTCTCCAGATCTCTCTTGTGCACTCAGGAACTGTTATCTTGTACTCCAGGGTTTGCTACTCGTATATTAGACTGGACCCTTTCTTTTTTCTTTTTGTACACCCACTGGTACTCCTATAATTATGAGGTGGGAGTGTATGTTTCATATTGTTTTATGTTCTTCAAAAAGAAAACGGCATATTGTTCAATTTGTCTTTTGTAAAAATGGATGCAGAAACTTTAATAAAAATATCTGGGGGAAAAAAAAAGAAACGCACTGGCTTGACGAAATAAAGCGTTTTTGTACAACTTCATAGCTGTAACTTTTGATAGAAGACTCAGACTCACATCTTTATGGCTTTATCTTATAGAATTCAATATCCCCGTGCTGGGCAAACAGGTTTTGCAGCTGTTTGAGCTAAGATTTTCAAGTTATTCACAAAATGAAAACCTATACTTTGTTTCGGGCGAGAACTCCATTCAAATGCATGTAATAGTCAGAGTCTTCTAACTTTTGATAGAAGACTCAGATACAGTAGCGGTTATTGATATGGGCGACACAGGTGGTTGCCTGGTGCGGCATCATGGTGGGGGACCGCATCACGGGCATCGAAAAAAAAAAATTTTGCTCGTACTCATGCTGCCCCGACGTCATGCCAGCGCATACTGGGGATGGCATAGGCACCGATCGGTTTTCTATCGCCCATTTGCTGGGAGTAAGGGCGCCCTCCGTTTGCAAGGTGCGCCTGGTGCTTGCAGCACAGGGAGGAGAGGGCGGGGCTGCGGGGGATTCTCTGGCTGGAGCAGCATCTAATAACCAACTCGCAAAATAAAACAAAATAAAAACAAACCAACAAACACGAAAACACCAGACATTATGATACAGACATAATTTGCACCAATGTTTTTTTCGACATTCTGTTACAGATTATGTTTTAATATTAATTAGTCATTGTCAATTGTTGACTTGTCCTGTTGTCATTGTATGACAAATAATGAAGGCTGTCTGGTAGCTGTTTGCATACTCACTCTCTCTCTCTTCATATGTGTGCGTGTGTGTATGTTTCTCTGGTGAAATTCAGTATGGTTCCGACAACAGTTTTATGTTTGTTATGTTTTATGTACAATCCTTAATATTTATACACACATTTATACACACACATACACATAAAGTTTATATGTGTGTGTGTGTGTGTGGGGGGGGGTCGCTCAGGGCACCAAACAGGCTAGGACCGCCACTGGATATATCTTCGGGTTTTGCTTCAGATTTCATGAAAACAGACATAAATTTGCCTGTTTGATAAGTGCTGAACATTTTATTTCATCCAATTAAACATGAAACCATTTAATGGGTACAACTGCATTTTTGTTATAGTAAATTTTTTTTACTATTATTAATATTTTTGAATTGATTCCAGTGAACTGTATTGATAACTGCGCTGACTGCGTTACTGGAGGCTGGATTAAGGCACCAAGCCTCGGGACAGCGCAGCCTTGTGAATGACTGGAGGCTGTATCTTTTCAGAGGATTAAGGCAGCCTAAAGGTGGAGCAAAAATTGTGAAGGTTGGTGGCGGACGAGAGTGTAATCTTTTGAGCCGACGGGGACGCACGGCGGGAGAGATGGACAAGCCAGCTCTCGGATTTGGCGAATTCTCTGAGGAATTGGTGGGTTGATGGACACTCTTTAACCAACAGCAAACTGAACTACACATCCTCGGGGAACAGACATGCTGCACAAACTTGTGCTGCAAATCGGTAAGTTCCCTGAAACGTTCACTTATTGAACATAGTTCAGTAAGTAAGCGACCCTTGTTGTTCGTGCATGTGATTCAAAAAATAAATATATCAAATAGCTTTTATCTATAAGAAAGTAAAAACAGCAGCCACCGATTTACAGTCTCCTAGTCTAACCGGTGTTTATGCTGGTTTAGTTATCTGTTGTTGCTTTTTCAAAGTAAATACAAGCAACTCCCTACGAACAACGTCATCTTTAACGTCTTCTTTTTTGTGTCCTGTCAGCTTTAGCAGCAAGCCTCCTCTCACCTGAGCTGTCAAGTGCCACAGCTACTAAAACAAAAGCTCAAGGTAATCTATCACATCTTGCCATATCATTCATGTAGCTGCAGAGGGCAGGTGGCCTGATACTCGAATACTACTCTGGGTTTTAACCTAAAATGTAGTGAAATGTATGAATATTAATCTATCATGAGAAATAATAAAACTAATTATTAGATTGAGTGGCAGCACGGTGGCATGGTGGTTAGTACTGTTGCTGTACAGCAAGAAGGTCCTGAGTTCAATTCCACCATCAGGCTGGGGTCTTTCTGTGTGGAGTTTGCATGTTCTCCCCGTGTTTGCGTGGGTTCCCTCCGGGTACTCCGGCTTCCTCCGGATAATCCAAATTGTCCAGGGTGTACCCCACCTCTCGCCCTATAACAGCTGGGATAGGCTCCAGCGACCCTGATAAGTGGAAGCGAATGGATAGATTAGATTTTGTGATAATGATCTCATGAGAAAAGTGCAGTGATAATATTAAACTAATAAAATATCAATATAGTGCCAAAAAGTACTGTAGCACAGTATAGTAAATAATTAGCTAACCTGTAATGCTGAAAGTCTTCTATTTTAACCTTTTTCCATTGTTTCTGGCAGTATCTTCTCAAAAGATGGAAAAGTTTGACAAATCCAATTTGTGCTACAAAAATATGGATGTTTTAAAACTAAAGATACAAGGATGTGATCTACTTTTGGTAAACTGTGTACTTTATATTGCCTGTGTACCCGCTTCTAGTAAAGAACAACTCGGGTGTGACACCAGCTGGGGAGTGTGGGACCTGGGTAAAGAAGCCTGATGGAGGGTATTTCACATCACCGAATTACCCTGAGAAATACCCACCTGAGAGGGAATGCATCTATATTATAGAAGGTGAGACCTTATCTTGTTTTGTTTTTTAGCATCCTTACAGTACCACTTCCCACTCCTCCTGCTGTTAACTTCACCTTCTCTCAACCTCTTGGCCTGTTGTAGCCTCTCCTCGGCAGTGCATCGACCTGTTCTTTGATGAGAAGTATTCCATCGAGCCCTCCTGGGAGTGTAAGTTCGACCACATTGAAGTCCGCGATGGTCCCTTTGGTTTCTCTCCCATAATTGGTCGCTACTGCGGGCAGGAAAGCCCGTCATATGTCCGCTCCAGTGGGAGGTACTTGTACATCAAATTTGTGGCTGATAGTGAACTCGAGGCCATTGGTTTCTCAGCACGGTATAACTTCACAAAAGGTGAGTGAATGAAGCCGTGAGCAAGTTTCGTCTTCATAAAAGCTGTATTTTACACCAAACAATTATTGTTAATATTAAGCATCATTTTTAAATCAGTCACTCAAAGAGACAAACCCTTGTAAAACTGTAGCCCAACAAGTTCTCTTCAGTTTGAGCATTGCCTTGCACATTCTTTCAGTTTTAAGGTCAGGATGTACTCAAGTGTTCTCCATCAACAAAGCATTAAAATGTTTAAATAAATTTGAAGCACATTACCTTCCCCGGAGTCAAAGGCATAGCTAGGTGGAGAATATAACTCAGCATTTGGCAAACAGACACTGTTTGCCAAATGCAAATGGTTCAGCACAGACTAAAACGTTGCTTGACATCGACAAAACAGATATGATTGCATTTACTTGTATGTTTAAATAGAAATGGGACTGAATGCTAACATGGTTGGAAAAAAGGAAGGAAAAATAAAAGAAAAATGCAGATTGTTCTGTATAATCTAATTTATTGAGGAAGGTAATCAATCAAATCAGAGATAATTTGCGAGTATAATGTCTGATGACTCATGAGTGTATTAATCATTTATTGCATGTATTTTATTAATCATTTACAGTGGCGGTCCTAGCCTGTTTGGCGCCCTGGGCGAACATCCCACCCCCTCTCTCCACACACACACACACACACACACACACACACACACACACATTAAACTTTATGTGTATGTGTGTGTATAAATGTGTGTATAAATATTAAGGATTGTACATAAAACATAACAAACATAAGACTGTTGTCAGAACCATACTGAATTTCACCAGAGAAACATACACACACATATGAAGAGAGAGAGAGTGAGTATGCATAGTATTCAAACAGCTACCAGACAGCCATCATAATTTGTCATACAATGAAAACAGGACAAGTCAACAATTGACAATGACTAATTAATATTAAAACATAATCTGTAACATAATGTATTGTTTGGAGTTTAGTCTGTTACTGTTACTATTTTTACCATTTCTTCTTGGAGCAACTGTAGCCCACATCATTTCTTTAGGGGTTAATAAAGTATTCTGATTCTGATAGTTTCAGGATACATGACCTGCCATTATCCAATGACACATCTGCTTACCTGTATCTTTTACTTGTTTCTCCTCCTCTTCTTTTCTCTTTTTTCTAAGCTGAGCACCTAATGGCTTTGAACTTTTCTTGTCCATCTTGGTTTTAATTTTGCATTCCAGTAGGAACACCCATTCCCCAACCCGAGGATCACCACAACATAACCTAATAGACCTATGTAACCAATACATCTACTCACCAAAGAATGAGTGAAGCAATATGGATAACAGCAGAGGACAATTTATTTAGGGTCTGATGGCAATTTACCATCTGTGTCCAGCACTTTAAAGGATTGATGGACTGGAGCACATACGTCCTTAACCTACCCTCTTAAACATCAGCTTGACGCTGATACATCAAAGGAAACTTAACCGACTCTAAGTGCAAATGTTTCAACCTGAACAACTTAAAACTTCTCTGGGATACAATGTAAACAAAGACAAGAAGAAGAAAAAAGAAAAAAAATATTTCCATCAATAGCCACTTCTCCTAACCAGGAGACAAGTGAATATATTGGTGTAAAGAGTCTTTTTTTTCTCAGTGAATATACAAGTGAATATATTGGTGTAAAGAGTCTTTTTTTTCTCAGTCCTGGGGTTGTAACACCACAACCTCCTCAGTCCGTAATCAGAGAGTGTCTATTTGACAATAACCAAAATGTCTTTGGATAGTCTTTGTGAATGCAACCCCCCCCCCCAAAAAAAACAATGGTGTTAGCTGGCCAGCAAAATAAAGAGAGTGTATGGCACTGAGTGCGGGTGTGTGTGTGTGAGTACTTCGGTCCAAATAATCGAGGTCCGGATGGATGAATGGATGGCAGCCGCCGGTCCTTTAATGGCACCAGCGAGACAGCACAGTAGTAAGGCAGTAAGGCAGCACAGCAGCGAGGCAGCACAGCAGCGAGGCGTCTGGCAGGAGAACGAACGATAGTCTTTTTTTAAGGCTAGCTCACCCAAGCTTGCTCTCTGGCACAGCTACAAGCCATGTGAGCTCGTAACCCCACAGTGACATATGAACTTGGCTACCAACGTCTGCTTAGCATGGCAGCTAATTGTCGAGCTTGCTAGCTTATCCCCAATTAGCGATTAGCACCTTAATAACCATTACTACACATCACATCATAGCAAACACATGATAACCAGAGATGTGCAGTAATGTGTTACTGTAATCCGATTACTTTTTTCAAGTAATGAGTAAAATAAGGGATTACTGTTGCAAAAACGGTAATTAGATTACTGTTACTTTCCCGTAGGAACGCTGCGTTACTGCGTTACTAAAACCGTGATTATTTTGCAAGAATGTCTCATGACAGTGATGTAAGCAAGTGCGACATTCGTGACAACAGCTGTGTGCAGATCAACAATGGATAATATATCGAGTGCGGGAGAGAGTATGAGCGTTTAAAGCGTGGAAGTACTGACCTTATTTTGAGTTTGATTCCATAAAAAGTGACAAAAACGTTAGCGTCTGTTGTGCGTGGGAAGAAAACTTCTTTTTACAGCGAAAAAAACCCCTAAACTTCCAAGCAAGCACTGAGTGCGCTACGACGTAATGGGAAATTCACAGAGAAACCACAAATTAATACTAGTTCATGCCAACACATATCACTGCATATAATCTAACAGTGGAGTCGGGAACAGTTTTTATAAAAAAACCAAAACAGAGGTGCCAGACAATGCCTTACGTACAAAAACAATAATTACAATAATTTTTCTGATCACAGAGAAAAATTCCTAGCTCATCTGCTATTTGTATGAAAAGCCTGCAGATAATTATCTGAATCCAGTTGCTCAAGGCAAGAAAAGGTCCCAGTCTTTAGATTCCTGCCCATTCCTGAGACACGTTATAATTGCAGTGTCATCTGAGTATTTCTGGATTTGGCAAGACTAAAGATATATATTTGAAGTCTGCTGTATACAATATAAAAAAAGTGGAGCCAGGACAATCCCTCTAGAGCCCCCATGCTGCTCAGTAATGTTCCAGAAATGCTGTTCCCCAACCTGACAAAGTTGTGTTGTTTCTGTCGAACCAGCTCTGTTTTCTCTATATTCAAATTTTAACTTTGTAATCATATGCACTAGAGCTGATGTAATAGCTAAAAATTTTACTTTACCGTGTGCTTGGTTAGCACTGTTGCCTCACAGCAGTTCAATTCCACCAGGCTGGGGTCTTTCTGTGTGAAGTTTGCATGTTTTCCCCGTGTTTGCGTTGGTTTTCATTTTCCTCAGTCCAAAGACATGCAGTTTGTGGGGATAGGTTAATTGATTAATCCAAACTGCCCATAGGTGTGAATGTGAATGTGAGTGCAAATGATTGTCTGTCTCTGTGTGTTACCCCTGCAACAGTAATTGTCCTGTTAACAGCATCCGCGTTTAATTATTAAAAGTACCAAATAAACAATTATAATTACGATATTGACCTGTAAAGGGTGTACCTTGCCTCTCGCTATATGTACCCTGCGTCTCCCTGGGATATGCTCCAGCACCCCCCACGACCCTGGATAGTATAAGTGGAAGAGAATGGATGGATGAAGCTAACTGATTCTACAGTATTTGTAAAAGTCTTCAGTTGCAGAAATTAATATTAGACTTCTTTTTAAGGACCTTTTCAACATTTTCATTTTATGCATGTTTCCATGAAGCAGTATTGTTTGGAAACACTACAGATTTTGTTCCAGTTCATTGCTATTGCTGTATATCTTTTATCTATATATTTATCTATGATGCTAGATCACACGAATCAATTAGCTAAACTAAAATCATAATGCCATGGTGACCTGTAATATTCGGCTTCAAAATTCAAACATAACACAATTACCAAAGGCCTTCGAAACATGGTGTCTAACCAGATACTTGGCCCTGGTGTGGGTCAGTAGATGTTTTAAATTGCAGTCTCAGATAAATGAGAATTTGGCTCCCTGGCACTTTCATCTCGCATGATGGCATTTGGCTGATAGTTCTTAAACCGTGATGGTGTTGACTTCATCAATACAGGAGCCAGACAAAATAAGTTCCATAACACAAGTATCTTGTCTGGCTTCAGAAACAGATTGTGGATTTTACTGGGCTAGTCCTGAGAACACTGGCTGATACCACAACCTGTAACCTTCCTTGCCCTGTCTGTGAAGGTTCTCAGTCATCCAGGTCATCATAGTCAAAGGAGCTTGCAAAGAGAGGTGAAACGCCTTCAAGCAACTTAAAGAAGTCCAGACGCTTTTCTTTGCAAGCTCCTTTGAATTGCCCTGGTCTAGTTTCTCAAGTTGTATGTAGCATAACCAGGCCAGAAGTCATAGTCAAGTTGGGGGTGTTTGTCAGGTTTAAAGCCACAAAATACAGTCAAGGAAAAGGATCAACACATGATTAAATAATCAAAGGCTTAGTGATGTTTGGAGGCCATTGCCTGGTGTGGAAGAGGAAATGGAGAGCTGCAAACTGAATCCTTTTGAGAATTTTATACACCTCATATACTGTATGTTAAGGCTGCTGACTGGTTGCCTGTCCCCTTAATCCCAGTAATGATCTTTATTAATTCCTGCGCATCCGTCATACCTTTTTACTGACATTTGAGCTCCAGGCACTGATATTGTATTAGTTATTGGATATCAGTGCCTTTACCCTTTAATATCCTTGATCCTCAGTTTTCCCAGAAAATAAAGACATTACAAAACAGCTTGTAAAACATTTCCAGGGCAATTATTTTTAAATCCAAAATAAGAAAGACTTGATTTTCACAGTCTTTGAGGGAGTATATTATTGATTTAGAGAAAAATTAGTCCATGGGAACAGGGATTTTCCTATTTAACAGCATTCTGAAGTCACCGAAAAGTATGGTCACCAACTCCACTGTTAGATTATATGCAATGATATGTGTTGGCATGAACTGGTATTAATTCGTGGAAGCTGGAACTTTCCATTTAATGCCATTCTGAAGTTATGGAAAGACAAGCTCCTATAAACAAAGTCAAAAGGCTTTTACTCTGAAATGCAAAACGAGATTGATTTGAGATGGAGATGTTACCACTGTAGAGGTTGTGTATGGTTTGCATGAACTCCAGTTACTTAGTGGAAACAGTAATTGTCCTGTTAACAGCATCCGCGTTTAATTATTAAAAGTACCAAATAAACAATTATAATTACGATATTGACATGATAAAACTGTGGGGTTGTATACTGTCAATGTAGAGTGAAATGATCTTGTGGAAACAGCAACTTTGCTTTTAATGGGATTCTGAAGTCAGTGAAAGAGTGGGTCATACATGGGCAATTTCAACGGGCCATTACTTTAAAAGGCAAAATCAAGGCGACTCGAAATTGACTTGATATCCCCGTGATAGTGTACACTGTTGATCTTGAGTGAAATTATCCCGTGGAAACAGCAATTTTCATTTTTAGAGCATTTTGAAATCGTTAAAAGAGTAGGTTGTATATGGGCAATTTGAAACGGCTTTTATTTTGGACGTCAAAATCAGACTGATTTGATATTGATATGGTGTCACTGTGGGGTTGTATACTGTTGATCTAAAGTGAAATTATGCTGTGGAAATAGAAATTTTCCATTTTAGAGCATTTTGAATTCGCTCCAAGAGTAGGTTGTATATGGTGAATTTGAAAAGTGTTTTATTTTGGAAGGCAAAATCAGACTGATTTTATATTGATATGGTGTCACTGTGGGGTTGTATACTGCTGATCTAAAGTGAAATTATCCTGTGGAAACAGCAATTTTCATTTTTGGAGCATTCTGAAATCATTAAAAGAGTAGGTTGTATATGGTTCAAGGTTCAAGGTTCTTTATTTGTCAAATGCATAGTTATACAAGTATAACACACAGTGAAATGTAACCTGACACGCTCCTCAACATGTGCACAAATTGGGGGGGGGTAGAGGAAGAACATTTTATATATATATATATATATATATATATATATATATATATATATATAGTATATACATTAGGTGAATGTGCAGTAGTAGCAGCCAGCAGGTGAATTCTGTACATTAATATGAATAGACATCTGACTATTTTACAGGATAGACAATATGAACATATGTAAAATTAAAGGAATTTGAAATGTACATTGTTCCTTGGTTTAGTGTCTGGAAGAGAGTCCTGTCTCAGTCAATTATAGATGATGTGAGAGGGCGGGTGTGTGTGTTTAGGGCCCGGATGGCTTGGGGATAGAAGCTCCTCTTGAGTCTCTCTGTCTTTGCCCGGAAGATGCGGAACCTTCTACCAGATTGCAGAAGTTGGAACAGTTTGTTGCCAGGATGGGACGGGTCCTTCAGTATCTACGCTGCTCTAGTCCGGCATCTCCTGGTGTAGGTGTCCTGAAGCGGGGGGAGAGCAATCCTGCAGCAGCATTCTGCTGTACGGATCACTCTCTGGAGAGCTTTTTGGTCCTTCACACAGCTGTTCCCAAACCACGATGTCATGTTCTGTGTGAGGATGCTCTCCACAGCGCCTGTATAGAGAATCCTGAGGATCTTTGGAGAGACCCTGAACTTCCTCAGTTGTCGTAGGTGATACAGGCGCTGCCTAGCCTTTTTGGTCTGGACCTGAATGTGGGCTGACCATGAGGGTTTGCTGTTCTTGGGCACAGGGATGATGGTGGATCTTTTGAAGCATGTGGGGACCACAGACTTCACCAGGGAATCGTTGAAGATGTAAGTGAACACACTTGCTAGCTGGTCAGCACAGCAGATGGCCGGTGATGCCGTCTGGCCCCGCCACTTTCCTTGTGTTCACTCTCCTCAATGCCGCTCGGACGTCATGCTCCGCGATGCTGGTCACCGGTCTCTCGCTGATGACATCACTGTCCTCAGTAGTCAGGTGGTAAATAGCATTAGCCGCCTGGCTAACCTCGAAATGGGCGTAGAACTGATTCAGCTCGTTGGTGAATGCAGAGTTGGCATTGATCGGCGCAGTGTCCCTGGCTTTGTAGTCCGTAATGGTGCGTAGTCCGTGCCACATACTCCGTGTGTCACCCTGGTGGAAGCGGGACTCCACACGTTCCCGGTATCGGCGTTTGGCATCTCTCACCGCGCACCGCACGCTGTACGCCGTATGAGGCCGCTTTGTAGGCGCTCATATCGCCAGTGGCGAGACCCGTGTTGTAGGAGGCGGTCCTGGCGTTTACTGCAGAGCGGATCGATCTGTCCATCCACGGTTTCTGGTTTGGGAATGTGGGGAATCTCGCAGTGGGGATAATCTCCTCCGCTAGCATATTGACGAAGCATACTGCTACTTCCGTAAACTCGTTGATGTCGACTGCGCATGCTCTGAACATGTCCCAGTCGACGTCATTGAGTGCGTCCTGTAGCGTAGCTTCTGATTGGGCAGTCCACCGTTTTACCTCGCTCGTGGTCACGTCTTCCCTCCGTATGTTTTGTTTATACTGGGGAATGAGGAAGATGGCGTTGTGGTCAGACTTCCCAAAAGCCGGGTGTGAGACAGCTTTGTAACCCTGCTTGTATGGCGTGTAGCAGTGATCCAAAATTCAATCCCCCCTCGTTGGACACGAGACATGCTGGTAAAAGTTTGGCGTGACTTGTCTGAGGTTCGCTTTGTTAAAGTCTCCTGCTACAATGAGGGCTGCGCCCGGGTCCTTGTTTTGAAGTGAGCTCAGCACATCATGTAGTTCGGACAAAGCCATACCTGTGTCCGCTTGGGGTGGGATGTAGACCACCGTGGCGATGACCGAGGTGAACTCACGGGGCAGATAGAAAGGGCGGCACTTAATGCTCAGGAACTCCAGATGTGGCGAGCAGCCGCTGGAGAGAGTAGAAATGCTCCTGGCATCACACCACTTTCTGTTTACCATGAAACACACTCCTCCAACTTTGGTTTTGTTCGACTCTGCCGTTCTGTCCGCGCGGAGCACAAAGAATGAATCAGACGGAGTTACGGCCTGGTCCGGCACGGTGGGGGTCAGCCATGTCTCCGTGAAGCACAGAATGTTGCAGTCCCTCATGTCACGTTGGAAGGTGACCCTTGCTCTTAGGTCATCGAGCTTGTTCTCCATGGATTGTACATTGGCCAGTAGGATACTGGGCAGTGGTGCGCGATGCGCCTGCTGTCTCAGTCAGTTCCTAATACCAGCGCGTTTCCCCCGGCGCTTCTGGGCAATTGGAAACGGCTTTTATTTTGGAAGGCAAACTCAGAATGACTTGATATTGATATGGTATCACTGTGGGGTTGTATACTGTTGATCTAAAGTGGAATTATCCTGTGGAAGCAGAAATTTTCCATTTTAGAGCATTTTGAATTCGCTCCAAGGGTAGGTCATATATGGGCAATTTGAAGAGCCTTTTATTTTGGAAAGCAATATTAGACTGATTTGATATTGATATGGTATCACTGTGGGGTTGGACACTGTTGATCTAAAGTGGAATTACCCTGTGGAAACAGAAAATTTCCTTTTTAGAGCATTCTGAAACCACTGAAAGTTAGGTCTTAAATGGGTAAATTCAACAGGCCATTAATTTAAAAAGGCAAAATCAGACTGACTTGATATTGATATGGTGTCACTGTGGGGTTGTATACTGTTGATCTAAAGTAAAATTATCCTGTGGAAACAGCAATTTTCATTTTTAGAGCATTCTGAAATTGTTAAAAGAGGTCTTAAATGGGCAATTTCAACAAGCCATTAATTTGGAAGGCAAAATCAGACTGACTTGATATTGATATGGTATCATTGTGGGTTTGCATACTCTTGACCCAGATTGAAATTCTCCTGTGGAAACAAGAATTTGTCTTTTTAGAGAAATCAGAATTCATTGAAAGATTATTTCCCGTATGTGTCATTTGAAAGGGCTCTTATTTTGAAAGGCAAAATCATAGTGACTTGAGATTAACCTGGTATCACTGTGGGATGGAATACTGTCAATATAGATAGTAATTATTCTGTGGAAACAGCAATTTTCCATTTTATAGCTTTCTGAAGCCATTGAAAACGCACACCGATATATGGTCAATTTGAAAGGGTCATTATTTTGAAAGGTAAAATAAGAATGATTGATATCCGATTGTTAAGTGATGACGTGAGGAATCCTACTTCCGGGTCTAAAGTAGTCTGCGTTTAATATGGCTTTTGTCTTGTTAACATGTTTAATTTTATGTATTTTCTTCTATTTAATCTCAAAAAGCTCCTAAAACTGTCAGTGATCACTGTTGACCTTCCTCGGCTTTTATTACCGCTAATCATTTATTTAAGCTCAGTTTTTAAAACCTTAGGATGTAACTACAGCCCAGCCCATGCAGCAGTATATGAATGACTAACCTCGTATTGTGGATGGATTATCTCAGTTGTTCTCCTGGCTGAAGTTTGGTCCTTTTACAGCATCCTGCCATGCGATTACATTTGTTCCTGACCACTGAGAACACTCACGTTAACTTTTATCGAGTGGAAAAAAAGTTAGCTTGTTTATACTATGCTAACATAGCTGTGTCGCTAGCGGTCACGTAGCACATCATTATATACCAGCTAGCCCAACTTCAGTAACCCTACAAACGTCACTGCTGTTTAGTTTTCTGTCTTCATTTATGCTGGAAGTGATAACAGAGCTGTACGTTTTAATTTGTTTCCAAAACCCCGCAGTCAGGACATGCTATATTGTATTTAGATAGAAGCTAGCGAGCTAACTCCCTGCTAACTTCTAACTCCATTAAATGTCATAAATTCCGTTTTCATGGATGCCTGGATGTTAAACTCAATTGTTACACCTGGTAGAGCAGAACGCTGATCATTTTATTAAAGATGAAAGACTTTAGACAGTTTTTCAACTCTCAGTAATGCCATAGTGATCGTTTGATATATGGACCTGCAGCGGAGTTTAGGTCCAGATACGGCTAGTGACGTCAGACTGAACAACCGGATTGACATGGTATCACTATGGGGTTGTATACTGTCAATATAGACTGCAACTAGTCTGTGGAAACGTGAATTTTCCATTCTGAATTAATTGAAAAAGTAGTTAAAAAATAAACATTTAGAGGGCTTTTACTTTGAAATCCAAAAGGAGATGGCTTTAATATTGACATGTTACTACTAGAATACTAGGGTATGTCATTTGTATCCAACATTAGAGTGTGCAAACAAGACTAATTGATATTTATGAATGTGCTCTTAATTTACTGGAAGTTGGCTTTTGTTTAGAAGTCATGCTTCAGGATATTTTATTTTGAAATCAGGTTTCCACGTCTTTTGCCATAATACTTTGAATACACAGGGAACGTAAAACAAAGTGGAGGCTGGCTTGACTGCAATGCTGGAATTGGAGGCTGGCTTGACACCAGTGCACCAGGGTAAACCTCCGCCTACCCTACTCCTGCTTTACAGGTGAAAATAGAGCAACAGGACCGCTAGTCTTTGACTTTATTTATTTTCTGCTGTGTTTTACTTGCATCTATTTGAAAGAGTGAGTGTAAACACAAAAATATAGTGTAAATACTAGTGATTAGTTACTATTTTATGTGCTGGAATGTGCAGAAAATAGGTTTAAATGTTAAACTAATTTCTTCAAGTCAGAGAATGGTGCATATAATTTAATTTTTACTTGATGCATAAAGTTAAAAGATTAAAACGGATAAAACAAGTTTTAAAAAAATAGACTTTTCCATTTGATTACATTTTGTATGATGGATTATGCAGAAAAAGTAGAATTGGGCTGAAAGATCTATTGCTTTGTCACCTCTTCTGGTTGTAAATCATTTTTAAAAAGTAACTAAGTAACTAAGTAATTAATTACTTTTGAAAATAAGTAATCAGTAAAGTAACGGGATTACTTTTGGGGAAGTAATCAGTAATTAGTTACTGATTACTTTTTTCAAATAACTTGACCAACACTGATGATAACCAGTGTTGGGGAGTAACGGAATACATGTACCGCCGTTACGCATTTAAAATACAAAATATGAGTAACTGTATTCCGTTACAGTTACCGTTTAAACAGGTGGTATTCAGAATACAGTTTCTTTGTTGAAATAAATGGATTACACTGCGGTACTTTCCTGGTTCATATTGTCGCGGGTCAGGACTGTTTGGGTTTTGTTTGACAGCTACGTTCTGTTGTTCTAGGCGGCAGCGTTACGGTTGCCATGGTTACAGGGCGACGCTCTCTCTCTCTCTGCGACTGTGTGTTTCCTGGGTGAGAGAGCGCCTTTTCGTTATTGTTGTTGTTGTTGTGCTAAGCTAACAGGCAGAATGCTACAAGCATAGCTCTAAAGAATGTAGCATCATGGGCAGTGTAGTCCGTGTTGCAGGGAGAATGGACTGCCATACACGTTATGGGTCTGTGAGCGCGAGGAGGGAGAAAAAGGGGAGTGGAAAGGTACGAGTTGTCATCGAGGAAAAAAGGGAGCTGGAAGCATGTAAATATAATAATAACCACTTCAGCCAAGACGAGTGCCTGACGAGCCCAGTTGTAAGTAAGCTATTAAGACTCGACCGTACACCGTGTTCGTGTTTTCCTCCGAAAACAATAAGTTCCGTTGGAGCAGCCTTTCAACGCCTCTCTCTGTCTCTCGCAAGAAAAGTTGACCCACACAACAAAGTAAAGCTATTTTTCGGCTACGAGCCGACAGGGACCCCGCCGTATTAGTCAGAGTTCCCTTTACTACAGTTCGGAGTCGCGGACCTTCAGTAATAGTAATAAATCACACAGCAATAGTACATTCACGTTGTTGTAAAAAGCATGATAATATATTAGGTAATCCAAAGTATTCAGAATACGTTACTGTCATTGAGTAACGTAACGGAATACGTTACAGAATACATTTTGGGGCATGTATTCTGTAATGGAATACATTTTAAAAGTAACCTTCCCAACACTGATGATAACACATGGAATAGTATAATATACTAGTGATGGGTCGGGTGCGAACGAAATGGCTCTTTGAGCCGGGTCTTTGACGTGAACGACGTGAGCCGGCTCCTTATCGCGAGCCATGGGTTGTTGTTTTTTTTTCCTTTCTCTCACCCTCTCTCTAGCACTTTTTTCCCGCTTCACTCCGCACGCGAGCCTTGTGCTTTGCGCTGGGAAGACGGGGAAGGGGCGGTAGTTACACTGGCAGTAGCACAGAGAGAGAAAGAGAGCCAGGGACAAAAACAAAACTCCAAAAGACGTAAAAACTCCAAAACACGTACAAAACACAACAGAAGTGCTTCAGGATGCTAGGTGCAGTGTTGAGATTTTGTTACCTAGTCGCTACACAAGCCAGCAAGTACCAATGACCTGATTTGGTGTGTGGTAGTAACAGGTAAATGAACTTTTTTTTTTTATTATTTGAATATATATGAGTGCTTGTGTATAAATACACAAACCATACACATATGCTTTCAATTGTTTAATTTAAGTGATGTAGATAGCTCTGTTTTGGAAGTTCAGTTAACTCTGTGTGGTTTTTTTTTTTGTTAATGTGTTTTGGAATTTGTACGTGCTTTTTGGAGTTTGTACGTGCTTTTTGGAGTTTGTATGTGCTTTGTCTCTAGGGGCCACCACATATATTTATATATAAAAATATATATAAAACCACTTTTTTTTACACTAGCGATTCCTTTTGTGCATAATTTTATATTATTGTTAATAATACATTAATTAAAGCAACAAAACAACCTGAAGAGCCAGTTCGGAGCCGAAAGAGTTCTTTAAAAAAGAGCCGGAAATCCCATCACTATAATATCGCATCCACTTAACACACTGTTTGCTGCTACAGCTACACATGTTTCTTTTCCAAATATTTATTTATAAGTGACTTATGTATGTATGTATGTATGTATATATATGTATATATTGTACTATTCTTAGTTAGCGTATTGTCTGTCTTGTCTTAATGTTGGTTTAAAATGGAGCACTGTAACAAAAAATAATTTCCCCCAGGGATCAATAACGTATTCTGATTCTGATTCTGATATACATACGAAACAGATTTTTACCTGGCAGGAGAACGAACAATAGTCTTTTTTTAAGGCCACTGCAGAAGAAGATATTCCCGACTAGCTCACCCAAGCTTGCTCTCTGGCACAGCTACAAGCCATGTGAGCTCGTAGCCCCTCCTGCTAGGATGTACTACCTAGTGATGGGTCGGTCTGCCGTTCTGTCCGCGCGGAGCAGTGTGAACATAGCCTAAGATGGCTCTTAGGCTATGTTCACACTGCAGGCGAAAGCGCATCAAATCCGATTTTTTTTTACCCTATGCGACCCATATCCGATCATGGTATGACAGTGTGAACGGCACAAATCCGATATTTTCAAATCCGATCTGGGTCACTTTCGTATGTGGTACTGAATCCGATACATATCTGATGTTTTAGAAAGCGACTGCTGTTTGAACGGTCATGTCGCATTAAATCCATCTTTTACGTCACTGACACAAGACAGACGCCAATTATCAGTGCCGGAGAAGACATCGTGAACGCTTCCTGGCCATCCAGTGTAGATGTTAGTGAAACTGTTGGGAAGACAACGTGAACATTTTATTTGTACTGTATAATCTGCAGATTCTGACAGAAATCTGCAACTATCCTTTGAAGCATCGCTCCTCTCTAAAACAGGCAGGACCCCCAAGCACCTGGCGCACCTCCATCTGCCCAGTCTGCCCAGCTGCCTCTGAGCCCCGGCTCACTTCCACTCCTGCTGCGCTGCCGCTGCTTGCCATATGGGTGGCAATCAGGCCAGCTCCCAGGCTTCCGCTGGAAGCGCGGGCGACTGCCAGAGTGGACACTTGGGGCATGGGGCACCGATGGTCCAGCCGATTCCCTCGCCTGCTCGCGGGGTGGGGTGAAGCGGGCGATGGGGGTATGTGGCAGGGCGTGTTCTGCGATGCCGCTGCAGGTTTGGTGGTGGTGATGTGTACGGCTGCCAGCGGGAGAGCTGCAGCCGTTGAATGTACTGTTACAGCAACCGTGTGATTATTGTAAGAATAAATAAATGAAAATGCCATCGGGTCTGCCGTGGTGGTGATCTTTTTTTTGTTGTTGTTAATCTTAAGTGCACGCAAACCAGTAAACAAATTAAAACAAATACTGTTGGTAAACTATAATACAAAAATTACAATTAAAATTCTCAACAATAAAAACAATTGGTATAAATATAATTAATATGTAAACAACTTAATAGCCCTCAAAGTGTCTAAGTCACGTGACGTGTCAGCGCAACACCGAAACATAAGAGAGGGGGGCAAAGTGTGCCTGCTCTCCGCTGACACAGGAGCGGCGAGTCCAGCGACCTGGCTGTTTCGTTTTTGCCAAAAGCACAGCATAGCAAACAAGCAGAACTCAAAGTAAAGAATCGATCTAACCAGGCTAGTATCGATCCGATACCGACTTGGGATCGATACTATCGATATTTGGATCGATCCGCCCACCACTATCAGAGAGCCATCTGCTGCAATTGGTTGGGGGTGAGATGAGGGAGACTGGACAAAAGACATGCTGTTTTTAGCTCTGGAGCCACTTTAATAGGCTGGTTTTATCCAAACTAAGTGTTGACCTTTGCCTGTAGTTCTGTGTGTTTCTTATAAAAGCATAAGAAACTGATGAGTGAAGTGAAGCGAGTTTCTATGCAGCTGATCGAACGGTGAATAAGGAGACTCACTAAATAACCTATAACAGAACTCACCCTCTTTGGAGAGCATGACAAAATAGTGGAGAACGTGTCTTTCAGACTTTGTCCTGAGTTCTGCCATCTTGCTGTTCTTACATCATACTGGCTGTAGCTCCATCTGTCGCGGCTGCTGGCTGTTCAGAATATCACCACAGCTCTAAGCCTGTGTCTCCTTTCCTTGGCACGCTCTCAGTCTTCACTGCTGTGACTTTGGCATTGTTGTCTACCCAAAGCATAGTAAGCCACCTCTTTTACCCCTTCTGACCCCCACCTTTTTGTTTGCCTGGTCATTGAGAGTGCAGTTAAAATAAATCAATGCTTGTATTTTTCAGTGCACTTAAATTGCAAGTTCAACTCATCAAAAGCTTTTTTTTATATCCCCAGATTGCATTAAAGGATGCGAAAAAATATACACCACACCCTCGTGCTAATTGACAGCACGATGTCAAAAAAGTTGCATTGTGTTGCAATTTTAATAGTAGTCTGGCAGAATGCAGCTGGGAATGTGCTCACATTTCCATTTGCAGTGCAGGCACACCAGCTGCAGCTAACAAGAGACGAGGAGGGAAACGCACGCGTATGCACTCGTGCACACACGCACGGAGAAGGGCTTGTTCCCGCAGTCATTCCCACAGGACAGTTAATGAAAGCTTGTCTTCAGGGGAATACAGCTTGTCAGCGCTGAGCCGCAGCAGCAGCTTAAGGGAGTCCGAGACAGATGCTTTATTAACTACAGATTTTATAGGCCACCTACACTGACGGGGCAAAGCCTAATCTGCATCTCTTTGTCTGTTTGTCATCTATCCATCTTTCCTTTTTCTTTTTTAATTTGATTGCGTCTCAGTACATAATTCTTTTTATTCCACAAAGGAATGTTCCACTTTTCGACTCTCTTCTTCTGCTTCTTCTTCTTCTTTCTTTGTTTTTTCCAAAATTGTTTGCCACAATTTGTTTGCCAAATGTGCATGTCATTAGCAATATTAGCTATTCCGCATTTTTCAGATAATATACATGCCCTTTCAGTTTTTACAGCTAATTAGGGTGATTTGGATATATATTTTGTACACTGAAGCACTTTTTTTCCAAACAGCCTCCTAACATATATTGTCCCTTTAAGAAGATGTTTTGCATTATTAGCAGATCAGGAGAAGCTGTTTTCTGTGTGTTTACATCAAATGTAATGAGTCCTTAATACCAAATGTTAATCTCCCATCTAATTCCACCCGTCGGGGTTGGCAGGAGAGAATAAATTCATCCTTATGCACCCAAGCTTGCAAAGAATATTTAACAAGAGTGCACACTCTAGACTGACTCTAGAGTCATTTCTATTTAAGCATATTATGGCCACAAGGTGGTTTTTGGTCAAGTATTTATTGATAATGCACAAGTTTTTGGTTAATAAAATTATTGATGGACACTAGTTAGCTTCACTAAAGATAAGATAAGATAAGATAACCTTTATTAGTCCCACACGTGGGAAATTTGTTTTGTCACAGCAGGAAGTGGACAGTGCAAAAGCCCATGCAGTACATTTCCATGTTTATATTGTACTATATAGCAATTAATTTGTATGTTATTAATGGCTGATTAGCTCTGTCGCTCTGTGTTTTTTGCACTCAGTCTGTGGATGCTTTGCTAACTAAGCTTTAGCTAATAACTTAGCACTTCACCTTCATGACTTAATCTGGTCAGTTGTGGTACAAAAACAAGCAAAGAAAGAAAGAAACAAAAGCTAAAGCAGAGATGGCCAAAAATGCTGCACAATGCTGATGTTTCACAATAGTCTTTGTAAACTAATTGATGATGTCAGAGTGGCTGTGTCCATCTTAATATACAGTCTATGATCTGTGATGTGTTTGTGTAACAAAGCAGTGCCACAGTTTAACTAACTAAATATACACAGTCACATATACAGGGAGTGCAGAATTATTAGGCAAGTTGTATTTTTGAGGAATAATTTTATTATTGAACAACAACCATGTTCTCAATGAACCCAAAAAACTCATTAATATCAAAGCTGAATGTTTTTGGAAGTAGTTTTTAGTTTGTTTTTAGTTTTAGCTATTTTAGGGGGATATCTGTGTGTGCAGGTGACTATTACTGTGCATAATTATTAGGCAACTTAACAAAAAACAAATATATACCCATTTCAATTATTTATTTTTACCAGTGACACCAATATAACATCTCCACATTCACAAATATACGTTTCTGACATTCAAAAACAAAAAAACAAAAACAAATCAGCGACCAATATAGCCACCTTTCTTTGCAAGGACACTCAAAAGCCTGCCATCCATGGATTCTGTCAGTGTTTTGATCTGTTCACCATCAACATTGCGTGCAGCAGCAACCACAGCCTCCCAGACACTGTTCAGAGAGATGTACTGTTTTCCCTCCTTGTAAATCTCACATTTGATGATGGACCACAGGTTCTCAATGGGGTTCAGATCAGGTGAACAAGGTGGCCATGTCATTAGTTTTTCTTCTTTTATTCCCTTTCTTGCCAGCCACGCTGTGGAGTACTTGGACGCGTGTGATGGAGCATTGTCCTGCATGACAATCATGTTTTTCTTGAAGGATGCAGACTTCTTCCTGTACCACTGCTTGAAGAAGGTGTCTTCCAGAAACTGGCAGTAGGATTGGGAGTTGAGCTTGACTCCATCCTCAACCCGAATAAGCCCCACAAGCTCATCTTTGATGATACCAGCCCAAACCAGTACTCCACCTCCACCTTGCTGGCGTCTGAGTCGGACTGGAGCTCTCTGCCCTTTACCAATCCATCCACGGGCCCATCCATCTGGCCCATCAAGACTCACTCTCATTTCATCAGTCCATAAAACCTTAGGAAAATCAGTCTTGAGATATTTCTTGGCCCAGTCTTGACGTTTCAGCTTGTGTGTCTTGTTCAGTGGTGGTCGTCTTTCAGCCTTTCTTACCTTGGCCATGTCTCTGAGTATTGCACACCTTGTGCTTTTGGGCACTCCAGTGATGTTGCAGCTCTGAAATATGGCCAAACTGGTGGCAAGTGGCATCTTGGCAGCTGCACGCTTGACTTTTCTCAGTTCATGGGCAGTTATTTGGCGCCTTGGTTTTTCCACACACTTCTGGCGACCCTGTTGGCTATCTTGAATGAAACGCTTGATTGTTCGATGATCACGCTTCAGAAGCTTTGCAAGTTTGAGACTGCTGCATCCCTCTGCAAGATATCTCCCTATTTTTGACTTTTCTGAGCCTGTCAAGTCCTTCTTTTGACCCATTTTGCCAAAGGAAAGGACGTTGCCTAATAATTATGCACACCTGATATAGGGTGTTGACGTCATTAGACCACACCCCTTCTCATTACAGAGATGCACATCACCTAATATGCTTAATTGGTAGTAGGCTTTCGAGCCTATACAGCTTGGAGTAAGACAACATGCATGAAGAGGATGATGTGGACAAAATACTCATTTGCCTAATAATTCTGCCATTCCTGTAGATATATGCACATAAATATTTCTGCAAACGTTTTCACTCATTTTCGCTGAATGAGATGAATATACAAGTAATTTTCATAAAACAGGCTTTGTATTCCCCTTTTTTTCCATCTTACATTAGGCGTAAAACCCCTGGTAAGGTATTGTTGCATCACAAACGCACAAACACACCCAAACACACAGGAATGAACATGATTAATCTGGCTGAGCTTGGAGAGGAAATAGGTTAGAAACATGAGAGAATTAATGAGAGTCCTTGTGTATTTGAGGCTGAGTTGTGTCCATCACCTGGTCTTCCTACATCACAACCCCTGACCAAAGGTTATGGAAAAATAATGGAAAAAGTGAGAATTTATGCTTGGAAAATAAGCCGTTTGTTTTATTTTTGCTGGAGTCTAATCTGACCTCAACAACTAAGCTGGTACGTCAGAATTTATAATCCACCTAGCGAGTAGATTCATCAGCACAAAGGTTTAGAACAAAATATCTGTCTGCTCCCTTCCTCGTGCTAAATGTGTTTCTCTGTTTTTGATGAGGAGCATCAGGGTTTCTTTTTGTAGAGGGGGGATGGTGGGTTTAAATAAGGGCAGAGGAAATGAACTGGCACATAGATTACGTAAGTTTAGGCCAGCCGTGTTTTTATTTTATTTTGCAGTATATCTTTAACGTTGTCATTTTTAGTCTGTGTTATTTTGCGCTTACTTTATCCAACGACTGAAGCTCAGAGATTTTGTTTAATCTGTTTTTCTTGACAAAATTGGTGCACATATCTCGTGTATTACAGAATAGAGGTTGACCTTTATTTGTCAAAAAAACAAAACAAAATGAAGAGCCTTAAGCCCTGACAAAATATATGTGGGTCAAGCCATGAACAATCAATCTGACCCCTAAATATCAGTGGCTCAAAGGGTTGGCTTAAGTCTAGGAAATAAAAAATACAATCTCAGTGTCATGATCCAGCTGTGTGCAGGCAGGAATTGGACCCAAACATGAACTCACTGGAAACAGAACTGAACTCAAAATGGCAGCTTTTATTGCTGACCAGAAAACTGTACAAAACCTAAACTGGGAAGAATCTAACAACACACACGCACACACAGCTGTGAGAAATCTGACACGAGACCCAAGGGAAGCAAAACTCAATACATTTACATAGGGCACAGACCTTCAAAGTGAAACAGGAAATGTAACACAGACGCGGACTTGACTAGGGGAGACAGAGCAACTAAGAAACACAGAGACCAACAAAAAGGAGGCACAGAGGGCAGCTACTAAATACTAAACAGAATACAAGAAACCCAAACCAAGACACTAGACTACAGAATAAACTGGGGCAACAAAGAGAACTTAGAACATACATCATAATACAAAAACCCTGAGACACAAGAAACTCTGGGTCAGGAGATCCAGGATCCTGACACTTAGGGCTTTAAAACACATTTAAGTAACCCATTTGTAACTAACACATTTTTGAGCGTAAAATAATACTTTAGTAGAAAATAATTTTGGCACAGAAGGAATTGAGGATAGCCAAGATGAGCCTGTATTGAAATGTAGATTGAGAATTAATATGGCATCACACTGATTCACAGACGTTAACCCTCTGGAGCCAACGGACGGCCCAGCACGTTGCAGCCTCACTAAGTCTCCGTCTCCACTTGTGTCCAAAGTATGGAATTCAAACTATGTAGCAGCTTTTAATCCTAACAGTATGGTGCATATAAGTTCTGCACTATAAAAATAGATTGAAGCTGACAAAATAACCATGCCTATGTTGTGGACTAATTTAACCGTAAATAACTCAAAAGCTTTGCAGATATTTACGTGTTAAAGTTACTGGGGGGTTTTTTTGGGGGGTTTTTTGTGTCCCGTTTGGATCTTTAGCCATCAGAATTGTTGTCTTAAGGCCAAGAAAGATGCCAAGCGGATTTATTTTACCAAGTGGATCATCATGGCCTTGCCATATTGGTCCATTTGATTGACCTTTATTATAATTATGAATTTATTTTATTTTCAGTTGCTACAAACGGGACAGACATGACTGGGGGATAGGACAGGGAGAGAGAATGAAAGAAAGAGAGGGAGAGAAAGAAAACCAAAGGGGAGAAGAGACGGTGAGAAGGGGGAGAAGAAAGAAAGAAAAACAAACAAAAAAAAACAAAACACCTGGGTCACCTGTATGGAGAAAAAAAACAGAAGAGAAAGCAAACAACAAAGAGCAACATAATAAAAAAAACGGCACCATCACAATAAACTAGCTAGCAGTAGATATCAGTAGATACTAAATAATAAACGATATTGTGCAGCACGCAAGATAGACAGCGTACAATGTGCTTTGAGGCAGCAGCCAAGAAAGCTGTAGTCCGCGTCTGTGAATACCCATGTGTACACCTGTGTGCATACCTGTGTGGATCAGCATGCTTGCATTCCAAAGGTTTCTCCATGTAACGATCTGCTAGGGAGTGTGGGGAGCCACAGCCCCGTCCTCCAGGGTATGAAGCTACGTTAAAGTTAAAGTTACTGTTAAACTATACAAAATTAAAAATGTTCTGTGTCACATTTAGTGCTTTATTTTAGATCCCCTTTACAGATATTTGTGATTGAGGGATTTGGTTCAGTTTGAGCACATATAATGACTTAGACCTCAGAGTGTTAAATTGGTGCAGTTTTGTTGATTAATGTTCTAAGTGGGTTATAGAAAGGGACTTAAAAGTACTTAGACTGATTGTAAAATTGATTTGGCGGTTTTTCAGCCTTGAAAATTTCATCTTACTGTTTCCTATATGAAGGTATGACAGCTCAGAAACACTGAAAAAATCTAGATAAACTAAAAAGCAACTTAAACATAAACAATTACAAAGAAAGAACAATACAGTATCCCCATCTGAACCAAAGAGTAAAACAGTGAAATGTGAATTATTAAATATTAGGTCTCTCTCCTCCAAGTCTCTGTTAGTACATGACTTAATAATTGATCAACAAATTGATTTACTCTGCCTTACAGAAACCTGGTTGCAGCAGGATGATTATGCTAGTTTAAATGAATCAACACCCCCGAGACATTCTAACTACCAGAAATCTCAAAGCACAGGCCGAGGGGGCGGTGTGGCAGCAATTTTTTACACCAGCCTATTAATTAACAAAAGACCAAGACAGACTTTTAATTCATTTGAAAGCCTGATGCTTAGCCTTGTCCACCCCAGCTGTAAAACTCAGAAACCAGTCTTACTTGTTATCATCTATCGTCCACCTGGGCCTTACACAGAGTTTCTGTCTGATTTCTCAGACTTTATATCTGATTTAGTTCTCAGCTCAGATAAAATAATTAGTGTGGGTGATTTTAACATCCATGTAGATGCTAAAAATGACAGCCTCTAGCATTTAATCTGTTATTAGACTCAATTGGCTTCTCTCAAAATGTAAAAGAACCCACCCACCACTTTAATCACACTCTAGATCTTGTTTTAACATTTGGCATAGAAACTGAACATTTAACAGTGGTTCTTGAAAACTCTCTCCTGTCTGATCATTTCCTGATAATATTTACATTTACAATAATTGATTACACAGCGGTGGAGAGTAGACTTTATCACAGTAGATGTCTTTCTGAAAGCGCTGTAACTAAGTTTAATCGAGATCTCAATTTCAGTGAAAATAATCGTGATTATAATTTTTGCCATAATTGAGCAGCCCTAATCTATATGTAAAAAAGCACTGTGGAATACACCAGGCACAAACACACGCACACGCAGGTATGTACTGCCAAATTCCACATTTATTTGTTTGTTTACACAGCTGACTCAGTCGCACAAGCCTGACAGCTCACGAGCCCACCTGATCTCTCGCCGCTCCTCCCCGTCTCACTATAAACACAGCGGAGGGAGACCATCATTAGTACATAAACACCATCAGCTGTTCTTACCGGCCTCGCAGCGCCGCCCTGTTGAGCCTTCTGCTCCACTCCTCCCCGGCAGCTGCGCCCGGAGCCCCGCCTCCGCCACACACCCCCACCGCCCGTTCGAGGCCGGGGAGCCGTCCGGCCGAGCCAACTCCCCCCCTCGCGAGCGAGAGAGGAAATCGGCCACCGCCATCTGTGCCCCCGGCCTATGGATCACCTTGAACTTAAAGGGCTGCAATGCCAGATACCACCGGGTGATCCGGGCGTTGGCATCCTTCATGCGGTGGAGCCACTGCAGCGGGGCGTGGTCCGAATAGAGGGTGAATGAGCGTCCCAGGAGGTAATAGCGCAGGGAGCCGACCGCCCACCGGATGGCCAGGCACTCCTTCTCCACGGTGCTGTACCGGCGCTCACGCTCCGCTAGCTTCCGGCTGATGTACAGGACAGGGCGGTCAGCTCCCCTCACCTGCTGAGACAAAACGGCTCCCAGCCCTCTGTCCGAGGCGTCAGTCTGCAGAACAAACGGGAGGGAAAAGTTAGGAGTGTGAAGCAGCGGCTCCCCACAGAGAGCGTTTTTCACTCGCACAAACGCCGCCTGGCACGGCCCCGTCCACTGGACCAGATCCGGGGCACCCTCTCGAGTGAGATCGGTCAGGGGGCTGGTTAGCTGCGCAAACCCCGGCACGAAGCGACGATAGTAACCCGCCAACCCCAAGAACCGTCTCACCTCCTTTTTCGTCCTGGGGCGCGGGCAGGATGCGATAGCCGCCGTCTTCTCCACCTGTGGACGCACCTGCCCGCCCCCCAGGTGGTACCCCAGATACTGCACCTCCCTCCGTCCAACCGCGCACTTCTTCGGATTGGCCGTGAGCCCCGCCCCCCCTCAGGGACTCCAGGACCGCGGCCACCCACGGCACATGCTCCGCCCAGGTGTCGCTGTGGATGATCACGTCATCCAAGTAGGCGGCAGCATACGCCGCGTGCGGACGCAGTACCCGGTCCATGAGACGCTGGAAAGTGGCCGGGGGCCCGAACAGGCCGAACGGGAGTGTCACGAACTGGTACAAACCGTACGGAGTGGAGAAGGCCGTTTTCTCCCTGGCCTCGGCAGACAAGGGAATCTGCCAATAGCCCTTGGTTAAGTCCAGCGTCGTGAAAAAGCGGGCCGTGCCTAACCGGTCCAGGAGCTCGTCGACCCGAGGCATGGGGTAGGCATCAAAGCGTGACACTTCGTTCACCCTGCGATAGTCGACACAGAACCGTATAGACCCATCCTTCTTCGCCACCAGAACGATGGGGCTACACCAGGCGCTGTGCGACTCTTCTATTACTCCCATCCTCAGCATTTCCGCCAATTCCCTCTGCACGATTTTTCGCTTATGCTCCGGGAGCCTGTAGGGCCGTGAACGCACCGTCACGCCGGGCTGCGTCATGAAATGGTGCTCGATGAGGGACGTCCGGCCGGGCAGGGGGGAGAACACGTCCGCAAAGCGCTGTTGCAACGCGACAACGTCCGCTCTCTGGGCCTGTGTGAGATGGCCATCACAAGGGAGGGAGGCGGGAATGATAGAATTTGGCACCTCAGGCCCCAACTCATCTCTCTCCTTCACCAGGCTCACCAGAGATGCGGTTTCAACCTCTCTCCACGCTTTAAGGAGATTGAGGTGATAAATCTGCGTGGCACCTCCCCTGTCCGACTGAGCGACCTCATAGTCCACGTCCCCGACACGCCGTGTGACCACAAAGGGACCTTGCCACTTGGCGAGCAACTTCGAGCTGGAAGAAGGGAGTAACACAAGCACTCTATCTCCCGGTGAAAATTGCCTGAGTCTAGCCCCTCTGTTATACAGGCGTTGCTGACGCTGCTGAGCCTGGAGCAAATTCTCCCGTGACAACCTCCCCAAAGTGTGGAGTTTTGCTCTCAGGTCCAACACGTACTGTATCTCATTTTTGGCGGGGCTCGGACCGTCCTCCCAGCTTTCTTTAATCAGGTCGAGCACCCCACGTGGCCTCCTGCCGAACAGCAGTTCAAAGGGAGAAAATCCCGTGGAGGCCTGGGGCACCTCCCGCACTGCGAATAACAGAGGGTCTAGCCAGTGATCCCAATTGCGTTCATCCTCGTTAATGAACTTCCGAATCATGGACTTTAAGGTCTTATTCAGCCGCTCCACCAGCCCGTCAGTCTGAGGGTGGTAGACGCTGGTCCGAATAGATTTAATGCCCAGTAATTCATACAGTTCCCGCAGTGTACGAGACATAAACGACGTGCCCTGGTCAGTCAGTATCTCTTTCGGGATTCCGACTCGGGAGATGACCTGAAACAGTGCCTGCGCCACACTCTTAGCCGAGATGGTGCGCAGCGGAACTGCTTCCGGGTACCGCGTTGCGTAATCCACCAGGACTAACACAAAGCGGTAACCGCGTGCACTCCGGTGAAACGGCCCGATGAGGTCCATGCCGATGCGCTCAAACGGGACCTCAACGAGGGGGAGAGGGCGCAGAGGCGCTCTCGGTATGGCCGGCTGGTTAACAAGTTGGCAGTCCGGGCAGGACGCGCACCAGCGGCGCACATCCGCTCGGATGCCAGGCCAATAAAATCGGGCCGTTATTCGCTCCAGAGTTTTCTCGTAGCCCATATGCCCTGCCATGGGGTTATAGTGGGCCGCCTGGAAAAGCGTTTCCCGGCGGCCCTGCGGCACCAACAACTGGGTGTGTGTTTCCTCAGTCTGAGTGTCACGACTCACTCGATATAATCGGTCATTTAATAAGATGAAACGCGGGTAGGTCTGCGCGGCCTCAGGGCGCACCACGTGACCATCAATAGCCATCACTTGGTCAAAGGCTGAGCGTAGGGTGCCGTCACGAGACTGCTCCAGTGGGAAATCACCCATGGGGGACACTTCCGGGGCCGGCGGGACGTCCCGTGAGGGACCCACCGGCTCCTCCCCCCCGGAGTCGGTGTCGGACGACCCCGCGTCACCGCTGAATGCCGCGCACACGCTACACCCCGCTTCCGGTCGTGATCGCACCCCCGCGTACTACCCCAGTAGCTGATGAAACCCCGGCCAATTGGTACCCAGAATCAGGGGGTGCGACAGGCGCGGGCTAACCGCCGCCGTTACCCTATGTGTATGGCCCTTGTATTTTAGCAGCAGCGGCACTATGGGGCACATCACCATGAACACACCTCACCTCCACCCACTCGGCCTCCAATAATGCCCCGGGGCGAACCAAGCCTTGGTGCACGAGGGTCTGTGTGCAGCCCGTGTCCACCAACGCTTGGCGTATACCCCCTCGAGTCCTTACCGGAATACTGTATGTCCCTCCTGGACCGGGGGAGGGTGCTGGGGCGCCAGCAACGCGGAACACCTGCCCCACTTCCATAAGCGGACAATCCCTCCTCAGGTGTCCCGGCTGCCCGCACTTCCAACACTCCGGCCCCGGCGTTTGTGCTGCCCTCCGTGGCTCGGGGGCGGCTCCACTCGGCTCGGTTCCCCTGGACGGCACCATCGCCGCGAAAGGGTTAGTGGGGCTCAGCGCCGGCAGCCGCTCTGCCTGCCCTGGTGCCGGCACACGGCGCCTCAGGGCCGGCACTGGGGCCTGTTTGTTCGGCCTCCGTCCGGCATCCCCGGACTCCCCTGCTCCAGCGGCAAGGTGGTCCTCCGCCAGCGTCACCGCTACCTCCAAGCTTGCGGGCCGGTGGCACCGGATCCCATCTCGCCGTCTCCGCTGGCAATCCCTCCGTGAACTGCTCCAGCACCACCTTGTCCACCAGCTTCGTCTCGCCCTCCGATGTTCCCGGCTGCAGCCAGCGCACCGCCGCGTCGCGCAGCTGTCGGGCCCAGGCGAATGGTCGGTCCGATGTAGCCAGCCGACAGGCCCGGAACCCCCAGCGATGGTCTTCGGCGGTGAGCCCCAGCCTGTCCACCACCGCCCGGCTCACATCCGGGAAGCTGCTCCTGGACGCCGGAGGCAGACTCAGGGCCGCTGTTTGTGCCTCCCCAGACAGCAGGGGGAGCAGCCGCGGAGCCCACTCCTCCCGCGGCCATTGGCACGCCTCCGCCGTGGCACGGAAGGTCTCCAGAAAAATCTGTGGGTCGTCCCCGTCCCCCATCCGGGGCACCGTCACCGACAGTGGCGAGGGCTTCGGCGTGGCAGCGGCCCCGACCAGCCACTCCAGAACTTGTGTCTGTCGGTCCGTCTGCTCCCGCAGCGCGGCCAGGTGGGCACGCTGGTCGGCCGCCTGATCCCGGCTCATCGCCGCCATCTCCGCCAGCATCTGCGCCAAGAATTGCAGGGGCTGGGCGGGTGGCGCGGCCTGTGGGTCGGACATTTCCCCACCGGCACTGTCCTGGGTTTCGGCACCACTTGTGGAATACACCAGGCACAAACACACGCACACGCAGGTATGTACTGCCAAATTCCACATTTATTTGTTTGTTTACACAGCTGACTCAGTCGCACAGCCTGACAGCTCACGAGCCCACCTGATCTCTCGCCGCTCCTCCCCGTCTCACTATAAACACAGCGGAGGGAGACCATCATTAGTACATAAACACCATCAGCTGTTCTTACCGGCCTCGCAGCGCCGCCCTGTTGAGCCTTCTGCTCCACTCCTCCCCGGCAGCTGCGCCCGGAGCCACGCCTCCGCCACAAGCACTTAGACTAAAACTGACGTAGCTACGTTAATCCTACCGTAAAACAATAAGACAAGGTATGACCTCTCCCATACTCCTAGGATGTGGGGGTGAACGCCAGAACACCCTGGAATGTTACAGACCTCCTAGGATGAGACATTCTTTCAATATGCCACCAACTATATACTTCTAAACACAAGTGATTACATGCAGTATTCTACCATATGCAAACTTATATCATTAAAAGATTATACTGACTACTAAGTACAATTTTCCATTGACAACCTTGTAGTACCATATCACCCTATTAGAGCACTTCGCTCTCGCTCTGCAGAACTACTTGTTGTTCCTAGAGTGTTTAAAAGTAGAATGGGAGGGAGAGCCTTCAGTTTTCAGGCCCCTCTTCTGTGGAACCAGCTTTCAGTTTGGATTCAGGAGACAGACACTATCTCTACTTTTAAGATTAGGCTTAATACTTTCCTTTTTGCTAAAGCATATAGTTAGGGCTGGACCAGGTGACCCTGAATCCTCCCTTAGTTATGCTGCAATAGACGTAGGCTGCCGGGGGATTCCCATGATGCATTGAGTTTTTCCTTTCCAGTCACCTTTCTCACTCACTATGTGTTAATAGACCTCTCTGCATTGAATCATATCTGTTATTAACCTCTGTCTCTCTTCCACGGCATGTCTTTTATCCTGTCTTCCTTCTCTTACCCCAACCGGTCGCAGCAGATGGCCCCGCCCCTCCCTGAGCCTGGTTCTGCCGGAGGTTTCTTCCTGTTAAAAGGGAGTTTTTCCTTCCCACTGTCGCCAAAGTGCTTGCTCATAGGGGGTCATATGATTGTTGGGTTTTTCTCTGTATCTATGAAGCACTTGAGGCGACTTTTGTTGTGATTTGGCGCTATATAAATAAAATTGAATTGAATTGAAAAAGCACCAAACTGTTGTATTTTGGACTATCAAGGTGTTTATTCTATAAAGATTTTGTAAGCCTTCATTAACTAGACAAAGTTTATTGTTCAAAAAAATAGAAAGAAATGAAATCAGCTGAATTTGAAGTGGTCAGGTGGGAACATTTCTGTCCTAATCCTGGCTATTGTCAGCCAATGGTATTCCTCCCTCCCTTTGGTTGTCAATTTACTAGGTATGTAGCCACTTTGTGTTGCTATTAATTATTTTTGTCTGTGATCAGTGCAAGATGCATAATTAAACAACATTTCATGGTCCATGGTCACATCATTGCTAATCTCTTCTTAGTTCTACCCTGCTCCTTTTTGTCAGCATGTGCACCCAATGATTCTCCTATTCTCTGGAACTCTGTTAAACAGATACAGCACTCTTGCATTTGGTTTTTTGACGATGATGGTCGAGGGTCTAACGGATAGTCTGGCCAAAAAATCTCCCCTAGATGTTCAGTTGAGACATGGCTAATGATTCACATCATTATCATCTGCATCAATCACACCATACAGTGAACCCTTGTGCCCTATGAATGGGTGTGTTTTCATCCTGTGAGTAATCACTCCAGTAAGGATAGAAATTTAGGAGAAAGGTTATCACTGAGAAAAACTTTGCATTCATTAGCAGTGACTCTTACGTCTTTAGGGAACAAGTGGCGAAAAACCATGTGAGTAAAATGGACCCACTGATTAAACAGAGTCACCCAGGCTATTGCCTGTATTGGTTAGTTTGTCACGCGTCTGCATGTTTCGACATTTCTTCCAACTGTACTGCATTTACTGAACACATGCAAATGTATTTAAATATTATACACCAATCATCCACGACAATAAGACCACCTGCAAATGTTGTGTGAGCCTTCTTGTTCTGCAATGACAGCTCTGGCACCTTGACACAAAACATCTGGGGATATTGTCCACAGAACATCTGCCACACAAACATCTTTAAACACCTTATGTGTACACAATTTTAAATGCATGTGTTTATCACATACAGTACGTGGAGTACATCATGTTATAAAGATTTATTTGCCTCTTACAAGACCGATGTTCTGCTTTCAGATCCCGAGTTTAAAGGGCTTGGGGAACTGCCAGCTCTACCATGTGAGTATTAAACTTGTGTGTGATCATGATACAACATAATATTAGACACAAAGCAGAAAGTCAGTGTAGTGCTTGATTAAATTGATATGTGTTAACATCAAAGTAGGAAACGAGTTGTTAAATCAAATTTACATACTGCAGGAAAGATGTCATGTTGCTGGAAAACTGCAGTACATTACATGTGTCATGTTTTAATAACTGAGACGTTTGTACATGGTGACTTTGTTACACATTAGTCTGAGCTCACAGTACATAAATTTGTGAGCTAGAGGTTAGCAAGTATGATTATAATGTTATATGGAGACAAAATCCTAAGTTAGCATTACTGCAGTGTTACTAGTGATTACTGGAAACTGGAATGTGCATACAGTAATGGAGGTTTTAACTGCTAGTTTTAACCTTTCCAACTTAATGTATCAGTTTCCCAATCTGCCATGAGAACCAATGTTGGAGTTTTAAAAAAACTAAAAATGTAATGAGGTGTATTTAAATTTTTGACTTAGGTACAGCTCCACACATACATGTTATTTTCCTCAGAATTGTGTTAATAACAGTACTAGAAAACCCTTCATACTCGATGCTACAAGATGTAAAAATTTAAATAGAGTCTAAAATTTGAATTTGGAAACTTAATTTGTGACATCACAACCAGTTTTGAACCGTTTCTGTCAAAGGGGAAACACATAGTGACATGGTGACACATAGTTAGCCTATGTAAAATAAAAATGTTTGCACATTTATCTATTCAAAGATATCTTGTCTTTAACATTCTGAGATGATGATGAGATAAAGTGCTGTTTAACATTTTCACATTGCCAAGGGCAAGCCCAACTCCACAAAGGATGGGATGCTATGTAAAATGTCAATAAAAACATAAACCTCACAAACCTTTTACGTTATGAAACATATTAGTTCATTTTGAAATTGATGGCAACAGCATATCTGAAAATATACGAGGTCTAGAAAAGTAAGTGGTGGTAAAAAGAAGCCTTTTACAGCTAATTGGGTGAATCGAAATATTCAGAGAATCTGGAAGAATCTCTGTGCACAAGGGGACAAGGCTGGAAATCGTGAAAAAAAAAAAAAAAAAAGAAGCATGAATCTATCATGGAAATCAGTGCCCGGTCTCAGGAACACTTCCAGAAGTCATTGTCAATGAACACAGTTCAGTGTGCCGTCCATGAACACGGGTTAGAGCTATAGGATGCAAAGAAGAAGCCATATGATCCAGAAACACTGCCATTTTCTCTGGGCTTGCAGATCTACTAGAAAGGCATCATCAGTGTTGAAAAGTGTGTTTTCAGGGAAAAAGACACCATTTTACCAAGGCAATACCAAACCTACTGCATCTATTAGAACAGCATAACTTTGCTGGACTGAACTGGCCTGCATATAGTCCAGACTTTACACCAGTTGGAAACATTTTGCACATCATAGAATGAAAATCACAAAAAAGAAGGCACTGCACTGTAGTACAGCTAGAATCCTATATCAGACAAGAATGAGGCAACATTCTGGTCTCCTCAGTTTCCAACGTTAACAGGCTGTTGTTAAAAGAAAAGTGGACGCTACACAACAGTAAACATGGCATGCCCAACTTTTTTGAGACATGTGGCTGGCATTAAAATTCAAAATGATCTTTTTTCTTAAATTGTATTTTCTCAGTTTAAGCATTTGATTTATAGTTTATGAGGCTTGCAGACCACTGGATTCCATTTTATTTTACATTTTACGCAGCATTTGAGGTTGCATAAATCTTCATATGAAGCGTCAAGTACTACAGAAAACTTGTCTCTACAACTGAAACAGGCCTCATTGTTACAACAGCATTGCTTTAACTGTTACGTAAAACTGCTGCTCTCCACAGTTTGTGAGTTTGAGATGAATGGTCCAGAAGGCTACGTAGATTCAACGCAGATAGCTAAGGAAGGCCGGGCGCAGCAGACTGAAGCCGTGGACTGCAGATGGTACATCAGGGCTCCACCGAGAGCCAAGGTCTGCATACTGTGTGCCATTTCTTTCTTTCTTATTTAAACAATCTCTGCTAATCACAGATGGAATTTGACTCTACTACAAACTTCAGATACCTGGAATTGATTGGTTGTCTGCTTGTTGAGACAGTAGGCCGGTGTTCTACCTGTAACATAATGTGCAGTGTTGGTCAAGTTACTTGAAAAAAGTAATCAGTAACGAATTACTGATTACTTCCCCAAAAGAGTAATCCCGTTACTTTACTGATTACTTATTTTCAAAAGTAATTAATTACTTAGTTACTTTTAAAAACATGATTTACAACCTGAATAGGTAATAAAGCAATAGATCTGTCAACCCAATTCTACTTTTTCTGCATAATCCATCATACAAAATGTAATCAAATGGAAAAGTCTCTTTTTTTTAAACTCGTTTTATCAGTTTTAATCTTTTAACTTTATGCATCAAGCAAAAATTAAATTATATGCACCATTCTCTGGCTTGAAGAAATTAGTTTAACATTTAAACCTATTTTCTGCACATTCCAGCACATAAAATAAAATATTTTTGTGTTTACACTCAGTCTTTCAAATAGATGCAAGAAAAACACAGCAGAAAGTAAATAAAATCAAAGACTAGCAGTCCTGTTGCTCTATTTTCACCTGTAAAGCAGGAGTGGGGTAGGCGGAGGTGTGCTCTGGTGCAGGTGTGGCGCAGCAGTCAGTGGAAGAATCCGCGAGTTTCTCTTTGAATTTCCCATTACGTCGTTGCGCACTCGGAGCTTGTTTAGGGTTTTTTTCAGAGTAAAAAGAAGTTTTCTTCCCACGCACAACGGACGCTAATGTTTTTGTCACTTTTTATGGAATCAAACTCAAAGTAAGGTCAGTACTTCCACGCTTTAAACGCTGCATGCTCATACTCTCTCCCGCACTCGATATATGATCCATTGTTGATCTGCAGACAGCTGTTGTCTCACGTCGCACTCGCTTACGTCACTGTCTTGAGACATTCTTGCAAAAAAATCACGGTTTTAGTAACGCAGTAATGCAGCGTTCCTACGGGAAAGTAACGGTAATCTAATTACCGTTTTTGCAATAGTAATCCCTTACTTTACTCGTTACTTGAAAAAAGTAATTAGATTACAGTAACGCATTACGCGTTACTGTAATCTAATTACTTTTAACGCGTTACGCGTTACTGCCCATCTCTGATAATGTGAACATCACATTTTTACAGTATTCTGCTCAGCAATGACTGATGTGAAACTGTTGTAGCAGTTCTCATTTAATGATGTTGAAGTTGGTTGTTTTCAGACAAACACTGTAGAATTTTTTAAAACCATCTTCAAAACGTCCAAAGATGTCAGCCTTTCAGAGCTCAATAAATGACTGCAGGTCAACAAAATCTTGCCAGTTAAATAATATTGCTGTTAGTATTTACACATCTACATTTCTTTTGTCACTGTTGGATATTTGAGCCATTTCAACGAGGAATTTTTATGTGATAAATAGAGAAGGTCTTCAAGTCATGAAAAAATGAAAGGAGAAAAACATAAAGATGTCCCAGTGTTATTAAACTCTGGTCCATTCACAGCACTCTTTCTTCTCATCCTTTTGTCTCCTCACAGATCTACATGCGTTTTCTTGAGTATGAGATGCATAACTCCAATGAGTGTAAGCGTAACTTTGTTGGCATCTATGACGGCAGCAGTTCCGTTGAGCACTTAAAGAATAAGTTCTGCTCCACTGTGGCCAACGATGTCATGCTGGTTACCTCTGTGGGGGTGGTGAGACTGTGGGCAGACGAGGGCAGCAGGAAGAGCAGATTCAAAATCCTCTTTACAACCTTCCATGAACGTGAGTAAATCTGTCTGCCTGAGATTTGTTTCTTTTAAAGATCAAGATTTATTGGAAAATGTTAAATAATGAGTAGAATTTAGATAACAAGTGTTCAGGGGATTGCAACAGTTTATGAAGTATATACATCTATACATCATCTGCCAGTGAGCAAGCACTTGGTAACAGTGGGAAGGAAAAACTCCTGTTTAACAGGAAGAAACCTCTGGCAGAACGAGGCTCAGGGAGGAGCAGCTAGCAGAACGCTATCTGTGTTGGCTGTTGGCTTCTAGGGAAAGGAGTGGTGCTGTTCCTTAGCAAGCCCATAGCTAATGTTGCCTGTTTAGGCAGAAATGGAGCCAAAAGTGAGTATAGTTAAAGTCTGACTTTGAAGAAGAACATATTGCTACAGCCGTATCTTTCCTGCCTGTCTTGTTTCAGCTCCGTGTGAGAGAGACACTTTCTTTTGCCATAGCAACATGTGCATAAATCACACTCTGGTGTGCAATGGCATCCAGAACTGTGTTTACCCATGGGATGAGAATCACTGCAAAGGTATGTTGAAATTCCAACCACCAGCCACATGCTGTTTTCACAAAACACGCCTGTGATTTCTGTCTGTATCATCCCCTCAACCAGAGACGAGGAAACCGAGCATCCTGGATACGCTAGATAACACTAACCTCACTATCATTGGAGTAACCTGTGGTCTGGTCGTCATCCTGCTCATCATCTCTGTCATCATCCAGGTCAAACAGCCTCGCAAGAAATACATCATCCGCAGGTAAAGTCTCGGTAAATTGTTATTTAGTAGTATTGTCAAAAAGAGAACAAGGGGAATTAAAGACTTTAGTGGTTAAATAAACCAAAACATTCAGAACTATAGAACTTTGTAGACATCAAGGCTCTGTTCATGTACGCGGGTATTTTTTGGTAATATTAGCTTTCTCTGTACTTTTTGACCTCCACATATCCAAAACTTCCTTTCAGAGTGAACATTTCAGAAGTATTTACACGTGAAACAAAGATTTTGTCTTGGTAGATGTGTGATGTGTTTTTATAAGAACAGATTTTTAAATAATAAACAAAACACCTGTGTGCATCAGAATATAGCCCAAAATCGCAAGTGTGCAGTTCCTAATAAATGCTGATGCTGCTTCATGTGTGCTTTGCTGGGACTGAGATATACCTTTAACTATCGATTTGATCAATTTGTAGATCTTGATCTATCTTTACTCAGTAGCCAAAATCGCTTGATTTGAGCAGTGTTTAAAACTGCACATTTACATAGTTGTAAAAGAGTAAAGGGCACGACTTTCAAAATTCTGTTACAGGTCAGACATTTTAACCCTCACATTAATATCAATAACAGGGGCTTTTAATTGTAAACATAAAAATGAAGATTGGAAATGACTGAAAAGTTAAGCCAATACTTTATCTCTGAGGAATTGTCGACTTTTTTGTCAATCACAGTACTTCAGAGGTCGCATCCAAATGTCCAAAAGAAGACTCCCCCACTCTTTTCCATGTGTTGTGACCATCTTGCATCCTTAGTTAATGGTGTAGAATTATGAAGTCGCGCCAGATAGGAAATAAAAACTGCCAGTTATTCATACTTAAACCTTCTGGTTGCTGTTCAAATGTACATGTAACGTGCATATGTATTTGCAAATATTACACTCAATTTACGTGCTAGGTGTAAATTCACAAACCTGTGTTCTGCCAGAAAGTGATTTCTGATGTTTCTATATGTTTTCTACACATAACACCTTTGCCTATATTCTTAAATAAACTGTAGTCAGCTGGATTCCCACAGAGGTTATAAAATGAAGAAATAACCTGCTTTGTCTCTATGACTCTGTGTTATTGTACCTACATTACAGGGCTGTGCAGAGAGGTTTAAAGGGGTGGGTGCTCAAAGTTAAAAAGGGGCACATTGAACCAGGCTGAATAACAACAACACACATTTATCAAAAATCTAATATGGGCAACAAGGCAAAGCAAACGTAGCCGATGCTTTACCTGATGGGTACAATGTTGCTGTTGAGGGGTTGCTGTGGATAGTGCTGGAGGGCAGGGCTGTGTTGATCTGAGACTGTAGACATTAAAAAGTCCATAGGAGAGATGGTAGCTGATTAAACAAGTGTCATGAGATAATAACAAAATGCAAAGATTGGTGACAGCGCTTGGAATCATAAGGCAACAAAAACTGTGAGAAATAATTTAGGCTCTGCCTGTGATTCACTCTTTGCTTCTCTTCTTCCTTCCATCCCATCATTTCATATATCACTCTCCACTTGCTGTCTATCTGAGTACAAGGCACAACTTGCTATTGCAATAAACTATAATCTAATTATCCACACCTAACAACTCTTGCACTTAATCTAAAATAAAATGACGACAGAAAAATGTTATAGCCCTGCCTTTAGTAGCCTCACACAGCTCCTACTGTTTCCTCCTCATGTCCTTGCCAGCCATGTCTGGACAATGTTATATCATGAGTAATGTGTTTTTTAAAAATCCATCTAAATAAAACAAACACATGCACGCACACACAATGACATTTTAGACCTTCTTCAGAATACTGTATATACTATGGGCATCATGGTGCTGATCCAGAATCTTTTTTTTTTTTAATTATTTATTACTAGAGCTACAATAATAAAGCAATGAGGAGGGGGAAGTAATAAATATGAAATAATAATAATGGATTGCATTTATATAGCGCTTTTCAAGACACCCAAAGCGCTTTACAATGCCACTATTCATTCACTCTCACATTCACACACTGGTGGAGGCAGCTACAGTTGTAGCCACAGCTGCCCCGGGGCAGACTGACAGAAGCGAGGCTGCCATATCATGCCATCGGCCCCTCTGGTATGGAACGCCAGGACTGCCATAATGAATTAATTAAATACACCATTAAATAATTAATTAAATGTGTCAATAATTAATTAAAATTGGAATTAATTAATTAAATAAATAGTTATGACACATGTAATTAATTAATTATTGACACATTTAATTAATTAATTATTGACACATTTAATTAATTATTTATGTATTTCACATTTTAATTAATTATTGACACATTTAATTAATTATTGACACATTTAATTAATTATTTAATGATATATTTATTTATTTCATTTTGGCAGTCCTGACGCCTGGCTCTCATCATGAAATAATTTTATCTGTCAGCCTCACCCATCAAACTCAGGGGGCGGGGTTAACGCTGATCGAGTCAAAACCATTGCTTTGGCCTGGTGGCCATTGTCTGTGGAAGCTAACAGAACTGAGCTTTGAAAAACCCTGTTTGTGTGTCACCAAATACCGTTTTAATATTTTTTTAGCCGAGAATGTAGTGGTTTAATCTTCATGTGTCTGGTCGGTTTGTCAAGATACAGCCTCTTTACAAAAGTGTTTCGATGATTTCGGAGATGTCTGCCCAGTCTCACGGCAAAGCGTGGGATAGACCCGCTCGCCTCGCAAGCAATCCCACCGACAAAGCGCAGGCCCCGGTACACAGCTGTAGTAACCCCCGCTGACTTCTTTTACTGAGGTTATATTTATCTGTGTTTTATTTCCTGATGTTCTTATGTGTCCTACGTGTTTCAGTCGCCAATTCTGAATTATAACTAACATTAAAAACATGTTTAAGGAGGAGAGAGAGCAAATAAATCTGTTTAACATCTGATCTTTGGGTTTTTGTTCAGTAATCAGCGTGACCTCTGTATAAACACATAGAAGAGATAACGTTGGTGTTTCCGTCATGTAGTAACTGCTGGCTTTAACTGTACAAAGGTTGTTCGACACTATGAAACACATACAGACTTCATGATGTTCGGCTAATATTTTTATTGTGAATATTAATCATGCTGACCTCGCTCTGTACACCACGCAGCGAGGTCAGCATGTCCACGATATCCTCAGCTCCATGAGTTAACACAAAGTTTCCCAGCTGACTATCTAACTTCCAACTATTCCAAAGACGTGAAAATATACAGCATAAAGAAAAGTGTAAGAGACTCAGCAGCAGATTAGAATAACAGTTATACATTTAATAAATCACCAAATGAATCCAAGAAACGAGCAAACCTGTTCTGACAATATGAGTTTGTATTCCCTCAGCTGCAGACTCGCTGCTGTTTAAATGTTTGAAAAGGAAGATTAGATATAAAAAATGTCAAACATAGACTCAGTCTGCCTTCACATTTGATATGAGGCCAGCACGTATAGTGGCCTCAGCAGGCTATTACTGAAATACACGTGCTATATCATAAACTATGATATAAATAGGGAGGTCCTATTAACATATTTAGTTTTAAAGGACACCTTCCTGCCTTTAGTCTCCTTCATGAGCAGTATTAGTTTTCTTCTAACATCCAGAAGTCTGCAAGATGTGTTTCATAGTTTGTAACAAGCCTTTGACAGGTAAACATAACATGACCGAAAAAGCAAAAAAAAAAAAAAAAAAGAGAGAGAGAGTGTTGACATAAGAAGAGAAAATGCTCTCAATTATGGAGACAGGCAAATGGTTCATTTATGTTTGATGTCTGTTTATTCTAGGGCTGCTCAATTAATCGAATTTTAATCATGATTACGATCTGGGCTTTCAACGATCATTAAAAATGACTGAGCCGATTATTAGCCCCTTCCTCATGCTTTACTCTCGCGCTGCTCCGTGTGGCAAATCAAGCGCACTGCTCTGCATTTCGAACACGCATCACAACAATTAAGAGGACCCGAGGGAAGCTCGGAAAGCTAAGCAGAAGTTATTTGGAGAGGAGTGGACTGCCGTTGGTTGAAAAGAGAGGTAAAAAAAAAAAAAAAACTTCAGTGGTGTGGAAACATTATGGGTTCGCGGAGTCAGACATGGATCAAGTAGACACAGTGTGTAAACTTTGCTATGGTGTCGTAGCTGCACCACAGAGCAACACTGCAAAGTTTACATTTTTCATTTATTTCTTTTATTGCAAACATTTGCACTGTTATCAGTATTTGCACACTATTTTATATTATTTTTTAAAGTCATTATTCAATACATTGTTATTGTTAACCCTTTAAAGCCGGTCAGAGCAGCATGCTCGTTTTGTATAACTATTTTTAAATCCCTGTAGAACCTGAACCGCTAAGCTAGCACAATAAATTTTTTTCCATATGAAACCAGAGGAGTTGTACTTACATCTTATGCCATCAGCTTGTCCTAGGTCACGGTTTCCTTCCACATATAGCTTTGCAAAAATTGCATAAAAAGCGCTTGCAGGAACAAAAACATAATATTCCAGAAACACGCTTTGCCGATCTGATCAGCTGTTCTTAACACTTCCCACATTGAAAAAGACGTCAACACGAACTATCGCAAGTGACGTCATTTTCGCGGAAAATTTAGTTTTTTACTTGTAGGCCTTAGAACTCGAATTGCACTGCTGGAAATAGTTTATTTTGATGCACATGCACATTCTTTGCAAATTTGCATCATAGGATTGTTTTTTTGTTTTTCCTGCAGTGTATATAAAAATTGCTGTATCTCCAAAAATAAAACTATGAAGACACTCAAAATAAATTTCCTGTTGTTGTAAACTATTTTTTGCAACTTTTTTTGTATTTAAAGTTTTGAGGGATAAGCCTCTTAAATTTCTCCAAGTAGAAATATATGTAAAAAAAACAAAAACGATTTTCAATTTTTTTGTAGTTTATTGCACTTTTTTGCAATTAATGTAGTTACTATGGACTTAATACATACACATTTTTAAAATATGGGCTATAACAGTTGTATTGATGTATAGCAACTTGAAATGCTCCCACAAATGGCACTACAGCATGTAAAAAAAATATTATAAGCTCTGGCGGACTTGGTTCTATGGTAGATCTTAAAGGGTTAAATAAATATCGTCAAATAATCGTGATCTCAATTTCAGTGAAAATAATCGTGATTATCATTTTTGCCATAATCGAGCAGCCCTAGTTTATTCCTCCCTAAATATCGTCAGTGAAGTTTGCCATGCACGTCAGATTTTCCTGCGCATTTTTATACCTCTGCCAACAGAGAGAGAGAAAAAATCACATTCTAACAGACAGCTGGTGCTTAGAATACAGCGTGTGTTTTTAATATATTATAATTATAATAATGCATAATTATGTGGACATGCATATTAGGTCGTTTTTTAGTGAAATATAATCCCTCCAGAAAGGGAGGAAAAGCCCTGTAACTTGCTTTAAAACTAAATATGTTCCCTAAAACGGTGGACAGAGCTACAGACCCATGACAGCCTGACACAGGTAGCCAGCAGCTATGACCAGCACTACTTGTGCAGTTAATAAAAGGACAGGTAATGTTTGTTGCGTTGTTGCACACACAGCACGCTCGTTTGTTTCAGTTCGTCAGTTGCAACAAGACAGCTTACCAACGTGTACGTAATAAGCTAATACTCCTGGGTGCTATACACTACAGTATACGCTGTACACCTACTTACTGGTTTTGTCGCATCAGTCTGTGTCTCTGAGTTAATTTGTGTTTCTCCTACAGCTCCGGACCGCTAAAAATGCGCGTGCTCTTTGTGAGCTCGTTCCCGGCTCGTAACCAGCGCGTTCTGCCGTCAAGGGCGATCACTGGTTAAATGTGATCATGTGACTGATGCAAGCCAGATCCTTTTATTTAGCAAAACTGTGATTGATAGTTAAATATTATTAAATATTATTGTTGAGGGGCACAGACAGGACTCCGCACGCACACACGTTAATATATATATATATATATATATATATATATATATATATATATATATATATATATATAGCCTCAACAAAAGGGCACCTTGGGCACCCATCAGGAAAGGGGCGGGTGCTCAAGCCCCTCTAGCCCCCCCCCCCCCCCCATCTGCACGTGCCTGCTACATTATAAACAATTCAGTCCTTTATGGAAACTTAATATCTTTTAATAGAACTCTAATGTTACATTTGTTGCAATTTCTGCTGCAATCTTGGCCATATCTCTGTTGAAAAAGTAATTTTTATTGTCAGTGACAATTTTACCTGGATAAATAACAGATTGCAGCACCTACCTTGTAACAGCAATTGTAACAGCAGTTTGCGGCTCAAAGTGACTTGATTTCATTCATAAGAGATACGTTTGACAGATTATATGCAATACGTTTCATTAAGTTCTAATAAACATATATAGATATGCTACGATCATTACAGTATCATGATATTGATGATGTCCGTGAAAGGATTTGTCTGGTTTTCAATTTTTTTGCTTTTTGACTGCAGTTTAGAAATGTGCATATGTATAAAATGCTTGAATTTCAGACCTTTAGTTTCAAATTGCACATGAGCAGCCAGGCATGTTGAAAAACCACATGCTGGCATTTTGTTCTTTCTACTTTTATCTTACAATTTATTCACATTAATGGGAATTTATACACATTTATCATTGTCTGTGTAGCTACATTCAAAGTTTCTGTTGCACATTCCTAAACGTTTATTGTATCTGTACTCTGGAACTGTAGGTCTGGATGTCTGTGCATGTACTCTCTTTACCTCTTTGGATCCACAGAGATGATTTTGATCCTGCCCTCCTCGACCCTGGTTTTGAGCCTCCTCACTATGAACTCTGTACTCTGCGCCGTGCCCCCTCTGGTGAACTGACCGATCCTGCCCTGGCCGAGGACTTTGACAAGTTCCACAAGCTGAGACGCTCCGAAAGCAAATGCATCCGTGACCACCACTGTGGCTCTCACCAGGGCAGTGTCCACGGTAGCCGCAGCAACTTAAGCGTGAGGGACGCCACCATTGTACCTGATGGGGGTGCTCTTGTGCCCCAGTTGCAGCCAGTGATGGTGAACCAGCAGTCGCCCCGACTCTCTCACCACAACACGCCGACGAGTCGACGGAACATTGTGGTGATGAAGCACAGCTACTCACAGGACGCTGCAGGAGGGTACAGGGCAGAGGAGGAGGAGGATTTAATGATGGATGATGGTCCCACCACCAGTCAGCACCACATGTACCATCATCCAATCCACCATGGCCCATCAGGGCTTGACCACACGGTCCATCGTACACTGTCTAATGACTTCTAATTAAAAGAACAACAAAAGGTCCCAAATGAAATTGCAGTAAAAATTAATATTGCAAATAGAGGTGGCCAATTTTTTTTTTTAAAGGTTTTTACCTAATATGGTCAGTAGAGTTCCTTTTTCTCAGACATTCCAAGTAATTTCCAAGAATGCAATCCAAAAGTCTTTTTAATAGTAATTCCCAAAAACCAAAGAGTTTAGGAGCTATCTTGAATGGTACACTGCTATGTCAATGTAATTCATGAGAGATGGTTCCAAGGATGAGTAGGCCTATTTTGCTGGATCACAGTTCCATTTTTTCCTTTTTAGGTTCCTTGTTTGTTTAATGTTTTCACTCTAGGCTAGAATATGTCACATAGATCAAATCATATTTAAAATAATATAATTCATTAATTGTTTTGATGTTTGAAGTGTTTCCTATATGGATGAACATGCCTACAACACCAAAGCAAGAAAAATGCAATTATAAGTGTTATTTATCATCCAATTTACATGTATGTCAGGTCATATTGTGGCTGATTTATTTCATGTTTATTTACTGAATTAAATATTTACCCTCTGCTTGAATTTGACCATGGCACAGCATATTAATCTGTGTGTGTGTGTGTGTGTGTGCGTGTGTGTGTGTGTGTGTGTGTGTGTGTGTGTGTGTGTGTGTGTGTGTGTGTGTAAAAGTCAGTTCATCACAAATGAAAAACATTCAAATGAATTTGAATTTAAATATACATTTGAAAAAAATGTCAGAGTTTAGCCACCAGAACATTATTCACAGAATTCTGGCATTTCACACAAAGTTTATCAGTGATTTTCATAAAATATCTCACATAATATATTCAATGTTCAAGGTTCTATATTTGTCACATGCATAGTTATACAAGTATAACCACAGTGAAATGTAACCATTCATTATCTAGTTACTTTTAAGTTTGCAATTGGAAATTGGTGTTTATTATTATTTGTTATTTTTTATATATATTTTTTATTTATTTATTTTTAACCACGCTCGAAACATAATGAAAGCTAGCTTGAATGGGAACGAAAGCGGGGAGGAACGGTTTGTAGTTCCTCTTTGTTATCCACTCGGGCCGATTATAGCCTTGCACAGGTCGTGTATTACAATGCTTACATGTTACAATAACATATAAATAGCAGGACTTTGAACTATGATAATCTCTTTTTTCGTAACTAAGGACAACATAGACTTGCAATTTGTTCGAACAATATTTAATTTCATTTATGAAAACTTGAGGTCGAATAAGTAAGAGCTTGCTAGCTGAAACACAGTCCCCGCTGTCATTCATGGAGTAGAGTGAACGATTGCAGACGTTGCGTTAAACTAGCGTCATGTCACAAGAGGAGCTCCTGCTGGACTCGGGACAGCCTAATGAGGATAACAGGGACAGAAAGGGCAGGAGCCGCATTGGGCTCGTCGTAACAGGTTTAGTGGGAGGGTCGCTGGTTGCTCTGTACGCAGTGGCTGCTCCGTTTGTAGCCCCTGCCCTGAGGAAAGTCTGCCTCCCGTTTGTCCCGGCCACCACGACTCAGGTGGAAAACGTCCTCAAGGCGTTAAGGACAAGGTCGGGAACCCTGGTGGACATAGGCAGCGGAGATGGAAGGATAGTAAGTACTGTTCTGCCCTCTGAGCCCCCTCAAGAACTATAAAATTATAGTTGCAAGAAAAATAAAAAGGTATTGAAAGCCTTTAGAGAAACCATGATTTTATGCAAGGCGCAGTTATAGATTAACAAAATATAATCAAACTTTAAAAAAAAAAGCAAAAAAAAGCTCGTAAATCATGTCTGATCAATCATGTCTTAGTGATCGCTAAGGCTTTATCATCTACAAGCTCCAGCAGGTGTGTCCCGTAGCTGTTCAGGAGAACAGGGGACCAGTTCCGCCCTACAGACTGTTTAGTTTATGAGTATCTGGGATGTCATGTGGCTGAACAACTGTTATGTTGTTGGTTTACTTTTGTGCTTTGGATCGTGTCTTACACCTTTTGCCATCCTGTCCTAAGCTTCAGGTCAGGTCATAACTGTTGTCCTGATATCGTCTGTTCTTTATACAGTTTTGAAATAGTCCTGGTCTTATGATAGCTGGGCTAGGCTTAAAAAAATCCAGGGCTAGTGCAGTGTTAGGCTTGAAGGTTACCACGCATGAAGGCCAGAGGGTTAAAAAAAAAATTGAAACTGTATTTGCAAACAGCCTTAAAGGGTGAAAATTTAGTTTCAGTAGCAACCAATCTAACATGATTTACAAACGTGTGTGTGTGTGTGTGCTATACTGTTTCCCCTTGCTTCTTGCAGGTGATTGCAGCAGCCAAACATGGTTTTCGTGCGTCAGGGTTTGAGCTGAACCCCTGGTTGGTGTGGTACTCTCGCTACAGGGCCTGGAGGGAGGGAGTCTACCGCTCCACCTCATTTCACATCTCAGACTTGTGGAAGGTCAGTGGTTTCTGAAAACAAACCTTTGTTTTACAGACATCTGCTGTAATGAAGTTAGTCATTTAGCATGTTACTTCCTTTTTCCTTTCTTAGGTCAGCTTTGCTCAATACTCCAATGTTGTCATTTTTGGAGTCCCTCAGATGGTGAGTACCTCTGTGTCTCACCAAAATGCAGAAACTTGTGGAGTTCAAATCATCATGCTAATTATGTTTGTTTGCTGCTTTTATCTTCAGATGGAGAAGCTTGAGCTGAAATTGGCAAGCGAGCTGCCTAGCACAGCCAAGGTGGTGACCTGTCGCTTCCCCTTCCCTACGTGGATTCCTGAAAGTACCGCGGGGGAGGGCATAGACACTGTATGGGTGTATGATGCAAAGACATTTAAATCACACCTGTAACATAAGAAAATCAAGTCTAGAACACCATTCTACTCTCAGATTATTTTAAAAACTTTTGTAAAAATTTTGATAAAACTAACTGTAACTGGAAATAGTTGCATATATCTCTTAACATTTAAAACCACAAAAACAGGAAAAAAGGAAAGGTCAGTGCTGTACATTTGAAATGTGTGACCATGTGAAATGACCATGACAATAAAAATGATGATTGAGTATTACTGTTTATTGTTGTATAACGTTGCCCATAAGTTTCAGTGCAAGTTGCGGGGATTATACCAGAGTCCTAGGAGGAAGCTGCACAACTGGGAAACTGGCTTGTTGCGCGGAGCTGCCATCTAGTGGTGAAACTATCACTTGTTGTTTTGTGTACCGCTAGCTGATGAGCCATGAAGTAAAACAAGCTGAATTTAATTTGAAACGCATGATGACGTCAAACTTAACAGGGCACTGAAATAAAAAGTCTTTCTAGAAATGTTTACATCTAGATAGCCGGCAGTCATCGCTGCTGCACGGACTGCTTAAATCCAGACTGCTGTGGAGCAGGGCTGCTTTAGCAGCCAGCCAAGATGGACACCGCTGAGGAAGGTAGCTAATGCCCAAACTTGATTACCTTAGCGCTAAATGGTAAAGTCATTCATGCTGACTTTGCATGTGACCTAACCGGCCCTCAACTGTTGTTGGTAGCAACGACCACGACTCCGTTGTCTTAAACTTCAGCAAAGGTTCTCCAGAAGTAGAGAAACCGCTAGCCAATTAGCGTTAGCCAGCCAGCTAGCTGGCATTAGCTTACACCCTATAAGCTGTCATGTCTATGTGGAACCAGAAATCCTAGAACGCATTACATGGGCACTGGATAGTGGTTACAACGTAGAAATTGTAGAGGGAGTCCAATTCACAGTGAAGCCACACGCAAAATTATCTAATTATGAGTTAACCTTTAATAAGTTGAGCCATTGAAACCGTTATGGGAGCGTACCGAACAGTATGACATGATAAGCTAGCGGTACGTTGGTAAGGTCGGCAGGTTAGCGCATTTAGGCTACCATTTGACAAGGCTCATTCACAACTTTGCGAGTTCAACTAAAGAGAAATTGTTATTATGACGAATGCTCTCGACATACTCCAAAAGCCTGCATTTTATAGTATATTTGGACTTCCAGAAAACAAGCCCATTATATTTTCCCTGAGCGAGAATGAAATTGTTTTTAGCCACTAGCATATATCTGAAGGATATACCATAAATATATATAGCTAAGGGTGGTATCCTAACTCGTGTCATGCTCCTACTTCTTGGGCTAATTATAGTCATTTTATTTTTGTCATGCAGTGACACTGATAATCCAAGGATTTACAGTTTGCCCTAGTCTGACCTATACTGTTACAGTCACTTTAAATACGAATCCAATGCACAGACTCAGTCCTGACACATGTACACTGTTAGCGTTTTGTATTACGGCTCACATGTGTTTATTAGCGTGGCTCAGTATATGTTTGGTGGGGTGTTTTGTTTTTTTTTTTTTTTGTTTTTTTTTTTTTTTTTTGTTTGTTTTTGCTTGTTTAAAAAAAAAAAAAAAAAGCACTGCCAGACTGTCTTTAGCTATGCAGATTCTTATCACTGTGTGCCTTTTGTACAGCCGATATCTGCCGGGTATGTCGGTCAGAGGGGACCCAGGACAAGCCCCTTTACCACCCTTGTGTTTGCACCGGCAGCATCAAGTTCATCCATCAGGAATGGTATGCGAGTGAGCAAGATGTTCATGTAAAAACTTTATGGTTTTCTCTTTTCGCTTGCTTTTCATGGCTTGCAGGTTTTGGTTTTTGGTCACATGGAAGTGCACGTGGTTGTGCAGTCCACAGAAATTACTAGATGTGAATTTCCAATTACATTTGCAAACAGTTGGATTTATCCTGCAGACCTTGTCTTTTTTGGAGGGGGGCAGTCTCACTGTGATGCTGTAAGATCTGCCTTTCATGTGGATGTTGCTTTGGTCATCTATTTAAAAATAAATAAATCTAGAGCTGCCTCTTTCAAAAGGGGTAATTTGCCCTGCCATACTGCAACCGTTTTTCAAGAATGCTTTAAAAGTATGGGGGGAAAAAAAGGTTTCAGTGTGTTGACTCGGTCTCAGAATTCCCCAGATCGCAATCTTACCAAGGTTAATTAATGTAGGATTTGCTGGAAAAACAAATGTGATCCACAGAGGACCCACCTTGCTTAAGGACTTAAGGATGTGTGCTAACATCTTGTTCCTTGATACCCCTGGACATGTTCAGAGACTACTGAGGAAGATTCTTGTGCAATTCTCTGTGAGACATGGGTAAATTCACTGTTTCATTTTGTTTTCACAGCTTACTGCAGTGGCTGAAACACAGTAGAAAAGAATACTGTGAATTATGCAAACACAGGTTTGCATTTACACCAAGTAAGTTGTTTTTATCAAATCATTCAATGTCTTAAGACTGCATTCATTTGTTGTTAGTGCCTTCAAATGCCCAGTTATTATCTGACAATTTATTTCTGTATTGCTCTTCTCATCAGTCTATTCTCCAGACATGCCATCTCGCCTGCCTGTGCAGGACATCTTTGCAGGGCTGGTCACCAGTATTGGAACAGCCATCAGATACTGGTTCCACTACACACTGGTGGCCTTTGCCTGGCTAGGTGTGGTACCGCTCACAGCATGTAAGCCACATCTTGGAATTGCAACTAACGATTACTTTCATTATTTGTCAGTATATTTAAATAATAATTTTACTCTAAACATAAGAGGATTTAAAAAATTTATTAAGCTTTCCATTACCTGAACATGTCCTAACACACTTCCCAGTGTTTGCATATGAAACCACAGTATCAAATGTGAAACAAAGATTTGGGGAAATTTTATGTTTTAAGTGGAGGTAAAACATTTGAATTGGTTAATTGACTAAACGTACAACCAGTAAAAAAAAAAAAAAGATGCTTGAAAACAAATAGTTCTGTGGACCCAAAGGGGCTAATGTTTGACTAGCATAAATAAATCACATGTGCTCTAATTAGATGTTTCAGTTCAGCACAGCGTGAAATGTAACACCATAAATGTACAAATTTGAAGCAGTTTGGTTTTAGTTATAAACTAGTTGAGAAGTGATCGCCATGTTGGGGGTTTTGTGTGTGGGGCTTTTTTTTGTTTTGTTTTGTTTTTTAATTTATTTATTTTTGTCCCCGTCAATTTTGCTTTCATTCTGTGTTTCCCAACAGGTCGTATCTACAAGTGTTTATTTACCGGCTCTGTGAGCTCTCTCCTTACCCTGCCATTAGATATGCTTTCAACGTAAGTGTCTGCTTTTGGTTTTGTGCCTCCTCTCTCACAAAGTCAAGCTGCGTTTGTTCTGTCGTGTACTTTGCTTTCTTTATGGCTTGCACAGTGTTGCTGTTTAAATCAGTGCGTCCCAACGCTTTTTATTTATTTTGTGTTCTTCTCATGTTCCTCACAGCCCTATCAGAAGAATGCATGGCATGTTTCACATTTCGTCATTTGGATTAGTTTGACCTGAATGTTGTTCATAAAACGTACCCTTTTCTTTTATTTCTCCTCTGTCTCTCAATCAAGCTGAACTACTGTCACTAGCAACTCTGAATAACCCAGAGATCATGGGAAACTATAAATTTCTGTTCCAGAAAGACTGTTACTTCTGAGTTTATCTCAGACTCCTTCCCTCCCACTGCACCAGAACCAGCTGATTTACACTTTATTTCTTTTCCTCATTCATAAAGTCGCTCTTTAAATGCAGGCTGCTGACAGTCTGTTAAAATTCAAAGATTCAGTCGTTAAATGATGTCAACAACATTTTTAAGGTGCAGATTCTGAACCCCAATATATTTTCCACTAAATCCCCTAAATCAGTCTCAGTTGGTCCAAGCGCCATCACAAGCCAAAATAGGATTTTGGCACAAGCCAAAATAGGATTTTGGTTTGTGATGACCTCTTCGTGGGCGCTGACATTTTCTCTGCTTTGTAGCGTGCATGCTAATTAGCTCTGCTGTGTGGTGCAGTGCTGCTCTTTTCCTCTCTGTTCACAGTGCTGCATCTTTGCTTGTTTTCAAACTTGTGTGTAATTTTCATCCTCCAAATGTGTCCATCTACATGTCCATGAACAGACAGCAAATGTGGAACTGGTTTTGTCCAATGCAAACATTCTGCTCTGCAGTCCTCCAAAATCCCAACAACACAATATCTCGTCAGTGACTGTCAAATGTTTCTTTGTAATGGTTGCAAAATCTCATTAGTGGCAGAAATAGTGTTACTTAAATAATCTGAATGTTTTTTGAAAATTGATGCCATGTCTCCTTCTCACAGGCAAAACCTGCTTGCTGACTGCCTCCAAGGCTGTTTTGTGGTCACATGCACACTATGTGCCTTCATCAGCCTGGTGTGGCTCAGAGAGCAGATTGTGCATGGAGGCGCTCCTCAGTGGTTAGAGCAAAATCAACCCCCACTGGTTCCTAATCAGCCCAACGGCCCTGCACCAGCTAATCAGGTGAGTTTTGTTTGTTTTTGTTTTAATTTATTTTTTCATCCTCTTTAAATCGGAGCAAGAGTGGGGCTGATAAAGACTTCCTAAATTCTGTTAGCTTCCTGCTACAGTTTACCATTACTCTGACATGGTTGGCATAGCAACAGACTCATATCTGTAAAAGTTTGCTAGTTAACGCTCAAAACAGTTTCTAGTTAAAATCATACATTTTATAATCTCTGACAGCAGCAGACAGATTTGGCCAGAGGTGTTGTGTTTTCGGGTTGTACATGTGTCTCATTCTAACACAGTAGCCCGTTAATGATGTTCAAAGCTCCCTGTGAATATTTAATGTGATAACGATGGAGTGATGAATTACATTTTGCATCCCAAACATTAGTGGTCACATCTGGACAATGTGGATATAAACTCCATAGTGACCCCAAGACAGGAGTTTGATTAAAATACTTTCTGTTTTTCAAATACTGAGCTTACATAAGCACAAAATTACTTTATTAACTTTTAGCAGGTTTTATTAATGAACTGTCATGTCTTTCATTATATTCACAGGGTGTGGGCGGTAACGCTGCAGCCAATGCTCAGGATCCTGCAGATGCTGAAGCTGCCCAGAATCCTGCAGAGCTTGGTCCAGATGGGCTGGCGCCTGCTAACGTGCATGTAGCTGGCAACCATGATGAGGCAGAACTGGATGATGATGAGGACGATGATGATGATGATGATGATGATGATGAAGGGGAGGATGATAACGAGGAAGAAGAGGATGATGAAGGGAGGGATGAAGATGCTGCCGATGCCAATGATGGAGGACAAGGTAGGCGAGCATTTTTCGGAACGTTATCTTTAATGTGTTTGTTTTAAACACTTGCTGTTCTGCTGTGGCACCGTTACTATTTCTTGACAGATGAGTGGTTCTGGACGTTTGTGGCTTTGAATCAGTAATGTTTGAAAAGCCTTCAGCACGACGTGTACTAAGTCTTACAAAGTCTTTGGAAGGCCTTTGGGTTTGGGTTATTTTTTTTGTTTTATTGTTGTTGTTTTTTGTAAGCTCTTATCTAAATAAATGGAGAGAGCCTCAGTATTGATTTTTGTGGTCACAGGGACATAAAAGCCGCAGGCTAGATCTAATAAAACCAGCTTTAGATATTTGTCTTTGCCCTAAAGCTTCAAAATGGGTTTCTGTTTTGTTTTTTCTTTGCAGGTTATACTTCTGATACAGATCCTCACAGCTTCAGTAACCACTAAATCGAGGGTGTCAGCAAATTCAGCCTCTCTGCACTGAATAAATGCAAAGCTAATTTGCATTAGAGTTACAGTAAACTAGGAAAGTTTTAAAAAATGTATTTGTTTACATGTTAACTACAATGGGGACTTGATGTGCCAACCTCTACTGCACATGTGTGTCAGAGAAACAACATGATTGGCTGTTTCCTTTTTCAGCTGCATGTTTGCTCTTTGAGGACAAGTCGGCACTTTTACTACTTCTCCAGCTGAATTCTGTTCAGTATCCTGAGTGCCTCGTAGCCACCTTTTTATCTTCATCATATTTTTAATACATGATGTGTCTGGACTACCTTTACTACACATGATGATGCACACTGGAGGGGTTTCCAAAAGCGTCTGGGTATGACTTTAAAGATAAAGTCCAGCCCTTCAGTACTATGTACTTGTGTAATAAGGGAAGGAAGAGGGTTCACTGCTGCTGTTGTTGTTTCTTAGTGTTTGTCTGGTCTGTGTTCTCCTTTGCAGAAGATTTGAACTGGAATGCACTGGAGTGGGACCGTGCAGCAGAGGAGCTGACCTGGGAGAGGGTTGTAATCTATTTTTCTTCTCTTTTCTGCTCCGTAAAGCCACGTGACTGAAACTACACCTGTTAAGGGCTGTTTTAGATTATTATTGATATATATATATATATATATATATATATATATATATATATATATATATATATATATATATATATATATATATATATATATATATATATATATATATATATATATATATATATATATATATATATATATATATATATATATATAAAAAAAAACACCCAGCACGCCCCTGCAGGCGGTTTATCCTTCAAGCTCGGGTCCTCTACCAGAGGCCTGGGAGCTTGAGGGTCCTGCGCAGTATCTTAGCTGTTCCCAGGACTGCGCTCTTCTGGACAGAGATCTCCGATGTTGTTCCCGGGATCTGCTGGAGCCACTCGCCTAGCTTGGGAGTCACCGCACCTAGTGCTCCGATTACCACGGGGACCACCGTTACCTTCACCCTCCACATCCTCTCGAGCTCTTCTCTGAGCCCTTGGTATTTCTCCAGCTTCTCGTGTTCCTTCTTCCTGATATTGCTGTCATTCGGAACCGCTACATCGATCACTACGGCCGTCTTCTTCTGTTTGTCTACCACCACTATGTCCGGTTGGTTAGCCACCACCATTTTGTCCGTCTGTATCTGGAAGTCCCACAGGATCTTAGCTCGGTCATTCTCCACCACCCTTGGGGGCATCTCCCATTTTGACCTCGGGACTTCTAGGTTATACTCGGCGCAGATGTTCCTGTACACTATGCCGGCCACTTGGTTATGGCGTTCCATGTATGCCTTGCCTGCTAGCATCTTGCACCCTGCTGTTATGTGCTGGATTGTCTCTGCGGCATCTTTACACAGCCTGCACCTGGGGTCTTGCCTGGTGTGATAGACCCCAGCCTCTATGGATCTTGTACTCAGAGCTTGTTCTTGTGCTGCCATGATTAGTGCCTCTGTGCTGTCTTTCAGTCCAGCTTTGTCCAGCCACTGGTAGGATTTCTGGATATCAGCCACCTCCTCTATCTGCCGGTGGTACATACCGTGCAGGGGCCTGTCCTTCCATGATGGTTCCTCGTCTCCCTCCTCTTTCTTGGGTTTCTGCTGCCTGAGGTATTCACTGAGCACTCGGTCAGTTGGGGCCATCTTCCCAATGTATTCTTGGATGTTCCTTGTCTCATCCTGGACTGTGGTGCTGACACTCACCAGTCCCCGGCCCCCTTCCTTCCGCTTAGCGTACAGCCTCAGGGTGCTGGACTTGGGGTGAAACCCTCCATGCTCGTTGCACCCTATATATATATATATATATATATATATATATATATATATATATATATATATATATATATGGGGTGCAACGATACGCAAAATTCACGGTTCGGTTCAATACTTTGGTGTCACGGTTCGATATTTTTTCGATACAAAAAAATGTTCATGCCTTTTTTAATTTGTCATTTATTAAAATTATAAATATATATATTTTAACTCAAAAGTACAGTTTTTAAATTTAACCCTAACCCTTGTGCGCGTTTTTTATTTTGACAGCGAATGCGCACCTGCGGACCACTTATGTGCAGCCCTGGTTATTTAGCTCGTCATATTGCAGCCACAGAAATTCTTTTGTCCATGAAACCATAAAGCTGCACTTTCTTTTTGCCTTATAGTCTGATTTGTCATAACTTCTCCGTTTTGTGGTAAGCTTTTTTTTGGCTGTCACTTCTTCACCCTGACCTGTCTTATCCTGCTGCTTTTACACACGCACTCACATAAGCTCAGCGATTCTCTGCGCAATCAACCTCTCACATGTTTAAGCTTGCTGCGGGAGATTTCACTTGTCATGTTTGCATAGTAAGCTAACGATTAATAAGACGATGTCAGAGGAATTGGTGCACAAATTATCATCACTCACAGATCAGTGCTGTCGCTCTCTATACACAGTTCGCACGATTGCAAAGTGAAAGCAAAAAAACAAGCGCAAATTCAAACGCGATTTCAATATGTCACATATTGACAGTGGCTCACCGATGCCAATGACAAAATTACCCAGCTACAAGAATGCAAAAAGCATTGACATATATTTTTCCTTCCTACAATAGCCCGACGGGCAGGGAAGAGATGGATTTTGGTAGCCCGACTGAAAAAATCGCTAGCACCGGGACGTCGGGCTAGCGACTTTGCGAGCCCTGTATCTGTTTGAGGAATCACTCATCTTTGGAAAAGAGTTTATTACAGAGAAATGTCTCTTTCCAAAATAAAAGCTATACTATCCGCTTCTTCTGGGCTATATTCTCAGCAGCATATTAAACAGCTGTCTAAATGACTCGGCTAAAGTTAGTAGCATGCTTGCTTGTCTGCTTCCACTTGTCTTTGCACTAGGATGATGTCGGCATAAATGTGCAGTCATATTCGTTGTGTTCCCACTAGTGCTTTCAGGTTAATCTCGTTGAAATGACCTTAACGCCACAACACGGCAAGTCTCCGTTAACGAGCTACCGCCGATCGCCCCGTGCATGGGGCTAGACGGCCAACACGTTAACGAGCTAACTGTGCTAACACACTAGTTCCCACCCATGTAATTGAGCATTGCATGGCACATCCAACACACTGTTTTACTTTAGTCCATGACTCGCTTACCTTCAGGGTCATACGTCACATGAAAACCAAAATAATTCCAAACACCAGATCTGAATGAGGGTGGGGGAGGTCCATGTTGCAAGGAGAGCTTAACTTCTGTCTGGCTAGCTTGCCCTGCTCTCTTTCTTCTGAGGATGCTGTCTGTGTTGAGCGCTCAGTGGATCTGCGCTCAACAGTGCAGCCTAGGCGGAGTAGTCGAACGCAGATTCACTGAGCGCTCAACACAGACAGCATCGTCAGAAGGAAAGTTGATAAAATAAATTACAAATTTTGTATTGTTCGATACATATGCGTACCGAACCGAAAGCACTGTATCGAACGGTTCAATATCGATACGAATATCGTTGCACCCCTAATAAATATAGACACACACACACACACACACACACACACACACACACACACACACACACACACACACACGTATGTATATATATGATTTTTATTTTTTTTAAATTTATTTTATTTTTTTTAATTAGCCGGAGTTTAGGGGTGCTGCAATACTCGTATCAATATTGAACCATTCGATACAGTGCTTTTGGTTTGGTACGCATATGTATCGAACAATACAAAAAATTTTATTTATTTTATCAACTTTTCTTCTGACGATGCTGTCTGTGTTGAGCGCTCAGTGGATCTGTGTTCGACTACTCCGCCTCAGCTGCACTGTCGAGTACAGATTCACTGAGGGCAGCGCAAGCTAGCAAGACATAAATTAAGCTCGTTGCAACATGGCAACTGCCTCAACGCTACCCGAAATTGAACCTCCCCCACCCTCATTCAGATCCGGCGTTTGGAACTATTTTGGTTTTCATGTGAAGCATGATGCTGATGGTAAGCGTGTCATGGACAAAAGTAAAAGAGTATGTCGGATGTGCCACGCAATGCTCAATTACATTGGTGGGAACTAGTGCGTTAGCGCAGTTAGCTCGTTAACGTGGTGACGCCACCCAGCCCCCACCATGGAGATTTGCCGCGGTATGGCGTTAGTGTCATTTTAACGAGATTAACGCTGACAGCACTAGTGGGAATGCAATGAATATGACTGCGCATTTACGCTGACATCATCCTAGTGCAAGTGGAAGCAGACAAAAACAACAAGCACGCATGCTACAAACTTTACCCGAGTCATTTAGACAGCCGTTAGCACGTGATTCTCCTTATGGGGACCTGATATGTTTAATATGCTGCTGAGAATATAGCCCAGAAGAAGCGTTATAGTATAGCTTTTATTTTGGAAAGAGCCATTTCTCTGTAATAAACTCTCTTTTCCAAAGATGAGTGATTTCTCGATCTGATAGATTTATTTTTTATTACTTTGTTGTTTCAGCAAGATTAAATTTACAAACTGTACTTTTGAGTTAAAATATATATTTATAAATTTAATAAATGACAAATTAAAAAGGTATGAACATTGTTTTGTATTGAAAAAAATATCGAACCGTGACACCAAAGTATCGAACCGAACCGTGAATTTTGTGTATCGTTGCACCCCTACCTGAATGTGTTAAATGGTGACTCTAACGAGTACTTTGTACTATGTTCTAGATGCTGGGGCTGGATGGTTCCCTAGTTTTCTTGGTAATTCTACATCTTTCTTTCATATTTACATTTCTGACACTATTTTATGCACTGTTTAAAATGTTCTCTGCCAAAATTAGTCATTCAGTGTAGATTGATGATTGATTCATTGTTTGTTTTTCAAACCACTTTAAAGCCTTTAAAATCACTAAAAATAATACAGAATAATGCGTAGCCACCTGATCTTGTTGGAAGGTGTTCAGGATGATGGAGCTGACTTGATCTGTAGCAGTTGCTTTTAAAAGTTTGAAATAATAGTTTAACTGAATTTCAAAATAAACCTTTTCATAAAGTGAAAGCTGGAGTTCTGTTGTGTGTCCTCTATAGGAACATGTGTTTTGGGTGGTGTCTCTCAACACACTCTTCATTCTGGTCTTTGGTGAGTCCCAGTATGTTTGAGTAATGTGATTATGATGAGTACATTATGAGAGAGTCATGGGTTCACTTCTAATACACCCTCTGTATATCTCTCTAGCATTTTGCCCATATCACATTGGTCACTTCTCAGTGGTTGGACTTGGTTTTGAAGACTATGTAAGTGCTTAGGACACACGTGTACACTTAGAACACTGTACTGTACCATGAGTTTGACCTACACTAATGGAATTTCTTGTGTTTGGTTGTAGCTCAAAGCCTCACACTTTCACGGCCTTATCACCACCATACTGGGGTACATCCTCCTGGCTGGAGTCCTTATTGTCTGCCATGTATCCTTGACCTAATACAAGTATTTGAATCTTACACACTAAGAGTGTAGTTGATTTATCACTTGGTAATGTTTGCTACAAGGACAATTTGTCCAGTTTTTATTAAATATTTTTGCTATAAGTTCTTAACTTATCCACTTATTTAAATCCTCATCAAATGTATTGTCCTATAACATGAATATAATCTAACTTCTACATACTATAGGGTAACTACAAATCCTGATGAACGTCGTATATTTTTGGATATATGCGACCTAAAATGTCACAAAATGGGGAGGTGGGGGGGGGGTATTATTTAGCTACAGTAGGACTTCTGTGAATATCAGGAGAGGTTTTTGGTCTTAAGGCCATCTTTTAAGCACAGTCCTAAAAAAACCTTAAGAGAAACTATTGATCATCTTTAGCTTGAAGCTGTTTGTATCTCAGATGAGGCTTTGTTTCATAGTGCTGATTAAGAAGTGCAGGTTGTCAAACTTTCTGTGAGTCCTTAACTGCCCCTCTTTTAGGCCCTGGCTTCATTAGTGAAGTTCCAGAGGTCCAGACGCCTGCTGGGTGTCTGCTACATTGTTGTCAAGGTAAAATAGAGCGCTGCAGCACTCTGTGTTGGTTTTTGTTTTCTGTTTGTCTAAATAGCAAAGCTTTCAGCTGAAACAATAATTAGTGAAATTATGATTACTTGTAAACGGAAGCTAAATTGCAAGTGTTTTCTATGTTGCAGGTGTCCCTACTGGTTGCCATGGAGATAGGCTTGTTCCCACTTATTTGCGGCTGGTGGCTCGACATTTGTTCACTGGTAAGACAAACATGCAGAGTTAGCTCAGCTCATCCTGTTGATACAGTCGCATGCTGGCTTTTAATGACTAGCCAAACACACTGATTGCATCACAATGACGGCATGTGCAGCAACTTGATCAAGAAGGAAAAACAATGTTAAATTGTGAAATGCTCAGAATGCTACAATTCCTAAAAACTGCTTTATAGCTGGTCACATTTTAAACACCTTTGTCTTCATCTATTGAAGGAGATGTTTGATGCCACTCTGAAGGACAGGGAGCAGAGCTTTGACTCTGCTCCTGGCACCACCATGTTCCTCCACTGGCTGGTCGGTATGGTCTACGTCTTCTACTTTGCCTCCTTCATCCTTTTGCTCAGAGAGGCAAGTGGATTGTTACGGACAGTGACATGGAAAACTCTCAAACAATGTTTTCTGAAAAAATTAGAGATTTCCCTCATGCTGTGTGCAGGTGCTCCGGCCAGGTGTGCTGTGGTTCTTGAGGAACCTGAACGATCCAGACTTTAACCCAGTCCAAGAGATGATCCACCTGCCCATCTATAGACACCTGCGGAGGTTCATACTCTCTGTGGTCAGTCAAACATTCTCCAGTTTACATTTAACCTGAAGCGTGACTGAACACCAACCAATCGCAGCAGATGGCCCCGCCCCTCCTGAGCCTGGTTCTGCTGGAGGTTTCTTCCTGTTAAAAGGGAGTTTTTCCTTCCCACTGTTGCCAAAGTGCTTGCTTATAGCGGGTCATATGATTCTTGGGTTTTTCTCTGTATTATTGTAGGGTCTGCTTTATAATATAAAGCGCCTTGAGGCGACTGTTGTGATTTGGCGCTATTTAAATTGAATTGAACAATAATCAGATTTACATTTAGTCTCTGAAAAAAGAAGAAATGTGTATGAGCGCATATACAAGCATAGGAATGGCTAGATATTTGCTGTAGGGAAATGAAAACAAAGTGCTTTGTACATTTTTTTTTTTTTTAAAGTTTTTGAGATTTCTGCCTCCCTGCCATCTTAATACTGTGAAGTTGAGTGGACTCTTGTTTGTTGGACAATATGTTATTTTAACATCACCCCTCTGAACACACAGATTACATGGAAAAATAGCCAACATCAGAGGTGTTATTTTTAACCCATGTCTATTCTGTCAGTTGACATTGTACTTATCAGAAGCAACTCTGTCTCTCTCCATCTGTTTTTGAATATTCACTTTTCTTTACTGCCACAGCTCTGATGCACACACAGATGCATTCAGTTCAGCTCTTTAGATCAATTTCAGCCCAATTCCTGTCAGACTAATTCATTCAAGTTAGCAGATTGTTTCTTTTCTCAGTGCTTTGAGCAAATTAAATTTGGATTTATTTCCGTTGCATTTATGGAAATAAATATTCTCTTGATCTGCACAAATAAACCAGCCATTCAAAGTTTTCAAACTTTTCAGGGTTTAGGAAGTGTAGCAATTTTAAAAAAAAAAAACCCCCAAAAAAAACCAAAAAAAAAAAAAAAACGATACAAGGTTGATTCCACTATTTCACATACAGGTTTATTCCAGAAAAGCATAACTAATGCAGCGATGAAGCTGTGGCATACTTCTTGGCTTTACCTCAAAGAGGATAATCTTTTTACTGAGATGACGCAGACCGGGCATTGCTTACTACAGCATCATATTAATTCTAATGACACTTTTAATGAACGTGTATAGACACATACACCTGGTTATGACACACAACATGACTTCATTTATAGAGAGCTGCTCTTCTTTTACTGTTAGCACACATCAACTTGTTAAAATATTAGGAAAGTGTGTGGCGTAGCAGGCACTTAGTTATCGGAGCACATTTTGTAAGCTGCTAATGTCGTGTAAACATGTCAGGCAGTGTTGTACATGGTAGTCCTGACATTTTTCTCTGTGTAGGAATTGTACAAATTAGTAAGAGACTCACAGGAACTGAGATTCAGAGTTTGACATTATTTTTGAGTTTAAAGTGTAGTCTGTTGAATGCCTGACTTTTAAATCTGTTTACTGTATCCATTAATCTCAACACTCCTAATGTTTGGTTGAACTGACCCGGCAATCAAACTGTCATAAGATGTTTTCTCATAAGACATTTGTACACACTTGAATGCCCTTTTTTCTTTCTTTTTTTTCTTTTTTCTTCTTTTTTTTTGTTAAATGATCCATCATCCATTCTGAAATTTGATGATTTAATGCTGTTGTTGACTTACATATGTATATCTGTGTGTGTGCACATTTTCAGGTGGTGTTTGGCTCCATTGTTCTCCTGATGCTTTGGCTTCCTATAAGAATCATCAAGCTGCTGTTCCCAAACTTTCTTCCCTACAATGTCATGCTTTATAGGTACAGAGTAAACATTTGAAATTCTGAAAACTATTGATGACCCCAAACTGCAGAGTTTACGTTTGGGTTTTTTTTTGTTTTTTTTGTTTTTTTTCCTAAGTCACTGTAAAAAGACCCCTGGGTGCTACTTGCAGTCAGTCAACAATGTTCTGTTCTGCATACCAAATATTCTAACAGCTAAATGTTATTACAATAACGCTTTTGATCTGATAAATGTCATTGTTTTAAATGTCTGTGAAGGTTCTCAGTCATCCAGGTCATCGTTTAAAATGTACTGTGATGACTGTAGTCTAATCATAATGGATACGATAATGAGTCGGTCTGAATTGAGGAGCAGTGTCTAGTTTTCATGTTATGTTAGACGTCTGTGATGAAAACTGTAGAGTTTAGTTATAACTGCAGTTCCTATTTTGATTAACTATATTAAAGAAACCGTATAATCCAGTTACATTTTCAAGAACATGATTTGGGATCTAGCGCTTGACATAATTTAAAATACACATTATCTTTGTCTTTAAAGCACTTAAACTGTGGAAATGGGAAATCTGTAGAAAATGAACTGCTCAAAGGTCGTGATGTGTACATTGTGACGTGAAACGAGTTTGGTTTGTGTTCTTCCTCTGCAGTGACGCCCCGGTCAGTGAGCTGTCGTTGGAGCTGCTGCTGCTTCAGGTGGTTCTGCCAGCACTGTTGGAGCAGGGCCACACTCGCCAGTGGCTCAAGCGCCTCATCCACGCCTGGACATTCACAGCTGGATATGTGCTGTAGGCTGGAGATGCACACACTCGCACACACTGCCAATTTAAATCTGAAGCATTTAAGCACCAATTTGACTTTTTATGATGACCTTTGGCTGTGGTAATTTGGAGAAATGAAACAACGAGACGTACAAAGAGACCACGGTGTGTGTTAGTTTTTGTCTTCAGTCTCATACACTGTAATAAAAGACTGCATTTGCTCAAATGGCTCTCCCACAGTGATCTTCACTCCTACCTGCTGGGAGACCATGAAGAAGATGACAACCAACAAAATAACCATCCTGGTCGCGTTAACAACAACCGGATCCCGGGCCTCGGGGAAGGGCTTCACGCTGCCCATCAGGCCATTCTGCAGCAGGGTGGCCCCGTTGGTTTCCAGCCATACCACCGGCCCATCAACTTCCCCATGAAGGTGGGTGCTCATCTCAAGAGTCCTGTCACTTTTGAAGCCTCTGCTCATATTGAATGTTAACCGTTTTGTGTTTCCTCTTGTTCAGATCATTCTGTTGGTTGTCTTCATGTGTGTCACACTGTTATTAGCAAGTCTGATCTGCCTCACACTGCCAGGTAAGATGCAAGCAGGCAAATTATCTCGTGTACATCAGCGGTCCCCAACCTCTTTTACGCCACGGACCAGTTTATGCCCAACAATATTTTCATGGACCGGCCTTTAAGGTGTCGCGGATAAATACAACAAAATAAAACTAGTACCGTTACCGAAAAAAAGGTTTATTCATAACACACGTGAGAAGACCCAGGAAAACAGAGTAAACGATAACAAAATAACGCTGAAAACAGATTTAAAAACCCTGAAAACTATACATTTCACACCTGAGCCTCAACTCCCGCGGCCCGGTACCAAACGACTCGCGTACCGGTCCGAGGCCCGGTGGTTGGGGACCGCTGGTGTACATGATGTCTCCTGGCCCTAGCTTTCAGCTAGTCGTTTTTTTTTTTTTTGTTTTTGTTTTTCCCCCCCTCCACCTTCTCCTCCTTCTCTCTCAGTGTTCGTGGGTCGTTGGTTGATGTCCTTTTGGATGGGCAGCGCCATGGTTCATGAGCTGTACACAGCAGCCAGCGGTCTATACGTCTGCTGGCTGTCCATTCGAGCTGCCACGGTGTTGCTGTCTTGGATGCCACAGGGACGGACAGTCATCATGCTCAAAGTCCACGAGTGGACGCTCATGGTAATGTGGATTTCTGTCCCACCGACTGCAAATATATCATTTCTCAGCTGTTCTGTGGCAAGTTGTATTCTGATTTATGGATTGGGTGTGATGTCCTGATGGGAACAGATCCTTAAGACGGTGGTGGTAGCCCTGCTGTTAGCTGCGGTAATTCCTCTGCTGTTGGGTCTGCTGTTTGAGCTGGTCATTGTTGCTCCTCTCAGAGTGCCACTAGTCCAGACGCCTCTCTTCTACCCCTGGCAGGTAGGAACACTTACCTAAGAAAATGTGAATAAATTTCTAAATGGTGAACTAAATTGTTACTTCTTGGATTTAGTTACTGCATTATTTTTATTCTTCTCAACCATTTTATTTTCTTGTTAATGCTGCTTGTGATGTTAAATGAATTGATCTAATCACAGCAACAAATCAACACCTTGTGTCCGTTTTGAGGATGTTGGCATGTCAACATTAGAAGCATTCATGTGATGATATTTTGCGATGGTGTCTTTGTGTCCTGGTTATGTACTGACTCTTTGTGTGACAGGACTGGGCGTTGGGTGTGCTTCATGCTAAAATCATCGCTGCTATAACACTGATGGGCCCTCAATGGTGGCTTAAAACCGTTATTGAGCAGGTCAGTCTTGCATTCTTCAAAGTTGCAGTCAAAATAACGAATAAACACTTAAACAATGCAGATGAGAAATGTGCAAAAATGTCAGTATCATCAAACTGATAAAATCCTGTTTTCCCACACTGGAATGAAGGAACTAATCTCCCTCTCTCCCTCCTTCCTTCCTGCAGGTGTATGCTAACGGCATCAGAAATATTGACCTCCATTTCATTGTGCGTAGGCTGGCTGCCCCAGTCATCTGTGTGTTGCTGCTATGTCTCTGTTTGCCCTACACAGTCTCTAAAGGTGTTACACCACTGTTAGGTATGTTGCTTGAAATGTCTGTCTTTCAGGGATGTATGGATATTCTTGTACCTTAGTGTACACAACAAAGATCACTGTTTAGTGTTTAGAGGACTGATTTCTGGTGTATTCATGTTTCTGGTAAAGTTTTCCTTCTGTAATTGGAATAGGAGATGGCCTAATGGGGGGGGGGGGGAAATTATACCCCCTCTCTAAGATTTTAATATCAATTGTGTTGGGAGACTGCAAGATGGTGTGTGTGGTGAGAATCTACTACACAAATGTGTTCAAAGGAAGTGGTTCATGATGAATAAAGTGTGAAACTCAGTGAATTGAAGAAAGTAAACAGGAGCATTGCATTGAGAATGAGGTGACACAGGAAAAGGCTTATAGTGAGTTATGTCAAGCTGGACACTAAGGAAAGAGAAAAGCACTTGCATCGACTGGCTAGTCAAAGGGAGCAAGCTAGATTGATCAAGCAGCAGGTCAGGATAATTCGGGATGCAGATGGAAAGAGTACAAAGAGAGGGAGACCAAAACCACTGGAGGGTTTATTTAAAAAAAAAAACAAACACCACACAATCTTGGAGAATGAGAGGAACCCTGAAGAATGGAGACTTGTCCTGATTTTTTTTTTTTTTTTTTTTTTTTTTTTTTTCCCAAGAACAAGGCTGATGTGCACAACTGTAGTAACTAAAGAGGAATCAAGTTGATAAGCCACACTGTGAGGCTGTGGGAAAGAGATGCTGAAGCTGGGTTAAGAAGCAGGAGTTCAATTCAATTTTATTTATATAGCGCCAAATCACAACATAAGTCGCTTCATAGATACAGAGAAAAACCCAACAATCATATGACCCCCTATGAGCAAGCACTTTGGCAACAGTGGGAAGGAAAAACTCCCTTTTAACAGGAAGAAACCTCCGGCAGAACCAGGCTCAGGGAGGGGCGGCCATCTGCTGCGACCGGTTGGGGTGAGAGAAGGAAGACAGGATAAAAGACATGCTGTGGAAGTATGGCTTCATGCTGAGAAAGAGCATTACAGGTGTGGTGTTTGCTTTGAAAGGGGGACTGGCTAGTCGACTGGGCGATCGTGGCTCAAGAGTTGGGAGTTCGCCTTGTAATCGGAAGGTTGCCGGTTCGAGCCCCAGCTTGGACAGTCTCGGTCATTGTGTCCTTGGGCAAGACACTTCACCCGTTGCCTACTGGTGGTGGTCAGAGGGCCCGGTGGCGCCAGTGTCCGGCAGCCTCGCCTCTGTCAGTGCGCCCCAGGGTGGCTGTGGCTACAATGTAGCTGCCATCACCAGTGTGTGAATGTGTGTGTGAATGGGTGGATGACTGGATATGTAAAGCGGTTTGGGGTCCTTAGGGACTAGTAAAGCGCTATATAAATACAGGCCATTTACCATTTGAAAGTGTTGCTGGAGAAGTACAGAGAAGGTCAGAAGTTACACTGTGTCTTTGTGCATTCAGAGAAAGCATACGATAAGGTGCCAAGAGAGGAACTGTGGGAGTGCCTCAGGGTGGTGCAGTACATGAGGACAGCAATTCAGTGGTAGATTTGAGGGACTATTTTTGCAGACAACATTGCGATCTGTACTGAGAGTAGGGAACAGGTGGAGGGAGAGAGGTACAAAATGCATAGAAGGTGAAAATGTGAAGGTAGAAGATTTCAGAATAACTGAAGTCAATACAAAGCAATGGACGGTGCAGAACACTGCAGGCAGGGTGGAGAGGGTGCAGACGAATGTGAGGGGTGATTTGTGACAGAAGGATGGCAGGAAGAGTGAAAGGGAGACCTGCTGTAACAGGGGGTGTCAAACTCCAGGCCTCGAGAGCCGGTGTCCTGCAGGTTTTAGATATCACCCTGGGTCAACACACCTGAATCAAATGATTAGTTCATTACCTGGTTTCTGGAGAACTTCAAGACATGTTGAGGAGGTCATTTAGCCATTTAAATCAGATGTGTTGGATCAAGGACACATCTAAAACCTGAAGGACACCGGCCCTTGAGGCCTGTAGTTTCCCCACACCTGTACTAGACGAAGGAATACAAGAAGAACTCATAAGTGTCATAGATGTAGTTAAGGATTCCTCCTTAACTACAGAGGGTTGGTGTGACAGATGAGGATGCTGGGTAGATGGAAGCAGAGTGGGGGCTTCTAAAGGGAATAGCCAAAACCTTTACAGTCAGTCTGTGCAGTACAGATGAACAGGTTTCTTTTTTTATGTTTACATTATGTGGTATTTCTTATAATTCTCTGTAATACAAGAAAATGAACTTATGGCCAAATTGTGTAACTTAATTATTATTTTATGATTATTAGTAATGAACTGTCATTTTCCCTAGATATAATAGCATTTGAGATATCAGTGATCCATAAAGTAGACCTATTATACTCATTCTTGGACTCCGCTAGAGTAGCTTTAGATGATTCACAGTTCAAGATGTACTCAGAAGTTAAAGGTCATCAGAGGGACAGCTTTAGTGTAGCCCCTCAGTTCATCCTCTAGTCTAAAATGAGCCCTTCTAACTCTTCTTTCTTTAAGGCCTCTGCCTATTACTTTTGCTGATACTGAAGATTTAGAGCAGACTGAGACTCTGCAACTTTGAGAATGAAAATAAATGTTGTTGGTTGTTGATTAAATTAGAAACTGATCAAAATTCAGGCACAGAGGCCAGGGTACCGGCAGAGCCTCACTAATTTAGACAGGGTGCATTTAAAATCTGCTTTTTATGCAAAGCCTATTAAAAGGTAGCTGTGGTTTAAACAGGGATTTCTGATGTTCACACAGACAACACATGCATTTAAACAACCTGTCAATTAAGAATTCCCAGTCCTCTCCTGGGAATAAACTGTTAGCTGTTCTCTAAGCAGCTGATTGGTTTAGTCTTTCCTCAATGTTTACTCTTGACAAATGTTAAGTGACTTGCTCTCTGGCACTTACCTCACCCTCTCTGTTATAGCCCATCAATTCCTGAAGACGACCCAAACAGCAGCTCCTGTTTCACTGCTTGTTCTCTCTCTCTCTGTATGTAGGAGTACAGCCAGAGATGCAGACACTTGTGGAGAGGAGAATCTATCCGTTCCTGCTCATGGTCTTCATCCTATTGGCCATCCTGTCGTTTCAGATACGACAGTTCAAACGCCTCTACGAACACATCAAAAATGACAAGTGAGTAGTGGTGATACTTTTTTTTTTTTTTTATATATATATTTTTTTTATTTTATTATATAAACTGGGGGGGGGCTCTGTGTTCTAGTAGGATTCAGAGAAAATCCAGTAGCGGAACCTTGGTGTGGAAACACGATTCCATTTATGTTTGTCAAATATTGACAGGAAAAAGGTTTGGTCAGGGTCATGTTTGAATTCATTGATGCGTATTCACGCTCTGATCAGTAAAGCTGATCAGTAATTCTGAAGGAGAGAGTAGGGAGGTATGAGCGACACAGAAGTTTATTTTCCAAGAAGACAACTTTTAAGGCCTCAGTTACATTGGCTTGGAGACTGGTTACCACTGGTAACCATAGCAACCACTGTTTACTACAGAAAAATGAACATTGGCAAGTGGTCGTGGGACATTGCTTGCTGTCGTTAGATGAAATCTGTCTCACAGGACTGCACATAAAACCTCCCTGTGATCGCTTTTGTTGTGAGCAGATTTCCGCTGTTCTGCATGCCACCTGTCTGCAAACAGTCTTACACGAACCACAAATGGAGGCCGTTGGTCTTCAAGTCAAACCTTTTACTTTAAAGTCGCCATGAAAAAAATATATTTTTATAGTGGTTCATTTTTTTTTTTTTATTTTGCCTAAAATATTTCAACATAAAATTAAACAGTGTAAAATGTCTGCACGGCTTCCAGGGTTGTCCCTACTAGCGTGTTAGTGCAGTTGTAGCTCTGCAGTGGGAATACGAGGAAAGATCTTAGCTAGTCAGTGGTGTGCCCTTCCATGCTGCTCTTTAAATTGTTTGCAGAGCTAACAAATAAGCTAACTGTTTCCATCCCTCCTGCAGGTACCTGGTTGGACAGCGACTGGTGAACTATGAACGTAAGGCGGGCAGGAGCATGTCCTCCTACAGCACCTCCTCATAGACTGAACCGTGCTGTGGGATCGGTGGAGCATACTCACACTAGCCCATCACCAGTAGCCACCATCAACGTATTGTGATGAAACCTCTTTTGTTTTCTTCCTGCTCGGCTGTCTGCTTCAAACGCAGACTGAAACTCGTCAACTGTCCATCCTGGTAAACGTTCATGTCCAACGCAGCTGAAGTTTTCATTTGTATTTCACTTGTTTTTAAAAGGCTTTGTGTTGAAGTCAGATTTTTTTACCTCAGACTGTGCTTCCCTTTGAGTGAATGTTGTAAAGTAGTGTCTGGGTCACTTTGTTTAGACCTGTACATAACCACAACAAGAATCCCTCTCTGTTCCTGTGTGCATCAACAAGTTTTCCTCACCTCCCTTTATCAGAATGAAGTAGTCAGTGATGAGGAGAGACATGAATGACGTAGCAATGTGATTGTATTTTTTTTTTCCTTTTTTTAGTGGTTTTTATTAGATGTGTGCGTTCATATATTTTTAGTCTTGTATATTTCTTGAGTGAGCTGGTAGATGACCCTTTGAGAATTAGAAAAAATGAAAATTGCATTTCTTTATGGCCACACTCACCAAGGACGGGCTCCTGTGGTTTGTTTGTTTTTGGAGGCATGGGCCTGTAAGTTTGGAGATCAGTCTGGTTTTTAAAATGAAGCAAATTCACCTTCTACAAAGGAGAGGGTCTAAACCTGAGAATAGAAAAGTCACAGCACAGAACAAATGAGTTTTCAGGTCTCTCCATTAAATTTTAAAGGTTTTTCACACCCAAACAGCACGGGAGCACAGCAGGTGGTTGAGATAATTTCTGCAAATGCCTCCATCGATGAGCAGAGGATAACACACAGGCAAACTGTTTACACTATGGCTGCCACCGGCTGCTTTGCAAGTGACGTGACTGCATTTCTTTATGCTAAATCCCTGGACTGGGCTTTTTTACATTTACAGACCCTGCAGTCTGATTGGAAAAGGTTTCAGCAGAGAAAGTGGGACATAACTGGAGGCAAAATGTTCTTCCCAGTTTAATTTGGACTGACTGTTGTTTTTTTGTTTTGTTTTTTTTAATGTTTGTTTGTTTTTAGTACATCACTCTTAGAGGGACTTAGAGATGACAGAGCTGGCAGTGCTGCTAATCAGCTACTCACACTAACCTGAAAATCAGCTGTATAAAATAAGAAACATGACTAATGAACTGAACTGGAAAACTCAAGCACCCCTCACACAGAGCCAGCTTGTGTCGGTGCTTTATTTACTTCCTGATTTACTTGCTCTGATTAATCATGTAATTATTGTGACTTGCTAAGCTCAGTCAGGTCAAGACGTAGCGCATCAAATCAATTTAGTTACAAGTAACACCCTAATGCTGGCTTCACATTAAACTTTTGTCTATATTTGTAGGGTAGATGGAAATGGGCTCGTTGCGTTGTCTGATGTGTTTCGTGTCTCCACTGAGAGACGGGCGCAGCTTGCCCAACTGACTGTCACTGCAGGACCTGCAAAGCAGGAATTGCTGATGGTGTATCCATAGATTCTTAGGGGTTTTTTGTTTTTTTTTTTTGGTTTTTTTTTGGGGGGGGGGTTTGCCCCATCACTGCAGTGTCCCTACAATTGTGCTCCTGTTGGTTAGTGTGCTCCTGTTGGTTAGTGTACCGCGGAGTGAGACAATTGGTTAAGGACAGTGTCGTTTGTTTACGGAAAAGTCTTCACAGCACAACTGAGGGTGTAGGGTACCAAATCTTTTAGGTTACTGAGACGAGCTTTGATGGAGCTGAGAGTTTTCTGCATCCCTGATTTAAAATGAGTTAACAAAGTAGTTTTTAGCTTAGCTGCTACTAAATATTATTAGGATTTCCAGGTGTTACTGTTGCATAGTTAACATTAAGTAGAGCAGTTTGTGGTGAAGTAAAAGAGGGGTTTGGGTTTTGTTTTTTGTTTTGTTTTTTTTGTTTGTTTTTTTTCCCTGGAACATGATAAATATGCTAGCTTCTCTGGCAGAAGAGGAGAGAACAAATGAGCTGAAACTGACCCACATTCACGTCTTCACCTGCTCACAGGTCCTTAAGGTGATTTTCAGAGGAAGAAACGGATTATTCTCTGCACTCTCATGTAAGAAATTCACTGTTAATTGAAAATAAGCCTTGAATAGCAGGAAGCTGGAAGAAGGTGGCTCGTCCTCGATTATGTAACACTAACATTCACCTGTGGTTGTTCTTGTGTCCTGCATACTTAGCATTGGCATGCATGAAATGAGCAGACTGTATCTGTAAACCAGCATAAGTACTGCAAAGAAACTGTCTTAAATAGAAATGAGAAGTTTGAATGACACCTGCATGATGCTGATTTTTGTATCTGTGAAACTAGTTTGCAATTTTACAATTTTAAGGAGTAGTTGAACATTCTTTGATGGGCTGGTTTCATGAGAACATTGATACCACAGTAAAGTCAGAGAGTAGTGAAACTGTTAGCTTTAAGTCAAATTGCAACAGATGCCACCCACTGCACCTGTAGTTAATGACTGATTAATAAATTAATTGTACAATTTTTCAGTTTCACAAACTGGAACAAGTCACAAAAATGACTTTTATGAAAAAGCCAACATGTTCCATGTAATCTCCTTGGATTTTCTTAGATCACTATACGTGTTGACTAAGTGCAGTGACGTCTGAAGATTGTAGGAGGTATTCTCATGTAACATGTGGCCTAAATGTGAAGAATCGTTTCCCCAGAGTCACATTTCACTTTCTACAAATAGCTATACTCACTGTGCATGTGGAAAAGTCATTGTCTGAGATTTGTCCTCCCACTGTCTTACTTGTGTGACCACATTGTTTGCTATGCTGCCCAGCATTTCTCCTTTCACATGACAGAGTTGTGATGTGTCCTATGTGTAGATCCAGAATGAAAGCAGACAATTGGGTTTTAGAAAAGATTTATTTTCACTGAGTGAAACGAGCTCCGGCTATTTTCTGAATCATTTTTGTTACTAATGAGAACATAAAACAAATTTTATTTTAAGCGACTTGATTTGGTAACTAATTTTTTATGCAAATGTTTTAATGTTTTGCACCTTGTACCACACTTTGCAATCATTTCAGAATCCACTGTAACACAGTCATGCTAGCTCCATTTATTTTAGCCCCAATGAGACTGAAATGTGTCCGTATCTAACTGGCTGTATACAGTGGCTTTTACTTAAATCATAGGTTTTCCCTAACACACATTAGTGTAATGAGTACAAACTGCTTTTCTGTCGATTGTGAATGACATCAACTTTAGTGCTTCTTTAGCTGTAGTCCTACTGCTGTGTGGAGTGCTCAACTTATATAAATATATGATGCTATAAAGTGACCTTTTTAGTCTTTGAACTGAGCTGGACACTTTGAATTTTAGTGTTGAATTTTTAGAAGAAATTATTTCTATTTTTATATGTGGAAAAAGGCAGTGGCATGTACTGTAACATAAAGATGTATACTTAAAGCTCTGATTGTTGGTTCAGTCATATGAAACATAATAAATGCTTGAAAAGATTCCTCAAGATTGCTGTTTGTTCAAGTTGTGGCCAATGTCTCCTTTAAACAAATGTTTAGTCTGGGACCCAAGCTACATGTGAAGTCCTTAAAGACACTTAACCTCTTTTTCCAATAGGTGTTAAACTTGTCGCACTGCCAACAGGCCCAGACAGGCCGGGATGTGTTTGAGTTCTAGAGATCACAGGGGTCAAGGGGTGAATCTGATACCTAACAGGTGTCTTCACCCGTCGCAGATGGAAGAGTTACTGTACACTTTCTTGGAGAACAGTAGGAGTGATTTCCTGAAGGGTTCTTTATGGCAGTGAGCTCTGCTGCCTCAGTAGTGTAGAGTGGGAGAGATGGGTTGTCCATGATGGAGAGCAGTTTGTTCAGTGACCTCCTGCCCCTCAAAGACTTGAACGCATCCAAATTCTGACCAATGATGGTTTCAGCCTTGGGAAACAGGAGACAGCTGAAGTGCTGTCACTGATCCCGAGGAGCTTCTCATTCAGCAAAAGTGATTGGATGATGTTAAAGGCACTGGAAAAAACAATTAATTTCATTTAGATTTTTTTAGTGCCAACTCACAAGGCACTTTAAATTGCATTTTAAAGACCCTTACAACTATCCAGAGAAAAACCCCAACAATCAGATGAGACTTGGTGACAATGGGAAGGAAAAACCTTTAACAGTTAAAACTTCTGGCAGAACCAGGCCCCACAATCACCTCCTCACTCCTGCTTTTCCTTCTCTCGTGTTGCCTCCAAACACACCTTCACCTCCCCTCTTTGTCTTTGGCCAACAGTTTCCACCGGCACTCTAGTGATGATCGTTAACCCGAGCCCCAACCGATCTGGTATGGAAATCTCATTCTTCTTCATCCACATGTTTGGTTTGGCAAAGATTTTATGCCAGATGCCCTCCCTAACACAACCCTCCCCATTTATCTGGGCACTACGAGTATACAGGCTTGTGGCCTCCCATGTGGTAATGTTATGTTAGAATTCATATTTTGGTACGAAGACTCATTCCTGAAGAAACCCTTGTTCCAATCAGAGGGGTGGCTAAGTCATGTTATATGAGTACCCCTGCACGTTTCATGGTGCTACTTTGTGGAAACATGCAGGTGTTCTAAATATTTATTCACATAAATTTATTTCATAATTAAAACAACATCAATCACATACGTGAGTGTCAGCGGTTCAGAACAGTCTAATTCCAAACTGGAATGATGTCTAAGGAAAAAAAACGGCTACAAAATAGGATATGGGGTTATTTCTGCCAAATCCAATTACCTTTGTGCTAATGCACAGTCTTAACAGGTAGCCCAAATACAGATTAGGAGCATATGCAGTGGAAACCTGATCTCTGCTGTCAAGCTAAATCAGATTTTCCCAACCTGTGCTTCATTTTTTAACAAGCAAAATGGGCTCAACGTTTTCATGCCGATTAAATCATAGAGTAAGCGGCTGTGGTTCAGAAGAGATTAGCACTGTCAAAAAAAACATTTCCTTTTCTGCTCTATTGTAAAACCTTCAGACTTCAGGCAGAAAACAAATGTAAGGTTTCTCTGACAGATTTCTACTTTGCATAACAATAACTTCAGACTTGGAGAAAAAAAAAGTATTGTGCTCATTGGAAATTAAAACAGTTAACAGATGGATTTAACAGCTACAGATTAATGTTCCTGTGCCTGATAGAATTTCAGCTGCTTAAACTTTATCCTAATAATAGCTAATAATGTTACCTGCCTGAGGTACTGTAACCTACTTGGCAAAGATTGGACTACGTGGAATTAATCCCATGCTGTCTGATACAGATGTCCAGATTGTAACCAAGTATACTGATCTACAAACTGGTAACAAATAAACAAAATTTAACAAAAGACGTTTCACTGTGTGGTATAATTTTGTGTTTATTCCTTTATTTATCAATTCAGTTCAGTTCAATTCAATTTTATTTATACAGCGCTTTATATTGTAAGGTAGAGCGTAATACATACAGAGAAAAACCCAACAATTATATGACCCCCTATGAGCAAGCACTTTGGCAACAGGGGAGGAAAAACTCCCTTTTAAAAGGAAGAAACCTCCGGCAGAACCAGGCTCAGGGAGGGGCAGGGCCATCTGCTGCGACTGGTTGGGGAGAAAGAAGGAAGACAGGATATAAGACATGCTGTGGAAGAGATTACTATAAGTGTACAAGAGCTAGCTAAATGGCAATTTTTCAGCCGTTAACTCGTTGATATTTCCAGCCACTTACAACTGCCGATGAGAAAAGTTTTGGATTAACAAAATTAAAAAAAAGTTCACAGCCATACCAAAATGCATGCTAATCAGTATGCTTAGTAAACAGGTGTATCATGTGCAATTTTACCATGCTAACACAGTTAGTAGTGAAGGTCAATGTTACTACAACACACTGCATAGAAATATGTGCACAAAATGGTGTTGTAGTTATTTAGCATGTTATTTAGCATTCATGTAAAATGATACGGCCATTATGGTGCAAAACCGAAAGTAGCAGTCTCACCAAAATGAGTTCATATTGACTCTTTGGGAGTTTTTTGATGTCAGTTGAAATATTAAAGTTGAAAAATCTAGTTAATCAAATCCATTTATTCAAAATCTGATTTTTTAAAATAGAAATGGCTTGGATCACATGACTTACAAAACCAAGCCTATAACTTAACAACCACCTCTAGACGTTTAGATTTTCCTCCTGTAATGCTATTTTTGATACACTTTTGTCCTTTGTCAGAGATAATGTATTTATCCAGGGAATGCTGGTATCACAAGGTGATGTGAATAAAGTGTATTGTATCAAACTAGGCTGTAGCTTAGTTGTTGTTGAAGGTGACATTCGTAAACTCTCTTAGGCCTGAGTGATTCCAGTCCTTCCAAAGTGCCCTGTATACAAATGAGATCATGTGGCTGAGAAATCCAATTTAAGCTGGCAGTGTTAAGTGCAGAAGACGTTGAGAGCAGAGGTGGGGGAGATGGCGTCAGCTTGACCAGCTGCACTTGTGACACAAGTATAACATCTGCTACATTTATTTTCCATATGGTTTGTCTTACGTGCTTTCAATAGCCTTTCTTGTGGCGCCGGTGGCGCCTGTGTCCGGCAGCCTCGCCTCTGTCAGTGCGCCCCAGGGCAGCTGTGGCTACAATGTAGCTTGCCATCGCCAGTGTGTGAATGTGTGTGTGGATGGGTGAATGACTGAATGTAGTGTAAAGCGCTTTGGGGTCCTATGGACTAGAAAAGCGCTATACAAATGCAGGCCATTTACCATTTACCATTCTTGTGGAAATAAAAGAGTAATGCTTATTTTGTTCTATTAAGAAGAAGCCTAATTGTTAAAATTATTGAGTTTCAACAGTCCTTTCTACTTGTGCTTGTCAGTTTTAGTTTATTGTGTTGAAGCAGAAGACGTTTCTGGGGAGGTGAATGTAACCAAATGGCTAGAGCTAGAGAGAAATCTAATTGGATTACCACGCAGTACTTCAACAGAATCTCTCTCCCGATCCCACTGCTGGCGATCATCAAAGAAAACCCAGTGTTCCCCCGTGAGCAAACACGGGATTAACTGCTCAGTTGTGTCAGTTTTGAACCAATACGACCGCGCTGGTTCTTCTGCTTTCAAAAAGACAACTTCAGCTTTAACTTCTAACCGAGACTTGGAAAATTCAAGCTGCATGTTGGATTTCCAGTGCAATGATCATACAATCTGATGAACGGGGCTGGTGGTGCCTTTGCAAAGAGTCACACGGAGAAGCGCAGTGGCTTTCGTGCATTTCATAATTTTCTCTGACTTTTTTTGAAAATGGAAATTTGACAATATCATCAGAGAAAGATTAGGATGCTTTATTCTGTTTTACTCTTTTTTTCATCACTTTAACAGCCCAGAGCAACTGATCATGCACATGATCAAGCCTTTGAGGACACTGTGTTTTGGAGTCTTCGGGAATCCTAACCTCTTTGGCACCGACAAAGACTTATCAGTAGTGATAAAGGATTGTCCTTGTTCGTTTGGGAAATCCAACGCAGCAAAAAACTGATGGAAGTCGGGAAACTGGCAGGATTGAGTTTGCTGGGGGGTAGAAGGAATCATCATATTTCAGAAAGCCAATGGACTCCAAGGTAATTGAGAATTCCTAGACTTCTTCTGGCTCCCACAAGGATTTTCGAAGAGTGTTTTCGACGGAGGAGGATTTAAATGGTGCTAATAACGGAGGAACAAGGTAAAGGTTCAAAGGTTCAAGAGAATGGAGTGGCTGGAGGAGTCAGAATTAGTAAGACTGAGTATAGAACCAATAAAGTGGATATGGATATTCCTGTCATGTCCGTCACCAAGGCTGGCAAAGACGACGATGAGAGCGAGGAATCAAGCGAGGCAGATAATGAGGAACTTGAAATCGATTACACTCGAAATTACTGGGAGGATGAGGATGATATCTACCAGGAATTTGAAGAGTTGGACTTTGAGACCTTGCCCGATCGCTCAGACACACAGAGCATTGCCTCAGATGACTCCTTCTATCCCCTCGACAATTCAGTCACCTCTCACATGCGCTACTCGTTTAGCTCTGACAGTCCAGAGCCCATCTCCTTCTTCAAGGCCTGCTGCAACAACAATGCCGTCATTGTCAAGATCATGATCAGACAAGGAGTGACTGAAGAGGAAGTGAAGGAGACGGACAGAAACAGAAGAGTTGGTATCTGTGCATTTATTAGAATAATGTCTTTGACAAAGTCTCACGCACCTTTTTATTCATAAATAATGTTTTTTTATGAAAAAATTAATAGCAGTACAAATGGAAAACTGCGCTGCTGTCTTTCAACGTCATTAGTACAGTTGTGTTCATAAATACCTTTGCTTCTGTACATGTAATGTGTCAGTAGGTCTTACCTTGGTCTCGACTTAACTTTACGAACAATAACAAAACCATATTAAGGTAGACTGCTTGATTTAAAAAAAAAAAAAGCATCTATTAAAAGTGCCTGGGTGGCTATCAGCACATAGTCTTCAAAACAACATATAAGAATATGCTTACAAGATATGCGATGACTCATGACAGCTGTGCAGCACTGAGGTTACGGTCATAATTCAGTTGTATACAGATATGATAGAACTTTGACAAACATTTATGCAAGCACACCATTCACTGTGTCAGATTACACACCTCAAGCAATTTTAAATTTAAATAATTTGAAAGTGCAAAACAAAATATTACACACCTGTGATTTTCTTATGACACCCTTTATGCCTGCTTTGAGTAAAAGAATGCTATCATCATCCTGCTCTATCACTGATATCTGGTTTTTCTGTCAGGTCAGCTGAGCATGGTCTAGCTCTTAAAACCCAGTAAGACACTGAAGGTCAGATCCTAAAGGAGGTTCAGAGCAGTTGGTTAAGCCTTCAGTGACAGATGGGCCAGTGCAGTTACCGTGTCACAATGCAGCTTGCCAACCTTGCCCAACCTTTTAAAGGCTTACTATCAGAGGTGTGGACTCGAGTCACATGACTTGGACTCGAGTCAGACTCGAGTCATTAATTTTATTACTTTAGACTTGACTTGAAAAAATGTTCTAAGACTTGTGACTTGACTTGGACTTTTACACCAATGACTTGGGACTTGAATTGGGCTTGAACCGGTTTACTTGAAAAGACTTGATATTTTACCCCAAATATAAAATTTAACATGCATATTATATAGAGATTGAAAATGTGACGTCATTCACGGGTAGAACCGCAAAGGATTCTGGGAACTCGTGGCAAGCGGTACTAGCGCACGCAGGCTTTCAATTAAAATCAGTTATACAGCGATAAAAAGAAACACAAAAATGTCAAGAAGCCGTTGTATTATTAACTGCAATAGCCGGTCGCATGACAGCCACGGGAAGCCGACGGGTAAAGAGATCGGTTGTTATCGGATTACATCGTTGAAGAGAAATTGTTCAAGCCATGTTTCCGAAGTAACAAAGGCGACTGGATTGCAGCCATTCAAAGATCAAATATAACGTCCCAGAACACTCCAGCTCACAGGTTAGTCTGCTCCAAGCATTTACACGAAGGTCAGTGTTTTGTAGTAGTTAATACGTCATTTTCATAACATAATTAGTGATATAGGTTACAAGCAAGTCTGGCGCTGAACAGAAATTGTCGCGCTATGCTCCTTTATTTATTGTGTTTATTGTGCATAAATAGTGAATTGTCCTGACACAATATTGCGTTTCGCTTCTGTTATTATGGTACATTGACAAAAACATATACTTTTATTCACAGGATAAAACAGGTTTTTTGTATCACTAATTGCCCAGTACGATTACAGCATACAGTATTATTGTCACTGCTACATTTCTGTGATGCTACCAGGAATTATTTCCACTGCTAATTAATTACCATTGAGCTCAAAGGTCCTATTAATAAACGGTTAACGAATGTGTATTTATGACGACAATTTGTGAGACTGGTAAACTTATGATATGTACGATGGTCTTTACTTTCTACACGGTGCATTTCAAGGTCCTGTACCCATCCGTCGGTAAACTGTACCTGGGCTTGTTGCAGTGACCTGAAGTTACTAAACTTCATGAGTGTGTGCGCTCACTCCAAGAACCGTATAATTATAAATATGCATATAAATATGCTAAGATGAGATAGCTGACTTCATCTAACTAGCAAATGTTGTCCAGGCTACGTTGGTGATACAGGTTTTTTTTTATGTGTATGATATTTTTGTCATGCAATTTTAAAGCCAGTCCTACAAGCGCATCCAAGAATAACATGCAGCTTATCTCAGAACTGTCGGTGAAAATTATTCTTGGAGCTAGGTTTAATTGAGCTGCATTTTAAAGAGGTGCAATTTCACAATTTGTGTATATTTTCTAAGTTCACTATTTTGTCATGAAATACCATGAAATAACCATGAAATTTATACCTTTTCATTCTTGATAGATGTCTGACTTTTAGTTTAAGTTCTTGCCAATATCTCACCTACAGGTGAGGTGAGGATCTTTTTTTAAACCCGGTTACTGTCTCTTGGTCATTTTTAGACATCCCACTTCCAGTGAATCACTTCCACTTTACACCACAATTACTTCAGTTTCTTTGATTTTCTTTGTTGTTTTAGTGGCCAATGCTCGCACAGACCTGTGAATTTAGAACAACTAATTCACAAACACATGCTAAATGGTAAGAACCATAGAGACCGCAATGTTGTTGTTTTCCATATTCAGATGAAAAGGTGGAGTGCTAATTTCACCTGTTTGCTTAGCAAGCTGCACACACATATTGGCTAATTAGTGCAAAGACCCTGCCTAACTACACAGACACAAACTACTACTGCACAAACTACAGTACTAGTAGGCGATTTGACCAGCTGCACTTGTGACACTTATTTTAAGTATAACATCTGCTACATTTATTTTCCATATGGTTTGTCTTACGTGCTTTCAATAGCCTTTCTTGTGAAAATAAAAGAGTAATGCTTATTTTGTTCTATTAAGAAGAAGCCTAATTGTTCAAATTATTGAGTTTCAACAGTCCTTTCTACTTGTGCTTGTCAGTTTTAGTTTATTGTGTTGAAGTTTATTGTGTTATTTATCACATAATTTTGTGACTTCAGTCAAAGGAGGTGAGGCCCAGCAGGCAGGAATGGTTCCAGTTGCCATTGTTGGCAGCTGGAACCATTTCAGCTGCCAACACTGCTGCCAAACTTTAGTCAAAGTCTGAGTCAAAAATCTAACTCTAGTTTCCAGTTGGTTAAAAAAAATCTCTTTGTGTACCAGGCTGTTACACAAAGGCACATTTACAGCACATTAATGCTTTAAAGTTGGACATTTTATAACATGGTAGTCAATGGGATAGCTCACTTTGAATCCAGCTGCAGTTGACCACTAAAGGAAGCACAGTTCTTGGCACTTTTGGCACGTTTTTGTTCTTAACAAAGTTAAGAAAGCTGTGTTTTATTGTTAATCTGAAGATAAATTTGAAAGTGAACTTATTTCTGAACATTTCTGCACACTGGGTAGAAGATTCTGTATGTTCTGTTGAGCTGGAACACACAGTGGAGAGTAGTTCTGGATTAATGTGAAGTCCTTAGGGTCGCCTTGATTATGAATGTGTTGTCATGGGTGTTGCTATCAAATTGGCTGACATCATCTCTATCAACAGCTTGCTTTTTTACCAAAACTTTTTTACCAGCCGTTTGAAAAACGATTACCCAATGCCCTTTAGATCTGCTGTCTCTATGGGAAATTCTTCTTGGAATCACAACACTGTGGGGTCAACCCACTAACTGTTTGCACTCTTTGTGAAGCACAAAAGACCCAATTATTGGCATATGACTGCAAACTGGATGTCATCTTTAATATGTGTTGTGTTGGAAGCAGACTGGCCAGAGACTGCAGCAGAAACCTCAAAACCCATCTCAGTCTTCTTGTGCATTTACCAGCAGCGTGCCCAATTCATAAACTTTGGCATTTTCTAACAAAAGCAAACTGAAAATGTGTGCACACTACAAATGGATAAAGAAAGCAATGACCAGTGGATTTTGTTTTTCTTTGTACAGGTAAGACATATTTACAAGGAAAAATCACTCATTCTGATTCTAGATCCTTAAATTTTTAAATAAAAAATCATGCAAATCTAAACCTCTTTGGGTTTTGTACTGTTAATCAGAGAAAAACAAATTTAAATGAGACCAATAATCAAGGACATGTTTTGTGAATAATCAACACCAAAAATAATAGTTGCAATCTTAATAGTTTAACTTCATGGCACTGCTATTGTCTTAAAGTTGAATAACTGCCATTACTTGCCTTGCAATCAAGTTCTGGTTGAGCAATAAAAGCTTCTTCTAAAGCAAAAACATGTATAATATTTTTTCATTGTTGTACTACACGATTTGGGAAGACTGGTGTGCACAAAATGTCTTGTTGTCTTGACTGGACACAAACTACTATTACATGTGGTGAAACAGTACAGCTAAACCCCCCCCCCCCCCCCCCCCCCCAAACCCATCTCCATAGAGACTGTGTCAGCTCCCAAAAAGACAAAAAAACAAACTAAAAACCAGCAACAAACAACTTAAACATAAACAATTACAAAGAAAGAACAATACAGTATCCACATCTGAACCAAAGAGTAAAACAGTGAAATGTAGATTATTAAATATTAGGTCTCTCTCCTCTGTTAGTACATGACTTAATAATTGATCAACAAATCGATCTACTCTGCCTTACAGAAACCTGGTTGCAGCAGGATGATTATGTTAGCTTAAATGAATCAACACCCCCGAGACATTCTAACTACCAGAAATCTCGAAGCACAGGCCGAGGGGGCGGTGTGGCAGCAATTTTTCACACCAGCCTATTAATTAACGAAAGACCAAGACAGACTTTTAATTCATTTGAAAGCCTGATGCTTAGCCTTGTCCACCCCAGCTGTAAAACTCAGAAACCAGTCTTACTTGTTATCATCTATCGTCCACCTGGGCCTTACACAGAGTTTCTGTCTGATTTCTCAGACTTTATATCTAATTTAGTTCTCAGCTCAGATAAAATAATTATTGTGGGTGATTTTAACATCCATGTAGATGCTAAAAATGACAGCCTCAACATGGCATTTAATCTGTTATTAGACTCAATTGGCTTCTCTCAAAATGTAAAAGAACCCACCCACCACTTTAATCACACTCTAGATCTTGTTTTGACATATGGCATAGAAACTGAACATTTGACAGTGTTTCCTGAAAACCCTCTCCTGTCTGATCATTTCCTGATAGCATTTACATTTACAATAATTGATTACACAGAAGTGGAGAGTAGACTTTATCAAAGTAGATGTCTTTCTGAAAGCGCTGTAACTAAGTTTAAGAATATAATCCACCCACTGTGATCATCTTCAATGACCTGTACCAACATAGAGCAGAGCAGCTATCTGAACGCTACTCCAACAGAGGTCGATTATCTTGTTAATAATTTTAACAATAACAATAATTTTACCTCCTCACAGTTTTTCCTTCCCACTGTCGCCAAAGTGCTTGCTCATAGGGGGTCATATGATTGTTGGGTTTTTCTCTTTATCTATGAAGCGCCTTGAGGCAACTTTTGTTGTGATTTGGCGCTATATAAATAAAATTGAATTGAATTGAATTAATGTATGTTCATTGCATGAATGCACGCACACACAGTATTGACTACACTAACACTAATGTCATCTACAAACTGAACCTGCAGTGTGCCACTTTGCTGACCAGATACACTAAACGATTTAACAGCAATGACCTTTTAAAACAAATGCAAATCTGCTCAAAGCAACTTTGTTTAGAGCAAAAAAAGATTGTCCAGCCCGAAACCTTTACCAGTGTGTTCCCACTCACTGTGACAAAAACAAAACAGAACACCACCTTGTTATTCACATGTAAGCGGGCAGACCAGTAAGATTTATTTTTTTATGGCAATCACCACATTGCTTTTTGTCCTGGAGGTGAACATTTTTATAGAGCCATAAAAAGAGAATATAACAACAAGCTTCACTGTAAATAAGAATGATTTTGTGTGTGTGTGTGTGTGTGTGTGTTTTAGGAGCTGAAATAAATCACAGAAAAAGAAAACGTTGGATGCCAAGGCGTTTTGTTTTTGTGTTTCAGTCTGGCTTGATTGTGGCGTGCTATAACGGCTATGTGGATGTGGTCATCGCTCTTTCTCAATGCCCGTATCTGGATGTTAACTGGCAGGACAACGAGGGGAACACCGCTCTTATAACTGCAGCTCAAGCAGGTAAAACCCCCCCCCCCCCCCCCCCAGGCCTTTGAATCAAATCCCACCACAGTCCATACTTGCACACATGTTTTAAAAACAGAGGTTTTGAAACTGAGTATACTTTTGAAATTTAACAGTCTAATCGTTTAAATTCTTTCTTGTTATTCTTTTACAGAATGTTTCTTGTTATGACAGCTTGCAAATGATTTTTTTCTTGAAATAATAACAGATATTTCATCTTATATATCTTAAATTGTTCTTGTTTTTCTAAGAACAGTCAAAGTTACTCAGATCATACAATGTTTAGAAAAATGTGATAACAAGTTTCTTCTATATGTTATTTAAAAAGCTGTGTGGCTGATTTGTATGTTTTAGATACAAAACTCCAACAGTAACATAAACAGTCAGATAATGAAGTAAAATATAAAATACATAATGCCGCTTAATGTATGCACATGCTAATATGTTGAGCTGTAAGTTTGGTATGTGTTCCAGTGAAGGCTGGACTCTCTCTGCACTCCAATGTACGCTGCTCCTTTGTGGAAGAGCTACAGAGAGAGCAGTGTGCAGAAACTCACTGAAGCATATAATGATGGATTTAGGCTGAATCTCAAGTTGCAAAGGTGGAGCAGTGCAAGCCAAATGTTTGTTAGTGTTGGAGTTCCTACCTGTCATGCTATATTTCACAATCTGATGCACAGTTGTATGTGTAGCGTAAAGAACTCCAGAATGTAATTTGCATGTATGCATTTTATTTGCTCGTGTGTGTCTTTAATAAAGTGAAATCAACTGAACTATAGTGATAGAACAATAGAGAGGGACATAAGAGGGAAGTAAAAGTCAAGCAGGCTTCATATGCTACTTAAGTACTCCATCTATTTGCTTCCGCTTATCCTTTTTCAGGGTCGCGGGGGGCGCTGAAGCCTATCCCAGCTGTCAAGCACTGTTTGTTAGGCGTGGTACACCCTGGACAGGTCGCCAGTCTGTCACAGGGCTAACACACAGAGACAGACTACTTAAGTACAGTATAGTGTAAACGTACTTAGTCACATTCCAGCTTCCTCAATTTTCCTGATTTAAGCCAACTCAAATAAACTGAGTTGATCAGCTTTTTAACGAAAAATACTGGTAACTTAATTAAAGGTAATTAATATTTTTAATTAACGCCAATATTAGGTTTATAAGGTATAGATGGTTTCTGATGGATTAATGGTTCTATTTATATTGTTTATTAACTATGTTCTGATACAAGATGAAGCAATCACATCGTGTGTGTGCGCGCGCATGTGTTCCTGTCAAGCTATCTTTGTGAGACCTGAAATCTGCATTCTACTATACTTGTGAGAACCAACAGTCACTTGTGAGGACACACACACCGGTCCTCACAAATTTGAAGGCCTTTTTGAGGCTCAAAATGTGGTTTTGGTGTCAGGGTTACAATTAGGTTATGGTTAGGTTTAGGGTAAGGGTAAGTGTTAGGGTTAGGCATTCATTTTTAATGGTTAGGTTTAGGGTAAGGGGCTAGGGAAAGCATTATGTCAATGAAGGTCCTCACTAAGATAGCTGAACGGGATTGTGTGTGTGTGTGTGTGTGTGTGTGTGTGTGTGTGTGTGTGTGTGTGTGTGTGTGTGTGTGTGTGTGTGTGTGTGTGTGTGTGTGTGTGTGTGTGTGTGTAAAAGCCCTCCATGGTAATCACATTCTATATGTCATTGATACATCTTATAGAATGTGATGACGTCACAGCTCCAGAGCTGTGTTTTCTCCACAAACACGACTTCAGTTATGTTACAGATTGCTAATGTTGATCTGTAACTGTGATTTTCTTCCAACCTTGCAAATGTTCCATCAACAAATGCAGAAAAACATGCAACTCTGTGAAGCCCAAAGATCCCAGAATACGTTGGAAAGTCTTTCCAATGAAACCTTTTGGTTTAAATTGAAAGACGTGACCACCTACGGCCATCTTAAGACGGAAATTTACACAGTGGGTAACTGGATCCCAAAATTCTGGGAGGATGAAAAATCATCTGTGCCACAGATAGAGCAGATAGTTTTTGAAGAACATTTCTGGACCATCATGGTAAACGAAGTCCTGTGTGCCCACATCCAACACGAAGCCTTCAAGGTGGCTGATCTGATCAGGAGAGAATGTGAGAGTCGAAAGAAGCCAGCAAGACAAAAGAAGAATGAAAAACCAGCCAAGCTGCGCCAAAGGACAACTTCTTGTCCGTTCTGAAAAATTTTGAAGAGGACGCTCACCTCCAGAAGGAAGCAAATAAAGTGGCTGAGCTGATTAAGAAAAGGGACAATCTTTTGTGCATCCGTGTTGGTATGAAGACTGTAATTAAGTTACGTTTCAAAGCTCATTTTTATTTCTCCATGACATCAACAAGCATCTGAAATGTAGTGGGCAAACTGCAACTTGCAAAGGCCATCACTGTGTATTAGGGAAATCATCAGGTATCATAAATGTGCTTCAGTTAGCTAATGGACATGACTAAATTCAGTTTCCTTTTTTACTGCAACATCTTCATTTGCAGCTTTCTTGTGTGTCTAAATGAAAAGCATGAGATCAGGTGAATTTATAAACTTGGGTTGTCCATGCAGTATGTGTTGATTCATTATCACAAAAACAAAAGGCAAATTACAAGAAGCTATATTTGGCTTAAACTCTACATAAAGGCACACAAAGTCTGTTTACTTCAGTTCATCACTGTGTAGTCATGCAGTGATGGACTATGTAAATACTCCCTTCCACACATTTTAATTATTATTATTTTTTTAATATGGAGATCTGTAAACCCTCAAAAGCCAAATATTTAATTGAAATACTAATCGAAGCAGGTGATTACGTACTGAAGGCATGAGTGGCATCACGTGCCGCTTTTATTTAAAATGTTTCTTTTAAGTTTGTTTCCAGGGTAACTTGCCGATTTCAGCAGCTTATTCATTGGGAGACCAATCCACGGCCTGGAAGCGTGTTTGGGATGATTGTCACACTGCAAAATGAAGCTGTTGAAAGTCAGATACTTTCCTGATAGTACTGTGCAGTGAAACAAAATCTGACAAGATCCTCACCAGCACTGGCTGAAATGCTCCCATCACACCATCACAGAGCGTCAGACACTCCCTGTTACTCCTCTGTTCACAATGCTGACAATGATTTGAACCCAAATTTTTAAGTTTGACTTCATCTCTCCATAAAACCTGTTGCTGCTGATTTTCAGTCCAAAGAAAAACTCATCAGAAAGACGACAGAACTATTGCTTGAGACCACTTTAAACGTGACAAGAACGTCTGGTTCCTTAGAAGCAAAACAGAAAGAAATGGGGGGTGGCTCAAGACTTTTGCACAGCTCTATATGGTGGAAGAAAATCTACCGCATAGAAATGAGTCACACCGATTTTAATAGATCCAAATTATGATTTGTGTTGTATAATGGGGTCTGGTGGTTCCCATTGCAAGAATCACCGTTATTTGCTCACATTAATCCGTACCATCATAAGTAATTTCATAGTGATGCAGCCACATGTATCAGACATGGCGCCCTGGCCTCTTATCTGCTAACAATGATGAATGGCTCACTGCAGCCAGTGATGAATAGCTGTAGGCTGCTCTTCATTTTCTGCTTCATTAAAAAAGTATCGATCCTTTTTCACACAAAAATCTTCAGCAGCACCTCAGACGACTCAGGCGACCACCACCACACACTGCACCATCACAAAAGTGCTTCCTGACCCTTTACTAAACTCTAGACTAAACTCTAGACTTAGTTTGGGAATCAAGGCAGTAATGAATTTATGTCCAGCCCAATGCTAAAACTGTATCTCACATCCTTAGCCTGGTTTTGCTCATTTAGGAATGTTGCAGCCGATTGCTCTGGATTTCTAAGAAAATATATTTTAAAAAAAATTTATAATTACTACATCCTGATCTTAATGCACACAGTTTTGCTTGATGACTCAGTGCTAACCAATCTGACAGGGGTTTTGGCATTATTTGGGGTTTGTAGCACTAGTGTGATTTCATCCTGCAAAAAAAAAACAAGTGAAAAGGATACGCAAAGTAATGACATTAAAGATGAAAGTGTGTAAGTGTTTTAAAAATAATAAGATCATAACTAAGATTTTTTAAAAATATGTGTAACACAAATGTGATAGACATATTTTTAGATTCTGCATGGCAACACTTTTCAAAGTGCTGTCTCAAATAAACCTGAAAGAAACGATTCAGATGTTAGAATGAGTAGCTTTAGTGTTGTTTTTTTAATTAAAATGCTTTCACATTAAATCATGTTATCAGATAATGCTAGCAACCCTGGTTAACAAGTTGCATCCATACACTGTATGGGAGCAACACACATAAATAAACAAATAAAATATAATTTTACTCACCAAAACAGGAGCACAAACTTCAACAGCACCACAAAAAGATCTGATTTAATGACTGGAATTAGCAGAAGTGAGGCCCTGCAGGAGCACCTGCCTGTGTTGGCACACCTGTCATAGCAGTCATGCTGCAAACTTTAAGACCAAACAAAGTCATGAAAGGTGAATTATAAAAAAGATTCAGGTTCGGCACATTTGTTATGGAGGAGGAAATTTGCTCTGGACTGAAAGTGATTTTTCTCTCAGGCAGTAAACGTGCTATTTTCATTGATGACGTTGGGCGTTTCAACACTGGAGCCTATGGGGAACGACTCACTTTTGAAGCCAGACTCAAGTGGCCACTAGAGAAAACGCAGTTCTTTTGACATTTTAGAAATGGCTTCATGTTTCAGCCACTGGAGACTGCAACTTAATGTCCACTGTGTTTTCAGAAAAATGTCATCGAAGTATCGTAGAAAGAAGAAGGAGAAAGCGGCTGCTGGAATATACAAATGCAATCCTTTCATAACATGTGTTTTTTCTTGTGCAGGTCATGCCATCATTTCCAACTACCTACTAAACTACTTTCCTGGTCTGGACATCGAGAGGAGGAACTGTCACGGTTTCACAGCTTTGATGAAGGCTGCCATGCAGGGCCGGGCTGAGTGTGTTAGATCGATCATGTTGGCAGGTATATAAATGCAATAAAGATCATGAAAGCCTCAACACCGAGGGAACAAAGAAAACATTTCTAAAAATTATTGTGATTTTCAAAACACCCCCCCCCCCCACACACATATCCATACAGGAGGTGATATCCAGGCTCGGGACTTTGGCCGGAAAATGACACCCAAGGAGTGGGCGCTCTTCACCGGTCGGTATGAAACAGCCCGCCTGATGAGTCGGCTGATGTCCAACCCTTGTCCTGAGCAGTTCTGTGACTCCTTCTCCCTGGAGTGGCCACTGCTGGAGGTTAATACACGTTTCTTAATTTTGGATCAACTGTTGAAGGCACCGCATTTAAAATATAATCCAATTTTCAAGTTAAATGTTTCTTTTTTAAATGAACTATTTGGTCTTCTACAGGAGTTGGTGGCCCAGGCCCAAGAGCCAAAGACCTGTAAGCAGCGTTTGATCAACCTTCTTTCCTGCTGCCCTTATAGATTTTACATCAACAACAAGGTAAAACCTATGGAAGATGGTGTCCTTGAACACATGGTCCGGATCACCACGGGACTGTCCAGTCCGCTTATCGCCACAGCTTGCCGCACGGTGTGCCCGAGCAGCCCGCCGTGCATCGGAAAACGTCGTCACGCGGTGCAAGAGATTCTAAAGAGGCAACGTCTGGCGGAGCTGAAGCGCTTGGGCCCAGAGAGGCTAAACAACTACAAGAAACTTTTCCAGAACTCACGGATCCTCCTCATCCCCAGGGAGAAGGATCGGAGGGCCAGTCTCCAGCCTCAGCTGCTAAACAACATGGCAGCGGCGTCCACAGTGGCCATAAGACGAGCCAGCCTGCTGCCACTCCATATGCTGAGGAGAAGCAGTGTGAGGCCGGGCCTAGTGGTTCCCAAGGTGAGGCTCTGCAAGGCCCCAGCTCCAAGCTACAAACCAGAAAAACTCAGAAGGAACAGTAACCAGAACCAGCTCCAGATACCCAAGTGGGATTACAAAATGAAGAAAATAGGGAGGATGCAGGAGGAGGAGCGGCAACGACTGCTACCCCTGATTAGGAGAAGATGAAGGACCAAAGAAAGCTAAAGGAGACGTGACTTACTGTAGCTTCAAAGTGCTCAGTGTAAATCTCGACATGGCTCTCAAAATGCATATTCTTGCAGAAAAAGACACTTTGTAGACCAAACTGCTCATCGTCTTCTTTGTTAGGGTTTCCTGCAATGTTGCCTTTTTTTCTACTTGAAACCACTCTTACTTTTCAAGGTGCACTTTGTGCTGGAATGTGGCAGATATGGGAGCACAAGAAAAATATCATGTACATGTAACATAATATCTCTTATTTGTATGTCTGTTGGTATGCTGACAACATTCATTGTGTATTATTATGCATTCTATGGAATGTGGCAGAGAGTGGTGAGATGCTTATTCAAAAAAAGGAAAACATCACACATTACTCATTACTTTTCTTAAAAGTAACACAGTACTTAATTACTCATCATAGAAAGTAATCTGTGGACACTAACGGTTACATTACTTACATGTTACTCTATAATAAGTCCTGAAATGCACTGTCACATTAACTATAAACCTGAGGCTACAGTCCCACACACTGACACGAATCCCTATCCTGATGAGGGCACAGCGTTAACTTTAAACACAAAACCTACAACAAAACACAAAAACGAAATCAGGACAAAGAGAATTTAAAGGGATTATAGAAAAAACCCTCATCACTGCCTTTATTACCTATCTAAACCCAGGCTCTATCTGCTGGGGTGGGCTCTTCATCCGCCCAGCTATACCCCTCAGCTAGCTATTCGCTAGCTTTGTGTTAGCAATAGCATGCTATCTATGCAGATGCCCCTGAAGAGCTAATGTTGTGTTAGCAGTATAACACACGTGTCTGTCCTGAATGCAGTTTGCACTTTGCAGTTTTGTTCTCTCGTGCAATAAAAATAAAAGTTGTAGACCTTTTTTTTAATTTTCCTCCTCCCTTAACTGAAATGAGCGGATTACAGTGCAAGTGCACATCAGGATGAAGTCATAATTGATAGTTTTTTTTCCTTCTACCTGCCCATTGTGCACATAATTTAGGAACCTTTGTAACTCATGATATGAGTTACAAAGTTCATGATATGATTGCTCAGTTTAGTCCAATAACGTGTTACATTACTGTGTTATTTAAAAATGTAATGGGATAACAGTTACGTGTTACTTTGGAATGGGTTAACACCCAACACCATAACCCACCTATAGGCAAAAACCACACACTGCTGACCTTGTTGCTTGAAAACAATCCAGGTTTAACACACCAGCCATTGTTAATGGTTGACCTTCTAAGGTCTAAGCCATCATACGTAGGAACCCTAAATCTACCCTAACTCTGTATTTTGGAGAAAGCCAATATAGACTTTTTTCACTTGGGAATTACAAGCAATATATTAATACCAAAAATGGCACATTCTGATTTTCTAGGGTTAGTGCTCGGTTAAAGCTGGGGATGGTGTAGATAACATCATATTTAGAGGATTAAGCACACTGAAGGTTGTAAGATAAGACAGAAGTGAGATTATATCACAGGACAGAATGGTTTGGATGGAGACAAAGAACAGCAACGGGATGAGAGGTGTAAGAGAGGAATGCAGACATACAGAAATCATAGAGACACTATAGGGTCTGTTTTGAAGCCTCATGTCTCATATTTCATCTTGGTATTTTGACCGATGAGCGAGGGGTGATTCTGGCTGAGAACCGAGAGACCCTGTATGCTCACATGACAGCAACTTATCAAACAGAACATTTGGACATCATATTCTACTCAAGGGGATCAAAACTGAGACTCTAATCTTACCAGGAAAGGGTGTTTTGGGGTCATAGATTACTTTATGCCAGCTGCTTCCTTAAACTGAAGAACTCGGTTAGGTCTGTCAGACCCTTTTATATCATCTATTTACTCTAAATGTAACACAATTTTTTTTTTTAAATTAAAACAAAGTTCCCCATTTATTTTTCAGTTTTGGAAGCTGTGTCCATCTTTTACAGTCCATGGGTCCTATTTACCTTAGAAGAAAAAAGGGTAAAAGCCTTGGAGAAAGGGCACAACGTATTGGAAACTGACATACACATTTATTGGAGAGGAATACCAAGAGGGCGGGAATGGGGCTTTAAAGAGCAGGAAGGTAACAGCCAGTTGGAGGGATTTTAACAGGATGGAGAGAAGAGCTCCGACGCGGCCAAATGATGATTGGTGACTGGCTGTCACAGATGATAGCTGCAGACAAGGACAGCTGAACATTCAGGAGGAAGCCAGCAAGCCATTTTACATCAATACATAGTACAACAGGAATTTTCATGGAAGTGGAGAGCTTACGAGCAGTTCTTGATAGCTGAGCTGAGAAGCCAGCTCACGCAGGCTTTGTGAGGGCTTTGTGGAGAATTTGAAAGGCAGCGCCAAAAATAAACAGCTTAGTGCTAGGACTGTGACTTGTTGACTTCACAAAAAAACACCATGAGAAACATACACTGTCGTCTCGAACCCTGTGCATGAGATGAAGCACGTGTCCCAATTGTTCTGAACAAACATTAAAACATTTTAAACTTGCCAGCTCCATACTTTAAGGTCTGCGTGATGTCTGACTGCGCCCATGTGCAGGCAAATGTAGAGGATTCACTGTGTGCAAATCATTCCTGCTGCCTCCTGCATCATCTATTGGCCATCTAAACCAGATTATCCATTATTGAGAACATGTCAGAAAGGGCATCTTCAATTTTTGGCTAATGTTGAGGACGTGTTTACTGTCAGGTACTGTATAGATCCAGTGCTCTGTGAGTACTGGTGATGGTGTGAAAGTCATCCTTAGCTCTTCCAGTGCAATGCTTCAATATTTTGGCTAATTTTGCTCCAGAATGGTCATAATACAAAAAAACATTTACATGTGCTTATATATAATACGAATATATGTGTTGTGTTACTATAAAGAAAAGTCTGAAGGAAAAAAAGATCAGATATGGTATTATAGTGGAATTAGGACACTCTATGTATAAAAAGCAGCCTTATTTCTGTGTGTTTGCACGGATTCTCTCCGGGAACTCTGGCTTCCTCCCACAGCCCAAAGACATGCAGTTAGTGGGGTTAGGTTAATTGGAAACTCTAAATTGCCCATAGTTGTGAATGTGGGAGTGAATGTGAGCACGAATGGTTGTCTATGTCTATGTGTTACTCTGCAACAGACTGGCGATCTGTCCAGGGTGTAGCCCACCTCTTGCCCTAAGACAGCTGGGATAGGCTCCAGTGTCCTCTGCAACCCTGAAAAGGATGAGCAGAAGCGATGGATGGATGGATGTGACCTTATTTGCCCACTAGTGGAAACCACTGAGAACTGCAACAAATGTACATTAAAGGTGTGCGGTGCCATTGTTTGTAGTTTCCCTAACCCTACCCTAGAAATATTCAAATATGAGTAGTTATTAGTGTATGCCAGAATTATTGTATGTGTTGATTTCCTAGCATTGCAATTAGATTATGCCACAGGGTTAAAGGAAAAGCCAACTATAAATATCCTAGTCAGGCGCTTCAGTGTGCCTTGTTATGGATTCCTCGAGTCTCGAAGTCTACTGGAGAGATGGAACAACACTCTTTCAAAAGATATTTCCTCATTTGCTGCTTTGATGATGGTGGAGGGCAGAGCTGGGTTGTGATCAGGTGACTGAAAATGATGTGAATTATTTTAGCAAACCTTTGTTGATGCAGTATTGTTATCCCGGAAGAGAATATTCCCATCAGGGTAGATAGAGCCACAAGACCACCAGATTTCCTCAGTGTTGTGGTTATAGCCTCAGTCACACTAGAGCAGTGGTTCCCAAGCTTTTTTTGCTAGGCCCCCCTGAAAAATCTTCGTGGACTGTTCGTCCGTGATTTGGAGAGCCCAGTGCGTGCTCCCGATGCAGGGAAAACCAATTCTGCAGGGGAGACCTACCTTGGCAGTTGTGCAGGTGAAACCAAAGGGAAGATATGCTTCACCATATTTTCTAGTCTTTGGCTTGGAAGGAAGTTGGTTTGGAAATATATTTGATGATGCTTCATCTCCTGCTTTGCGTTTGTGTGGGAGCCCCGTCAAAAACCTGTCCATTATGCTAGCAGTGTCCAAGCGTTCTTTTTTCTTTTTTTCATACCGCGGCGCGGTTCCCACACTTTGGGAACCTCTGCAATAGCGATAATGGGAAACCTTGTGACTAGGAAAGATTCAATTGAATGCTTTTTTCGCTCTCAGCAAACGATTGCAAAAAGTTGTAGTGATCGGATCTATCTCTGGATGGATCCTTCTAAATGGTTGCAACAATAATAGCTGCGCAATGGTCTCTAACCTGTGTAACTGGTTAGAGACCATAAAGGTCCCTTAATGTTTCATCTTTATTTATACACAGTCTTGTGAAAAAGTATTTTCCCCTTTTCTGATTTATTAGGGTTTTTTTTCCTTTGGAGGAATTTTTAATCAAATTGGAACTTTGATTATGTCACTCTAAAAAGTTCCTACTGTTTCTTTCTTTGATTTAGGGCTGGAGTTGCTTCTGTACTTTGGATCTTTGTCCTGTTTCATAACCTCAGTGTGTTTGAACTTCAGAGTACAAACTGATGGTCAGACATTTACCTTGGTAGAGAGCAGAATTCATGGTTCTGTTAGTAAGAGCAAGTTGTCCAGGTCCTGAATCGGCAAAGAACGTCCAGACCATCACACTAGCACCGCCGTGTTTGACTCTGTTCTTGTTATGAAATGCTGTGTTAGTTTTATGCCAGATATAACGGCACAAGGTTCCTCCATTCATGGATGGTTCTCGCTGTGGTTCACTGGAGTCCCAAAGCCTTAGAAATGCTTTGTAACGTTTCCAGACTGATAGATGGGAATGACTTTGTTTCTTTAGATCGTTGGACGATGTGTTGGTTTTTAAGAGTTTTTGCTAAAACATGTAAATGTGAAAACATTTTATATTTTAAAAAGGAAACCCTGTGTTCCGTTTTCTGTGTTTGAGGAAAGCAGCCACCAAGTCTTTAAGGTGAGGACTCAGATTCTCTTGCCAAGAGTAGAAAATATCTGAGGACACTGTGAACCTACGTTCTGTACAGAGAAGGTCGAATCACACTGACCAAGACATCTTGTAAAGTGGACTTTGATTTATGCCTTTCAGTGGTTGATCTTGAAAATGCACAGGTCCTTGCAGCCAAAATATTAAATAAATAAACTATATGTTTAAGTCTGGCAGTGAGCCATGCAGAGCAGATTTATTATTGTCATGTACTGCTGCGGGCAGGACAAACTCTGCTAAATATACCTTTAATATTTAATCCAGGTTATTTGAGTAAGGATGTAAATTGGAGCCAGTAAAACATGAAACACCAAAGGGATGAATGAGCAGAGCACTTAAAAAAAATGTGCTTGGCATGTTGAAGGAAGGACTGAGCCACAATACTGAACAGTACCGGAGGCTGTTAAAGCCTCTCTCCATGGACCTTTTTAGTCTCTGCCAAAAGTTGGAAGTCATAACGAAAACCAATGATTTTGGTTTGAGGATACATCATTTTGACAGGGACCTGAAACAACACTTGAGAGTTATTTAGAAGCGGCAACATAAGCCTCTTGGACAAAGTGTAGATTCAGAGGACAAGTAAAAGCAAATCTAACAGGTCTGATGGAGATTCCGCAACTTTTCCTTGAATGATAACACTTTTTCCACCTTGGTTTGCTATTGCGCGTGTGTAACAAGTTTTCCTTTTGTTTATCTAACACACCATGTTCAACCAGAACATTTAAGCCATATTCAAAGCCTTGTTTGTGAATTGTAATGCCAGTTTTTGGACAGCGAAGGCTCTAACTGTATCCTTCTCTCAGTTGTTTGTTATTGAACACACACAAATCAACTGAAATGCTGACTTTGTGTGTGAAGCTAAGTAGCTACCTAGCAAACGACCCGTGTGGCTGGAAACTGAAAAGCTCTTTAAACCCTGGCTTCAAAGGTGAGGGCATCTCCATAGCCTTCTGTGGTAAAATAGCTAGCTTTACAGCATTAAATATGTGACATCACAGGGTTAGATGCATCTTTTATATACAGTCTTTGATGCTACTTATTTCATTTTTTTAAAAAAAAGTATTTGATATCACAGCAGCACTTTTGCAATATTATTATTATTTCTTTTATTTGTTGCTACTAGCATGAAATTATTAGACTTGGTCGGATTCCCACACTTGATCATATACTCCGACCACAGAAAGAAACTGTTTGCGTGATACAGAAGCTCTTACATCAGCATCCAGACTCGGTGAAAAACTTACAGGACGTCCACTATTTATTTCTTGAGCTTCTCTCTCACTTTGCTCTGTACTCCGACAGTGTAGTCACACTCTCCCCCCCACACACAGCTCTCAGAGATGCTGTGCGTGTCTGTGGTGTGGCGATCCATCTGCAGAAAGTCATGCAGAACAGGCCTCGGAGACTAAAATGGCCGCCACCCTGACCTGTGGTGCAGTTTCTCTAATGACCACCAGAGAGCACTCATGACCCTTTACAGGCCAAAATAAAGTCATTGCATGGATGGACCTGCACACAGACCCACAGACACACACAGAAACACGCACACACACACAGACCACTGGAAAACTCCATTGATTATGTCACATCAACATGTGTTGATCTTATCTAAGTAAAAATGGAAGAATTAAAGGTAAATAGCAAAGGCTACCGCCACCTTTTGTCCCATGCCTAAATGATGAGCAGCATTTATGTTAATAGTCTCTACAATGTGCTATACCACACTGGTTAATTCTCCCAGTTTCTATTTGCGGTATCTTTAATACAACATGTGCACTCATCTAGTTTATTAGAGGCATCAAACTACTGCTAGTTAGACCCCGCCCCCTTTACTCACAGGGCAGTTTTTGTTCCCAGCTTCCACAAAATGCTGAAAACCTTCCTGTGAGTGAGATCTGGCTCCATGCTGACTGCCACATCACATCACTTCAGTAGATTTGTCAGTCAGACAGTCATGCTGCCAATTTCCTGTTCAGTGTCACCCCAAAGGTGCTCTGCTGGATTCAGACCAAACCTGCATCTGCAGGACTTTACATGAAGGTAGCATCTCTCTGGTTTCAGGGATTTTGTCTAGGATGGTGGAACACTGAGATAAAAGCTTTGTTTAAAATAAAACTCAAATGCATCCTCCAAAAAAAATAAAAAAATGCTAATTGGATTTGAAAATCCCAAAAATTTTAGGACGACAACCACAAATGTCTCCAACAACTTCTGTTGTCTCATTTAGCGACTTGTTAGCAATAACATGTCCAGATTATGTGAAAACACATGAGCGTGATACTTGTATATTTAATGATGCAGGATAAAAGTAACCACAGACCATATTTTAGGCATCTAAGCCAAACCCCTGGAAGTGAAATGGACATTAATGACTTATTTCAGGGTTTTAGGACTCATTCCTGCAGCACTCTGTATGTCAGTGTTTAACAAAGCATGGTTGGATTCCTTTTCTTGCTTCCGTCTGCAGTGGGCTGAGGGACCACTGAATGACTTGTATTCTATTGTTAGTTTCACATAAGAATGCTTTCTGGCAACTAACCATGAGTGTGCACTGTCCCAGGACCAGGAAATATGTAAAAATAGTCCTTCCTTGGAGCTTAATGTGGTTGAAAGAGTTTGAGCATGGGACAAGAGTCTAAGTTAGGATCTTTTCATAAGTGGAGAACAAAAACAAACTATGAAGGACACAAATATCATATGTGAATGCACATAAGCATTTATGGTGTTGTGCAATAACTTTTGTATACTTGTGTAATCCTTGTTAAATGTTAAAGCTCCTGCTCTTTGTGGCATTATTTAAGGGGGAATGTATCCACAGAGTGACACATTTCACTTTGACCCACACATTTCTTGTGTTCTCTCTCTTTTTTAAATTTGAGCCAGTCACACATCTGCTTTCCTAACTGCTTATTCACAGTGAGCTGGGGCCTATCCCAGCTGACACAGGGTGACAGGTGGGGTACACACTGGTCAGGTCACCAGTCAAACCACAGCTCGAGGCAGACAAACACACTCTCAAATCAATAAGTATGGCCAATTTAGAATCACCAGTTAATTGAACACGCACGTCCTTGGGAGGAGGCTGGACCCACACAGGAACAGATGTGTTGGAGAACTCTCAGTATAAGGGATAGGAGACAAAGGATAAAAATGCCGTACAGTCCTGCAAAGTAGGACATCTGGTTGACTTAGCAACTATAGAAATGTGTTTCCTGTGATGTGAATAATGTCTGACTCTAGCAAACACATTTCCGTCCTGTACTAAAAGAAGGGTGGGTAAAACTCCCTGGAAAGTGGGATGCCAAACAATAAAACCTAAGCTGTTCTGCAGACACAGCACACTGGAAAAAACACAGAATACCTTTTTTCCACTGATGTGGTGCCACAGCTGCTGATGGTACATTGCCAGCTCTGTCAGAGTGCCTCATGCAATCAAGCCTATATTTCAACAGGTTGGAGAGTATGTGGTAAAAAGTTAGGATAATTGTGATGGCCAAACCCGTGGCCACACTCTAAAGTCGGTAACTTTTGTATTTTCATTCTTCATTTTGAACATAGTAATACATTTTATACTTTGGATACATTTGTTCTATTTGTAAGCGCGCACATTTAGTTTACTTATGTATTCATACTACTTAATTTCTTTGCTTTCTGACTAACTTTTGTCTTTTTATTTCTTACCTGCCATCATCCCTGGGAGTTGCTGGACAAAAGATGGTAGCCAGGGTTTGAAACCATTAAATACAAAGGAAGATAATTGGACCACACCACCACTTCCTGCTGAAGGGGGGAATGTGTGTTTTCTTTACTTTAAAAACAAAGTATTTGTATTTAATTAAATATTTGAGTTTAGGGTTTAATGGGGTTTTTGATTTTCTTCTTTAGTGTTTAGTTTATTAACAAACCAGATTGTACTGCATCGTTTGTGATTTATGATTGTGTTTTGTTTGTTACCCCTCATGTGTCACAATGGTCTGATCAGCCATTATATATACCCTTGTATGCCATTTCATGTTTAGGTCAATTATGTATGTTTGGGCAGTCATTTGGTTTGTTAAGGTTGCAGTCTTTGCCTGAGTTCAGTTTTGTTTCTTTGACCTCTTTTATGAGCTCAACATTTATTAGTCTTGTAAATATAATTTTTGGGGGTTAAACAAATGGAAACTATATTTTTCTAATAATTCCTGGGCTCCTCCTGTTTTTCAACTCGGTCCATCACAATAATATAATGAGTAAGACAAACATGGGAGAATAGCATAGCGTGCTATTGGATCACTGTGGTATTGTGTCACTTCCTGTTCTTGTTTTTCTGCAGGTTAATCTGTGCAGCTCATTCAATTACAAGCCTTTATCTCGACCAGTCGTGGCAGATGGCCGCCCCTCCCTGAGCCTGGTTCTGCTGGAGGCTTCTTCCTGTTAAAAGGGTTTTTTTCCTTCCCACGAGTGCTTGTTCACAGGGGGGTCATCTAATAGCTGGCTTTTTCTCTTTATATCGCAGTCTTTACCTGCAATATGAATAAAACTGAATAGAATTGGAGAAAAGAGTCCTCAATTTTGCACCAGGAGTACTACTTCAGTCGTAAACAGCTTTGTTTTTGACACCAGAACAAACAAACTCTCAGAATCAGAGGTTCTTTGATGGTTCGTTTATATTTTTTGGAGCAGTTGCAGTCTGTTTGAGGCAATAGAAAGATTCACAATTTCTCTTTTTAAAACACATTTGGTCTAGCAAAAAAAAGGTCACCGACGTTATATCTCCATACAGGTCTCATAGTAAGTTTTCTCTGCCTAAGGATCACAAGGACATACATAACGTTCTCAGTTTCCAGATGCTTACTAACAAAAATACAGCACGTCTGCTTTCCATCCAGTGTGTGTTTGTGGTGGTGGGGCTGCTGCATTATGAGTGGCTTTATCAAGCATTGGAAGATGACCTCTAGGACTTCTAAACAGCAGTGAGTAGGGAGAACCAGGGTCTGGTGTCACCTTTTACAATTTAGCCTTCTTCACTTACAGAAAAAAACAGAAGAAAGAAAAGAAAAAAGATATTTCAGTTTGACAACAAAATGGGCATGCATTGACGGGTGCATGTTTTGGTATCTGAGACCAAATCATCTAAAAAGCAGAGGTGCACTGGTGACACACTCCAGTGCATCAGTGCAGCACGATGGGTGGAGTCTGAAAACATCTTGTGCACAGACAGAATACAGACGTGTCGGAAATACTTCTCACGGATGTAGCACCTTTGCTAGACTGCCTCAGTGACGACGTGGATCCCTGGGCCCTGGTCTACTCTACTCCACATAGCAACAACATTACTACACAAAGTCGACAATTTTAGTGTGCTGACCAGAAAATTAACTGTGAACAAAATTCCTACATGTAGCTGTTTTTTTAAAATTTTTTTAAACAAGTCTTTTTTTCCATAATGTTGCTGCTATAAGTGACATCCACATCTGCACATAAAAAGTATATATTTATATTTATATAATATATATCCGTACTCTATTAACAGTTGTTGTCTACCATGAAGTTAGAATTGCCAACCATCTCTCAGAAAAGTTTTTTCTTTTTTTGTACTTCAAACATGAATTAATTTACAACACAGAAATCAACTAATTTTGTACAGCTCTGGAGGAAGTGAGGCTCCACAGTCCCTCCGCGATTTTCCTTTTTCTCTTCTTCTTCTTCTTTTTTTTTTCTTGTTACGATTTTACTCGGGAGTTTCGGTGCAGTTCGACGGTTTTCATCCCAGTAAAACACAGTTTAGAAAAACCAAAGCATTTACAAAGTGGCATCGTTAGAACGGCGAGGATGTTCAGCTGAAAACCTTCAGCTTAACTTGGACCCTTGAATGCACCGTCAACACTCCCCTTTCAGCTGAGGGGAAGTATCCCTCGTTTGGCACGGTTATATACATGATGAACACAGGTCACTCAAAGGAGGGGGGTAAAAGCAGGGGAATGGTGTGGAGAAGATGCAACGCTAGCCTAAAAAAGCCCAAAAAACAACCTTTCTTTAGCAGTTCTGGCAGCTGTACTAACTGTAGGGCAGTGGAAAGGAGCACCGTGACCTTGCAATTCATATCCAGTGTTTCACATTAGCAACATCCATGATATGAGTTCTGAAAGTCTGTGTGTGTTTGGGTAAGGGGGCGTACTTGGTGAGGAGGTGAGTCGGAACCAGTGGCAAAAGGCCTGACATGACACAGAAAATAGTGCAATGTACAGTACGCAATGCATCTCCGTAAATGTACAGTGTACATCAAATACTATACAATCAGAATTAAAAAAGTAGAAACACAAAAAAAAGTGTTACAAATGACCAAAAGTCTTTCTTGCCCAGAGAATACGTCACGCTGAAGCCACAGACAGAAAGAAAAGTTTTGTGTGACAGACGTCCTATGTGTCCTACAGTTCTTGTGCTTCACTTTACTAAAACCCATGGATGCTATACCACATATTTACAGATTCCTCTTGGGGTATCTCTGACTCGCTGCAAAACATCTCATCCTCAAGTCCACCAATCCACGTTTATCTTTCATCGTCCTTCTTCATCGCAAAACCGTTTGCCAACTTTTGCTCTCGCGCTTCCCTTTCATGTCCCGACTCTCTTCTCTCTCTCCGGGTTAGTCTCTGATTGACATTCTGTATCCAGAGGCCTACAAGAAGCGGGCGCTCTTTCTGTCTGGTGAACCTTCTCTACCACTTGTTGATCACAAACGAAACACAGAAAGAAAATGTGTCGGTCAGTTTGGTTGGTGGTGTGCATGCACATGCTTGGCCACTCCTCCATTTGCTTCTGGTCCTCTCCTTCCTCTCAGAGATGTCCCTGAAAGGAGTGAAATGTCTATCAAGCTTTCTGCCCGCGTCTCCTTTCATGCGCTCCATCCTCCCCCTTCATCATCCTGCTATCTATGATGCTACTCAGGAACTACAGGGGAGGATGGGGAGGGAGGAAGGGAACCTGTCCTTTCATCTTCTTTCACTCCACCTTTAAGCCACCCCCCCTTCACTTCCGGGTTTTCTTTTATCCGTACTCTCCTCCTCCTCCCTCATCTCCCCTTACACCCAGGAATCTGGTGAGGCTGGGTAGTGGCTGGTCTCGTAGTTGAGCTCGCTGTAGGGCCGCGAGGCTGAGTAGAAGTCTACATAGTTGCCGGTGGACTTGAGGCCCTGCAGGTGCATGTTAAGGTCACCCTGCGGGGGACGCCCTCCAGCATGAACCTGGTTCTCGTAGCAGGCCTGATCCTCGTAGTTGCTGCTGTCAGGTGGAGGAGGATTTTGGAAAGGGGGGTAGGGTTCTGATGGCAAGCCTTGAGAAGATACCTAGAAAGAAGGAGAGCACAATCATTACAAATGACCACTCATGATTGGTCCAAGTCACCACAAGTGAGAGTGAGGGGAGTACTGGGAACCATGAGGTTTCTCATGTGACACTGCACATTGCTATAGAGTCGTCCACCATATTGGATGTGATACAATACAAAGCTTCCAAGCGATTGCTTTGGTTGCTAGCAGATGTCTACTACAAACTACTAGATGAGTAGCAGTAAAATCTGAAAAGGTGTGACACAAACAGGAAATGGAGATGTTCACCTTCAAGTTAAAAGCTGTGCCTTAGGGCTCACATTTCAAAAGTTGGAACTTTAACTTTGAAGGCAAATTTCCAATTTGTGTTGCACTTTTTACAGTTTCACTCCAGCTCAGAGAGCAGCTGGCCAGTATTTATACACAAGTCCATCACTTCTATTCAAACTACCACCGCAACAATATGCTTGTGACCAAACCAACCACGAGGAGCTTTTTTTCCATAGCAACAGGTAGTTGACAGATGGTCATGCATCCGTCTTTAAGCGTTTGATTGGGACCCTGTTTACTTGATTCTACGTAGTCACTATTATTGTCAATGCCATGTCCAAATAAGGTAGCATCACATGGTTAGTGATCACATGTCTGCAAAACCTCAATAAAACTGAGTTCTGACATTACTTCATCAAAGTGGGTGATGGGTAGCGATTAGCTTTTACCGGCAACACCATCCAACCAAAGACTAGACTGTGAGAATAACTGGAATTCACGGGTGTATTGCCATAGTGCTTAAACAGCATTCTTTATAGGTTTACAGTGACCTTTTAGGACGTCATAGTGTCTTTATAGTATCACTATTAAAGCCTTTACGATTCAGTTTCACTGTGATATTTCCTATTCACCTAGAACTATACAGCAGATCTTCCTCTTAAAGGTGAGATGAGTCATAAAGAATTGAATAAAGCTAGCAGCGCAGCATGGAAATATTAATGCTTTCTAGTCTATCAGATGCTGAGTGTTGTGGGTTTTCAAACGTTTCCACAGTGAAATCAGGGCATCTTAAACTATTGAGTTCAAATATAATCACTAACCTGTCTTTGGTGTTTTTATTTTTTCCTCTCTCTTTACACTTTACTCTTTACATCTTATTTTTATTCACACCTGCTTCTTGTAGTGTTAGTAATTCATTTCATGAAGGAAGGAACCTTCTGAGTTTATAGTGGACATGTATAATGGCTAATTTACACTATGAAGCCCTGCTCCCAAAAAATGACATAGATTTACCGCTGTGCCATCTTGTGCCAGTACAGAACGTGATTTCACTGGGTAGGGTGGTTGGTGATAAGAGATAGCATAAACAAATGTAAGTCTAAATAGTAACAATAACTCAGTGGAAAAAAAGTCCTCCACACTGTCTTCATTCATAAAAGCCTTACATTATTTTTCAGTTTCAGTGCAGCTGGCCAAACAACAAGAAACAACAGCAACAAACACTTACTGCTAAAGAGACAGAGTGACAGTGGACGGTATATCCTTGCTTTTTCAACATAAAACTCATTTTTGCAGATAGGGGCAGTTCAAAGTGACCCCCTTATATTGCTTTTTAGTTTCAGTGCCCTTGTTTTCTACTGAGTTATCAATTGTGTCACTAGTTTGCTAACATAAACTAATGTAAGTCTATTAGCCACAACCAGCCAACCAACCCAGTGATGATTATGCTAAACATGTTCTAAAAACGTTAAGCCGCACAGTGTTAAACCTATGTTAGTTTTTGAGAGCAGGGCTCCATGATGTAAATTAGCCTTTAATGCTGGTGTGTCAGCTAGAGGTAACAAGTCACCTTTAGCATGTACATGAAACCTGATTATGGAATGTGTTTCCTAAAGAAAGGGACTTTTCATACCTGATTATACTTCAGGTCATCAGTTGGGGACACATACGCTCCTCTGTGTAGTGTTGAAGACCCACCGGAGATTTGACCTGCAGACACAGTGAGGATGAGTTCATGCTCTAAATCGTTTACTCAGTTTTTATAATTAAAGTAATCAAATGGGAGTAGGCTGTCAGTGGTATCAGCTGGACACCTGCTGCATTAACATTAATGAAGAGGATGATGAATGGTGATTAAGGAGAGCTTGGATTTTTTTGTTTCCCATGTAACAACTGCTCTTGGTGTGAACTCTCTCCAAGGATAGACCGCATACAACAATGAAACCCTCGCTGAAACCCAGGATGTTGACAACAAGATTAAAGCTCTGTGCTGATGGTGATGTTGGAAGAAAAACGCTGCTGATAATGAAAAGTTCCTTATAAGATATGATGGTGCAACAGCCTAAGGCCTTCCAATGGGAAGATTGGTGTTAGAGGCCAGAGGCCAGAATTGACTTAGCTCAATGGACCAGAGAGAAAACACAGACACAGCTTTCAGGTGTGCAAAGTGAGCAGACAGCAGAGGTCAGTGGTCTCAGATGCTAGTTGGGTAGTCATAAAACGATTCATTGATAAGTGGCTGCTCATGTGAGTCTGCAGTGTCTCTAGGTTTCTCAGTCAAAGCCACCCTTCACCTGACACATCCAATTTCAAAGCACTAACATAGCACAGGTAGAAATACTAGCTTGAGGACTCATAAAGGGACTTCACTGACCAGTTGGTCATGTCACTGTGGCTACATCCATCTTTTATATACAGCCTATGCATATAATCAGGGGTGCACATAAGTGGTCCGCAGGTGTGCATTCGCTGTCAAAATAAAAGACGCACACCAGATAAGAAGTTGCAACGTGCGTTTGCGTACATATAAAAGGCAGTGTTTTTGTCCACTAGAGTGGGATTTTCACGGCATATTCTGCACCACATCTCTGTGCGTTCATCATTTGTTTGAAGCCAGCTCACCTCCTGCAACCACTTTTCCGAGAATACGCGCTTCTTTTGTGGTTCGGACTCCTTCTGACATTTCTTTGGGGGTGGAGGAACACCAAAGTAATTGCTTAAAGGAGCTTCTTTGACATCTTTAAGAGTTCTAAACAAATGTCTGTCCTCCTCCAGAAAATCTTATGTACGCAAACGCGCGTTGCAACTTCTTATCTGGTGTGCGTCTTTTATTTTGACAGCGAATGCACACCTGCGGACCACTTATGTGCATCCCTGCATATAAGAAGGTTTATGGTTGGAGTGGCTTAAAATGGAAAGATTTAGTCTAATTTATTGGTGTCTGTTTGTCCAGACAATTTTTATAGAGAAATTTGAAGCTGCTGCTAGCAGTCTGTTAGCTAACCAGCTAACTAACTAACCAGCATCTCTAAGACTCTCACACTAACTAGCTACATCTTGATTAAATGTATTTTGAGTCACCTGTGATGTTTTTGCACAATGTCAGCTTTAACACAATAACAACAACCTACTGAACAAAAAAGACATAACAAGTGTGATGTAATAAGCACTGACAGGTGGATTTATCTTTGGGCAAAGCTAAACTACAAAAATGAAAGTGGTTTTAACCTTTTCACTCTCTCTCGGGATAAAAATAAATAGTTTCCCATGAAACGATTCCTTTCATATCTCTTAACGCACACTCCTTTATACTAAAACCATCACCTCTGCTGGAAACAGCTTTATGTGTGTTTGTGACAAATGTGCAGTTTGGAATTCCTACCCGCCATGGCGTCTTTCCGGGATGTGTGCTCGCCCTTGCTGCTATGGTAACTGGCATTGCCAGTTGACTCGTAGTCTGACTTTCTCTCCTTCAATGCCATCATCTCCCTGGGGGACGCAGGAGCACTCGCTACATACACACACACACATTAGATCAGTCAACACATTATCAATACAGATCAGGAAGAAACTACAAAAGGGAGGACAAGTGTTTGCAACACAGTTGAATCCTTTCAGAGCAACGTGAACTTGTTCAACACTCTGAGCTCTTGCATTTACCTGCCAATGAAAGCAAAGAAGTCTGTGGCTTCACTGTATGCATTACTTGCTCTAACCATCACTCTGGAATGAGTTAAAAACAGGGGTACTGGGAGCAGCTTTGACTGTGGCTCTGTGGGTTTGGACCATTTTCCACAAATCTTTAGCTTTTTGACCAGGCTGTGATTCAAAGAGGTAAATACTGAGTCATCCCTCCTCCCTATGTCGGCTTTAGTCTATCCTCTCTTTTCTTCTTCTTATCCTCTTGCTGACCTGAAAACCTTTTTGTACCCAACAGGCATCCTGGAAGTATCAGAAGAAATATAAACACCCACAGTCCGATAAAAGAGAAGGGGATGATGGGATCAGTGACGGTGACAATAAGTTGGATCTGGTAAGCCATGTCGGCAATTGATTTGGTGCCATATGGTTTGCTCTGATCTACAAATCACATAGAAGCTGCTGGTTATGATGCCTGTTTGTGTTACTGTGCCTGTTTCTTTGCCTGTTATAATCCATTTAGTATTGATCTAGATGCTCATTACTGCTCTATTGGCACAACAAATCTGTTAGGTTTTGTATTGTTGAATGTCATTTACGCTTAGAAATATTTAACCATATATGCTTAGAGGTTTAATCAATTGTGTCGTGATAGGATGTGTGATTTTTAGCAGGCTGCAAAGGCTACATTCTGGGAGCATGGGAAGAGGTCGTACCTTGTTTTATTGTTTTACGGTAGGATTAACGTAGCTATGTCAGTTTTAGTCTAAGTGCTTTTTTACATATAGATGAACTGTTGGATTTTCCAGACCAGCAGGTTAAGGGAAGTCGTTTATGGGGCCACACTCTGACCCCCCCACACACACACACACACACACACACACAAAGGCAAGGTACTCTTTGTGTGTATGTATATGTCGTATGTTAATGAACTTATTCATGTAACCTCAATAAAAGAGCAGTGTTACGGGGGAGCGGACGAGAGCAACTGGGGTCAAGCGAAGAAACGGCGTTTGTCCGGTTCTCTCCCGTGCACGAGAAACATGAAGAACTTTGCCTACTTCGTGTCTTGCTTGCTGTGTAATTATATTGTCTTCAACGTTCCAGCGAATAGGTTCAAGCTACAAACCTATCAAAATCCATTGTAATATCAGCATCTAAACACCCAATCATCGACTTTTATTGAAATGCATTTATTCCTATGGTGTTAAATACAAAGGAACTATTTCCTTTATGTGCATTTGAAAATGAAGAGTGAAATTAAAGAAAGGCTCAGTGGACAATCTGTGACTGCCTGCAAAATTTTACAAATGTGAAATGAGTCTTTATCATACTTATTTCTATTTTGCCGGTTTGTCAGCTGAAAGGCTCATAAATCCAGCCTTGGCTATTGTTTTTAAAAGTAGATGGCTAATACGTGAAAAATGTTCAAATGCTCTTGCATGAAGTCATTTGAAATTATTTTTGAATTATGCATTAGCTCACAGTTGGCAGCTGTAGCTGCCTGGCTCTGTGAATGACAATAGGACTATATTCTATATATTACAGGGTGGATTTCTATGAAACTTGGCAGTCAAGGTCATCATATAAACCTCACTGACTTTGTGATCACAGACTCCATCAGCAGGTTCCCACTTTTGGCTTTCTGGGAAATCTTGCGACACCTGATTGCCATTAAATTGGGCATTATATAAGAAACTTCTTAAAGGGTTTTTTATTATCTTCATTTCCCCTCCTGTAAGAAACCTGTATTGTTCATTTAAGCTCATTAAATGCTAAAATATCATCTCATTTTTCATTTAAAATCTTTTGTCCCTGGCTGTGAGTAAAGGCTGTGCCCAAATTTGACTTGAAGGCAATATACTAATTGTGCATTTCTTGTGAACTGCTTTCACAGTTTTACATAAAAAAGTAATAAGGTGGTTTTGAATTAGCCAATACAAAATATATTTCCTGTTGAAAACAAAAACTCACAGTATCTCTAAACTTTAATTTATTTCTTGACATAATAAGATTTTTAAGCCACTGTCTGCCCAGCTCTGTTAATGGCATCCAGAATATTAATACAATGGGAAAATGACCCATGGGTACATCTGTGGTGGGAGGGGAAGTACTAAGTTTGAAAGTCCAACATGTCCAGTCCACTAGGACTAACTCACATCTACACAGTGGATGATAATTGAAACAACTGGTTAAAGGAGATTAAACAGATTTTATAACTGAACACCAATTTAAATGAGATCTTAATGACTGACTTTGTGATGCCTTTCTCCTCCATAAACAGCTTCACACATTTGGCTTTCTGTCAAATCTTGTGACACTGTTTCTATTAATTCCCATTAAATCGCTGGTGCAGACATTTAAAGACTATATGAGCAATTTAACGCTAAAAGCGCGACATAAATGCATTGGGTGTTATTTTAAAATCATAATCACTGGAAATGGAGGAATTGAGGTTGCAGACGTGACATTGAGAGCTGTGAATATTGGCTGTGGTGATGATTCCTGCTGACCTACAGTTCCTTTAATTGCTCTTTGAGGCTGGCTCCAAATGATAGTTAATCCTCATAGACTGCCACATTATAGATGATATAAACATGTTTACAGCCAGATATGAAAAACTGCTTTAGTCATAGCAAATTTCACGCTTAATCTATAGGAAGGGTATTTTTTTACTAATTGTACTATAAGCTTTAAAGCTGTGTATGAAGCATGTGGCCACTTTGGCAGGTTGAGTCTGATGCAGGCAGCTGCAGCTCAGCTTCACCTGCACTAATTAAAGCCATTAAACAGGATCTCCCAACAAGTGTTTTTGGTGTGCTGCCTTTTATAGTAACAGCTAGTCCACGAAGACTGTGCTCCAGTTGTGGAAAGTGACATTTTTGTACTTTATTTGTATGATGTGTGTGTCTGAGCGATGCATGTATATTATAACCAAACCTCCCAGCACTAATTATGCAACATTGGCCATAAAAAAGGAAAAAAAGAGCTAAGAGTGTTTTTGACTCCACTACTAAACACATCACTAATATATTCTCAAACACATCCACACTTCTGTGCACTTTAGGCACTTCTTCTGTCACACTTACAAGCCGATGGATGAAATGAATTTAGTATCTTGTGAAAGGACACTTTGACAGCTGCCCCAGACAGTCTATGCAAGCAGCAAACGGGCTTCACATGTTTTCAACCGCAATTCCACCACCCACGTAATTGCTGTCGCATTAATGTGAAAGCTTAGGCAGCACATGCACAGTGAGGAGATGCAAATGCATGTTATTAAGAGCATTATAATTTCTCAATAAACAATTGATAGCTTAGATAAATAAGTAAATATGAGGCACTCCCATTTTACATTGTCACGGGATGAACTGTATCGATGAATGCTCTTCAAGGGTTGTGTGTCTTACACAACGTGATCACTGTCAAAGTGTCTCCATCAGCCCAGAAACACGGAGGCCTTGGAGATGCTCATTATTATTAGTCAAACCTTAACTTAACACAAGGGCGGGAAACTTTTTTAGTGCAAGGATTTTCCTTGACAGCGGAGTAATTTACCAGTGGTCACTGTAGTGTGAAGGTTGAAGCACAGTTGAGATATATCGGAGCGCTGCTTGTTTGTACTGTACTGGTGGAAAGAGTGATGAATGGGAAGATGGGAGACGGGGATGTGTAGGCTCACCTGATCGATTGTTGGGCGAGGTCCGCACAGGAGAGATGGAGGGCGTACGAGAGGAAGAATAAGGTCGCTGTCTGTCTCTCTCTATCGTGGAGGAGGAGCCAACAAAATGGTACTGGGAATAGCCGTCCTGCGGGAGACCAAAGTGAAAGCAAATGAGGAGGAGAAGATTTGAGGCAGTGTTTAGTTACCTTGCAATGGTTTTACATGTAATTGCACAGATTCTGGATTTATATACCCAGAGTACAGAGGCTTTACCTTTTTATAGAGGCTGCGCAGGTCTCTGTATTGCCACATGCTGTTCAAGACTTGAGATGCAGCTTTCACCACTTTGGGACTATGTCTGGGAATTCAGCAGAGAGGAAAACAAAAAAACACAACGTAAAGCTCGACCATCCTCTGCTCTGTTTGGGTAGACGCCGTTTTATAAAAACACCACAGTTCAGAATAAAAAAGAAAAATACACGAAATGGAGACACGCATGTAAATCAGCATCTCATGCAGCCTTCGAGGAAAACGTCTTCTTCATCTTCTCTGATGTGCCACTTAAATGTTTATAGGACAAATTGCATAATTGTTTTTCTGATTGATTTATTAGCCAATATTTCATTCTGTTTCCCCCAAGTGACTAATGACTGTGGGTTTAATTGGCTCATATGGCATTATCAGTGCGTAGGAAATGAAACTTTATTTCTTCGAGACATTTTGATAATGTTGTTGTTTTGGATTCTCAGATTGCGGGCTGTGTAATTTCAGCAACACAAATAGGGAACACTGGAAAACTGTTCTTTGAGGAACAAGACAACTGAACTGGTACCTGTAATTTTATCTAAATGTGAGTCTAATAATAAACACACTACTAATTCGTTTTAGCCTGTTATCTATCATGGAGAATTGAATGTCATGTTAGGATATAGACATAAACAAAACAGAAAAAGCACACAGCAGGTGCAACATTTTTTCTACATGACAAAAATTAGAAATGTATACGATATGCAGTTAGAACAAAAGTGAGCTAAAATTACAGCTGAAGTTATGCTACATCATATTATCTATATCCATATTCACTCGCTTTTATCTGTAATCTTTGTCTGCACTTTAGTCATTCCTCAGTGCCAAAATCTAATCATAACACAGCTGACCTGCTGCTAAAACCAACTTAGCAGATGTCAGTAGCTGTCATCTAGGAATTTTAACTTTGAGAACTCCCACTCTTTGAACTTCTGGTTTCCTAGGGACCGCTTTTAAATCATATATCTAATTGCATTAGGGATGTGCCTAACTATTTGACTAGATGTTTAAGCACTGCTTCCTCTCTTAGCTGGCAACAACTGATAAAAATAACTCCCAAAAGGTTCTGTTCATCTGGACGTAGCGTTTTCAGTGGGAGAAATGTTCCGTCACTCATTCAAGTGACTTCTTCAGTCTCAGCTGACTGCAGGTTTCCCCAATCTTATAAACAGTACATTTTCACAATGACTGAAACTAAAAACCACTGAATGAACAATGGGCTGGGAGGTCAGTCTCTTGATCATTAATATGAAAATTCTGTACCATTCACAGAGTTGGGGAATGGCTGCAATCACAGCATTGTGAGATGGCGAAAGACGTACCAAAATGCAGATAAGTGATTAAATGTTTCTCCCACTGAAAACGCTACGTCCAGATGAACAAAATCAACCTTTTGGGATTTGCTTACCTGGATGATTAAGCATGCATCAAGACAGAAAAAAATAAGATTTAATTCATTGCTGATTTTAAGATATTATGCAACCAATAGCCACTACGCACAGCTTCAGCCTTAGAAAATGAGACAAGAACATCAACGAGCAAATTCTTAAAAATGCTTGTTGCACTTTTTCAAGTTTTGCTAACGCTTGACTAGGGCTGAACGATATATCGCATTTGCGATAATATCGCGACATGATCAAGTGCAATTTTCTAACCGCAAAGGCTGCGATTATACTCTGGACATGTCCAAATTCATGGGCTGCATCCTCCTGAGGCCGCATTTGTAGACCAATTACGTCACAGCGACGTGCCGAAGGCTGTCCAAATTACTACCATATCCCAGAATTCATAGCGCGGCCCAGCCAAACTCCAGTTTCCAGCAATGGCGGCCGCTACTAAGTTTTAAAATTACTCATACTAATCTTTCTGGGTCACAAAATAAACTTTTAACATATTTTCAGGCGAGAAAGTAGTTGTGTAAACATCAAATATCTGCTCGGTTTATCAAGATATCCCATATTTGCAAAAGTGCTTCGACGTTTTCAGAGGCGTCTGCTACCCACCAGCTCGACAGCTAGCCGGGAGCTCGAGGGTTACTGATGCGGCCGAGAACGGCACAACTCCCGGCACATCATTTTCCGATCACCGCGGAGTTTCGCTGCTCGGGTTAAACGTAATATATAAGTCACTTAGACAACCTAAAAATGTTATTGTTGGGCTTTTTTCAGTGTTTTGTTTGTTCGTGAGTAAATCGGTTTGGCTGAGATTAAAGTTATTAGATTAGATAAAATAAAACTTTATTAATCCCCCGGGTGGGTTCCTCCTTGGTTTTCACACAGCTGACTAAACGTCAAACAGAAAACTTATTAAACAGAAGTATGAGACAGTCGAGAATTTACACCAGTGTCTGGTTATATTTTAGATAGCAAGAAGCAGACGGCCAAGTTTATTAAACTCCACCGAGACAGCGGTGACGCTAATCAGAACTAGACCGTCCAATTTCACGCCTTTAAATTTTAAAGGCGTGTTTGTGTGTGTGTTTATACAATTGCTATTATGTTTGCACTTTATGTGTAATGTTACTGACTGCAAAGATCAGTAAGATGTGTGTATTTTTTATTTATTAGTTTTATTTATTTAATATTATTTTTTAATTGAATGACTGTCTAGTAGTTCACAGATGTCGAAAAACTGAGTGTGGTAAAGCCACTGATTTTTTTTATGTATATTTCTGCAATCTGCACATTGTACTGACTTTCATTTTAATGTTTACACCAGGGTTCCTTGTCAGCACTTTATGCTCAGATGTTTGTAAGCTAAAAATAAACTATTGTGTATGTTCAAATATACTGTTGTGATTGAAGAAGTTAAATAAAAATGTCAGTCATCAATTCATGCATCACCTCATGTCATCATAACAGAGGTCTGTCTTCCAGGAAAGAACAGTTTAAAATTAATGTAATATAGTATTGGCCATACTATATGATGTATTGCTTGTCTTTGTTTAATAATACAGAAGACAAAGACCTTAAAAAATAATCGCATATCGCATCGCAATCGCAATATTGGGGCAAAAAAATCGCAATTAGATTATTTTCCATAATCGTTCAGCCCTACGCTTGACTATTTGTTAGCGAGTATTTGTAGACAGTAAGACAAAAAGCAGACACACAGACCAGCAGACTTCTTTAGTATTTTGAAAGAGAAAATGAAGAGCTGTATACTATTCTGCAACACAGTCTGCACAGGCCAGTGGCATGGAATGAAGGTTGCTAATGTTAACAAATCTAACAATAGCTATAATGCAAACAATGGGGCGATCATGGCTCAAGAGTTGGGAGTTCGCCTTGTAATCGGAAGGTTGCCGGTTCGAGCCCCGGCTCGGACAGTCTCGGTCGTTGTGTCCTTGGGCAAGACACTTCACCCGTTGCCTACTGGTGGTGGTCAGAGGGCCCGGTGGCGCCAGTGTCCGGCAGCCTCGCCTTTGTCAGTGCGCCCCAGGGTGGCTGTGGCTACAACGTAGCTTGCCATCACCAGTGTGTGAATGTGTGTGTGAATGGGTGGATGACTGGATATGTAAAGCGCTTTGGGGTCCTTAGGGACTAGTAAAAGTGCTATATAAATACCATTTACCAAATCTGTGTAAATGCAAAGCCATATACAAAGCAAATGCCACACATTTCAGTGACATTTAAAATAATATTTGGTTATTAAAGAAGCCGATTGTTCACAACTATCCCACAGATGCATCATTATATAGCGCAACTTCTAAAACTTAAACTTTACTTAAATTATTTCTCTCCAATTAATCTTTCTTGGTTAACTACAATAATAACCATCAACGTGACTATTAAACCCCATTTCTACTAGACTGCTCAAATACGTCCTACCATTTATTAATGTTTCAATCATAAATATCATCCATCTTTATCAATGCGCATGTATATCTCCAACCTTCTTTTCAACAATTCTTGAAAGAGTCATTGTAAAACAGCTAACTGATCATCTGGTGAGTTCCACAGGGTTCTGTGCTGGGACCATTTCTATTTACATTCCCTTAGGCAATTATTATTAGCAGGCATAGCATACATTTGTTTCTATGCAGATGATACCCAGCTTAAGATATCTAACAACAGTTACTTAAAAAGCCTTCAATTCTACTTTTAGGAAGTAGAACCAGAGTAGAACCTTCAGCTTTCAGGCCCCTCTTCTGTAGAACCAGCTCCCAGTTTGCATTTCAGAGACAGACACCCTCTCTACTTTTAAGATCAGGCGTAACAGTTTCTTATTTGATAAAGATTATAGTTAGAGCTGGATGGAGGTTCTCAGTCATCCAGGTCATCGTAGTCTGGATGAAGCAATCCTGAATGATTCAGCTACGACTCGGCGACAGCCAGCAGCTTCCAGCAACCACTGCTAAATGGTTTTTCCCTGGTTTTCCTGTTTCTATAATTTCCAACATAGCAGACAGCTTTTGAGCATTGTACACGACATTTCGTGAGAAACCTCAAAAAGGCAGCAGCTAAACGTAATCTTGACAAGTCTGGCAAATTCGAGGATTTGTAGCAATGGGAAACTTCCATGGCTGGATCTTCAGTTTTATAGATGCTACCTTTAAATCCTTTAAATAGAATGAATACCTTTAAATTAAATAATTTGTATTGCTTTAGTGCACAGTACTGTAATATAACAAACAAAAGCCTCACATAGAGCAAAGTAGTTACTACAGCACAAGCTGCAAGCACTGTAAGATGTGGACGGTAAATATGTTTCGTTGTAGCAAGTTAAACAAGTTAAAATTATACTCCTTGCTCTGCGCCTCTGTGTTCTCTCTCTTTATAGACTGTCCAATAAAAACAATGTAGGTGTGTGGGTAAACAGACTATGCAGGGAGCGCACAGGGTACAGACTGGCCAAACTTTAGCTGGATCTTATTTTCTGTTGCTTTGACTGGTGACTCACAGCACTAAGAAAAACAATCACACAGCCTCTGTAAACCTTCTCTCCTGTCTCAGCTCTGAGCCCCTTCACACCAATACACATCTATATTCCTACTCCTTTCTTATCCTTTTGATCAGTCCACCTGTTCGCATCTTGTGATTTAAAATGTGATCAGCGTATAAAAAACTATAAGACGATACAAAGTGTTGGTGCTTCCTCACAACCATGACTAGTTAGATCATTTCTACCGTTTTTATCGTCACCTCCGCATCCTTTTAGTTTACCCCCTCATCAACATGGCATCGTCTTCCCATTCGGCTTACTTGTCTCCCTTGCTGCGGGCGATGCCAATGAGCTTCTCGATGCCGCCAGCGTCCCTCAGGGCTTTGGTGTTCTCCATGTTCTTGGTGATGACCTCATGCAGCGCGCAGCAGATAGCCGTGATGGTGTCATCCGACATGGTCTTCCCCACCAGCCCGCTGTTGCTGTTGGTGCCACCCCCTCCGCCTCCTCCCCCACCACTGCTGTTGTTGTTGTTGCTGCCTCCAGGCAAACGGTGCACCAGGTCCCTCATGGCATATTTACCTTTGGTGGGTGAGAGTGACAGGGAAAGTACAGGTGAGGTGAATAATATATGAAGAAGATACAAAAAAATGTAGGAATGGGAGCGAAACAAACATTTTGTGGAGCTTCTGTGTGGAGTTTGTGTGTTCTTTGTGTGCTTGTGTGGATTTTCTCCAGGTACTCTGACTTCCTCCCACAGTCCAAAAACCTGCATTTTAGGTTAACTGATGATTCTACACTGTCTTTCTCTGTTAGCCCATTATTAGCTGGGATGAGCTCCAGTTCCCCAACAATAGGTGTTATGGATGGGTTGACTTAGGGAGTAATTAAAAATAAACTGACTTATGCCAGGCCTTGAATTGATCAAAACTTTACTTTTTATATGCAAGTTTGTAACCAAATAGTTAGCCAGTTACTGCCAGCCAGCCCTCTTCCTGCTAAAACTGGGTTTAAATCCTGCACTTAGTCAGAAGCAGGTATGGGGCCAGCTCTGTCCAGCTTCTAACAATGCAACGAACTTACAATATTGTTGTGTTGACTTTACAAAGTAAAGACTTTCACACAGGAGGGACAGAAAGCCTATAACTTATTAAGAGGATTCAATTCAATTTGTTGAAGTTGCACAGCTCCTTCACCTTAAACAATTCCTCCACAAGAACAACAATCCTGATGCTCTGCACTAAACTAATGTTGAAACTGATTTCTTTGCTTTGCTTACATCAGAGCTGCTTTTATTTTTGCTATCAAGGTAGAATGCTCAAAGTTTTTGTCTCGACTGTACAAGTCTAACAATTTTCTTATTTCATTGTTTCTGAAATCACCTGTACCTGCTGCATATTAAAAAAAAAATCTGCAAGACGATGCCTACTCCTAGGCAAAATACCTACTTTGAGTGCATTCACATGAAGACACAAAGGTGTAACCAATGTAAAGGCCATTCTAAAGACTGGTTTTAATAAAGCAGTTAATATTAGGTTTGGTAAAGAAAACCAGACCCTGGTCCAGCATGCACATTACCCAAGTTTGATGTGGAAAAGGGAAACAGTAGAAGACATCTAAAAAATAAATGTAGTATTAATATGTATTCTGTTCTTCTAACATATTCATCAAACATTATGTGGGAACTTTCAGAATCCCAAAACTTGCAGCAAAGACAGTTTTATTATATTCTACTAAATTTACCCAGTAGAACAATTACCAAAATGTGTTGAACTTTAATCATATGCATTATAAGCTAACAGTAGACTTAAATCTAGTGTAATTTCACATTACTTTCACTGTAATTTCTACTATAGTACAGCATATATTGTGGAAACAGCTGTAAGTCAGTTAAAAAAGCACAGGAAAATAAAAAAGTCACAAATATCAAGATATTTTTCTTCCCTTGTTTCGTTTTTTAAAGAAAGAAGCTTCTGAAAGCTGGAGCTGACTACCACTGAGGTAAAATTGCAGCCTGGCAGGCCTGCTGTCAGACACTGATGGAAACATGACCACGTGATCTCACACAGACTGACTACATTTCCCATGACACCTGAACACTGCTGTCAGGAAATCTTGTCCGCTCTGCTCTCTGGTCTCCATTCTGATTGGGTCATCACCCTGGGGTGGCGGCGGTGGTAATGGTGGTGGTGCTGGGGGTGTAGTTGCACGTCATGACTCACTGACAGTTTGCATGCAGACTACATGTGTTTTACTGCTGCTGTACATAATATATAAGAAGAAACTGTTACTAATTTACAATAAAACTTTACTATTTCTACGTCGTAGCAGGAGCGTTGAGGGACGGCCATGTGACCAGCAAGAATAAGCAAAACCTAACTGGACAAATTTTTGGAGCATGAGCAAAGGAAGAACTCTTTACATTTTTATCCACATCCAGATCAATTTCTTCAATACAGCAAAGCAAGTGATGATGCAGTGCTGCTCTAGGTGACTGCAGTGATACTAGCTACTTCTATGACTGCTGCAGAGAAATGATCTGAAGCATGATGTGCTGGAAGACATGGATAACTGTGAGCACAAAGCACTACTACTATTTTAAAATACACATTTAGTTTTAAGTGATAATTAAGTGAAAGCAATACAATGGCTCAGGTCAGATTTTTCTAACTTTTCCTATTTTACAGATCAAAAAATCAATTATCTCTAGATAATCGAAGCAATCGACAAATAAACTGGTATAACCAATTACTGAAGTTAAGGGTAGATAAGAACCACATAAACACACTGATTTAGCTACTGCCACAAAATTGCAGTACTGGAAAGATTCATCAGTCATTTTCACTGCTCAAATTATTGTTAAGAAAAAACGCTGAGATCAACAGAGAAAAAACGAAAAAGGCTAGACTGTAAAAAGGAGTTTCCTATTGTCACAGAATCATTTTAATTATATTTAATTGTTTTGTTTTTTTTAATTTTATGGCTCCATCAGCTGTGGCGACACCTTAGGAAATAAGGCTGCACCTGGAGGTACTGCAGGTATTGCAACTAAATATCACAGCTAGACGGAAACTCCCCAGAACACGGACTACAGATGCTTTTCTGCTCTCTAATTTGACCAGGTAGAAAAAGACTAACACGAAAGACATTTCCTGTGTATTTATTTATTATACTTTATTTATTTTTAATTAATTCCTTTAATTCATTTTGGAGGGACAATCTTCAATAATCCAAACAGTGAAAAGAGAAGAAGAAAGAAGAAAATACTAGAGTAGAAATATCACTGAACATCTAAAAACAGATCATTAAACCGCAGCAATTCAACAAGGCCAGCTACAAACTTTAAAGTAAAACTAGACAAAGAAAAGAACAGCTGTGAGCCAATGCACAGGGCACAGAAAACAAATCACAATAAAATTAAACCCCCAACAGTTCACTGGTCCCCGGTGATTCAACACCGTAACTACGCCTGTGTCAGTGACTCACTAACTCAGCTTGTTTATTGTGGGAAGTGATTCTCTCATTGCGTGTGAGAAGAGCACCTGCAGAAGCAGAAGAGTGAATATTGTTAGTGCTAGTTATTGTACTCACCGCGCTCAGCTGTAAAGTGCGTGGATAAGCTGATGCTGCAGTAAAGTGATAAGCTGTCATGAACTGTGTAACTGTACTGGCACTGGATTGGTTTAACATTCTGATGTGCGTGTCTCTGATTTTTTTTTTAATTATCATGATTGATACCGCTATAATTACAAAGATATAAACACACTGGGAAGTGAACGTCTGCGTTAGTTGGCTCAAAGCAAACCTTTCACTGCAGATGCTATTAATATCTGCTGCTGACAGCTCTGAGGCCTCAGCTACACATGTGTTTACATGATAAACTGCATTAGAAGCACATCACACAACATGGCTGAGGGGAAAGCAATGTGTCCTATCACAATATACCTGCATGCCCCATAGCAGCACGGCAGAAAAGTTAACATTACAGCCTGCACACGGACGCTTGCATTCACACAGAGAAACATCACATCGACCATCAGACGCTCAGCATCAGGGAATAAGTGGAAGGAAACATGTGGTGGTTGCTATGGGGACCAGTAGAAAAGCAGAGTTATTACAGACATCACCTAGTCTCAAAGGGAACACGTAGCAGTAAACGATCAGTCCAAGAAACACTACCTTCTGCTTACAAAGTAGAAACAAATTTAAAGACCGATGATGCACTATGTAATATTTTTGCAACTTTTATAGATGCTAAACATGACATTTAAACATGTCTGCAGAAACCAATATCATAAGGATGTACTGAAGCAGGGGAGTAATTCTCTCAGTGCGTGAAGATAACTAGTCTACAGAGAAATTTATTTTTAATTACTCCCTAATATCCAGAAAAAGACCATAAAGATGTTATTCTTCTCCACTGTCAGAGTGTGTTTTTGCTCTCGAAGGTTTGTTTACCCCGTCATCTTTTTCAGACTGTGTAGATTTGTTTGTATGGACAGGTGGGGGCGAGTGTGGCTACTCACCAATTAGCTCCTTGTTCCTGATGTCCAGAGCCATGTTTCTCAGGGCTGTAGCCACAGCACAAACGACCCTATCATTGTCTATCCTCAGTAACTCCACCAGGATAGGGAGTCCTTTCTCTTTGCGCACTGCAGCTCGGATATAGACGGACCACTGGGCAGGACAGGGAGAGGTGGACAGAGATGTCAGAAGACATTCATTTGTATCATTTTTGCCAAATCCATTTTCATTTTTTCGGAACCACAAATTGCCATATTTGGATAAAAGTGCCAAGCTATCCGCTAATGCTAACAAGCTTGGTTAGCTTGCTGTACACCTAAACTGTACACATAAACTGTACACCTGTTCTGCACAGACACACATACAGTTAATTAGTGCTAAGAAACAAACTGATAAACAACCTGATAAGTTATATAAAAATTACCCATGAATTAAGGCTGCGCCTTTCAATGACTTGCTTTTGAAACTCTTAGATGTCCATTGCAGGAACTGCATTTTTTTTAGGCTTCTGTTTTGTTGAGGTTGCTGCTTTGCCCTTACCGCACAAAGAGAAAACAGGTAAATACGTCAACAGTGGAAGTCACAGTGTTCCCTTTCGCAAGGTGTAAACGACTTCGTTCTGTTGATGCCAAGAGGTTACATCCTGTTTTCCTTCGTCGTCCTCTCTAAGCAACTGATGGTATAACTGTGCCCTTTGACACGCTAGCAGAAGTGATGTGGGCAGTAACAAAATGTGAAAGCACATGATCAAGACACAGACGCAAGCGTAAACTGGGGATGTGTCTGTGAAGGAGATGACGGGTCTGACTCTTGGGGGACAGCATATTTAAACCCAGGATTAGTGAGGCAACAGGTGCTGCACCATCATGCTGCTCATCAGCGGTGTAATTAACAGCAAATTATACATTACAAATGCTCTTAACTTTGAATTAGTGCTTTAAAAGGCAATTTTCTTTCTTTTGCATTTATTTTTACCAAATGCTGATTTCAGACACAATGTACTGAAACTACTTGTTGCTCTCAGGTAAGAGGAAATCTTAAAGGGCTAGTTAAATGATAACATCATTCTTCATCACAAAATCAAAAGAATATCTGAAGTGGTTAAGCTTTTTATATTATTATATTATTACTTTCAGAGTGTTTTTGGCACCTACTGGAACTTGGAGAGCATCTTGCAGATGCCATTTAGTATCTGAATGATTCAGCCACTGCACTGCATTCTTACCTTCCAGCTGCCAGCAGCTAGATTCTGCAGAGCCCCAGCTGCTCCCTCCAGGGTGTCTGGGTTGGAGCACTCAGACAGCAGTGTGAGGTAGGGCTTAACGATGGTGGGGTGCCATAACATCTGGATGCCTTTCGGGGGCTCCGCCAAGTCTGGAAATGGGCCGACGCCGTCCCACTGCGGAAGATGACACATAATTCAGAAAAGAAAAGCATTCAGAATTCTGTGAGGTGAGGTTTGACAGCGGTGGAGTGCCAGCACGGTCTCCTCAGGCAATAACGGGAGAGGAGAAGGACGAGATTCACTGTCACAAGCAACTTATGACCACTGGCAATTTTTTTCCCCACTCTCATCGGTGACTGAAATCTCACATCTACTCCTGCTTGGATGATGTTTTTTTTTTTAAAAACACACAGATACTGTATATCAATAATAAATGTGAAAAATCTTTCAGATGCAGGAGAGCTCACAGTAACGCTGCAACATAATTAACAAATGAGTAGCTGGTTCCATATTTTCATATGCAGCACCATTAGTTTTTGAAGCTATAAGTAGCACTATATTTTAAATACAGATTGGGACGGGCTTTTATGAAATCAATTTGGGATTATAGAATCACATATACAGTTTACTACATGTGGCATGTTATTAAATTACTGGGCATTTCATTTTAAAACTATTAAATAATGCATAATTGCAGAATAAACACCACACCGCTGTCCTGCCCATGAGTAATCGAGTATCCCGTGTTATAAATGCAGCTGCAGCTTGGGCTCATGAATGCCTGAATACCAGCTGTTTCAGTCTATCCTCAGGCATGCAAGAAATACACATCCCATTGTCACTCACATGCTAACTAATAGTTAGCACAGAAGCTCTTCAGTACAAGTGAAGACACAATGTTAGTCAAAGTAAGCTGAGCGGCCACTACAAAAAGGTTAATCAGACATTTAAATCAACACCACCTAGCTAAATATGGATATTTTAAAGAAGCTAACAAATTTAAGCGGCTTAAGCTAAAGCTAGCTAGAGCTCAGAGCCAGACAAATGGGCTTAGCAACAGTTATAGTTATGTTGGTAATTGCTTAATATTTTTGTTTTTCATAACAAAAAATACAATTCTCCCATTCTCTTCGCATTTGTTATAGTCTGTGTTATAATGCTAACACATGGCACTGAAAATTTGGTCATTTTTCTTCCCGTGATTTCTCTTTCCCCGTCTTCCATCGCTTCCTTTTGTCATTTTTAGCATCTCCTTATTCCTCTCTTCTCTAATTACCCAACAGTTGATAGAGTTTTTTTCCCTCTCCAACAAGCTCCCCAATCGCTCCTTCATGGTAATCATCCACAGCTGCACTGGAGTGGAGAAACACACATGGAGGGGAGAGAGAGGCCTGATATATTATTGTTTGGAGAGGTTATGATTTGTCTCTTTACGATCTGATCTCAGGGTTACTTTTAAAATCCTTCATCTCCCTGGTTCTGCCTGGTTTGCATGCGAGTTTGCAAACGGTTAGCTCAACAAATTAGTTAAAGGCCATGGCTCATTGCTACCATTTATAATGATCTCCTCTCTCTCTTTCTGCCTTTCCTAGAAATGACAGAGAGAAAAAATAGGAGCACGCAGGGCTAATGAGCAATTCACCCACCGGAAGTGCCAGAATTTCAATCCCTGCAGCTTCACTAGAAGTGGTAAAAGACATCTTCCACTCAACCAGAATGTGATGCTGATTGCTTATTAGCATGACAAGAGGTTAGAGCCTTCTCCAAGGCAGCCGTTTGGTTTCTGCCAACTAGAAGAGCTCTCACTTTTTAACTAAACAGAGGATGAAACAGATGGACAGAGCCTGGAAACTCAGAGACACACCAGCATCTTTAAATCTGGAAACGGGTAGTAAAGACATAACGTCCTGATGCTGCTAGTTAGCATGAGTCCCTACTTCACACTGATACCTGTTCGTCTTAGAAAATCAACAGCAATATTTTAACTGAGGGCAGCTGTTATAAATGTATGTTGGTGGTAAGTAATACCATTTTTATGAACTTTATTTCACTAGGAAATGTTACCCATAAAATGTAGTCTTTTCTGCGAGAGGCCCAGGATACTGTTTTGCAACATCTTGTATCTTGGGACTTACATTTAACACAATGGTATTAAACACTAACCACTCTCCTATCTGTGCCGACACATTGTTACTTAGGTTTAATTAGTGTAGCATGGACCCCTGTCAGAGAATACCCACTGGTACAGCCCAAGCATTAAACAAACCATAAAAGAAATCCTCATAAAGGAAGGCTTTTATGAGGCCATTAAAATTCTATATGTGATATCTGTGTGGATTGAGCGGGGGAAGAACAACAGGCAGAGAAAGCGATAAAGTAACAGGAGGAAACCAAGACTGTAAGATAAACCAGTAATCAAAGTGCCAATTAAAAACACCAGGACAACACAAAGCTCACAGATACAAATGTGATTGTTCTATAGTTCAATTATCAACAGATCAGATTTAATCTATTCACAAATAATTTGTTGTTTTTGTTTCACCAGTTCAACTTTAAAGTCCTTTTTGTCACATTTTTCTCTTTTTCTGTGTTTTCTGATAATAATAATAATAATAATGGATTGGATTTATATAGCGCTTTTCAAGGCACCCAAAGCGCTTTACAATACCACTATTCATTCACTCTCACATTCATACACTGGTGGAGGCAGGCTACAGTTGTAGCCACAGCTGCCCTGGGGCAGACTGACAGAAGCGAGGCTGCCATATCGCGCCATCGGCCCCTCTGGCCAACACCAGTAGGCAAGTAGGGTAAAGTGTCTTGCCCAGGGACACAACGACCAGGACAGAGAGCCCAGGGATCGAACCGGCGACCTTCCGGTTACAGATGCGATTCCCAACCCCCTGAGCCACGGTCGCTTAAACAGACCCTCTATTTAGAAAATCCAAATGTTGCCCCTAAACTGTTGCCCCTTAGCATCATCACGTCAAACTGCACTCTATGCTGCAGGCGAATGAATTTGGAATCATCATAGTTTTTTATTGGTGAAATTAACACTACAAAAAAGCACAACACAGAAAACGTCTGACACTAAAGATAACAGCAACTTGAGCTAATTTAACTATCTAGCCATCTGTCACCTCTGCATGGTGGCTGCCATGCTCCATTTGTTGATGCTTCCTAGAGTTCACATGATGGGGACTCAAAGTCCTCTCCTCTGCAATGAGGCAGTAATTTGCATGCTTGACTTGGATTTTACAGTTACGTTCCAACACTTCCACTTAACTGAGATATAATAAATTGGGTAGTTTGTAATGAGAAACCTGTTTGCATGTGAACTAATGCGCTTCACCATTTGATTCTGGATGTCTGAACGGGGGCATCGGTTCTAGTGTCCCCAGTGCTTGGTTTGTGAAAATACTTATGCAGTCTACTTTATCTTCAATAAAAAAAGCACCTTCATCCATAGTTCATATATATATATATATATATATATATATATATATATATATATATATATAAACTGAAAACACAAGCCGTAGATCAGCCACTTCAGATACAAAAAAATGCTAGTCACTGGTATCTCAAGTCCCATTTTGAAGTCTTGATTTTAGCGTCTAAGGCCAGAATTACTAAACAGCACAGGTGCAGGGAGTTCATCTCAATATCAAGCACAAAAAATATGACTTTTTTGTAGTAAATACTGTCACAATTAGCAGTAATTAGCAGTACATTTTCCAAATGTAAATAAGTCATCATGTAAATATTCTCCCCCCCAAGAAAGAAACTCACAGAAATAAATATGCAACAGGGAAAACGTGCAAAAATCTTTAAGTTCCCACCTCTTACCTCTCTTCTCCCTGTAAATGCCAACAGTACTTTTTTTTTATACAAAACCCAGTCTGCGCTGGTGGAATGCGTTAGTAAATCAAGCTGTTCGTTGGAGGTCAAAGGGACCACATTTAGACAAAAATGGTGGAATGCAAAAACTTTCTGCCAATTTATCTGGTTTTGAAAAGAAGCAGTCAAAGGGATCCCTCAAAAAATATTTCAAAGGGTTTTAATAGCTGTAAAATACAGTATAATGTAAATAATACATAAAATAAATAACGCATTAATCATATTAGCCATTGTGCAGACTTCACCAGGTTGATTTCACAGATCAGATGAGCAGCAGCAGAAACTTTTTAGCATAAGTCAACAGGTAACTGTCACCTTTGATTACTGCAGCTACTTCCTTCTTAACACACATGAAAGTTTCTAAAAGCACATGTAAATCTCCAATTTCTCTAGACAAAATTTGTGTCATTTGCATCAGTCATCTTCTTGCAGTTTGGAAGAGCTAAGGGTGCGGCTGGCTGAGTAGAGCATGTAAGAGGCAGGACACAGAAATATTCTCACATGGGTGCACTACGTACTTCAAAGCTTGAGTGTTTAATAATAAGGTTGCGATGCACCTTGGGAAAATGCCTTTTTGTTATAGACTAGCTTTTGGAGCCAGTCTTAAATGGTCACGTAAGGGACTGCAGATATTTATTCAGCATTTTTAGCTCTCGTGGTCACTGCTCAGTGTGATACCTGTGTATGTTAGCATTATCCCCAGATTTGTCAGGTCACTCAGGTCTTTCCCTTTATCAGAATACTGTTCAGAGAAAACAGCCACCATGTATTTGTCACCACAGTCATAATCTATCAGATTGTTATATGACAATGAATGCTGACCAGTTTCTCCATTCTTCTGTTCTCACCTGGTCATGTCCCTTCTTTTTCTTCTTCTTCTTGCCCCAACATCCCGAACTCTCTGCGTCCTTCCCTCCAGTATCACATAACAAGCCGTCCAACTCTTCCGACCCCCCCTGCTGGCTGTGAGAGGTCTCCGCAGCCAGACGGTACGACAAGTTCCTCAGGATGCACACACAGTTCTCTACAGTCTGATGGAGGGAGGTAATGAAAGAGACAGAGAGCAAAAGAGAAAGACACAGAGGTGACGGACAGAAAGATGGCCACCACTAAAACATCCCCAACCAAACTCTGGACCGGACTGTATACACAGCAAATAAACTCAGATAGACACACATGCAGCGCACATAATAAAAAGAGAGACACACACGCACGCTAATCCTATTGTTGTGAGTGTCTATGCAGTCAACAGTCACAGTCTTTGATCTTGTGAAGGATTTCTGCGGATTAAAAACTTCACATCTACTTGTGAAGGGCCTCCACTTGACGCACAAACTCACACACAAACACCCACACAGCTAGAAACACAAAAACACCATCAAACACACATGTATCTGTGGCACAGAAACATATACACATGGATGCAAATGTGCTCAAATAAAAGCGTGCTGAAAAACTCTCGCTAGAGATGTTTCTGTGTCACTGACCATCTGGATTGAGTAATACATGGTACACTCTAAAAAAAAGACTAGAAAACAAAGAAACTAAATGAAAGTTTATTTTTAAATCAAAAAGGCTTGAGATCGCTCCCTATTGCTGATGGTGAAATCCCCAAATTACACTAAATCGACAAAAATTTTCACTTAATTCAATTAAATTCTGGTGAATTCAGGCGTTCCAATTACTTTCATGGCCACAGATGTATAAAATCTGCACCGAAGCATGAAGACCAAAGACTCTACAAACATTTGTGAAAGACTGGGTCGCTCTCAGGAGCTCAATGACTTCCAGTGTGGTACACTGGAATGTGAAAGTGAAAGTCCTGAGTGTCCATATCACTCAGGACCTGTCATGGTCCTGGTCACATTAACACCCTGGTTAAGAAAGCCCGGCAGCGTCTCTTCTTCCTCAGAAGACTCAGGGACTTTCATCAGCCACTGAAGGTGCTTAAGAACTTTTACTCCTGCACCATCGAGAGCGTCCTGACGGGAAACATCTGGACCTGGCTTGGAAAACAGCACCAAGCAGGACAGATGAGATCTGCAAAGAGTGGTGCGCTCGGCCGAACATATCATTTGATCAGAGCTTTCTGACCTGCTGTCCATCTGCACCAAGCAATGCAAGACCAAAGCAAGGAAAATCATGATGGACCTCTCCCATCCCAACAATGGACTCTTCTCACTTTTGAGGTCTAGGAAGCGCTTCCACTCCCTTAAGGCCAAAACACAGAGAATTGGGAGGAGCTTCTTCCCCCAGGCTATTCGGGTCCTGAACCAGGTGTAGGACTGCACGCACTCTGTTTATTTGCACACTTCTTATAATGTCTTTCATAAATTCTTATTTGCACATTTTACTGTAAATTTCTAAGTTAAAATCTGTAAATTTTGTAGTAATCTGTAAATCTGTAAATCTTACTGTGAATTCTTACTGTCATTTAATGGTCAGGCATTGCACAGCAATAAGCATTTCACCACGTCATACTGCATATGATTACTAGACTTGTAGTCAGACCGCCTAGACCAAGACCAAGACAATACCAAGACCAGAGGGTATCGAGACCAAGACAGACTGAGTCAAGACTAAGACAAAGTCGAGACGAGACCGAGACAAAAAAGTCTTTAAACTGCAGCCAGATTCTGCTTCGTTTACGAGTGCGATGCACTCGCACAGCCCTCCTCACCCGTTTCTACGGTCTCACAAGAACGAGGGATCCGAGACCAAGACAAAACCAAGACCAAAGTCCGTCGAGACCAAGACAAGACCAAGACCACGTAAAAGTGGTCTCGGGTCTCGAGACCACGACCAGTCTCGAGACATCTAACTCTAATGGTTGCGTGTGACAAATAAAATTTGAATGTGAATTTGATAGGATGCCACTAGTGCAACACGTACCGTCGTGAAGTTTCCTGCCTACTAAATATTCCACAGCCAATTGTTAATGGTATCATATTAAAGTGGAAGTAACCTTGTGGATGCTGAGGCACATAGTCGCCAACTTTCAGTTCAGAGTCAGTCACTACAACTTTCACATGGCCTTCACATTAACTCAACAACAGTGCGTAGAGAGTGCAGTGTTGTTTTAAATTGTCAAATCATTTCCCCACATATTCACACTTATTGCTGAACGTCTTCCCGTCTTCTTTTTGTTCCTTCTATATCCAATGAAGTGATTCATCTCTTGCCAATATATATATAATTAGTCCACACATTGAGCACTGTCATAGCTCAACTGACCTCAGCCATGATCCTGGCAGATCATCTCATCTAGACGCCAAATGACATTACCTCATTACTTAGCTTTCTATACATCCAATCGGCAAAATTCACGTAGGGTGCGTTATTTAAGCATCTTCAATTGATCACAGTTACAGAACATCTGCAAGCCGCTGTGCAACCCACCTCTACCTCTGCTCCTTATTTCATGCTGTATGTGACTTAATATCTGTTATTAATGCTTGCTGTGTTCTGTGTTGCATTTTACTGTTGCTGTCCAAAAACAGAACAGAGCCACACTGACAGATATGAATTACTGCAGACTGACATAACAGTCTTCCTCTCACTACACCTGACACTCAAAAGAATACACAAAAGATTTTTTAAAAACTTTTAAACTTCAGCTTTTCCAGTCATGGCTCAAAGTTTCCTGAATCCTGTTGTTGGCATTAAATTTAAAAAATGTTTTTTCACAACTATATTGAGTTAAATGTTTAAAAATAGTTCAAACTTCTTTGGACAGTGAGTTATGTTTATGTTATGTTTATGTCAATATTATCTTGGATTAGGGTAGGCACCAATTTTAACAGGTCTGAAACTGGTTCACAACAACTGAGGTCAGATCTTTGTACTGGTAAATGTTTTTTTTGGAGTATTTAAACAAATGAATGAATACAGGGATCAACTGATTTGCAAATCATTAAATCTTACACAGCTTTTTGGATACAGCTTGTGTGCTGTGAATGTAGCAACAAAAAACTTTAACCTGTGCATCATTTTTTGCAGCGTATTTGTGGCCTGCAAGCTTTGAACATGATTGAGAGTGATTATGCATATACAGTGATCGCATACAGTCCGTGAGGGAAAAGATTAAACACATTTGCATTTTCCACATGCAGATTTATGCAAATCATAAATAGTACACATGTTTGGAAAGCAAAAGCACCACGTGCATTTGAGTTCTTGATGATATGTGTACAAACAAGAGGACACACACAAACACATTTGCAGGGCCCTTCCACATCATTCTCTTTTACTGTGTGCAGGTGTGTGTGTGTGTGTGTGTGTGTGTGTGTGTGTGTGTGTGTGTGTGAATGAGCTAGAGGCTATTTGAGTTTGTATGCCTTGCAGATATTTGCGTTCATTTGTGTGTATGTGCATTACCTTGCTGTCAATCTCGCTGCTCCCCAGAGCGGTCTGGATGACATAGAGCAGAGCGTCAGTCAGACCCTCGCACTCCCTCATCCTCCTACGGGCTTCCTCACCTGCAGAGCTCACATTCCTGTAAAACAGACAAACAGAACAGCTTTTAGAAGATTCCACACACCAAATTGCCCATTAGTTTTTGTTTCCTCACAGGTTTTCTGAGTGCGAGCACATGTGCTTGTTGAAATGTATGGAAATGCTTGTCTGTGTGACAGAGAGGAGAGAGGCTGGATGTAATGTCCTTTAAATGTCAGGCTATTAGAGATGGCTAGGAAATGCTTGTGCCCTCAGTGTCAGTGAGAAATGGCACCAAGACAAAGCTCTGCATTTGATTTTTCTCAGAGAATAACAAATTAATTTAAAAAGGCATGGTGCTGTTTAGCTGCAAGACGACACCTCTAATTCATTTTGTCACACAAATAAACACCAAATGCAGAAATATGAATGGCAATTATGCATTTAATTAAGTTATGTAAACTCTGTTAACATCCGAATACTCCATTGCCTCTGAATTGGCTATTTATGATAGTGAAGGTTATTACAATGTGTGGTTAATGTGCAGATACAAAACTCAAAAATAGTGCACTATTAATGGCTTCACAAATTTTCTACCGTTTTAAAATAAATGCTTTCAAAGTAGACAAAAAAAAACTTATCAGCCAATGGGCATCCAAAAATATGGAATTAAGACGATTATAATCAGGTATTACCAGTATGGCAATTTAAAAAGTTTTAGACTGTTTAACACACAATCATAGACTACCCTTTCCTTAGAAATTCAAGTGCTCTGTGTATCTTGTGTCCAGTACTGACTTTTTCCTGGCCACAAAAATAGCATTTAGCTTAAAAGTAGCTATCAAGTCAATTCAGAGAAATTAAAACTGATGCTGGGGGCTTTCCAACGATGCACTGAGCATTTCTTTTGCACTGACCTCTTGTCAGTCTCAGTGTATTTAAACATCACTGTGCATTTATTCATTAGTTATTATCAATCTCTGACTCTCTTTTACATTGAGTCTTTTGCCCCGTCTCCCTCCCTGAGCCTGGGTCTGCCTCGATTTATTCCTGTTAAAAGGCAGTTTTTTGTTCCCACTGTCATCAAGTGCTTGTTCATAGGGGGTTGTCTGATTGTTGGGGTTTTCTCTCGTGTTATTGTTGGATTTTTACCTTACAATTTACAACTCTTACAACTCTGTTGTTTTATGCAGCACATGTAGCAGAGTAGCACCACAGCTGAACACAGTAAGTTGTGATTGTTGGAAAGTCAGTCAACAATATCTCCTGCCCTACTTTTGTGATGTAAATATAACTCTAACACACATGTGTACATTAAGAATTTTGGCCGATATAGACATACACCTCCTAAAAATAAATGTTGCTGGAAATCGATGTAATGGAAAAGGTGTTTCGCCTGCAGTGGGAGGATTAGAAGCCTCACATTTATCAACTCTTCTCAACAGTGAAATGAATAAGAGAGAAAAATGTAGAACATAAAACCCTCGATATTTAAACAAGCATATACAGTGCGGAAATTAGATATTATCCAGCAAGAACACAAAGAGAAACACTTGTACTGTTGGAGGCGTGGCTGAAGTATTTCTCTACCATAACCAGCATCAAAAAGCCTAACCAGTAAAAACAAAGGTGCATTCAGTAAGAAAAAAATATTTTATTGAGGGTTTACGGGAAGAAAAAAAAAAGACCTTAATGGAGTGTCACTGGACTTACAACGACAAAAACAAAACTCAACTGACAAAAATCACGAAGAAATGGTAGAACAGCAAAAGCTCTAACTGTTAGTTTCTCCAAACAGTGTATAAACTGAATGAGGTCCTGTACTGGTAAATGGTTAGATGTCTGATCCCAAGCTACTCGTCCTAAACAAAAAGGCAAAAGCCATTTTTATTCACTCCCAGGCTGTGTTTATAAAAGCTACCAGTTTTCAAAGCTTCATGGAATCACTCTGGATTTTTTTTAATAGCCAGTCATGTTTGTTTTAATACCCAAGTCTGTTGAGGTCGTGTAGTTCTGAATGTATTGGTGAGAGTTTGAGAGAGAGGCCTGACCTTAAATGTAATGCAAAAAAACCTCCAAACATGTAGCGGTGAAGTTACATGTTTAAGTAATGCAGCGGGCTGTTTAATTCTGACCCTCAGCGGAATGTCTCTCAGTTTTATTAAGTTATGAGAGCATTATATTTTCACTATACTGTCAAATAATTGCTTAAATATTTCAGGTTGTTGACAATCTGTGTGCTAGTCTGAATCTTTCTCTTTTTGTCTTGAGCCCAAACACACAGACACACTGACTAAAAGCACTGTGAGCCACACAGGGCACACGCCGATAAACGCCAAAGTAAAGAACACTTAAGAATATTTGTAAACCTCTTTATATACTTCTTTCTTGCAGACATTTCCCACATTTTGGCTACTACCTGCTAATAGATTCAGTTTAATTAACCACACTCAATTACAGATAATTAATCCCTCTGAAGCGTTCCCTTGCAAACCACTGCTACAGATTATCTCTCATTATGATCTTTCGGTGTGAAGAATCTAAATAAGGAGAGAATCACAATGCAGGACAAAGGTTACATGTCTATAAAGCAGGTTTTAAAAGCGAGCACAATTGATTAACCCACAGCGTGCCGCTACAGCTGAGGGAAAATGTCCATCGACAAAAATGTCACTCTTTGAAGAGCCTATTTCTTTGTCTTTCTCTAATCTTTAATTCTCTAATCAAAAAACAAAGTCTCATTCGATATATTTATTTAGCTTTGCCCTTGTTTGTGTGCACATTTAGTTCTCTCTTTGACAGCTGGCAGGATGTATCTACAAGTACATGGAGCAATTTAATGTCCAAAACTGCATTATAATCCATCAGTAGTTCTCATTTTGCTCATTTAGGGACTACATAATGGACAATTTAGATTGTTGCTTTCAGATTTTAATGGCAAATGTTTTTTGTAACAAAGCAACAAAGCAAAAGAAAGTCCACAAAAAATCATTGTAAAGAAGGATTCTGCAAAAAGGCTATATCAAGTCAGTGATTATTACAGGCCTTCAATGTATTCTTTAACCCACACAGATCATTCGTTCTATGGACTGATGGTAGATCAGTTGAGAGCTAAAGAAAAGCCTGTTGCCTTATTATATAAGACTGCAAGAGTTGGTGCTGCATTTCTGTGTGTAGTTTCAGTGAGAAAGGTTCAAATGTCCCCTGATGAGAAGCATTTAAAAGAATCACATTCTTGCCTTCATTCACCCATATTGATACCAGATAGTGACGTAATTTGTCCCAGAAGCGTGGCAGAGGCATGTCTGCAAGTACAGTGAATAAATGGGTTAACTGTCTCTTCATTAGCTGCCATATTCAATGCACATAATTCACATTCAGCAGTCTGACAGCACAAGTTTTAGCTCTTCCCGTTAGCCGGTTCGACAGCATATGGCGTGAAGCAGCAAGTTAGCAGAGGGAGAAAATGTGCCTGTGTGAAAGTGAGAGACAGTGTGGCTGAGACGGCGTGAGACAGAAGAAGAAAGGCATAAAGGAGGGATAATATGATCGAGAGAGGAGAAACGGAGTAATAGGACGAGATGGAAATGGAGCGAGGGAGGAGAAAGTGACTAAAAGAGGGAGAGAGAGAAAATGAGAATGTGAGGCGGATAATGGGAGATGGAAGAGAGAGAGAGAGAGAGAGAGAGAGAGCAGGTGGCCGGCGATATACCAAACCCGCCATGAAATATTCAATCTTTAATCAGACTCCCAGCATTCCCTAACAAGGCGTGAGAAAGATGAATTAGCCCTTCGAGTTTAGGGAGCTGATCCACACAAAGCTATCTCCTGCAACACACTCACGCCAACTAGAATCAAAAAACACACACGCACTGCTGTATCAGATGTGTGCCTTCTCTCTCTCTCTCTCTCTCTCTCACACACACACACACACACACACACACACACACACACACACACACACACAACAGCAGCTACAGAAGCCTCTGTAAGTAGCCAGTATGTGTAGCTTATTTTCACTGGGGGAGGATGAGGAGATATATCGCGGCTGAGATTAATGGCCCACACACCGAGTTAGGCAGAGGGACAAACAGACATGCGCGTGTCGACAGGAAGCAAGACATGCAAATACAGTCATGGCAGCGTTCCCACTCAGCTCCCGCTGCACCCTGTGCCACATCCTCGAGAGGAAATGTGTCGAAATAGCCCCCAGTCCAACTGTCAAAAAATTCAGTGAATGATGTGAGCTGCTGCATTATTAAAGCAAACTTATTTGTTCTGTTGTATAACGTGCTGTCAGTGTGCAGGGATATGGACAGATGCAGGGTCGATTCAACCAATAAGGTACGTACAGACTGTTTTAGGTGGACTTGTCATAATACTGCAAGCTATGTTTTCTGTTCTTATTTTGATGTAGAAGGCTGTGATGGATTCAAATGAATAGCACATCAAAAAATGTCTCGTAGACTGCTTACACGTCTGCATCAGAAAGATTTATGAGCTCAGAGTCAACCACAGAAATTTCATCATGAAGATTTTGTAATGCTGAAAGCCTCTCACTGATACAAAGATTATGAATCACTATTGTTTTAGATTGTGACCTCTGAAAATGCAAAACCGATCAAGTCTCCTCGTCCAGTTTCACATATGTCTTGTGTGAACCTCTCACATGGTTTCATTTAGGTCACTACTTAAGGCAGAAAGACATCCAATTATCCAATTTTGCACAAAAGTTGAGTATAAGAGAAAAACCTGGTGTTTTTGTACTCTTTCTTTCTTCCTTTGTAGCCTGACATTTGCCTGGAACCTGAAGAAGAAACTGAACGTGCTCCAGTGACGCTCATCATTTGTTTAGATTTGAGTCGCAAATTACATCACCAGCTGCTAATATATCCTCCTTTGTAGTCTGGTTGTACTCATCCCGGTGTTTTTGCCCCAAGTGGCAAAACCAGTTTGTTGTTTCCATCTTCTGCAGAAACAATTTTCTTGGATATTTTACAAAGTATTGTGTTTAGTTGGTGGTTGCTGACCCAAGGTTTCCCAGAAGAACATTACTCAAAGCATCACACTCTCTTGCTCTGCCAGCTTGCCTTCTTCCCATAATGCATCCTGGTGCCAGGTGTTGTTCAGGTAACAAATAGTGACATACTGTGTGTTATCAGAACCAGCTTTCACATTTTTTCATACGCAAAAGGTTTATTTTTAATCCAACGTGCTGGAGTAAAAGACTCAAAACAAAATGATAAAAGCACGTGTCACTACTGAACTGTAAGACTAGCACCACGTCTCCAGTGAGAAAAAGCAAAGCCACAGCAGCTCTGAAGCCAAACGATGACTCATCTTAAATGCAGCTAATTCTCTCAGTTCTCTCTGTGTATAGGGCGTTAAAAATAACACAGCGTACAATTTAAAAATAACACTGTTTTAACTAACAGAGACTTTTTTAGATGTGGCCGGTAACAGTAGGACTGTGAACAGCACAACATCTTCAAAAAGAGACTTCTCCAGTTGTATGTTGGATTCTTGAAATGTGTGAATACTGTTTTTTTTCCTAAGGAACAGGTAGAGACACCTACCGCAGACAGCCGGTGGCATTGCGGAGAACCTGGGAGGAGTGTAGGTGCAGTTTGCGGTCCTCTTGCGTGTGCGGGGAGGTGTCCCAGCCCGAGTGTGGGATGATCACAGCGTTGGTCAGAACGGCCAAAGCGTCCTGGATGATGGGCATCTTCAGGGCATCACATGATGACAAGTTCCACAAAACACCTGAGGATGGCAAGGAGATGGAAGTTGAAAAACAAAGAAGAGTTCAGAGAAAAGAAAAGGAAAAGCAGGAAGGAGACAGAAAGAAAGGCAGACACAGAAACATCTTCAGGCCAGAAACCACTTAAATATTTAGTAGGTTTTAGTGAGCTGCTTGATTCAGCAAACACTGCAACACAGACAGCTACTGGCTTTACAGCAATCTGAAGAGCCAGGCACATGTTCTTAAAACTAGCATGACAGACATTTCCAGAGCTTGACATGTTACAGGAAGTAAAGCAGGTATGGATAATGAAATTAACAATGGCAGACGACGCCAGCGGTTATTGTTCTATGCAGATGTCTGTGTATTCTCCATTGCATTGTCAGTATTCAGACGTGCCCTCAAAAACACTCCAAAATATCCTTCTGCCTTTCTGTCCTTTATGTAAATAAAAGCTTGCACAGAGCGAGTAAAACTGTGGCCTTATAGGCAGACGTAACTAGATTTAACCGATGATGCATACACCCATTCATGGGGCCAAGAGCATCACTGAGCTGTTTGAGTATAAATTTAGGATCTGGGCTTCGTGGTCATTAGTTATTATTGAAGATGTTGGCGGGACATGTTAGACTGCATTTATTAAAACATCAAATGAGGAATTATTTCATGAAGGTGGTGTTCTAGTCCTTCAGCAGACACTTGTAGAATGAACGCCACGCTGTAGTGAAGCTGCTCTGGTATCACTCAAACGCTGTCAGGAAGCTACCACTGTGTTTTGTACTACCCAAAACATGTACATGTACTGTTTTGTACTGCCATGGATCAAATAAAGAAACAGACAAACAATTACTGGTGCAGAGATATCTGTAACTATCCAACTATTAAGACTTTTTACTTCCACAGGAGTAAAGTCTGCTACGCTAACGCCTTATAACTAACCTTAAAGTTTAGTTTCAAGTCACCGGTGGGCTGCTGTAATTAATGATGTACTAAAGGCAGTAAATCACTTAGACAAAATTCCACTGCACATTTCTCCTGTTCTTAATCCTCACCTGAATTGAACATACAGTGACCAACCAACCAAGAAACTGGAGTAACTTTCCTCTATCCTACCACTTAAGGTCCACTTCTCTAGCCAGTTGCCACACACACACACACACACACACACACACACACACACACACACACACACACACACACACACACACACACACACACACATATAGTTCGCTGACTCGAGTGACTCACCCACAGAGACACACAAACACATACAGTGCACATATCAGGCTGAACCTATCAAGAAAAGGACAAAGAGGGTAAGAGGCAAATCACCATATTTCGACATTGAGCACTCCGATTTCTTGAGAGGTTTCACATATGTATAAGCTCACACTCGTGCACGCAAATTGTGATAACCTTGAAGTACTACAACGTCATAATTCTTGTTGACCTTCATCTTACAAATTGCCTGCGCTCTAATCTATGTATTCCTGTAATTATATGTTAAAGCATTTGAGAGTGTCCACCCATAGTCATATCTGCACTTATCTAGCACTCTCTTTTATGGTAGTAATTATAGCCGTAGTAGTGGTAAAGCATCCTATCCTCAGATCTGTGTGGGAGTGTGTGCTTGGAATAAGGCGTCCTCTCTTCGGAGCTGTGTTGTTCACTCACGGCTGAGCAGCAACTCTGTAATTACAGCTTCTGTTATCTGTCTTTGTGAGTTTGTATGAATTTGTTCTCGTGTGCGTTTGTGTGCACGTCTTTGAGTGCCATCTAAGCCCCTTGACAAATCAGTCTTAACCCTGTCTGCTGTTTGGACCCTGTGTGTTTAAGACGGTGCAGTCCCGCTTTGTGGTCAGAAGGAGTTTCTAAATGATTAGCTTCTGGTTCTATGACAGCAATTAGCTGGGAGTGTCATGTTAGCAAAACAGACTAGCTGCCACTTCATTTTTTCTCCTGCTCAACAGGCCAAAGGCGGCATGCTGTTTCTTGTTTTCTTCAGTAACCTTGGCATTTAATATAATAATTGCAGCTGACTTTTGCATCTGTGAGTCAGCGAATTTTGGTGTCTTTAACTCTTTAAAGGTGCCATTTGCTAAGCGTACAGATTTTGCTGAATATTAGCTTAGCAATAGCAATACTGGCTACAGTAAAAAACTACATCTCATTAATTCTACTAAAAAATGCTTTCTTAACACTTCTCATCTTGTTAGCTAACAAAATACGCTGTTATATCAAAGGACAGCCTAACTAGGGTTTTGTTCAGAGATAATAAATGATAAACTCTGACTTTAGTACCTTAATATCTTTAGAGTAATCATCTCAAAGTATAACACCTCATTAATCATTATTTTTGGAGCAGACACCATTATCAAGCAATGTTCACAGTTAGTGCCTGCTTTTAACATATGACCTGCTAAATGGGATAGTAAGGGACAGTAGACAGCAGTAGTCCAGGAGGAGGGAAGCAAAAACAGCTGGCAACTGCAAAGGCTGAGTGAGTTGCATGTGAGGATGGACAATAAGGAAGTAGAAAAGGACTTGTATCAGTGGGCTAGGCAGAGAGACTGAGCTAGAAAGGATGTGCAGCAGGTTAGGGTTATCAAGGGCAGGAATGGAAGTGTGCTAACAGGTGAGGAGAGTGTGTTAAGAAGATTGAAGGAGCAGGAGGTACTCATGAGTGTAGAAAATTAGAGCGTGGAGAACAGATGTGAATCATGATGTCACAGACATATGACGTGCAGAGGATTAGCAAGAAGGAAGTGAAAAGAATGAGGGGTGGATAGGCAGTTGATCCAGATGCCATACATGAGGAGGTTTGGAGATTTCTATGGGAGAGGGCTGTTGAGTTTTACACCAGTTTGCTTATCAATTTCAGAATGAGGCCTGAGGAAGAAGTTTTCTAGTACTCGTTTTCAAGAACAAGAAGCAGAGCTGTAGCAGCTACAGAGAGACAAAATTCACGAGCCATACCATGAAGATATGAGAAAGAGCATTTATGTGAAAATGGAGCAGTTGTTCCATTTTCACATAAATGGCCTCCTTGACTCCTGACTCAAACCAGTGTTCCTCCCTAACCAGGATGTCTATAGTCTCATCACTGAAAGAGTGGCCATTGTGGAGTCTTGGCCTGATGAGGTAGCTCTTCTGCACTGAGCAATCTGCTTAACCAGGTTGTTTGGTTTCCCCGATGTATAATTCACAGCACTCCTCTTGTAGTGCCCAACAGTATATTATTCTGTGCCAGGGGAAGTGATCCTTGGGGTGGACTAGTTTTTTGGTGTAAAATGTCTTGGGGGTTGAAAGCCAAAGAGACACAGTGTTTCAAGAAAATGTAACTCATTTGTTCTCATAATTCTGACACATAAGGCATCATCAAAATCTTTCATTTAGACATACTGTATGAATGAACAACAGTGATCTGTAGTGAGGAGATGAAAGAGAGCCTGGAGAAGTGGAGGTATGCACTGGAGAGAAGAGGAACAAAAGTCAGTTGAAGCAAGACAGAACACATTTGTTTGTGAGAGGGAGACAAGTGAAAGGGTGGGAAAGTGAACATGGTAGAGACGGTGACAGTAGATGAGTTTAAATACCTGGATTCACCATTCCAAAGCAACGGACAGTGCACAAGAGAGGTGGAGTGTCAGGAATGATTTATGACAGAAGAAAAGGAGAAGGGAAGCTTTACAGGAGAGACCTTCTATAATGTATACTTGGAGATGGCAGCATGAAAAAAAGAGACAAGTTGAAGATGTTAAGATTTTCATTGGGAGTGACCAGGATCAACTAGAATAGAAATGTATATATTTCAGATGGAGAACTAGGGTTGAGTGGTTTGAAGACAATGTTAGAAAGGTAATAGCTAGATGGTTTGGACATGTGCAGAGGAGAAATACTGGATATATTGGACAAAGGATGCTGAATATGGAGCTTGCACGCAGGCAGGAGAAAAAGAGACTACAGAGAGGATTAATGGGTGTAGTGAAGGAGGTAATGCAGAAGGCTGGTGGGACAGAAGAGGATGCTAGAGATCAGGTGTGATGAAGACAGATGATCTGCTATGGCGACCCCTAAAGGGAGCAGCTAAAAGAAGAAGAAGAATCAGCTAGGCACAAAGGTCTCGGATGTAATTTAAGTAAACAACACAATGCACCGATTATTTCTCTCTTGGACAGTAATGTTAAGTAGTAGTTGTTGTTTTTTAATGACACTAAAACTACAAGCAGTTTATATAAGGATAGTTTTGGTTATGTAGATTTTCAAAATTTCTGACGAAACCTTAATATGTTTTTTTTTAATTCCACTTGTTGCTAGCAGCATCACTTTGAAGAATCAATGTCTTTATATCTCTGGATTCTCATGCACACCTTATGAGACAGATATTTGTTACATTGTGACATTTGGGCCACACATACACCCACAGCATTCACACAATACTTGCCACAACCCATGTTAAGCATGCTACATGACTTCTGGGCAAGATGAGGCCCACACAACACTTGGCAGTGTGGTGACAGAGTTTTGCCAAAAGGCCCAAATGTGTCTGATATTTGGGCAAAGTAGCTCCTACATGCATGTTTATTTAAAAAATGATGCAAAGAATTAAGACATTTTTCCTGGAAAGTCAAGAGGATTGCAAGAGCTTGTAATTTGCAATTAATCCATGCATGCATGCCTAAATTGTTACTAAAATCTTTTAAAGTGTTAGATGTTGTCTATCCCAGTAGCATTTCCTAATCTGTGAACAACACAGAGGCTGCTTATTGTGATGAAAATAGCCAATTAGCTCTACATTCTGCAAAATCTAAAAATAATGCATTTAATGTCCTGTGGCTAAACTGTTGGAGCACAGTGTGTAATTTCCCATTGTTATAGATCACACATTAGTTATAGCCTGTAAGTTGATGTCATTTTTCATATTTCAAAATTTGATCATATAAATATCTATTTTCATCTCTTTTAACTTAGTGGTGTCTAAACAACTCTGACAGATCTGCTCTTCAGTATTAAATTTGGTCTGACGGACTTAACATGTCTGCAACTTGCAGTGTTCTAATGAAAAACAGTGACTCTCCCACAATGTGAATTTCCATTTTCAATGCATGCTAAATGAGTGGATAAGTAAGAAATAAACACATATTGCACATGTCAAAAATGCAATGAATGATGTCATGCTGCAGCTGCAAGACAAAGATGACTTTTCCCCATCCTGAGTAAAGTCAGCTGTTTGCCAGCATTGCTACTCGCTGTGCAGGGTATGACATCATCTCCCTGAGGTGAAAGGCAGTGGGATTTTATCTTTGATTTGAAACACACGCTCTCTCTCACACACACGCGCGCGCAGTCTCGTGCACACATAATATTGCCTCGATGTACACTGGCTCATGTTATTGCTTGCTTACACACATGGATTCAGGCATGCACAAACACTTGCATCCAAGCCCTTAAAGACATGCGCGCACACGCATACACACACACACAGTCATGAGTGTGTGACAGATGAAGGAGGTTAATTGCCTCAGCCTTACATCATGAGTGGCAGCAGGAGGTTGTTATGTGGAGGGAGGGGAAATGAATATGTTGGCTATGTCTCTTTGTCTGTGAAGCCATTTCCCATCTTTCATTTGCAGCGTACTTTCATCCCACTGTCATATTTCTCTCTTCTGCAACAGGTTCCTTTGTCCCCCACTTGATCTTGCTCTCGTTTCATTTTTTATTCCTCAAGTCTCCCAATGTATTTCAGTAAGTGCTTGCTTTTTGACACATCCTTGTTGTGGACCACTTTGAATCTGAGACTTCAGAGATTGCCATTCTGTTTGTGTGTCTACCTTTCCACAGGCATGAAGGTTGGGCTAGTCATCAGACTACAACTATATTAAAATACATCCGATTAGGACTGTAATTCTCCGACGTGAACCTTAACACTGCCGCAGCAAGAAGATTGTGGGTTCAAACCTGTTGGTCGTCTGAGGCTGAATTTGTTTATTAAGATTCTCCTTTCACTTTTCAACCAAAGTTTGATGCAAAAATGTTTTTTCTAGACGTCGTTTAACAGTCTGAGAAGACAGCTTGTCACTTTTCCTTTTAAACCAAATCTCAATGTTGGTCAGCCAACAAAGTCATCTTTTGGATGTCTATTCAACAACTATTATCAACTATTATCGAAGCCACATTTGAAGCTACTAGTACTTGAATGTTCACCCGTTTAAGAAAAAACTGCACACTCTACATCAGTGCAGTCAATTATCAGCTTTAGTTATTGTTTCCTTACGCACAAAAAGGGAAAAAAAATAAAAGAACACACTCCTATTACACAACATATCATACTCTCAAGCATATGGTTAAACCATCCTGCCCACTGAGCAGTACGGTATATGCTCTATATCTGTTGAAATGCATCACTGCACCTAAACTCATTTATGAGAAAAGTCAAGTGAACACTGTGCAAAAAAAATACATAAACCAGCAAAGATGTTTGTTCTGTCTCACAGGGAAGCTCACCTCTGCTAATGTGCTTTTCTAGCTTTTTCATCTATAGGCCTACAATTGCTATAAGTTCCAACAAGAAATCCCCTTCAGGAGCTGCTTGCATTCAAGTTACGTACATAACATCTCTAGGGAGCCCACGCTAGTGGTATGACCTTGAGAACAGCAGGGGGGGTTTTGTAGTAAGAGAGACCACCCTCCTCTGACAGACTGTGTACACCACCTGCCTTCTGAGTGGCTCCGCAGTCCTTTGAACAACTGAGGATAAATCAGTTGTCACCTTTACTAATTGCTGAAATTGTGCAGTAGAAACACAATGTAGATTACAGCTAAGGCAGCCCTGAAGATCACTGGCGACACGCTGAGCCAGCCGTCTTGCAGCTGAAAGTGACCAGGCTCACATTTTTATCCCTTACATCAGCGGTCCCCAACCCCCGGGCCTCGGACCGGTACCGGTCCGTGAGTCGTTTGGTACCGGGCCACGAGAGTTGAGGCTCAGGTATGAAATGTATGGTTTTGAGGGTTTTTATCGGTTTTCAGCGTTATTTTGTTATCGTTTTTATCGTTACCTCGGTTTTCCTGGTACTTTTCACGTGTGTTATGAATAAATCTTCTTTTTTCGGTACCGGTACTAGTTTTATTTTGTTGTATTTATCCGCGACACCTTAAAGGCCGGTCCGTGAAAATATTGTCGAGCATAAACCGGTCCGTGGCGCAAAAAAGGTTGGGGACTGCTGCCTTACATGACACAGAAAGGAGATTTCTTAAAGCAGGGTCAATGGCAGCACAAAGATGCATCGTATGGATTTGACTTGAAAGAACAGCCTACGTGCAGCTTTTATACCGATCTTGACTGAATAAATTCACTGAATAAAAAGGTCATGAAATATATGTGAGATTGTGCTGATATCAGCAGACTTAATTACAATGGCTAGTTCTGTCATGGTCGGCTGTGTGGCAGGCAGGCAGGAGTGGTGGACCCAAAATGCAGGATTCTCAGGACACGAGGTTTAGACAGAAAATGCAGCTTTATTGCTGGAGCAGAACATCAAGATAAAATAAAACTCACAAAAGCAAACAAAACGCTAAACAGAGATGCAGGAGGACTGGAAATCCTAAACACGCAGCAAGTGAGGGTGAACAGACGTTAACGATGCGACACCGAGTAGGGGAAGACACAGACACTAAATACAAGAGGTGAACGGAGCAAAGAGGAAACAGCTGGGAGACACGGCTGACGTTGATTACACTGACGAGACAGGGAGAGCACAAAGCTGAACGCACTGACAAAGGACACAGACCTACAAAATAAGACAGGAAGCACACGCCAGACAGAGACAGACTCGTAAACAGGCATAATGACGTCATGGACAAACAGAGGGACATACGGGCAGAGAAGACCAAGCACAGGCAACCTAAACCAAACATAAGGGCAAGATAACAAAACCTAAACCAGACATAATCATCATCGTCATCAACATCATCATCAGATAACTAAAGAATCAGAATATAATTGTAATCAAAACAGTATCACCAGAGAATAACCAATCCATAATGCAAAAATAAACCAAAACATAAGAAACTCAAAATGCTGGGTCGACCCGACCCAGGACCGTGACAAGTTCACTGACTTTTTTGACTTTATATCAGTATTAGGGGTGTCATGATAACCTTGTATTGATGATATTTAAAGGTGAAATAGCAACACTGTGTGAATAATATGGTAACAACTGTGTAATACAGACTCAGTGTGATTGCATTTCTACTCAATTTGTCCAAAAAGGCTACACACAATCAATAAAGTTACGGTTGAATTCAACAGATTGCGATGATTATTCAAGCACTACAATCATGAAAATCTGATATTGTGATTGAGTTTTAATCTGTTTGGCTTTATATTATTTTAACACCTTTCTTCAGGCATCATATGTCATATCCTAAAGTTTTTAGAATAGGAGGAGAGCTGATGTTACCATGTTTGTCAGCGTTGCACTCTGCAGCTACTGATACTGGCACATAATCAGAGCAGCGCTTTGTTGGCCCAGAAGTGACACATTTATAACCTCAAATTAAAATCATAGGTGTCAGCTTTACTCTGTTGTCATAATGATTACTGTTTAATCACTTGGTCTACACTGGCCTATAGCTGTGTGCATTAATGAGCCTCAAAGTGAGTAATTATATTTACACAGTTTGGGTCCTTTAATGACTTTGTCACTGATCACTGGAAACACTGTGGGGAAGCATTTTATATAGTTTATGTCAAGGTCAACCAGAGTGCTTCTGCAATATGGCAGAAAGAAAGTAGGAAAGGAAGAAGACTTGTGGTAATATCCCATTCTTCATGAGATTCAATCTGGTTTTAATGAATGGACTTATTATTTACCTGTAATTATGAAAGAGGCTTGATATTTTCTTAACAGAGGAACTGCATTAAAAATCATTTTAAATGGACTGAAAAGATAATGAGCACCGTAGAACTCAAGGGAACAAAACTGCTGCATGTTTACATAATTAACTGTGGATGTGCGGCATGCACAAAAACATATTTTTGCATTATTTCCACTGATTTTAAGTCTTGTGCAGCTTTATGTTCATCTTTTTATATCTTTTCATGCATTGGCCTATCAGGCGTCCTTAACTATTACATTCTGTTAATCAAGAATTGTTCTTTTAGTCCTCCCTTTTTTCATATGAGCCCCTCACTCTATCAAGCTGATGTCCTCTTTGCTCTGCTAAAGCTTGATGAGCACCGTTGCTGGACTGCATCTAGACTGTGGAGCGTTCCCATCAGTACGACTCTGACAGCTTCCATATCTGCTTCTAACCAGCGTGAACAGTCCGGACCTGTCGCTTGCAGTGGTGTTTTCTCCCATGACTGACTAAAAAAAAAAAGTTGTATTGTAATGACAAGTGGAACCACAGCTACTGACAGAACGCAAATCTGTGAAGGGAATAAAGAAGTTAAAGAAAGCGCAGCAAGCTGTGAGTCAGAGGGGGCCGATGTCATGTTATTAGCACTCCTCTGTAGCTCAGATTAGCTAATCATTTTCACCAACATGTTCATAGCAGCAATAAATGGACCTCGTGTAGAATTAAAATGACTAAAACATAGACAGGTAAAGCTTGGGGTTAATAAAATAACTGTTCGGTTTTCTCAACTGAATCCACCATGAGCTCCTAGTTCTTCCTGCTTCTCTGTGACTCTTCATATATCCTTTACACCACATGTGTCAAAGTCAAGGCCCGCGGGCCACATCCGGCCCGGCGTACATTTATATCCGGCCTGCGAGATCATTTTATATAGATGTATTATTATTGTTATGCATGGCCCGGCGATATGAGGCGCTAATAATATACAAACTACAGATCCCATAATGCAGTGCGGCATCCTCCTTGCTGAACGCTAGGCTAACTGGGAACATTCCCTCGTCAATGGAGAAGCTCTTTGGGGGTGGCGTCAATCAGGTCAAACTTCTGTTATTGCGAAGCTAGCCGCTCACAATGGCGAAGAGAAAAGTTGATTCTGAAAGCAGAACCTTTCAGCGCCAGTGGGTGACTGACAGTGTTGGGAAGGTTACTTTTAAAATGTATTCCATTACAGATTACAGAATACATGCCCCAAAATGTATTCTGTAACGTATTCCGTTACGTTACTCGATGACAGTAACGTATTCTGAATACTTTGGATTACTTAATATATTATCATACTTTGTACAACTACGCGAATGTACTATTGCTGTGTGATGTCAGCTCGTAGCTGAAAAATAGCTTTACTTTGTTGTGTGGGTCAACTTTTCTTGCGAGAGACAGAGAGAGGCGTTGAAAGGCTGCTCCAACGGAACTTCTTGTTTCGGAGGAAAACACAAACACAGTGTACAGTCGAGTCCTTACTTACAACTGGGCTCGTCAGGCACTCTTCTTGGCTGCAGTGGTTATTATTATATTTACATGCTTCCAGCTCCCGTTTTTGCTCGATGACAGCTCAGACTTTTCCACTATCCTTTTTCTCCCTCCTATTGCTCACAGACACATAACGGGTATGGCAGTCCATTCTCAATGCAACACGGACTACACTGCCCATGAGGCTACATTCTTTAGAGCTATGCCTATAGCATTCTGCCTGGTAGCTTAGCACAACAACAACAACAACAACAACAAAAAGGCGCTCTCTCACCCAGGAAACACACAGTCGCAGAGAGAGAGAGAGAGCGTCGCCCTGTAACCATGGCAACCGTAACGCTGCCACCTGGAACAACAGAACGTAGCTGTCAAACAACACCCAAACAGTCCTGACCCACCACAATATGAACCAGGAAAGTACCGCAGTGTAATCCATTTATTTCAACAAAGTAACTGTATTCTAAATACCACCTTTTTAAACGGTAACTGTAACGGAATACAGTTACTCATATTTTGTATTTTAAATACGTGACGGCGGTACATGTATTCCGTTACTCCCCAACACTGGTGACTTAATATATGTTTACAGACATTGCTGGTAAACCCGTGTGTCTTATCAGTGGAGCTAATGTGGCTGTAATTAAGGAATTTAATTTAAGACGGCACTACCAGACAAAACGTCAGGATAAGCTGAAAAACCTAAATGCAGAGCAGAAACTACAGAAAGTAGAAGCCTAAAGAAGAATCTGACATTTCAGCAGACTTTTTTCACCAGAGCAAAAATCACAAAGTGAAGCTGTTGTGAAAGCAAGTTTTATTGTAGCAGAGGAGACAGCCAAATCAGCCCGGCACTCAGAAGAGCTGCATGATGAAGGTGTGCGACGTCTTGTGTCCAGACAAAACGCAGATTTTGGCAAATGTGAGCCTGAGGAGAAATACGATTGCTGATCGGGTTTGTGAGATGGCCACTGATTTAAGAACACAGTTGTGTGAAAGAAGCAAAAACTTTATTGCATACTCTCTTGCTGTGGATGAAAGTATAGACATGATGGACATTGCACAGCTGGCCATCTTCATCCGTGTAGAGGAAATATTGAACATTAAATCGATGCATGGGACAACTACAGGAAAAGACATTTTTTAAAACGTATGTCAAAGTGTAACCGACATGAAACTGCCCTGGGACAAACTTGTTGGACTTACAACAGATGAAGCGCCGGTGTTGTGCGGTGAAAAAAGTGGACTAGTCAGCAGGATGCGAGTAAAGATGCAGGAGGAGAACTGTACCGGTGAGTTAACAGCATATCACTGCATCATACACCAGGAAACGCTGTGTGGTAAAGTCCTAAAAATGGAGCATGTAATGATCACCGTAACGCCAACCATAAATTTTATCTGAGCTAAAAGTTTAAATCACCGTCAATTTCAGTCTTTTATGCGGGAAATAGATTCAGAGTTTGCCGACATTCCTTATCATACAGAGGTCCGTTGGCTGAGTTGGGATAAAAATTCTCAATAGAGTTTTTGAGCTCAGCAATGAAATCTGTCAGTTCATGGACATGGCATGTATGATGCGGTGATGGTATTTCAAGTGAAGCTGTCACAAATGCACCAGTGCAACTTGTCTCACTTTCTCTGTTGCCAAGTAATGCTGAACCAAGTCAGCGGACTTTGCTGAATTGCACCTGTGCAGATTCAGATGGAGCTGCGGTGTAATGATACACTCAAGGGAAAGTACGACACTGAATGGCCCGCACAGTTTATTAGTTCCATTCCTGAAGCAATGCCCAGCTCCGTCTACATGCGGCTCGAACCTTGTGTATGCTTTCATTTATTTTTTCTGGGGTTTTTGGCAGCATGTTCATATTTCTAACTTGCATAATTTTGACAGGATATAGTTTTATGAAGAGCAAAATATTTAAAGTTAAAGTTTATTTTTTTTAAGTTTATTTAATCTGGAATAATATTCCTGTCTGTTTTTATTCATATTTATGTTTAAAAAACATTGTTTTAGTGTGTTCAATAAATGTTTATCTTGTTTGGCCCGCGACCTAAAGTGTGCCTTGAGTTTTGGCCCCCTGTGCAATTGAATTTGACACCCCTGCTTTACACTATTTTGATAATTCTTCATAAATCTAACATTTGTATTCCATCCGTCAATATGTCCAACCATCCATCTTCTGCTGCTTGTCTGGATCCAGGGGCAGCAGTCTTTCCCTTTCAGCAAACCCAGAGTCTAACTATTGCCCGTCTCGCCTGGGTGCCCAGGGTCAGCTCCGGGCAAATTTAACGTACTGGAAACAGAATGGAGCACAACCTCACCTACTTCTGAGGTGCACAGAGAACAACAATAACATGAAGAACTAAAGATGTTGAACACACAATCATGCATCAGCAGTAATGCTGCTATTTGGTGTGTTCAATCTGCTTTATTCCCCCCATATAACCTTTATTAGTTCTAAAGACAGAAGGTAAAAAAAAGGACCGTAGTTACTGAACTGAAAGAGACTGAAGAGCACAGAGCAACAAGCCTGCTTGTCACTTTTTGTGCCATGAAGCAAGCTGCACACGTGAATGAATGTGTGTGCTTGTGAACCAGCCCTTTGTGCATGTTTGCGTGTCTGTGCGAGTCTGTAGCTACCAAGGCAGGCAGCTTGACTTCCCACTGTGATCCTGATTCAAAAAGCTCACCAGAGAGCAAGCAAGAGCCAGAGAGGGCAGGCAATATAGAAAAAGATGGGAAAAAAAAGGGAGATGGAGAAAGGCAAAGAGGACAGGAGAGAGACAGGAGAAAAGAGAGAGACCAATTACAAGAATCTGAGCGCAGAGGGATAAGAGAGGGAGTGAGAGAGGCTGGCAAACAGGGAGGGAGAGAGAGTTATTTCCTCTGGGTCTTTGAGAGACAGAAGAGAGGAGAGCATGGTCTGTCTACGTCCGGTCGGTCGTTCAGCTGATTAATTTGTGACAGGAGGGATTTCTGTGCTTCGTGCCTTGAATTGCTTCTCTAATTTATATGGTAATCTTCTTTAAGACTCTAGCAGCATACAAAACCCTTTTATTTCCATCTCTGCTAAGCCTAAAACCTTTTCTAGACTCACTACACACATATGCATATTCAGAAATGCACACGCGGGTCAAACTCAACACCATGTGGCTGTATGTTGGAGCTGACATGCTTCTTGGTTTAACTTTCCTAATAAGACTTTTCCATTACTATTCAGAACTGTGGGATATCAGCCCATATACTTCTTAAACTGTTTGTCTCTCACCAATATCTCACATCAGCCTGATGTGTGAAGTGCTGCTGTAAATAATTTGGAATGTGGGCAAAGGCTCTGTGCAGCTTTTGTGTGAGGAGACACTTTGCTTTTGGACAGTTTGCAGAGAGGGAAAACAAGTTTTCACAGTTACAGGTAAGCTGGACTGAAACCTCTCCTAATGTCTCCAAGAATTTGTTAGCTGCTTGGAATACTGTCATGAAATGGTGTTAGACATCCTCGATAAAATAAGAATGCTGTTAAAAACCTGATTTCAGATTTGTAAAACAGAAAAAAAGGACTTTACTGTATTCCCCCAAATCTAGGTCGAGCCTAAATATCCCATGTAATTGTACCAAATGAAAACTACTTGGCACTGTATCATCAAAGTAATCGGCTGAGATTCATCCACAGACTGTGGCTTCTCTTGGTGCTATCAACAATCAGACAGGACAATAAATACATTGTGGAAAAGAGCCAGAGATTAATCATGACTAATGAGTAGATGCAGAGCAGTAAGAGTGAAGAAGAAACAGCGCATGGGAAGTCCCCAGCAGCCTAGGCTTACTGCAGCATAACTAATGCCTCTTTTCCACTAGTACCTACTCGGCTCAGCTTGACTCAACGATACTCAGTTTGTGGGTAAGGTCCTTATAGCAAGGTGGCCTGAAAGCCCTGTGATGTCATTTGTATGCAATACATTCTTCTTTTGGAATCAAAATGCAAGGTCTTAAATAATCAGGCCCCATCCTATCTTAATGACCTTGTAGTACCATATCACCCCATTAGAGCACTTCACTCTCGCACTGCAGGCTTACTTGTTGTTCCTAGAATATTTAAAAGTAGAATATGGGAGGCAGAGCCTTTAGTTTTCAGGCCCCTCTTCTGTGGAACCAGCTTCCAGTTTGGATTCAGGAGACAGACACTATCTCTACTTTTAAGATTAGGCTTAAAACTTTCCTTTTTGCTAAAGCATATAGTTAGGGCTGGACCAGGTGACCCTGAATCCTCCCTTAGTTATGCTGCAATAGGTGTAGACTGCTGGGGGATTCCCATGATGCATTGAGTATTTCTTCTTCAGTCACCTTTCTCACTCAACATGTGTTAATAGACCTCTCTGCATTGAATCACACTTGTTATTAATCTCGGTTTCTCTTCCACAGCATGTCTTTATCCTGTTTCCTGCTTTCATCCCAACCAGTCGCAGCAGATGGCCCCGCCCCTCCTTGAGCCTGGTTCTGCTGGAGGTTTCTTCCTGTTAAAAGGGAGTTTTTCCTTCCCACTGTTGCCAAAGTGCTTGCTCATAGGGGGTCATATGATTTTTGGGTTTTTCTCTGAATTGAAACACTCTTGTTTGTGAACAACAATTCTGTGAATTGAATAGATATGGATTAGACTTCAGTTTCACACTCTTCCTGTTAATCTAGTACAAATTTGGCATGGCTAAGTAATGGTTTCATGTGGTCTAGTACTAGATTAGACAATTACAGGAATCAGACGACAATGAAACAACCCACTTTCGCTGCCAAAATAGCTTTGAACCCATCAGGGCATAGATACATGGGAATGTCCTCTGATGTCTGGTTCTTTTGGGTCCTCTGGGTCGGAGGACAGTGCAACCATGCATTCTATATATGCTCGACCAGAATGGGCTATGTAAGCTTATCAACACCTTGTTTGTCATGTTCCTCAAGTCAATGCCTAGCATTTTTTCCGTGTGCGAGTGGCACTGTCCTGCTGAGGGGAGGCCACTGCCAGTGGGAAGGGAACAAAGTTTGTTTAGGTCAGTACCAACCCATCAGTGGCAAAGATCAACCCAAGGATTCCCAGAGAATTAGATCTTTGTTACTATTTGGTTCATTTGTTAGTGGTATTAATGTCGTCACTGATTTGCTTACACGTCCTCACAGGCTGACTACGGCAATAAAAGGCATAAATCATAGGACAAATATCCATCTCTTTGCAGCTCCATAGCAAAGATGTTTTCATGAGTACTGGTGCTGGTAAGAGAAATCTATATTTCTCATTTGGCTCATGGACTGGAAACACCCCGCCCCACCCCTGGGAGTTTCTGGCTGTAGATCAGTTTGAAAATTAAGTAACATTCCTCTTCTGGCTCCATCATCTCTCCATCCCTCTCGAGAGGTAAGAGTGTGTGGCCGTCCATGTAAACTCTAATCAGAAAAGAGATTGCCAGGATACAGTAAATGCTGTAAAAAAGAGGCGTTGCTGGTAATCCTTTAATCTATCCGAGTTTACAAATGCTGACCTCCACGTGGATTATAGAACCTCAAATTAGTCCACCCTGAACACAATTTCTATGGAGATATTTGTGTTTACTCACAGAGGATACAATCATGCTGTGGATACAAGTGCAGTACAGACCTTTGCACAGAAATTCAGTTTGACAAGTCAACAGCACTTGATGAGTACGGGGAAGTAGGCAGGCAGTAAACAGTTGTCTCCTCTGTGTGAGTGTGTGTGTGCCTCTGTATTTGTGCTGAAGTGTAAATGGAAACATGCATAATGCGGCATGTTTTGTGTCTTGGACTGCTCTCTGTAAATATAGTCATATCTGTATTGTCCATGTGAAGGAAAATAACGTGTGTGAGGACTATATAGGGACTATAGTACGAAGGAGTACCCACAGGTAGAAAATCTAAGACTTTTTCTTGAATTACAGTTTTATAGTATTTGGTATATTAGCAACAGGACCTTTATGTCCTGTATGGGCACCCTGACTTCTCTGCAGCTATGCAATGATGCACTGTGTATTCTGACACCTTTCTATGAGAACCAGCATTCCCTCTTTCAGTAATTTGAGCTTAAGTAGCTCATCTGTTGGATCGGACCACACAGGCCAGCCTTCGCTCAACATGTGAATCAGTGAGCCTTAGCTGCCCATGACTCTATTGATTCAATTTCAAGCCCTTTCCTCAGGCTGAAATGTCCAACAAGCCTAGTGCTAGTTGAGGTTCACATAATGTTCTACAAAAATAAGCCTCATTTGTCCAGGAGAAGGATACACATCTGGTTAGTTCCCAGGAAATATGGTGAGTATTCACTAATGATGGCAACTTCAAAATACACTATACGGACAAGTACTGGGCCACTTATAGATTACACCAACAAGAACTGCTCAGCCATTGTAGCACATGTAATGAAGCAGCCAGTTTTTAATCTAAAAGAGGTTTTGGAGCGATCTCGCTCTGTAATTTGTAACTATTGTCTGGCTTGGTATCTAAGTTGCTATGGTATGAAAGATCTAGGAGGGAAGAGAATTCACAAATTGACCTGTACTCGACTGTATGGAGCGACCACTTTAATGACCCATTCATTCATAAATGTTTTAAAAGGCAGGCTGCATGGCTAGGTGCTTGATTTTATACAATGTGACAATGAGACTGAAAACACCAGGATTCAAAGATAAAGAGGCGTGGTCCAAAACTTTTGTTTAGATAGCGTATGTGCACGTGTGTTACCTGTGAGCAGCTCTCGGATCTCCACGTCTGTGGTCTTCCGGAGCAGTCGCACTAGAGCGGGTATGCCTCCGCAGTTCTTCAGGGCGATCTTGTTGTCGTCGTTGGCTTTGCCATACACCAGGTTCCTCAGGGCTCCGCAGGCGCTGCGGTGCACGTCAGTCATCCTGTGGTCCAACAAGTCCACCAGCAGCTGGATTCCACCCTGCCGCCGAATCTGAGACCAGAGAGGAGGGACAGATATAAGGTGTGGATTATAATAAAACGAGGGGTGTTTTTATTTAGCCTGAAAGACATTGGAGCATCGTTTACCCCAATCTCCTCACAAAATGTTAACAGGTGAATTGTACTTTTTACCTTGTTAGTACTAAAATAAACAAACAGGCTATGCTGGTGCTCCTCTCACTGATACGAGATTTATTGAAATGCCAGCCACTGCACTTTCTGTCCTATCAGCCCTCCCTGCTTTCCTCTGTCTAGACAAAGAGAAAATGTAGGGCAGACTGGCTCCTCTCCATAAAAACAAAAGCAGTGGAAGAGATTGTGCAGAGATGCTTGTCTAACATGACTTTTGTACCGCAGCATTAAGCCTTATTGCACAGATGTGTTTGAAAATGCCAGAGCCGATACTGGCTGTTTACAAAATCAGTCACTACATATTCCCTGTAACCTGGGGTGGTTAGGATAATATAAAGAACTTAATATTGTGTCAAAAAAACTGCAATTACAAGTGCATTTTAATAAACCAACACATAACCCCAAATAATACAACCAGCAGCAAAGTGATTGTAGATTTACCTCCTTTTCTTTTAGATAGAGGGAACAAAAATATGGAGATCTTTCTTACCAAGGGTGACGTGTAACTTGTTTTTTTTAAGTTATTCACTTTTGTTTCGTTTTACAGTCATGCTGTGCAAACATTCAAACAACAAAAACTTATAATGAACGGCGCTAAGAGTATTTGGTAAGAGTACGTGGTTATAAGTAAGTAAGTAAAATAAGTAAAATTTTATTTATATAGCACATTTCTAGATAGACATCACAAAGTGCTTTACAGATATAACAGATTAAAAGACAAAAAACAAACAAAGTTAACAAAAAGCAATTTTAAAAAGATAAGTTTTTAGCTGTTTTTTAAAAGTAATCAATGAATCCAATGAGTTCCAAAGTCGAGCGGCCACAGTAGCAAAAGCTCTATCACCCCTAGTTTTCAGTCTCGTATACTGAATGACAAGTAGGCCCTGACTACTCGACCTCAGAGACCTACTAGGGGCATAGGGCTGCAAAAGTTCAATAATATATGGTGGTGCTTGTTGTCGAAGAGCCTTAAAAGTTAAAACCAAAATCTTAAAATGGACTCTAGATTCGACAGGAAGCCAATGTAACTGCTTAAGCAACGGTGTTATATGTGAATATTTAGAAACTTTCGTCAGAAGTCTTGCTGCAGCATTCTGAACGATCTGCAGACGCTCCAAGGAACCTTTGTTTAAACAAGTAAACAGGGAATTGCAATAGTCCAATCGTGATGAAATAAAAGCATGAATAACAATCTCGAGTTCGGTATAGGAAATTATGGAGCTCAATTTAGAGATATTTCTTAAATGATAAAAGCAGGACCGAACAAGAGATTTAACATGACTATCTAACGTAAGAGCAGGATCAAGGATAATCCCTAAGTTCCTGACAGATGGTTTTACAAACGCTGAAAGAGGACCAAGAGCATTTATTATACTGGGTCTATGTCTATCTGGGGCACATAAGAGGACTTCGGTTTTGTTATCATTTAGTTGGAGGAAGTTTTCAGCCATCCAGCCTTTAATGGTTTCCAAGCACACATTTAAAAGCTGCAGCTTAGAAACCTCCTCCGGCTTAAAAGATATATAGAGTTGGATATCGTCCGCATAACAATGGTAACAAATATCCTCAAAAGGGCTCAGAATGTGCTGGAGAGGGAGTAAATAGACTAAAAACAGTAATGGCCCCAGCACAGAGCCTTTTGGCACACCAAAAGACAGAGACGCAGAAGATGATCTATACTTAGAAACTGCCACAGAGGAAAATCGGTCAGAGAGATACGAGGAGAACCATTTCAATGCAGTCCCAGAGACACCGACCCAGTATTTCAACCTGTTAAGTAAGATAAAATGGTCAACAGTATCAAAAGCCGCCGTAAGATCCAACATTAAGAGAACAGAACAATTTCCTGCATCACTTTGTAACAGAATATCATTAGAAACTCTAAGAAGGGCTGTTTCGGTGGAATGGACTTTACGAAAGCCCGATTGAAATTTGTCGAAAATACTATAATTATCTAAGACTGCTGTAAGCTGCTTAGCCACGATCTTCTCTAAAATCTTAGCGATTACCGGAATTTTTGAAATTGGTCTATAATTGCTAGGGAGAGATGGGTCCAGCATAGGCTTTTTTAACAAAGGATGAATAACAGCAGTTTTAAAATAGGCAGGGACTATGCCCGAAGCCAAGGAGGTGTTAATTATAGTAAGAATGCAAGGACCAGTAGAGTAAAAAACATTTTTAAATAATGATGCAGGTAACACATCAAGAGAGCAAGTGGATAATTTTGTTGCACTGACTATTTTTTCCAACTCTGGTAGTGAAACAGGTGAAAAACCTTCTAAAACGACAGGCCGAGCTGGCGTGGGAGCAGACAGCGCAGATGCTGAAAAGGACAAGTTTTTCCTTATGTTACTGATTTTTTCTAAAAAGAAATCAAGAAACGTTTCACAATCTTCAACAGAGGAGATAATGGCGGCAGGTGAAGCAGGAGTAATAATATTAGTAATAGTATCAAATAAAACTTTAGGATTACCTCTGCTCTTTGTAACCAACTGAGAAAAGTAAGCAGCCCTTGCAACTCTAATAGCACTGTTAAAGGAGGCTAAAAGATCCTTTAAATAGAGGAGATGAACATTTAAGTGCGTTTTCCTCCATAACCGCTCGGCTTTACGACAATTTCGTTTTATAAGACGAATGTTGTCATTTAACCAGGGTACAGACTTAGAAACAAGCACAGGTCTCATTTTAATCGGACAGATTTCATCTAAGATCGAAAGACAATGATAATTGAATAGATCTATAGAAAACTCAACATCGTTTTGTGGGGATAATGTTAATTTAAAAGCATCAGAGAACTTCTGTGCTGTGGAGGGGTTTATAGTACGGGAAATGACTGTCCGATGAACAGGAGACATAGGCTTGCAAAAAGACATATTAAAAAAGACACAATAATGGTCAGAAATAAAAATGTCCTTAGAACAAATAAAATCAATATTCAGACCCAAAGAAAAGACAAGGTCCAATGTATGGCCTTTGTTGTGTGTGGGGCCAGATACATGTTGGATAAAATGAAAAGAGTCCATAATGCTGGTAAAACCCCTAGCAAAGGGGTCGGACTCATCATCGACATGTATATTAAAATCTCCCACAAGAAGCAATTTAGACAACCTCATAGTAGAGGACAGAAAATCACTAAACTCAGCTAAGAACGAGCTGTTTGGGCCAGGAGGGCGATAAACCAGTGCACAGTGAAAAGGATCCTTCTTTCCGATTTTGATGAGCTGCAGCTCAAAAGACAGAAAGTGTCCAACTTTCACTGCACGGCAGTCTAAACGGCTCCGAAATGCCACCGCGAGGCCTCCTCCACGACCAGATCCTCGAGGCTGGCTAATGACAGAGAAGCCGTTTGGGCACATTTCAATAGTAGACGAATAATCCGAACCCCGTTGCCAGGTCTCAGTCAAAAACAGGAAGTCCAGATTTTTAGAAACAATGAAATCGTTAAGCACAAACGATTTATTCGCCAAAGATCGGGCATTAAAGAGCGCCATAGACAGCGGGGTGAAAACATTGTTGTTGGTAGAAGCTCGAGTTTCTCGAGCTAAAGGGCGTAAATTCCCGAGATCAGAGCCTTCATGTTCATATATTCCACTCACCGAGGGGATAAAAAACCAGTCAGCAGAAGAGTCTGGATGAACCCTTCTGAGATAACACGAGAGCCAGGCCTCTCCATATAGCTGTCATGTGCGTAGGCAACAGAAAACGCCCGACATCGCTTTCTAATCAGCCCCCGCCGCCAAAGGAGCCTAAGCTTCACCTGGATGCCTGATCTCTTTCCTCTTCTTCTCCGTAGTCTACGGGGAACGCTGAAAGCGTTGGCCGAAGATTCAGTCACAGGCAGAGGGTGGAAGGTACCAGAGGAATGCGGGAAAAAGAGTGGAGAATGGAAAGTCCCACAAAAGGAAGAGGAAAAAACATCTTTGGCCGTCATTGACGAACGGATGGATAATAGCGTCAGACGGTCGTAGACCAAGGCAGCCAGAACATCATTAAAACAGTTAAAAAACAGCAGAGTAGAGAGAAAAAACACAACAATAGAGCGAAAACAGCTACACCCGACAGCGGCAAAGCCAAACACAGGCGCCATCATGCCGGAGAGTTTTATTGTTATCAACAAAACAGAACAGTTGTGGAATTGAAGTAAACATACGTATTAGTATGTATTACTCTACTTTCAAGGACCCTTTGAGACAAGACCAAAGATAAGATGTTTGGTCATAATGCAAAGCGCCACATTTGTCTAAAAACAAACACACAAACACAGAATATCAGCACAAATACCTCATCCCAACTATCAAACACGGTGGTGGAGGGGTGATGATTTGGGATTGATTTGCAGCTGCAGGACCTGGGCACGTACCAGTCACTGAGGCAACTATGAACTACTCTGTATACCAAAGTACTCCAGAGTCAAATGTAGGCCAACTCTGACAGCTAAACTGGGTCTGTCAAGGTTCTGGGTCATTTGACATGGTATTTGTGGTTTTTGGGCTTTCAGGTTTTGTTTATTTAAATAATCTATTCGACTCATGGTTTGATTCATGTATTTTCAGTGTATTTAGTCTAATTCATAGATGCTTTAGAGTCTATTTCCTTCATCAGGGTTCCCATCCTCTTGTGTCGACCTCATTCACGTATGTGTTTTCCCTGTTTAGTTATCTCACTTCCTGCTTTATTTTGATAGCTGTGCTTTGCTTTTGCTCTGTGATTTAGTTCAGCTGTCTTTATGTTTCCAATACTTTATAGTTTTCAGTTCCTTTTTGGACTTTTTGTTTCATCCCTTTTTTGTGGATTATCTGCCAACAGCCTTAATAAATGGTTCTCTTTTTGTTAATTCCTTCCTGCATTCTGAGTCTGAGTGTTTGGATCCACATTCTACAACTCGTGATGGGATCATGCATCAGGACAAAAGAATCTCAGTGTGGAAAAAGCCTGGACCTCAACTTGATTGAACTGCTGGGACCTTAAGAGAGCTGTGCATAAACAGATGTTCATAAATCGTAAGGAACTGAAACGATCTCGTACAGAAGAATGGGACGCAATTACTCTGCAATAATGTGAGAGACTGAGAAAGTCATGCAGAAAATGACTGCTAAACATGGTCCTGCAGGGTATTGAATCATGGGGTTCAGAAAGTCCTGTGAAAACTTTCCTTTTCACATGACTGAATGCACTGAAGTACTTGGTTACGTTTAGACACTATAATGTTTTGGTAAGGTTTAGGAAAAAAACTAAAAAAACATCCAAACCACCCTGTGATTAAAGGACAGAGTGCTACAATAATTCTGCAAGTTGAAAAATGACGCTTAAAGGGCTTTTATTTCAAGGGGTCTCCCAGAAGTGTTACAATCAAGTGACAGATCAAACTTAGTACTGTCTAGACTCGTTTCACGCACAAACACAAAACACATCTTATGCGTAATTTTGGGAATGCCAACAGCTCTGGAATAACAGCAGTATTTGACACCTTGAGAATGGGAACGGGCTGAGATCTCTCTGTCTATTATTTCACCAGTCAGGCATCTTTCTCAAGGACAAAAACAGCTTGGCCCCTGGGTTGTAGTTTTGGCAGTCCTGCGCTACATACTACCATACTTCATCAGTCATCTTACACAACCTCGTCTCTCCCTCACTCTATTTTTTAATGCCTGTTGGCTCATTGCTGTTTGAAGAACTTTGTTTGCCCTCGAATCCATTTCCTCCATGGGGATTAATAAAGTGAACAGAGCTGAACTGAGTTGACATTGAGGAGACAGATGAAACTGTTTTCTGCAAGACACTGAGCAGTGATGGCTCCAAAGGACAGGAGGAGCAAGTGTAGGCACGCAGTTATAAGCAAAACTGGGTTAAGTGCTCGTAATGAGGAGTTAATGCCATCTGATGAGCAGTGTGGCGGAGCTCCTGCAGGTGCGCACGACTGGGGCAGAGTTTATTGTGAACAAAGGCATGTCTTCAATCTTCATTTCTTGATGTAATGCATTACACTCAGCAACACCTTCACATATTGCAGTGCAGACACATACTTCATACTGCAGTTCTCTTCATTACTTGCTGCAACAAAGAGAACTAGATAATGCCGAGAAAAGCATAAAAGATTCCTATGAAGAAACTGGGCAGATTCACCGCCTTCCAGCTCAGCATCTGATTTCTCACAATGTGTGATGCTAATCAGGTGTTCTTTATCCTGAATGAAGAACACTGAGAGAAAGCCTTCTTCATCAATTCCAATTAGGGACTAAATAAGTTAACAAATTAACCAGATTTTTCAATGTGTAGATTTTTGTGCTTAAGCTTCATAAAACATTTATCATATAAAGTTATTTATTATGTGGCATGATTATGATCTGCACATTGGTCTCTGGTACTACATAGCTCCTCTCCTCCCTCTATGAAAACACACTAGCTAACTCATTCATATTAAAAAGCAAAAGAGGACTAAGGAGGAAGAAAACAGCAGCTGTAATTCTCATCTTCAGGAGGAGTTCAGCTAAAATTAACCCCCTGCTTGCTTTATCTTTGTTCTTGTGTTAGAGAGCAATGGCACCTGGTACAGTACATACAAATTACATAAGACTTTATTTTTTTACTCTTGGTTGAACTCACAAGCGCCAACATTACATTAGTGAACTCAACAAAGGCATCTATTTGCATGCAGGTTTACTTCCGAGGAAAAATGAATACAAAAAAACACTGTGCGGGATGCGAGGACAGCCAGACCAGCCCTAAAGCATGATGGGCTTTCAGTTAATTAGATCAATTAGCAAACAGCTGTGGTGGAAAACAGCATCAATAGACATAAATCTGTTACAACAGCAAAACCTCTGTCTAAATACTGGGTAGGGCCCCCTTGTGCTGCAAACACAGCCATCTGGGGGTGTTCTGTGTTATCTTGCTCCACTTTGGACTCTTTGTCATGTTCCTCAAGTCGCTCCTAAGCATCCGCAAACAATGGCGACGGATCCTTTGGGTTTCCGAGCATCAGACCTATTCGGAATGAATGCTTTGATCGTTAGCATTTACTTTGTTTAGTGTTTTAATCTTCTGGTGTAACGGACAAAGAATATAGGGTGGCCCTGAGAGGTCAAACACACTGCGACTTAAGAAAACACCAGCAAACAGGAAAAAAAGCTGGAACAACTCTCACAGCAGGAGTGTTTTTGGGGGAAACAGCAGCGTGAGGGAATAGCCGTGGAAGTGACTGAAGGCAAAACACGGGAAAGACCGCATTGATTCACGCTTAAAAGAAGCAGAAGATTCTTCTGTGCTGGGAGGGAGAAAAAGATGCAGATAATGTATGTTTTGATTTAATATTATCATCACTTCCCAAGCTGGTTGCAGTGTGTTTGATCTTTCAGGGCCACCGTAAGAATAGTCAAAAACGATATATATTTGGCTTTAAAGACTCAAAACTTTGTTTTCTCTCATGGTGACCCATGATCAAAGATGATGGTGCTTGGGTGCATTTAGAACAACTCATTTACAGACAATCAGGACAAATCAGAGACTTGGGTCTGTCTTAAAAAAACTCTAGTGAAAAGCAGGCGTACTTATCTGCTACTTTGCCGTTTTGTTTTGTTTTGATGCATTCTGCATTCATTTGTTATTTCTGGGTTGCTTTTAACTGCTTTATTGATTATCCAGTTTTCACAATTTTATCTAAAATTAGTCACTTCTTATTTTAATTTTTTTTGCATACATTGTTTCAATATATAGTTGATTTTCTTTACTGTGTTCTTTTTAAAATGTTATGTTGCTGTAGATTGTTTTCAGAAAAAAGCACTTTGTGGAGGTGCCATGTAAATAAAGACTACTGTTTGTTCCAAAATGTCAATATGTGTAATTTAAGTAAGGCCCGCTGGCAAGATAACTGATGCGCTGCAATGCTAGAATGACCACAGGCAGTCTGCTTCAGGAACATTATTGGTGAATCCACACAGAAAGCACCGTGGAGAAGTTGCAGTATTATTTCACCATTTGTCTGTTCCATAAGTATGAAAAACATTTTTAATGCGAGCACACACACACACACACACACACACACACACACACACACACACACACACGCAGAGTCATAGAGCACCTAGCTCTGAAATCGTACTTGTGGCACAGAAAGCACTGACGAAAAAATGTTCAGCAAACCACAGAACGTTACTCAAACTCTACCTTAATGTTCATCTGCACCAGAGGAAGCCCTGGGAGAGAATTTCAGTGGGTGTTCTGATTAAAATTACAGAGTTAAAGCATGCATGTGTGTGTTTAAGCAACATTATGTTGTAGCGCTATGACATCAATTAAATTAAATAATTTAATTTATGTCAATTAAATATGACATATTTAATTTCTCCGTGTGTGAGAATCTTGTGTCTGTGCAGGTTTCCCTCAGTGATTGATACCTCAGATTTGATCTTGTTGTCTCCAAAGCAGAGGTGCTGGAGGTAAGCAGCAGCATTGGATTGAACTGATGGGAACTGATGTTGCAACATCTGGATCACCTCTGGCAGCTCTGGATCCCTCCAGCCAAACTCCCTACAGAGCGACACAGAGAGAGAGAGAAAATATAGTATGCTTTGATGAATGCAGCGATAGAGATGTGTGTGCGGAGCTGAACCTGTTAGCCTGCCTCCCTACTGTGACCCTGATTTAAAATGCTTACCGGAGAAGGAAGAAAGAAAGACAGAGAGACAGAAAGAGAAGCATAATAAGTTGGAATAAATCAAAAGAAAAAAGGGGGGGAAAAAAACGACACATTAAATAAACAGAGATTTCCGTTCTGTTTCAGTGATCTACAATAACTGTTTATTTAGGGTGAAATTATTCAGCACAATATTAAAAAAGATGCGCGTCACCAGGTGACTGTTTCCAAGTGACAGTTCACTAAAGGCCTGCCAATTTAGGTTTGGGACATAAGCACAGGCTGAATGATTTGACCTTTACCACAACAAGTGAGGAACCTAAATGTCATACATAAATTAAATGCTTACCTCGGTTATGCAAATTAGTAAATATGAGATCATTAGTGTGTGAATGTAAAATGTAAACTATGTTTAAAGGTAAAATAAAGCACTGGTAAACGGTGTTCTATTATTTTTGTCAACATATTCTTCACTTTTCCACACATGACTTACAGAGTATTCTGTAGCGTCACAGTCAGACATGTAGGCCTCCTTTGTGGAACACGTGAAAAATCAAATGCTAAAAAAACCAAAGAACAAACCTCTACTGAGAACTGTGGAAGCCATCTGCAGTTTCAGGCATCTCCAGGTTTGTGGAATTATCTGATAAATAATTATTCCTTTGAGGCACAGCCCATCCAACAAATCTGTATGGTTTATGGATGCAGCTTGCTAATCAAGCTTGCTTAGCATTAGCTAATGATTAAACACTCATCTAAATATCAGAACTGGCTCAAAAGAACCAAATAAAACGGTTATATGGCTGTTAATATCAGCATGCTGATAACCAAAACAAAAATTATTCCTGGCGTTTTTATTGATGTTTAGAATTGTACTGTGTAGAAAACACAACTAAAAATGAAGGTCTCATTCTTTTCTTATCAGAGCCGGATCAATAGAGGATTTTAAGACCTATATTGGAATTTCTTGATTTGAAAATCTCATATTTAAATATATTGGCCGATATTTTTAACATCACAACAGGCTCTATTCTAATATTTCTTATGTGTAGTTGTTTTTTTACTCATTCACGCTCTGGCCAAGTCAGCTTGGATCAGCTGGTTGTTGAGTTTATTACGTTCCAAGCACGTGCGTCACAAACTATATAACATCAACAGTCAGAACATGGTAAAAGGCTGTTCCTCTCCGATAAGGAAAGAAGTGCTTTTAAGAAAAAAGATATGAAATGAAAAAAAATATACAGCTTGATTTAATAGTTCTATGTTGCTTTTTTGAAAACATAACCCTATCAAATAAGCCCAAGGACTTGCAGGCTGCGTGCATGCATACATTTTTAATGTGACTTGCTGTCGTTTTCAGACAAAGAAGTCATTTTTTTTAACTCAATGCTTTAATTTGGCTGTAAAGAAATGTCTACGGTTTCTCCCTCCTCTAGAATCCAGGCCCTCACTAACAGCGAAGGCCGGGCACTGTTAGTTGTCCATAAAATCCACCTCAGTGAATGGAGTTGGCAAACTCACTGCAGTGAATGTGGTGCATTTTCTGGCTGCCCATTGTGCTAGATCAATATACATTTTATCCTGTGGACTCCAAAAGCACTGCTAAGGTCTAATGAACACAGTCAAACATTTAGAGATATGTCATAAAGCAAACACAGGGATACAAAAACCGCAGCCTAACAAATGCAAGATGTTGCAAAACGCACCGCCTTTGCTTCTAAAGTAACCTGACGTTCATCCTTTCATTTTGTGCATCTTCTCTGGGTATAACAAAGAGAAGCAAGTTAAGTCATAAATCAAAAACACATGAACTTCGAAACTTTCCAGTTTTTTTTATAGAATGTAAAACAGAAATTCCCAAAGAGCGTCCATTCGGTGTATTGTGGTACAATCCACTATGGCTTCTATTGTGCAATGAGAATACTGAGCAGCTACTGAGCCACTATAAGAGCTTCTTCCTTCTGTGGTGATAAGTCCTTACTTTAATTTCCCCCAGCTACCCTGGCTTTAGCGTCCAACCAGAGGTCTACTAGTGCTCTTGCCTAAAAGGCGTGCTTATACACACAGACAAACACACACACACACACACACACACACACACACACACACAGAAACACAATAAGCTCACTAACCCTACACATACATGTGGGGGGTGCTGGCACGAAAGTAGAAACACAGATTAACGTGAGAAAGATGTGATGTGAAAGAATAAAGCCGCGGCGAGGGAATCAGAGGAAAGGATGGATTGTGGAGAGGGAGGCGTGGTTTATCGATGTAGGCCAACAAAAGCATCGCAGTTCCTTGACAGCAGCGGTTTCTTGGGACCAACTAAGGCAGGTGCCGGCTCTTTGTTTGGTGCAAACTTTTAGTCCCACAGCGGGATTTAATATTCTTGGGATTTGGGAGGAGGAGCCGATGCTTCCCGGATACTAATTTCTACCATCATCTTTCGCCATATGCTCTGCTGTGTTTGATAGAGTCCACCTGCTGTTTCTTCTTTTAAACCGGCAAACGAACACACACGCATACACGCTCATTGACTTGCATGCACGCCCAACCATCAAAGGCAGTGCAGAAGAGCCAGGATTAGAAAGCTTTTGTCTCGAAGTTTCATAATGACCCAATGGGATAAACTCAGTGTTTGAAAAATGGGGAAAATGGAGAGAGAATCATTTCAAAGGTTATTTGTTTCCCTGCGCTCTTTAAATTCCAACAGTTTTCTCTCTTTCGTTTAAATCGATTGTGTGAATGGCTTTCTGTTTCTTTTATGGCTTCCCTCCACACGAAGAATCCTGCTGTTACTAACATACGGTAGCAATAAATACGATTAAAGATTACATAACCTTGAGTAGGTTAACTGGCTGATAAGAAGCTCCTGTCATGTGTGTATGTTTATGTTTTTATGAGGTGGTGGGACGTCTGCACATATGAAGCTTCTAGAATAATCAGTAAAGATCGCTTCTTACATCAGACAGATTAGTTATGTAAACTGATGAAATGGCAAAAAACAATAACATAACTGCAATTGTCTGTGAAGGTTCTCAGTCATCCAGGTCATCGTAGTCAACTGCAATTGATTACAGAGACGATAAGAGAGCTGAGATTTAACTATAGAAGTACATTTACTGTAAATGTGCTGCACTATACTTCTGTTTTACAGGACAACAATGTTATATTTACACTGATCAGACATAATATGATGATCACTGACAGGTGAAGTGAATAACACTGATTATCTCTTCATCTTGGAGCCTTGTTAGTTTGAAATATTAGGAAGCAAGTAAACATTTTGAACATTCCCAAGGAACCAAATTGTGAAGGCAAGATGACTGGGTCGAAAGCTGCAGCTCTTGTGGGGTGATCTATCAGAAACCAAAGAAGGAACAGTGGTGAACCAGCGACATGGTCATGCATGGACAAGGATTACTGATGCTCGAAGGCTGACCCGCGTAGTCCGATCCACCAGACGAGCTGCTGAAGCTCAAAATGCTGAAAACTTGAACGCTAATTCTGATAGAAAGGTGTCAGAATACACAAGACTTAAAGGATCTGTTGCTAACATCTTGGTGCAGATACCACAACACATCTACTGTCCACGCCTCGATGGGTCAGGGTGGTCAAAATGTTATGCCTGATCGGTGTACTTTAATCAAAAACCAAGTAAACCAAGAGGACCGAGTCTAAGGGTTATCATCTAGGAACTATAGTTTTAAAGTACACCGATAACAAAGAATTTTGTTAATTCTTAGATTTTTTTCAAATTTTGCTGAAGTTTCTCTTCCACGTGACTGTTGCGTTTCTCCACTCTGTAACCAACTCGTGTTTGTGAATGTATTCTTGGTCCTTCTTTGAGTTACTCCCAGATTGATTTGGAAGTTTAGTGCTTCATGTGGCTCTGTGTTTTTATTCCACTCTGTTGTTTTCCCTCCCCTTGCTAGTACCTGTCTGACTTTACCTGTTCCTTCCTTCCTAGTTTGTATTTAGTCTGTGGCCTTTTCTCATTTTCCTCCTCGTCTCCTTTGTCATCCTGTCTGTGACCTGGAAATCCATTACAAAATGTCTCAATTTCTAAAATAAATCTGGAGGAGAGAAGGTAGAGGAGTCTTTCAGGAGGAGCTATAATCAAGGATGGGCAAGTGTTGTTAAATCCAGCGTACCCAAGACTAGGGGAACGCAGCTAAAATATGAAACCATCCTTGTTATTCATATGTTTTTTCAGTTTTTTAAGATCATCAGATTTTCTGCCCTTCACTGTTTCTCTGTGTGCAATTTAAAAAGGGGATAACACCTTGTCACATTGTTATACAACAAAACTATCTATGATGCAGTTGTGTCAGATGTCATGTTTAACACTTTAAAATAATGGCTCAATGTCCCATTTGGCATCTTTTTCATTCTAAACGATATTTAGTCCAATAAAAAAATATATTTCCATGAGATAATCTGATGGGATCCTCTGATGCGATCGGATTAATAGAAAGTGGTGAATGTCTAAATAGAAGACAAGTTTTGAAAGTATATCCCATGACTGTATACTGAATGTGTGTATGTATCCATTTTTCCTGCTCAACTTTGAGGACAAAATGTTCCCTTGTTATCACAGTGTTATTCACTTCACCTGTCAGTGTCATAATGTCAAAACAAATTAAGGCAAAAGAAATTAGCATATAGATGTTCCTATTCGCGGTGCACCTGTGGATGTATGAGCAGCTATCACTGAATTATTTGTAAACTTAAAAACATCTTCTTCCTCCGGCAAGTTCGGGATTTATAAGGAAAATCCTTTTCATGTAATATCTAACAGGATTTATAGGCTATTATCCTTCATTGAAATATGAGATAATAATGTCCTAACAAAATTACCGCTAAGCTAAATCTAAAAGTATGAGCATGCTTTGCCACTGTGTGAGCTGACTCAGTTGTGACACCAGAATCGGGTGCACTTTGTGATGGTAACTGCAAGAGTTGGGTGTTTTAATTGCCTCCAGGTGCTAACTTCCTGACATGCACCCAAATACATTCAGTGCTTTTCTCGATGTAGAGCAAAAAAGGTTATCCACTCAGCTCATACATTTTAACCATTTTAGTGACAACGAGAGCCGTGGATACCATAATAAGCTACACAAGAGGTCCGTCGGCACAGATGTTTGAAGGACTTAACATGTGCACCGGTGAAACAATTTCACTTATATTACTCCATCAAAACACATAGATGTTGCTTGCACATCAGTGGACGAACAATAAGCATTACCTGAAGGTAAAGTGGCACTCTACCACAATAACTCTAAATAGATTTTTTATCATGCTGTGATCTCTTAAATCCACGGTCTTCTTTTAAGTTTGTATCTTACATTATCTCCCTTTCTAAAATCCAGGTAGCAAGAATAGGCATGCCACTACTGAGACACACAAATGTGACACAATAAACACTTATCCCTTAAACAAGGGGACAAGGTTCAGTGGGTGTAATCCTGCAGGCTCAGAAAATGTGACACACACACACACACACACACACACACACACACACACACACACACACACACAGAAAGAAGACACAACTGTGTGAATAAATTTTGACATAACAGGAATTGGCCAGAAATGTACATAAATACATCATAAAAAGAAAGGAATACACACACACACACCAGAGTCTAGAATAAGGCCAGAGAGACAAAAGTGGTGCATCCATCACAGCAGATCAAACTCAACCCAAGGCTAGAGGCGCGATGCTCTGCGGAGTTGTGCACACATACAGTGAAAAACAGCTGTACAATAAATATTCATCTTTGTTTCTCTAGTATAAAACTTTTACGAGACTTAAGTGACTCTTAGTATCATTTAGTATGAGTTCACAAGCAATGTAAGGGACACTTGATCTGGACTTATTTATTAGTATTATGTTGCAAGAGAAAAATGCAAGGAGCCACTGATAATAAACTATAGTGTGAGACACACGAGACGTATAGAAACACAAACATGCATTTATTCTATATGGGACTACAAGACAATCTCCCTAAGTGCAAACTGAAGCCATTGTGAAAGAACTACAATTCATTGGAAGCTTGCTGAGTCAGTCCTCTGAGACAAAATGAGCAAAAATAAATAATAAATGACAGAAAAAGAGCTAATATTTCCTTTTATAACAATGACACCAAGCAGCAGCCTCCAGGACTAAATAAATGTTGTAACGGCTGTAATTCCTCAAATGACCACCTGAGGCTAAATCTAAAAGCCAGTCAATTCCCATAGACTCCCATGTAAAGAAAGCCCAACTTAACGGCATTAACAAGCATGTTCAAAATTTCTAAATATAGCTTTGGCCTAAATAGATAGTTTGTATCTTCATAAATCCTTCATCTGGATAATGGCAAAAGCTTAAAGTTAAGGGTGTGGTTACTCTGACTGACTCTTGTGCTGAAACAGGGAGCTATAATTGGTGGCCATCTGCTAGGACTCACTTTCAGTAATTCAAGTCCCTGAACTAGCTTAAAGCACCTTAAAGCGACTGTTGTTGTGATTTGGAGTTATATAAATACAACTGAACTGAACTGGAGCTATCCTCAGTGTTTCAGCTGTTGGAGCCCTTGGGATCATTTTAATTACAATTATCTGACAAATTCTGTGATTTGCTATTTGCTACAATATGTCCAGTTCGTGCTTCAGTTTTGGTATTTTATTAGTCTGTAACTTAGGACTAATTAGCAGACATCCATGTCAAGTTGCTGGATGCTTGCTTAAGCTTGCTAGTGTTAGCTGATAATGATAATTTAGCACTCCTCCTTGCTAGTCAAATGTGGGAACTCTAGCACAAATAATAATAATAATCCGGTTGTTCAGTCTGACGTCACTAGCCGTGTCTGGACCTAAACTCCGCTGCAGGTCCATATATCAAACGATCACTATTGCATTACTGAGAGTTGAAAAACTGTCTAAAGTCTTTCATCTTTAATAAAATGATCAGCGTTCTGCTCTACCAGGTGTAACAATTGAGTTTAACATCCAGGCATCCATGAAAACGGAATTTATGACATTTAACGGAGTTAGAAGTTAGCAGGGAGTTAGCTCGCTAGCTTCTATCTAAATACAATATAGCATGTCCTGACTGCGGAGTTTTGGAAACAAATTAAAATGTACAGCTCTGTTATCACTTCCAGCATAAATGAAGACAGAAAACTAAACAGCAGTGACGTTTGTAGGGTTACTGAAGTTGGGCTAGCTGGTATATAATGATGTTAGCATAATATAAACAAGCTAACTTTTTTTCCACTCGATAAAAGTTAACGTGAGTGTTCTCGGTGGTCAGGAACAAATGTAATCGCATGGCAGGATGCTGTAAAAGGACCAAACTTCAGCCAGGAGAACAACTGAGATAATCCATCCACAATACGAGGTTAGTCATTCATATACTGCTGCATGGGCTGGGCTGTAGTTACATCCTAAGGTTTTAAAAACTGAGCTTAAATAAATGATTAGCGGTAATAAAAGCCGAGGGAGGTCAACAGTGATCACTGACTGTTTTAGGAGCTTTTTGAGATTAAATAGAAGAAAATACATAACATTAAACATGTTAACAACACAAAAGCCATATTAAACGCAGACTACTTTAGGCCCGGAAGTAGGATTCGTCACGTCATCACTTAACAATCGGATAATAATAATAATAATAATAATAATAATAATAATAATAATAATAACAACAACAACAACAACAACAACAACAACAACAACAACAACAACAATAATAATAAAGAAACATGTTTTTGGCCAAAATCCTAAGGCTAAAGCTTCAAAATGTGGAATGCAAAGTGATGTCACACTGCCGCTTTCCATCATTTATTTACAGTCTATACAGTAGCATGGGGTTTTATACAACATCTTTTTAAACTGTATTAAAGTTTTAAGTTATGATTAAACTCTCTAAACTGAACACTATGTCTGACAGATAAAAGGGTTTACTGTGTGATTCACTGTATCAACAGAATCCAAGAATTCTGAGCAGCAGTTTTATGAACGAAATTCAAGTTTGTTTGTTTTTTCCGATTGCTTAGCACTAATTAGTAGGAATGCATCTATGCAAGGCTCAAAAATGGGCATTTATAAACCACTGGATGATGTCCCTTTTATAAATAGTCTATGTACTGTATGGGGCATGGGTGTCCCATACAACATAAAGATGATATAAGATGTCATTAAAAGTGCGCCGAAAGAAGCCGACACTAAAATACTCTACCTACAGTTGCAGAAAAACTCGAGTCAGGCCCGTCTCCTGTGGGAGGGTTTTCTGCCCCAGAAAGCTGTACTATTATGGTTCATTCATTCACTAACTTTAGCCCAGAGCTGTACAAGTTTTTACTCCCTCTCGCTTTCATTCTGTGTGTGTTTCTTCCGAAAAGAGAACACAAGAGAATATGGTGCTCCCAGTCCCAAACACTGTGTGACAACATCACAGCGGGGTGAGCAAATACTACTGAGCCATCTGTGAACTTCAGGCAAAAGTGTTCATGCAGGGAATGTTTGCACTGTTTTAATGTTAGAGTTAAGAAAAGAATATAGAACATATTTGGAGACGAATGCTTTTGTGGAAGACACGAAATTCTGCCAGAACTGAAAAGTGAACTGAGTGACGTGAGTTTAAAAGTAGGCTCTTATAAATATGTGGAATTCTGCCTTAGCTTTTACCGATTTTATTGAATAATGAAGAAGCAAAAGAAAGACTCCTGATTGTCTGGAGCTCTTCCTACAAGGACAGATTTGACCCAGCAGATTCCACAAATCCAAAGATTTGTCTAAAAACTAGTAGTATACACAGTATATATTGTGAAAATTCATCTTATGCACATATGTAGATACATCTGTGTAAATGGACCTGCGCCTGCATCTGTGCGCATGTGCCTGACTCCCGAGAGCCTAACATTTCATTTGGACTGGGACAAAGTACCGTCGAACCATCAATCCCCTCTTTGTTCCTAACCATCCAGGTGGGCTATCTTGCATCAGCACTTGCGTAGGTATGTGTGCGAGTGTGTGTGGCTCTGTGCGTGATCATGTCACCCACAGCCAAAACATTTACACCACAATACGAGATGTCAGGCTGCAGGCAACCCAACAATTAAACTCGGTAAATAAATAAGCTATCTATGAATTATGTATTCAGAAAGCGGGGCGAGGCGCTGTGATGTGAGGGCTGCAGGCAGATGATGCTCCCTGCCATATCGGGCTGAAAGGATTTCCTGTGAGTCAGGATTTTTGAGGAATAGAGTGATTTGAAAGCAGAGAGTGAACTATGTGATTTGTGTCGGTATGTTTGTGTGTGCACTCCTACTGAGGATTGTCAGTGGGGGAAATGGAGATTCGTCTGATGACTCAACCCCCGAAAGACAAACAGAAATACAGGCAGACACGGAGCGACAGGTAGAAACCTGCAGAGTAAACTGATAGAAAAGGAAGAAAGGAGGAAAAGAAGAAGGAGAATTTGAAACACACTGACAACGGCGCTGATTCACTGCATTAACTTTTCAGCAGGGCATCGCACAACTTCAGGCGGCTGATTAACAGCAAAACATTACAGTGTATTTATAGAAAAAGGGAATTCAGCAGCGCAAGCTCCAGTGTTGTACTCGTTAGCACCAGAGAAAAAAAACCAGAAACACATGCGGAGCTGCCCACATCAAATTCAGCTGATGGGTGTAGCTCTTTGTATAGTAACTGATCAAGAATGTTTAAACACAGCAAACCGGGATGATGTTTGTCTCTTTAAAACATTTAATGTCATCTGTTCTTTATGAAAGAGCAAACAATGAAGATGGAATTATGTCTCACACTACTGCGGTGTGGTAAAAAGAGCCTAGCATTAAATGCTCTATAAAAGTTATCATTTGTTCTGTTAAAACCATAAACTGTATATAATAAATGGTGTCATTGTCTACTACATGACACCGATTGGTCATTTAATGCAGCGGTCCCCAACCGCCGGGCCTCGGACCGGTATCGGTCCGTGAGTCGTTTGGTACCGGGCCGCAAGAGTTGAGGCTCAGGTGTGAAATGTGTGGTTTTCAGGGTTTTTATCGGCTTTCAGCGTTATTTTGTTATCGTTAACTCGGTTTTCCTGGGTCTTTTCACGTGTGTTATGAATAAATCTTCATTTTTTCGGTACCAGTACTAGTTTTATTTTGTTGTATTTATCCACGACACCTTAAAGGCCGATCTGTGAAAATATCGTCGGGCATAAACCGGTCCGTGGCGCAAAAAAGGTTGGAGACCGCTGATTTAATGGCGTCATGACAGCGACTCCTTCACAAAAAAACAAACCTTGGTGTTTTGAAGACAGGCGTGGATCTGACTGTGGAACCAATTTAAAAAGGCAAAGGCAAAATCCTATGACCCCAAAAGTTGTTGATCCTCACCGACGTGCTTTTACCCCAAGGGCCATCTCCAGGGTTCTGGCCCCAGTGACCCCTAGGACGAGGTATGGTTTTTCCTCTATAATGGTACTGTGAATTGCATTTGGTCTAAGACTTTGGTGAGAGGCTGTGAGCAGGAATGGATATACTTGTATCCCCCAGGTTTGCCTTTGGATAAGGAAACAGATCCTGAGGGTCTTGACTGTTGACTGTGCTTACTTGCCAAATGACAGTTCAGAGTGCTCAGATTTCCTGGCAGCTTTGCTTTCCTGAGTTGGGTGCCTGAAATTGAGCCATTTGGTTATCCCATTGTCCTACTGGGGGACTTTAATATGCACAATGATAGCCTGACCTGGAGGAGTCTGATTGTGAGAAATGACCCACCTCACCTGAGCCCAAATTCTGTTTTGTTGTTGGATTTCTGTGCTAACCACTGTTTGCCCATAACAAACACCGTGTTCAAACGTAAGGATGTTTATAAGGGGGCTCACGCCATCACTGGGGATAAGGTCACTAATGTAGTTAACCCTCTAAAGCCTAACCTTTAGACAGGTGTTTTGCAGAGTTTTTTTTTTTTCAACATCTGTCACTCCGGAGCCTCCTGAACCATTTGCTTAATTGAAAAAATTCCAACATTTCCTGAAAGCAGCGACTCTGCGTTTTTCAGTGATATTAGGGTCATTACAATAATCACACAGCAGTCCTGCTGGTTGGTTGAGAGAAGACAGAGTGAGTGAGTGTTATGGAGCTCTACAGAAAACAGACATTTTATTACATTTGGGTTCTTTTAAACTTTTAAAAGTTTGACCTAAAAGTGGCAGGACCATTTGTGCTAACATTGGTTTTAACGGTTTAAACTCCTGCAACAATGTGTGGAAATGAGTGACTGTGGCTTTGGACAGGGTGGTGTTTCCCCCATTAAGAAGATGGAATGGAGAGAGTGTTCCAGTGTGTTTAGGTGGATCACACTTCTCAGCCTCCACAGGAAGGTCCATCCAGTTAGTTGGACATTGAATTCTACAGAAACAATGCATTTTTTCATCCTCGCTGTGGAATACTGGATCGGCTCCTCATCCTTTTGAGGATATTTGAGCGTGTGTGGGAGTTTGACCAACCAGTTTACATGTGGTCTGTGGACTTTGGTCATGGTCCTCAGTCAACAAGTGCCTACTCTGGGTTGGGAACAAGTTACTGCACCAAGTATCTTGGGGGTTTGTTCATGAGTGAGGGAAGAGTGGAGCAGGAGACTTACAGATGGACTGGTGCAGCTTCAGCAGTGATGTAGACACTGCACCAGTCTGTACAGACTACTACAGGCTCCTGTGACCTAGATAAGTGGCAGAAACTGGATCGATGAGTGGAAAAAGACAACAGACACAAGAGCTGCTACAAGAGAGATGTGTACTCTGGAGTAAAATGAAAGTGAGAGAAGACAGTGGTGCTGCAAGAATTCAAATCTAGTGATTTGACTCAGTGTGCTCTCAGTGCTCCTGTTTATTTCTAACATGACAGCTCCACATTAGAGCTCTCACACTTTAAACTGCATGCACAAAACATTAAAGATTGCTCAGTGTGTTCAGCTCTGACTCTGTCCCGTAGCCTAAAAAAATGAGGTGTGGAAATTGTTTTAGTTTGTCACCAGATAAAAGTGCAACTAATTTTACTGACTGAATAGGTATTCTTGATCATACATGTGCTACAAATGTAACTGATTAGTTTTCTCATCTCATTCCAGACCAAGTTATGTGTTGAGCATAAGTTATGGGGATCTACTCTTGCAACAGAAAAAGCACCTTTGTGACATCGATAATTCTGATTTTAAGGCCAACATACCTCACTAACCCCTTTATCTCACTTTGTGGTAGACTACCACTCAGGACAATACCATGGTAACCAAAACACTGCAATAGTTAGAGGAGACATTTGTGTTTATATGATGCATCCATAGAGTTTGGATTCATCTTGACAATCTGGTCTAAAAAGTTATCGGTCCACTCTAAATCCAGATATGGAAACATCTAGCTTCAAACAAGAAAAACATGCCGAAGGCCAAAACAATAACATCAAGGCTATGTCTATCCTTTATATATCATTTATGGTTGAGAAGAAATCTATTTGTATTTGATGAATGAGTTTTTTTGTGGCACAAACCCACTTACACATTAAAGCAGTTGCAAGTTAAATCTATGTGTGCTTGTTTATGTCTGGGTGACATCTTTGTAGTTTCAGTATAGGAAAAAAGTTAGAAGTTGACTTGATGGGAAGGAGAACAGAAACTGAGGCAGGGAGAAAATTTGAGAAAAAGTGTGTGTGTGTGTGTGTGTGTGTGTGTGTGTGTGTGTGTGTGTGTGTGTGTGTGTGTGTGTGTGTGTGTGTGTTTGTGTGTGTGTGTGCGTGCGTGTGTGTGTGTGTGTGTGTGTGTGTGTAAGTTTGGGTTACAAAGATACTGTTGGTGTGCGTGAGGGTGTGATAGCATGGCTGACTGACTGGCTTATTGAAGCTGGACGAGATGAACGAAAGGTCAGGAGATGTCAGGCAAAGCTGAGAAGCACACATACAAACACACAGAGTCCATCTTATCCATGTAACTGAGTATGGATCAGAGATTCTCAGTGTGCAGGAGAGCATGAAATAAAATCAGGCACTTTTAGGATTGGGTCAGATCCTGTCTCTTACAAATCTGTCTTCGTGTTAGCATGAATGTTTCCATAAATTACCAGAAGCCTAAGGGAGGAAGTGCGTTGGAGTACATAAGATGCTGTCTCTACAGTAACATGTCTTGATTTGCCAGATTACGCTGGCGAACGGCTTGAAAAATCAGGTAAATGAAATTTGTTTGAATCTTTTAGAGTATAAAGATAGTTTAATGAGCGTTTCCTCATTTATGTCACTACAGATAGTATCAGTGCAACAAATTATTTGATCTCTTTTTCATTTTCATGTAAATTCTATTTTCATGCCTTCAAAAATCAAATAGTTTTCATTACTGAAGCTGATTTTGTAGAAGACGAGAAGGAAAGTATTAACTCTGAAAATTATGATGAAAAATCTTAATGATGACTTTATATGGTCAGGCGAAAAGGAAACTTTTGACTGGAGTCTATCCAGTATGCGAAAACTAATTACACCACATGAGTCAGTCATTTGTAGGACCATCTTTAGCGCCAATAATTTGAAATCAGTGTTTTCTATCTGATTTTATTTGTCTCTCTAACCTTAACACTGTAGAAGAGGATTGTGGGTATTCGTTTATGGACAATATTTCAATCAGGTTGTGATATGGATTTTGACTGGACCATTGCAACACCTTGATTAGCTGCTGTATTTTGGATCATTGTCCTGTTGGTCTAATGGACCACTGCAAGGTCATCACGTCCTGTGGCTGCAAAACAAGCCAAATTCTTACCCCTCCACCACTGTGCTGTTTGTGTTTGAGGAGTTTGTGTTGATATGGTGCTTGGTGGTGGCCAAACATGCAACACCAAGCACCATATGAACAAATTTGACCAATTTGGTCTTGTCTGCCCAAAGGACATGTTCTGCTCCAGAAGTTGTGTGTTCAGGTGCAAATAAGCCTGCCTGATGTGTTTTTATAAGAGCAGAGGCTTTCTTTGGCAGCTGTAACACTACATCACTAACTACCAATGATTCAATTTAATTCAGTTATATTTACAACAACAGTTGCCTCAAGGCCATTTGGATTGTAAGGTAAAGACCCTACTGTTAAGAATACAGTTAATATTTGTTCCTTAATGATAACTGATTGGACTACAGTGCCACACACCAACACAATTCTTCATCCTAATGAGGACACACAAGATCTTTGTTTTAATTTTTAATTCTGAAAACAAAGCAGACAAAATAAATTAAAACCAGCCCTAAAAGACTTCAAAGTGATAAGAGTAAACATCTACAGGTAGAAATGATGCTTCAAATCTACGAGCCTGAGCCATCACTGCCTTTGTTACTAGTTAGGCTCTGGCTGCTGGGCTGGGGTTCAGCATACTGTCAGCGTTAACATCACTCTCGGCTCTTTGCTAGCTTTGTGTTAGCATGCTGTCTGTGTATGCAGAGAGTTAAAAATTCTGTTAGCAGTATAATACAGTTATCCAGTTTGCACTTTACCATCGTGCTCTTGTCCTTTTGTGCTACAAAAACATTTTCCGTACCTTCAACCCTCAAAAGTTGTAAACTGCCCTTTCCTTCTCCCAGCATATAAACTCATATCTGCTGATTGTAGTGTAGCTGACGTGTGGAGGAAGAAAAGGGCACGTTTATTTTTTTCTTTTTATACTCTATTATTATTATTATTATGTTCCTACTATGACTGCTGGATGTTTGCCTACCAGCTAGACAGAAAGAAAGATTCAAGATCTTTTATTTCTCAAGATCTTCTATTGGTCACGTGCATAGTTATACAAGTATAACATGCAGTGGCATACAGTTGTCACAAACTGTGGTAAATGGATTCGTGTTTATGACAGTTTCAGTTTCAGTTTTAATGTTTGAAAACCTGCTTCCAAAGTCTCAAACCAAAGAATTGACATTTGATTTAACATTTAACCTTTTTCAAAATTAATAGTTATACATTGCTGTGAAAAAGTAATTGCTCCCTAAACCTAATTACCAGCTGTGCCACGCTTGGCAACATGAACTGCAATCAAGTGATCAATAACTGTCAATAAGTCTTTCACATCACTGTGGAAGAATTTTGACCCACTCTTCCTTGCAGAATTGTTTTATTTCAGCCATACTGGATGGTTTTTGAGCATTTTGAGCATTTGCCAAATCTCTTTCTCATTCTTGAATCATGAACACTGTGGCGAGTCAGGCCTGCAGTTCTATAGATGTTGTTCTGGGTTCTTTTGTAACCTCCTGGAGGAGGGAATGTGCTCTTTAAGGTATTTTTGGTAGGATGGCCACTGCTGGAAACGGAGTCTTCTCCCTTGTGGATAATGGGTCTTACTGGAGTCCCAAACATCTGGAGATTCTTATGATTGTGGGATGATGCTGTTTTTTTTTTAAAGATCTTTACTACTTTACGTTGACAGTTTTTATTTAAATGATTTCTTGATTTAACAGGTCTGGCAGTTATTAGACCTAGAAGTGGCTAATGAAATTAAACTCAACTTTCCAAAAAAGTTTGGTTAATTCCAATTCATTCATAATTTAAGGGGGTATATTTTTTTACGCTGCAAACATACAAGTGTGACAAATATGCAACTTTTCACAGCACAGTATACACATTATAAACTGCTCCAACTTTTGAGTTCAGCTTAGAGTGAGATTTGTGTCGGGTTCACTTCGTATCCTGTTCAAAACACAATATTTCTGCTACATTGTATGCATTTAAATTAGAAACCTTACTTTTTTGCTTATGTGCAGCCAGTGATGTTTACTGATCCAGTCTTTTCTGTTTTCACTGACAGAAGCCTATGGACTCATGTTCTCAATTCCATTGGTTCATTAATTCACTGGGCTCATTTCATTTTGACATGATTCAACATAACACAATAAAACTACTAATCTGTTGATTCATCTCCTCAAACATATACAGTAAATAAAGTCTAGTCTAGTTCAGTGAGCTTAGCTTGTGAATTTGAATCCTTTATAAGGGATTTTCCAAGAGCAGCATTAAATTCTTGTATTGGTTTGGACAATAACACCCTGACTGGCACTGATAAGAAAATCACTGGCATTTCACATTCTGAAGAGTGAGCTAATGTTGTCTGTGTCAGTACTGTTAGTTGATTTTACATATCTGGTTAGTACATTAGTTTATGAAATATGTTCTTAAGTGAAACATAGTGGCACATTATTAAATGGATCGACAGCCCTCTTTAAAAGGAGACATGTGAAAAAACAAAAGTGCTTGGACAACTCATAAAACCACACAGGCTAGCAGGGATATTTATAAGCACTTGTTGGAAATTGAATATTTTTGGCTTTTGGCTTCACTGAGTTCAAGATTAATGGTGGTGCTTCAGTAATTTTCAGGAATAAAGGAAAACTCATGTATTCATGAAAACAGATCTGTTTGCATTCCAGAGATGAAAAGATCAGCACCATTAAAACAAAATACAAAAACAGGTGCGAAAATGAAAACCGGGCAAGCCACGTGAATACACTTGACACAAAGTCACTTCAGAGATGATTCAGACAGACAATGGAGACAAATGAACGGCCAAATAAACTAACAGATAGATAAACTCATGAAGGTATGGATGGAGACATGAAAAGCCAATGGAGAGAATGAGGAATGTTGACAATGTAAAAGAGGCTCTGATAGCCAAATACCTACAAATTGCACGCAAAGCAATCGATATTTGGTTAGCGATATCATTTTCTTGTCTTTCTTTGCTCATGTTATGTGATGACGTGATTAAATCCTGATCTGCTCTCCAATTTAGAACCCAAGTAACACTAAGAATAAAAGTGATTCCTGCTTAATGCAGTGCTAAATGGGTGACAATGCATATATGAAATGTTGTCATGCTAACATTAACATCTGTTTCTGATAGTGGTGCCATATAGAGAGGATGGAAAGATTCAGTGAATGAGACAAAGGTAAGATAGACAGAATGTACAATAGTATAAATAAATAGTTGGATTACTTTGTCATTCTTTGCTCGGCTTGATTTTGATTCCACACAAGGAATTCGGGGTCGTACCTATCGAGGGGGGACAGGCAGAGAGAAACAAGAGAGAGGTATATGTCGACTGTCTGGTAACAAATTATTCAATACCTGTTATAATAGCGATAATTAATAGTAATCAATAGAAATCAAAATTGTAGCCAGTAGACTCATCTTTCTCTCTTAACATTTTGTTATCAGGCAATAGAGGATGTGGGCAGGGTGGAGAACATGCACTTGGAGCAGATGGTTGGGAAATGGCGAGTATGTCAGATAAAGAGAGGGTCTCCGGACAAAAGAAACAAGGTAAGCCCTTGTTGCTTTCAGAAATTTAGCTATTGGTGGTTGCATAAATACCGTATAGCTTAAGGGTTTAAATAATTTTTAGGTCAACTTAGCTGTTGAATGATGGCAGATTCATTAAAGCTAAGCAGGACTGGTTACACAGTAGCTAACGAGTGAGAAAATGACAAGCATTCCGGAGCCTGTTCCGTGTAAGCTGGGTTTATTTAGTTAGATTTAAATGAGACGTTAAACATATGCTTTGTATTTTGGGTAACTATGTCAGCTTATGGAAGTGCTACATATTTTACTTTTGAAGGCTACTGCTCATGAAAATCAGAAATACAGTTAGAATATTTCCAACGATTAATCCAAAAAACGATTTACAATACAGAAATGTCAAACTTCTTAAAAGCATCTTTATTTCTTTAGTCAATATTTGGTTTTGGCTCCTTTCCCATGAATTACTTTATCAGTGTGGCGTAGCATGGATGTAAGCTTGTGGCACTGCTGAGGGACTGTTGAAGCTCAGGTTGCTTTGGCAGTGGCCTTCTGCTCATCTGTAGCATCTCCATAAAGCTTGTCAACAGATGAAAGAACAAAGTGCTCCGAAATCTCCTGGTAGATGGCTATGTTGACTTTGGACTTGATAAAACACAGTGGACCAACCCGACCGTAGCACCGGCAGATGACATGGTATCCCAGATGATCACAGACTGCCGAAACTTCACACTGGACTTCAAACACCACTCTTTCTCCAGACTCCAGGACCTCAACAGATCTAGAATCCAGTTCTTTTTCTGCATAGCTCTGGTAGCTTGCAGATGTCTTTCCATGTTGCCTCTTGATGCACTGAAACCTGTTGAATTGACTCCTTGTGAAGTTCTTCAAATTTCTTGAATCTTTGAAGCTCTTTTCTTGACAATCCTCTTATAGCTACAGGCATCTCTGCTGATTGTGCATTGTGCAGCTAGTCCTAACACACTTTCCACTCCCAGTCAGCTTTCCATTAATACACTTCAATACAGCACTCTGAACAGCCAGCCTTTTCAGCAATGACCTTCTGCAGTGTACCCTCCAAGTCGAGGTTGTCGATCATTAGAACAACTGTTAAGTCAGCAGTTTCCCCGGTGATCGTAATTGTCTTTACTGAAGTAGAACGAGACATACACAGTATTTATACTGTTTGAATTATGTACTCAGCTCAAAGTAGTCTTAGAATTTGAGGTACTGAATTTCTGGTTTTCATGAGCTATAACCTTCAGTGCTGGAACTTTAAAGACAAAGGGTTTACCAGTCAAAGTTTGGACACACCTTCTCATTTAATGTTTGTTTTGTTGTTGTTTTTTTACATTTTCATAACTATTTACAACATCCTCACTGAAAGCATCAAAACTATGAATGAACATATATGGATTTATGTAGTAAACAAAAAAGTGTGAAAGTTTAAAACATGTTTTATATTTTAGATTCTTCAAATTAGCCACCCTTTGCTTTGATTACTGCTTTGCACACTCTTGGCCTTCTCTTGATGCAGCACTCCATCACTTTCCTTATTGGTCAAACAGCCCTTACACAACCTGTTGAAGAAACAATGGTCCAACTAAACACAAACAGGATGGGATGGCATGTTCCTGCAGGATGCTGTGTTAGCCATGCTGGCTCAGTGTGCCCTCAATTTTGAATAAATCCCCAAAAGTGTCACCAGCAAAACATCCCCACACTATCACAACTCCTACTGCATGCTTCACAGTGGGAACCATGCATGTAGAAACTGTTCGTTCACCTTTTCTGCATCGCACAAAGACACAGCGGGCGGAACCAAAGTTCAGACCAAAGCACAGATTTCCACTGGTCTAACTGTCCATTCCTTGGCCCAAAGAAATCTCTTCTGCTTGCTGCTTTTCCTTAGTAGTGTTTTCTTAGCAACTATTTGACCATAAAGGCCTGATTCGCGCAGTCTCCTCTGAACAGTTGATGTAGAGATGTGTCTGCTACTGGAACTCTGTGCTGCATTTATCTCGGTTCTAATCCTAGGTGATGCCAACTTGTGATTTTTGAAGCTGATGACTTGGATGAATTTATCCTCAGAAGGAGAAGCAACTCTTGGCCGGTCTTTCTTGTGCATGGTCCTCATGTGAGCCAGTTTCGTCATAGTGCTTGATGGTTTTTGCAACTGAACTTGGACACACATTGAAAATTTTAGCAATTTTCCAGACTGACTGACCTTCAGTTCTTAATGTAATGATGGACTGTCGTTTCTCTTTACTTAGCTGACAAGGCATTGAAAACCATTTCAGGTGACTACATCTTGAAGCTCAATGACAGAAGGCCAAGGGTTTGCAGTGCAACGCAAAGGGTGGCTACTTTTAAGAATCTACAATATAAGACAGTTTTTTTTATCAATTTTTTCTTTGCTACATAATTCCATATATCTTGGTTCATATGTTTGATGTCATCAGTTATGGATCTACAATACAGAAAGTAGTAAAAATAAAGAAAAACCATTAATTGAGAAGGTGTGCCCAAACTTTTGAATGGTACTAAATGTATATATACATACATTTACAGAGTATTTTAAAGTTTACCTTTTTGAAATAAATAACAAAATAATTTTTTTTCACAATATTTTTGAGACATCAGTAGATGCATAAACTCTGTGTTCGCAAAACATGTAGGAACAATCCAGCATGTATGACTGTAGCGTGTGTGCACTTATAGGCTGTGCTGACCAATGGACCAATCTCCCAGAACCTGGACAGGTTAAATGAATAAGTCTGCTTCTACTCAATATTTCCCTCACTGCCAATGAATCCCACACAAAAGGCAAAAAGCAGAAAACCTATGCTCTGGTATAATCTTCTTTTTGGCCACAATGAGATTTTTTTTCTGTGTGATAGGGTGTTCTCCAAGACCTATTAAAAACCTCGGACCTATTGTACTTCATGACTTAGGGGCTGTATTGGGCACTATCCTTCAGTGTTCTAAATACTTCTGCACGTATTAATAGAAAATACTGCTTACTAGAAGCTACAGTCCCTAGCTGCTTCAAGAAAAATAGTGGGCCTCAATTTGTTTTATCTTCAAAGATCTGAAAGTCTTTATTGTGTTCAGCTGCTGAGCGTGTCAAAGAAAATGTAGAAAAGTCAGACGGTACAAACAAAGAGTTTGAGCCTTTTTGAATGGGATTTTTTGAGAGTAAGAAAGATGTAGCATAACACCGGACCCTCCCTTTAACAAGCTACTCGTATGACTTTAGATGCCGCTTACATCGGCATGTCGTGTGCATGTCGTGAGCGTAAAGCAAAATGCCATGCATCAAAAGTCCGCCCTTTAAATGTAGCAGTGCAGATGTGTTGAAGGTACACAACGATGATGCCAGAGCTAAAGAGTGACCAAACAAATGACGTGAGTGCAATGTGCACACAGAAATAAACACTTGGACAATGGGTGAATGTAAGAGCAATGACGACAACAACAGCAAAGAGAGCTAATGAAACAAAAGATAGTTTTGAGTTTCTAAATTTCACAATAAGCAATTCAAGAGAAAGTGAGCTCCTCATTAGAGAAATAAATTTGTGGAAAAATAAACATATCCGCTGCCTGTACCTGAACTAACATATCCCAAACAGACAGTTCAGCTTTAATTAGGCTACTTCTATTTCTGACAGCTAGTCTGTGCAGCCATTACAAAGAAGAGGCTAAAAAATAAAAGAGAAATCCAAGAATAGTATTTCAAACTTCATTTTAACTAGGACAAAAGAGTGATAAAAACAGCTATTACACTGTCTCTTTATGTCTCTCTAACTCTTTTTTTTAATGTGTCACTCTCTCTCTCTCAGACATCCACACTCATACAGAGATATCTCCTGGTCTAGAAGACGACTTCATGCAGACTTTCCGCATTAACTTTGTCTACCTGCTGCACAGAACGTGACTGATTGCCACTGACAGAGAGCCACTCCACTCCTAACAGCAGCAGCAAACTCTTAAATTGGACCTAGAGGTGTGCACAGGCATTGGTACAACAGTGTGAACACGCCCCAACACCAGGCAAACTAGAGAGGACAGTGAAAGATGCGGCGTGATGTGTGCCTCATACTAAAGCCCAGATTCAGCCAGTCTTTTTCTGCACTCCACTGTCAAATCCTGACAGTCAATTATGTGCCGATGTGCTGCAAACTGTGGGTGTCGCCATGTCGCACTTCCAGCTCTGACACCACGTTTGCGGTTTTCAATCAAACTCTTTTCTTCATTAAAAAAGCTCAATGTTGCTCAGGTTAATGATACTATTGATATTTCCTTTAATAATTCATGTTTCACTTGGTGAATCTGGCCCTCAGTAAGTTTAGTGAAAAGTGGAAAGGGAGCAGAACGAAGGGTCTCATTAATAAGCCAGAGCTGATTCGAAGTGAAAATGGCCGTCTTTTCTCACCTTGGGTCCTTCTGGATGCTGTCCACTGATGGGGATCGGCCCAGCGCCGCCTCAGGGGGGAGGGCGGGGCCTGACTTGCTGTAAGGCGACTCGGTCGACGGACAGAACTGCAGAGTGCGGTACGGATTGGCGTAGTCGGCCGCCCCGCCTCCTGTGGCAAAGCTGCCTCTCTGGAAGGTGGCGGTGGCGCTCTGGCTTCCCGTTCGCTGTAAGGGGATTGGGTCGACACCGGGGGAGGGTGGGGCTAAAGTGGAAAGAGGAGCGTAGGGACAGAGCAGATAATTGAGGACCTCTTGGTACAACTGGTTCACCACTGGGATTTGATGTAGACGAGGAGGGCAAGGAGCAGGGGATCGCAACCAAACATGAGCACCAACACAAGGATGTACAAACACACATACACACACAAGACCAGCACCAATGGAAGAAAGTGACACAGAAAAATAAGTGGAAAGAAAAGAATAAAAAAAGCAAAAGTCATTAAAAAAATAAAGAAAACAAACAGAAATAATGAAGCAGATAAGAAAATCAGAAACACACGTGAAACATGCATGCACCAGACCTCCCTCCTTCACTTTAAAGCATAGCCAGATTGCACCAGTCATTAGATCACTATTCTGTCACCATGTCCTGCAGTGCACTCACCCACCAACCACAGCAATATTGGCCACCAGGTGATAAACGGCCCCCTTTTAGAGATCTACAAAGTCTGTGTGGCTTAGAAGGAAAAGGGTGGTTGCATCCTGTTGGAAACTCAATATTTTACACTTCTTTGTTAAGATTTAGCCACTCAAAATTTACTATGGACACGGTACTGAAATTAGCTCCTAATGTTTAAGAAAGCCTGTATTCATAAGGGTAATCTGCTTGTTGAAAATGATTAGTTGCACAGCAGCAAGAAAACAATATAAATGCACACATATTAGATTCTTAGCTTTCTTTGTCTTTTGTTTAAAAAATACGTTAGTTTTACAATTTTTAGCTTTAGAAGTGCTGGTATAGGAGTTTGTTAGCTTTGGGGAGATCCAAGCTAGCTGTTTTCCAATGCGTCAAGAACAGCTTTGAGCTAATTTGAAGCTAATTTGATGCTTGCTGTAGCTTCATATTTATTGTATGGAAGGCAGAGTGGCAAGAAAGACAGTTTGGCTGTTCATACTATTGAATACATTTGCAGTTTGTCAGACTAGCTCTAATAAATTCTCCATAGCGAGGGTCTGTAGCCTCAGGGCTGTTGCACACTTTGTGCAAAAACATCAAAACACTTTAACGCAGACCAGCGAAGGCCATTTGCCATGTTTTACACACACACATGAATTATCTTCTCGTTAAACAGCAGTTTGGGAACCATTTGGGCATGACAGTCTTGAGCCTGCCCTGAGGGAGGTGTGCTGGGTCATTTCTTTGTGTGCGTGTGTGCGCAACTTGATAACTACAGGGACCTTGTCAAGCCCTGAGGAAATTCACCTGTGATGTGAAATTTCCAAGTCTGCTCATCATATTGATGCTCTTTGAATTGACCTTGAAACATAGTCAGGCTTCAACAGAAGAAAAAAAACAGGTATCTGAAAAACAGTGTGGCGTTTGGCTGCTGTCGGGACTCTCATTCATACGCGCGCAGCTGGAGATGATGACCGAGCTATTTCGATGCATCAAAGCAGTTTATGCGTGTGTACGGGGAGCCAGCGTGACAGAAGTGACCTCGGATCTTTTAATTAGCAGAGTGAAACTATATTTTGGAAGGAAACTGACAGTAATTTTTCCTCTTTTTGCTGTGCACATCTCTTTATGGAAACGTTCACAGTTGAGACGACCGAACTGGCAGCACAGTATCAACAACATTTTAGGACATGGTTGATTTGCTTTGATTTCAAAGCACCCAAGCTAACGCCCATGGGATTAATTGAGATTAATTTTCAGCCTTGAAACTAATTAGTTAACAGACTGTGACTGAGAGACAAATTGCCATTGAGACCCCAATTGGATTTGCCTACCTGATCTGGGGAAAAAGCGCTGCACGATCAGATGGAACCAGGAAATCTCTTATGTACATCAGCCTTTAATATAACAGCACACCATTACAAAACACCTGCCTTCTGAGAGGCACCATGCTGTGCCTTTTTCCTGCTCTCTTTGTGAGGATTTTACAGACCTGTTCCTTTATAAAAGATATTTTCTCTCATAGTTACTCACTGATTTTTAAATCTAGATGATTCCCTGGGTGATTTACACACTGCAGTTATTTATGGTCATGGACTTGTTTGAAGACGTTTTGGTGGCCGTCTTCGCAGCCACGGTATAATCAAGCCCAAGTGTTACTGCAGGTTCAAATAAGTCATTTACTAATTGCCGGTTGTTACTACAGGCTAAAAGAAACGAAGTCTCAGCTCACAGTGGGTGCTGCAGTTATTCAGCACTACAATTACTCCAAGTTAGAACACTTGGAAGAGACGCACAGCTGAAATCAAAGCATCACAAGCAGAGTGTTATTCTTCTATTCTGGGTCAATCTTGCACTAAATGCTAGATCCTACATTTCCCACAATTCATCTCTTCCATATTCTTTACCTGACTGCTACTGTACATGTTTGTAACACACACTTCCCATTCACTATCTATCTAACCAATGCAATGTATTCTGGTAGTGTCACCTTTTGAGAGGTGAGGCCCTCTTTAGTTGGACCTATTTTATAACACAGTAAGTGAAACACTATGTTGGTTTTCTTTTGAACTGATTGTCCACATAAGGGTTTCGTCCAGTCAGTGTTTGCACTCCTGCCAGTCATCTCTTATCCCCGTCTAGTGGCTTGCTCATCAAAATTGGGGTAGATGCGTCACATGAAAACTCTGAAGCATCTCCCCCATCTTCTACAGGCACACTCCAAACACTGAACCGTCGTATTTCCCTTCTCCAGATCTCACCTTGTCCTCTAATGTTAGGTTTGGTGTAGACTCTGTCTTCATAGATGGGGTCGATGTGGTGTTCAGGGGACTGCAGGGGTCGCAGTTCGGAGCCCAGGTGACTGTGCTGGCTACTGTAGGAACCTCTGGACCCTGGAGAACGCAAGGCGGTGGAAGTTAGACATAGTGACAGATGGATGCATGTGTAGATTTATAAAAATATTCTCGTGGGATAACACTGAATGACAAATTCGACTACAAATGAAAATAAATGATGAAATGCATTAATAGATATGCTTTCATGTACTGGACTGCTTCTGCTCTAGTCATAAATAAAAAAATAGCCATTTACCCTGAAAGCAAAAGAATACACAATAAATTAGGGATACTGTATGCTGGGGAAATGTTTAAAAAAACAAATAAAGCAAACTTTATTTTGAATTTGAGGGTCTTATCTTATTTATTACAAAGAACATCTAATACATTTGAAATAAAATCTTGACAAACTTTAGTCATTTGTTAACATTTGTTTACAAAGCTACAGGGGGAAAAGGCCACAAATGTAGAAAATGTTTCTACATGTTCAGGAAAAAAGTAGAAAATGAATGACTTGACAAGACTCAATGGCATTTGACAGAAACACACATAGAAAAGTAATCATAAAGGTGTCTTGACCTCTACCTGCCAGGCTACCAGGCCTTTGCAGGGTTGCGTTAGCGTACAGCTCGTGGGAAATCTTGTAGGTATCTGCTCCGATGTGATGCAGCATGCGCTTGGTGGGCGACAGGGTGGCATAGCTCCCCACCGCAGAGCTAAGCTGGTGTATGGGTGACGAGGAGTGATTTCCCCCTGGAGAGGCTACCATGGGGAGCGGTGAGGACGAGCCGCCAGCACCTGATGCTACCATGTTGATGGGGGATGAGGTGCTGAGAGAGGAGGAGACACGGAAACTGTTGGACTTTTTGCGTGAACATATTGTGTTTTGTCTAGAATGAAATTACATTCGTAAACATAATAGAAGTGAAAGAGAGCAAACATCAACCTAGATTAAGAGACAAAGATGAATAGCACAGTGTAAAACACAGATGCATCGATAACGGTGCAGCAGACATGCATATCCGAGTTCTAATCTCACACAGAGTTTTGTGTACCCATCTAGTGTTGCGCCAAACAGAAGCATTCAGGCCTTTTTCAGACCTCACCTAAATAGTGAAACTTCACCAAACAGTAGTCAACAAAAACAGAAAAAGAAGAATAAAATCTGGCAATCAAAGTGTCTGTAACTACAGCTACAGAGATCCATCATCCATGTATTTCCTTAATTGTTTCTCTACCATCTTAGGTGAGAGGTGTGGTGCACACTAGGCCGGTCGCCATCTGAGGGCTGACACAGACAGACAGGCACCCACTCACACTCACACCAATTTAGAATCACCAGTTAAACTAACGAGCATGTCTTTGGAAATGGACTGAAAAGGGTCAAATACAGCTCACTGGACAGTTTTTCAAAAATGTGTCCTGATCTAGTCTGAAACTAGATAAGGACACGTTATTAACCTTTTTTACTGCTATTCCTGGTGTGGTGACGTCAGTGTTAGCCTAAACTACACAGCAGTTGAAAGTCAGGCTGTCGATGATCTTTTTTTTCTTCTCAAGTTCTTTAAAGGAAAAAGTAGGCAATTGGGTTTAAAGGTAAATGCATTTAAAGGGAGGTTTTTCTTCATGGTTTTACCCACATCAAACTGCGCTTTATTTCACACCTCTGCTTTAATCCTTAAAGTCATGTTTATTTGTTCAGTAGCTGCCAAGACTAATCTTTTCTGAATATTAAACAAGCACTATGAGTCCCTTGTGTATTAAATAGTATTCACTTAATTATATTAGTGGATACTTGTATCAATTATTGGAAAATCAATGAGTAAATGAATACTCTGTTCCCTTTAATCACATTTTATTTACCTTCAAATGGAGGTGAAATTTGATTTTAGCTTTTTTAATCATCAGTATTTTCTACTGTTATTTTAACCTACATTTACATCACACATATCATATTGCTAATCCATGGTTATTGGCATATAATATACCATTCTAATAAGGGATTTGCTGTATACATTTCCCCCAAATGTATCATATTTTTTGGAAAGCATCTCTACTTGAATTTAAAATAAAATTCTGTGGGTTTGAACAACATTTGGCTCCACAGCATGAGCTTGTAAAGACTGGCCCACCAACAGTCTGCTACTTCATTAGGGGAGTTTTACTTTTAAATCTTTACTTTTCAGTACAGATTTCCTGATCACGCGTGGAGTGCTGAACCCTTCAATCGATCCGTCGAACGTTAAAGACAGGATGATGTAGCACCTTTATTTGTTTCCATTATAGAAAACATTCTATGCAAATCGTGACATTCCTGGATAAAAATAAAAATGTCTGATATTAAACTTTTTCTTGTTGCCAAACTAACACGACTTAAAAACGACTCAGATGTGAAACAGAGGAGAGGTCTCGTGTGTTCTTTAAACCTGAAATGTGAAGTCGTTGTTTAGTCAATGTCATACGGATAACTAACGATTAAGAGCTCTTGCACGCCTCTGGAAGCCTTAGCTGTGGTGCATCATTTTCTGGCACCTTCCCACAATGCACTGCAGTGATTTAAATAATTTTCCATCTCCTCACTGTTTTTTTTAATAGCAGTCAGTGAAAACTGGTTATCTGCAACAATTTTTCCTCACCAACAGCCACAGACATGCTCTCTACTTTTAAGGTTAGACTCAAAACTTCCCATTTTGATAAGGTTATAGTCAGGCCCGGATCAGGTGACCCCGAAGCATCCGTTAATTATGCTGCTACGTGATTCCCTGTGACACACTGAGCATTCTCTTGCTCACCTTTTTTCATTCCCCGGGTGTTTATATACTACTGCTGCATGTCATTACATTTTGTCTTCTTTCTCCAATAGTGTATGTTCTGTCCTGTCTCTGGTGCTCTCTTCTTTTGGCTGTTCAAATGGAGTTTTTCCTTCCACTGCTCAAAGTGTTTGCTCATAGGGGATTGTCTGTTGGGGTTTTCTCTATAGCATCTTTACCTTACAGTATTAACAGTGTTGGTAGTAATGGAATACATGTAGTAATGGAATACATGTACCGCCTTTACGTATTTAAAATACAAAATATGAGTAACTGTATTCCATTACAGTTACCGTTTAAAAAGGTGATATTCAGAATACAGTTACTGTGTTGAAATAAATGGATTACACGGCAGTCTTTTCTTGTTTCATATGTTAGGCTATGCCCTCTTTATTTTTGGTAATTCCACGCCGGTGGAAACCCAAACAAAACACGCATTAAGAGGCTCTAATGCCTGTGTCTCAATCTCACGGCCCATGTCACCCGTACTTGACGTGAAGAAATATTTTTAAAAATTATTATTCAAAAAAATTATTTAATATCAAGGCAGAGTGTTAGTGTTTTATATACGCGTGGAATAATTTTCTATGGAAGATCGCAGCAAAAAGTGCAGCCGTACCTAATGTCCACCCTACTGTTACTCATTTTAAGATTTAAAACTCTAGTTGGTATGGCGAGTATTCTTCAGTAATGGTAATAAATCACACAGCAATAGTACATTCATGTAGTTGTAAAAAGCATGATAATATATTAAGTAATCCAAAGTATTCAGAATACGTTACTCTCATTGAGTAACAGTATTACTCAATTACTCTCATTGAGTAACGTAACGGAATACATTACAAATACATTTTGGGGCATGTAATCTATAATCTGTAGTGGGATACATTTAAAAAGTAACCTTCCCAACACTGAGTATAAAACGCAAATGTTGTTGTGATTTGGCACCATATAAAAAAAAACCCCAACAAACTTGAATTGAGCTGAACTGTTTATGATCTTACTCCAGTGTGTACATGGCTGCTAATTCAGCCCTTTCCCCATTGCAGCAGGCCACCTAGAACTCGATTTTCCAGTGCAAGTCAGAGCACAGACATGCAAATTCACATATTCTAAATGTCCCTTGCATAAAGGCAGAACTGTACAGCAGAGAGAGCCCTTGCTGCGTGCTTGGCTCGGTCAAACACCTTTCGTGACAAGGAATTAATAAAGCCTACCAACAGTACACAGAGTATTCTGTCATCTGTGTGTCACCATTCTCAGTCCAAGCTGTACAGAGGAAATGCCATAACCTGCTGTGATCATCTACAGTAAGATCATTTACAATTTGGTAAATTAACAGCAGTGAGCATGTTTGTACCCATTTGTACCTCTGTTGTAGCTTTTGTCAGTTGTTGTGGCAGGATATGGGAATCTGTTAATGTTCATCTTGGTGCCGGTACATTACCTCTGATGATGCACGGTGCAGTGAAAAAGTATCTGCCCCATGATTTCTTAGATTTTTTGCATATTTATCACATTTACTTGTTTCAGGTCATAACACAATTTTTAACATTAGACAGAAATAACTCGAGAAAATACAAAAAAATGTTTTTTTAATTGATTTAACCTATTCAGGGGTAAAAAAACTATCCAGTTCTAAATGACCCTGTTTGGAAAACTGACTGTCCCTCCTTGTTAAATTAAAACATTTTCTGGAAATCTGAGTTCAGCTTCACTGGCCACACTCAGGTCTGATAACTGCTGGACCTGTTAAATCAAGAAATGACTAAAAAAGAAAGTGAAGTAGGCTAAAAGATCTCAAAAAGCAACACATCATCCCACAATCTTAAAGAAGCAGCTGAAAAACAAAGTTAATTGACATCTGTCACCTTGTAAAGAGTTACAAAATTCTTCAGCAAACCACAGTGAGAGCCATTACCTACAAATGAAGAACACTTGAAACATTGGTGAACCTTCCCAGGTCTACCAAAATTACTCCAAGAGCATATTGATGACTCATCCAGGAGGTCACCCCAGGCCCGGAACAACATCTATAGAACCACAGGCCTCAGTTAAGGTTCATGATTCAACAGAAATGGCATCCATGGGAGAGTTCCAAGGAGCAAGAACACAAAGGCTCATTCCACATTTGCCAAAAAACTTTGTGATGAGTTTCAAGACTTTTGGGAAAATATTCTGTTGACTAACAAGACAAAAGGTTTTTGAGTCCTGTTACATCGGCTGTAAAACTAACGCAGCATTTCGTAAAAACAGCATCATACCAACAGTCAAACATGGTGGAGGTAGCTACAAAACCTGGACGACTTACTGTAACAAAATAAGTAACAAATACTGTATAACACTTAAAGTGTACAGGGCCTATTTTGTGACCATGGGATAGGCCAAGCCTATTGAGTTTCTCTGTGCCCCTCCACTTTGGGATTTTACTTCTCAGGTAGGTCCCCAAGACGCCCCCACAGCATAAACTGGTAAGTTAGTAAGTAAAGTAAGCCACGGGGCGATCGTTGCTCAAGAGTTGGCAGTTTGTCTTGTAATCAGAAGGTTGCCAGTTCGAGCCCCTCTGGTGGTCAGAGGGCCCGGTGGCGCCAGTGTCTGGCAGCCTCGCCTCTGTCAGTGCGCCCCAGGGGACCTGTGGCTACAATGTGGCTTGCCATCACCAGTGTGTGAATAGGTGGATGCGCTTTGGGGTCCTTAGGGACTAAGTAAAGCGTCATACAAATCCAGGCCATTTACCATTTAAAATTTTATATACATAGCACCTTTCTGGACAAAAGGTCACAAAGTGCTTCACACAGAGATAACAAGGTATAAAACAAAAACAGACAAAAAGTGATGTGTTTTTAGTTGTTTTTAAAATAGACTACTGAGTCCACAGATCTTTAGCTCAGTGGGAGAGAGTTCCACAGTCTGGGGGCCACAGTTGCAAAAGCTCCGTCTTCCTTAGTTCTCAGCCTTGTATGCTGTATAACAGGTAGGCCCTGATCACGTGACCTCAGGGACCTGCTAGGGACATAGGGCTATAGAAGTTCAGTGATGCAGGCTGGTGCTTGTCCATGAAGAGCTCTGAATGTCAGAACCAGAATCTTAAAATGGACTCTGAATTCAATGGGGAGCCAATGCAGCCGTATTAGCAGCGGTGCCACATGTGAGTACTTTGAGGATTTGGTCAGAAGCCTTCGGTTAGTAAAGATATATTCTTCAAATCGATGTATAATTTGTGTATAGAGTCAGACCAACCTGTAGGATTTGGCGAGTCGGCTGGGTGATTGCTTGGGTGAGGACACTCTCTGTAGTGTGGCGTAGCTGGGCATGTCAGCAGAGGCTGATCCCAGCCGCTGCAGCTTGGTAGGAGATCCCACCGCCTGCAGAGGGGAGCTTACGCGCTGCAATGCAAGATTTGTAATTCATTAATTGGGAATGTCACTCACATTAAATATTCATCCTCTCTTCTTATTCCTATCATTACTTCCATAGAGATGAACAACTCCCCCCCCGGAGCTGGAAAACCAGAGAGCAGAAACTCTAATCCGTGATAACATCCTGATGAAGAGCTCTGGGTTATCAGACCAAACATGAAGTCACGACTGTAAACTTTTACAACCAAATGAACTTGAAATGCAGCCGTGAGCAACGGGCCGCCAAATGAAGTTCCCTCAGAATTGAATTGGTTGAACAAATATTTCCAATGCCTTTCAGGCACAGAGCTAAAGGGACAATTTAAAACACTGTTAATTTGGACGAGCGTGGTCAAGTTGTGATACACCGGAAAAGTGAAGGTAAATCAGTTTAAATGTTCAACGGAGTTACAATAAAGAATTATGAAAAATGAACTAATGAGTGAACAGTAGTGTAAATCGCCACCTGTTACAGCACATGTTAGTGCAAGTTTGATGTTTTTTGGTTTTTCCCTGTGGCAGCCAACAACCAGAAGGCTGCACACTTTCTAATAATCACTGTTACATGAATAAAAAAATCAGAATCATGGGTAATAAATCCTAAAGTTAATTAAATTGTTATTTGACTGTTTCCAAAGCAATGAAACGATATTGATAACCTCTAACTATAGTGATGATAGCATATGTATGTATTAATGTCTTTATGCACACATTCTCTTCCGTAATGGGAATCTGAACAAAGCTTTGCATGAACATCGTCACACATGCAGTGATCATGTAACTGCGAATGCAATGTTACGTTCTCACGTGTCACGTTTAACGTAATGACTTTATAGTTACCAAAATTACAGAAATAAAGTCAACTAAACGGGACTTTGTAGTAACAGTTCCTGCAAGAATAACGATAATGTATATAAAAGAAAGAGCGGGCTCAGTTTGGATACCTTTGCAACAGACACTGACACCATCCAGTGAATATGTAAGACACATTCTGCTTCACAGGTTTTTCTCCACAAACATGTTGAGCAACATAAGGTCGAATGTTGAATTTGTTCAGTGGTTCTGAGATTTTAACATTTGTTAACAAAAGCTTTTTCTGTCTCTCTTTTGTGGGTTTGTCAGCGGGATGTGTGAAATAGACACGTAATTTGGCAGAGATTTGGTGGCCTTTGCCACAACGATTACCCGAACAATGCTTGCTGACTCTGTGTTGAAAACGTGTGAAAATACTACAGCTTGTATCTTTTGAGATCAATGGAAGCAGCTTGAATTTGACTTCAGTATTAGTGCATTAGAAATTATCCAATCGCTACATGAAACCCTTCAATACACTTTGGTTGCAGTGTGTACAGGAGCAGTGGAGAACGCATCAGTCACACAACAACTGAAGCATCATAGTAATACCTTTAGGGATATGTACCTGTGCAGGCAAAGTGGCACACGAGTAATACATGGATGGTCCAGCAGGTGCAGGTCCGCCCTCTGTGGACATGTGGAAAGCGCTGCCAAAGGCCTGCTGGGCAAATGAGTCTCTCTGGGACTGTGAAGGAGAGTCTGTGCCTGCTAACTGGGCAGCTGCACGGCTGGATGTCACCTGAAGATGGGTGGAGGGAAGAAACATAAGACAGATGAGGGGAAGAAGGGGTCACACAGAGAGGGAGAAAGGAAGGGGGAGACAGATGTGAATGAAGATGTAAGAGGACAAGAAAGGAGGGTGAAGAAGAGCGCACAGGTTAGGAGGACACGGGACAGGAGACACGAAGAAGACAGAGGGCCGGAGAAAGGGCATTTGGAGAAGGTAAATTAGAGGAACAAGCACCTGGTTGTAGCTGTGGACTGCTCCTCCGATTTGCCCACTGCGGCCTGGGACTGATTCTCCAAGTGTCAGCCCTTGATTACTATGGTAACCAGCTGCTGCATAGGCATCTTGATTGTTAAGCTGTAAAGCGCTTTGGGACAGGAGTCCTTGTCCTGATGGGAAAAATGAAAAAGAGTCGAATTAATAAGGGTGATGAGCACTGGCCAAGGACGTGGTTACTGAGCCTGCACAATGTGCAAATTTTTTAAGGAGAAAAATCCTGTTCATTAAATTCATTAAAATGATCTTTAAAAAAGAAGAATCTGGGTTAGCAGTCTGAAGAAAGCTAAAATGATTTACAAGAAATTTGTTGACCAGTGTCAAAAGCCACCTTACAAACAGACTTTATTTCTGTCAAGCTGCTTTTATGTAACTGTTTTCAAATGACTCTTACTTTCTACAACAGTCAGTTATTGTGTAAAGACTTCATCTGTCTGTGGCCTTGAAGGCATTCTGTAACCTACTTTACATCCCACGTGTTATACAATGTATTTCTTTTTTATGGGAGAAAGACTAAACGTGAATACAACAAGCAGGACTGTGTTGGTCTGTAACAGACCTTGAAATGAAGAATAGAGAAAGGAAGAAGCACACTGAAGGCTGAAATGGGATGAAACAGATTTACTTATCGTCCTGTTTTAAGGCATCCACTTGCTTTTTACCCACTATGTTATTCTGGCCTCTCTCCACTCTCTTCCAGTCATGCTCCATGACCCTTAAATCTCACTCTATTCCTGACCTCCATTTAAAACACACTCTTTTCCTGCCTCTATCAGTTCCTTTATTGCTCTCGACTACCTGAGTGTCTCTCCCTCTCTCTCTCCATTCCATCTGCCTGTATAATTCAGCAGGGAGAGTGACACAAAAGTGTTAGAATGAGGCCAACAATGAAACTTTCACAAACTCACTCAAGGATGCACTGAAATAATCCATTTTCATTTGCTGTGAAAAAGTAAAACTTGTGGCTTCATAAATAAAAAATGAAGTGTAGTTAGTGAAAAGTTCTTTTTTTATTTTAAAAAAAAAGACTGGTAGCTCTCTTAACTACTAGTTGAATATGAAGCTAGTGGGTGGAGTGGGTTAAGGCGGCATTAAGGGAGCATTCACGTGTAAGGACTGTTTCAACATTCGACGGTGGGTGTGGCAGATTTTCAGCAGGGTATTTTTACTGATGCTACCTTTTGCAGAGATAACCAGTGTGGTGGTGGTCAACAGGTTTGCCTTTCAAAAGGCAATCATCATCTCAACATAAGAATAATAATCATACCATCAAGGACTCACAAATGTAAGCGCATTCCTGGAAAGGGACTGACGAAACTGCCGGAATGGGTGTAAGGGGGATGTACAAAGAAGTGGGAAAACTTGAAGGACAAAATATGGTTGCCCCAGAGAAAACAAGAAAGGTCCCCATTTTGATAATTAGAGGAAACACGAACCCAGCCTACAGGGACTCACGAGCTAGAATACTCCTCATGTCAGTCGCATGTCTGGAAAAATGGGAGCATTGCATCAGGAATGGAGCCTGGCGTTAAAAAATAATCAAATATAAGATCCCATCTGCTGCAGCCCCTTTATGGAAATTAGGGAGTAGGCAAAAGAAGGCACAGCAGTGCCGTAGTAATAGTCATTTATGGCAAGGACACAACACCTTCATTAGAAATTAGCACGAGCCAAGCTATCTGCCTAACTGCCAACAACAAAGTCAGGAAGGTACTGCACAAGCACCTCCCTCATTCTCTCTGAATAGTTTCATAATGTGATTTGATCGAATAGAAGGATGACTGTGATTTTATTGCTGGCATTGGCTTGAAAAGTTTAGCTAAACTTTTCAGCACAAGCAGAACGATTCAAGTTTGCAAGACATCGCTCACCTCTATTAGTCTATCAGCGCCTGTGTAATTAACAACAGAGTGCTGGTTTTAGGGGTTTTTTTCCCCTCTTTAAGACCACCACTTTTCCACAGGTCCTGGTTGATTTTTTAAAGATACCAAGACACTTTAATTCTGCAACATTTTGGATATTGAAATGAATTACCTTCACTAAGCACCATGGGGAGTGAATTTTCAAAGCCCAACTACTTCATAAATGCTGCTTTGTGATGCCAGTTTACTGAATGCTGACTTTTACAGGGTCAGAAAACCAGCAGCTCCAAGCTAACTGAAGGTAAGATAATAAAAAATTGCTTAAACGTCAGGCTTAGCTAACCCTCCGCTGGCTGTGTGAACTAACTGGTAAGAGAATGGAAGTTGTTTTCAGTCTTCAGGGAGAAAAAAAATAATAGTGGTTTGACTAGATCCAGCCATCATCAACAACACTAAAACATCATCTCATGACAATGTGCAAAGGATCCACTGCCAACACTCTGGACCCAGACACTACAGAACAACCCCAAATACTGAACTACAAAATATAATCTTGTGATTGACTAGTGCTTCTTCCCCTCAGCTGTTACAAGGCGAGCTTATACAGGTATTTGGACACTTTTATAAATAGTAAATGCGCTAAATGACCTTTAACCTCATAAGATAATAGTCTAGTCTTAACAGCCTTTGAACTGACACGAAAGCATACATAACAGGTTCTAGATTTACATTTAAAGGGTTGATTCAATCTCTCAAGAGTTTATCCATCATGATTAGAAATAATAAAAAACAAATTTAAGACCTTTTACTTTGTTGTATTTTTTATTAAGGCTCTACAAACACAAAGTAGCATCGCAGTGATAATTAAATCAGTTTTACACATTACCAGTCTTAACACGTCGTTCCACATCATAACACTTTATTTTTTATGACAGCAGCCAATTTGTGAACATAAAAGTTTTAGACCAGCATTTCAAATAATACAAAAATGGAGCAAGTGACGCAAAAAGTCATAATCCTTATTGGCCAAGACATGTTTAGGTGTCTGGAACAACATTTAAAATGCATCTACATGGATGCTATTTTTATGTCTCCATGTTTAATAGGGAATGGCATTCCGAGTCAGGAAGAGAGGCAGGGTTAACTAGCTGACGACTGCGTTAGAGCAGAGTTAAATAGGTTAACAGCAGGTTTACGCTATCTTACAGCCAAAGCATAATGACATTAAATGCTTCACTGCTAATTTTACATGCAGCCTCATTAGGGCTTCTAAAGCGTTTGCAGTCTTGTGATTTGCACATGGACCATTTCATTTCCAGTGTAAACATGCAAACATGCGTAGACTGTGACACATAACACAGACTCACGCGGCACGGAGGCATGAACCATAATCACAAAAGCATCTAGAAAGCATCAAATGAGAATGTTAAGGGAATAATTTGGGAAGAGGAGGGCGGGAGCTGCTTGTACAACAGCCAAAACCCTCCCATCTCTCTTATTAAAGTGCTGTTTCATTTTTGATGCAACCTTGATTAATTCACTTTGGTGATGATAGCAATAATGTTCCTAATAAACGGCTTTAATTACAGAAATTAAACTTTTTTTAGCCAATAAGGTATTTTAAAAAAATGGTGTCCCGTTGTAGCTGCAGCGTTGCATGCATGTATCAGCAGATATACTAGATTACGTTCCCTTTATCCTGGCAAAATAACTGACTGCACCCATGTTTATTAAATTTTTAGCACTCAGTACTCTCAAAGGAGTTCTTGAGCTGTCCTCTGTCAGCAGTGGCTGTTCCTTTAATCTCCGCTTGTGTCACTTTTTTTGCCAGCAGTCTAAGAATCAAACCAAGAACGGCGCACGGGACAAAACCAAGAAACGTTGCTTGTTTGTGATTATTAAAGAAGAGAGAAATCTTAGTGCCGGCGGTCCATAAACACTGCACGAGGCAGATAAGGCCAGCAGCTAACGGCAAAAGGAGGCACTCTGGATAAAAGGGTTGCAAAATAAAGCACGACCAAAGTGAAAAGTCACATTAAAGTACAGAGAATGGCTGCAGGCGGAGTAGCTGGTGATTCTGCATAATTTAAAATGTGATATCAAGCTAAGGGTGCTGGCTGAGTTTACTGGGTCGAGGCCTCAGTGTCCAATATGCTCATCTTCCGAGAGTACACACGTATATGCATACACAGGCTTAAAACACACATGCACATGCACACGCGCGCGCGCACACACACACACACACACACACACACACACACACACACACACACACACACACACACACACACACACATAGTGAAATGAAGGAATTTGTACTCCAGGCCTGTTTGAGATCAATTCACACACTCTCATGCACACAAGAGTCAAATGTGTGTGTACAAAGCCAGGGGACATTTTCCACAGTTTTTCTTTGCCACTTTAGGTGTGTTTCATATGGCTAGTGGAGCCTTTAAGGAAACAAAGGGCCTCATAAATACATTATTACTCATATGGCATGACACTAAAGGCTCCACTCATTCCGTCTGATGTAAGTGAGTGTGTGTAGGAAAAGATAGGGGTGTATTAGTGTAGTAGCAGGAAAGTAATGGGGTCCTGTAAGAAGGTCTCTGCTTGTACATTTTAATATCTATTCAGAGCTGAGTGAACAGACACACGCACACTTGGATCCCACCTGCCCCCGTGATCTCATGCATGAACACTGAGCACATTTGCATATACCTGAATCTACGGAGTTGTGCACATTCTGACCTCTTTTCTCTTTTCTGTCATGCACGCAGACCCAAAGAGCTTTTCTTCGTGACCAGACTTCTCGATTGACATGTTTTAATATTTCATGAGGTGGTCTATATTTAGATGCCCATTAGAGGCACGTCGAGTCTGCAACACAAATGAAACTGCATGCACGGTCCCAAATAGCTGCTCGCAACACAGCCGCAAACACCAGCATGAAGCAGCGTGAAGACACTCGGTGTACTCTGCTGCTGTGTCACATTAATCTGCTCAGCAGCTCGAGTAAAAGGCATGGATTCTGCTGCTCCAGTGGGCATGGGTTACAGGTGTGTGTGGGCGTATGTAAACATCTCTTCATTTGTCATACAGGTATTATATTTCCTATGCATGCATGTGCTTGGCTGTGTGCTAAGTAGTGTGTACTTTTAACTAAACGAGACAAAATAAAAATGTAAGTGCAACCGGCAAACAGCCCTGTGTGGTTAGTTTAGTTTTACGAGTGAGTTAAAAAAGCTGTTCTGGTTTTCTAAAAAAGGGCAGAGTCAGTTCGTTTCAATATCAAGAGCAAAAACACAACAGGCTTTTTTTCAGCGTTAAATGTTGGAGCAGCTAGCAGTAAATCACACGTCACAAACCTTGGTAAGTCAGTTTGCGCGCTTGATTTAAATATTCTCCTCGCTATCTTTTGTACCTTAAAAAACAAGCTCCCAGAAATACATATGCAAAAGGGTCAGTCACAAAAATCTCTGAGTTCCCACCTCTTAAATTCAATCTTTTCATTGCGCTCTATCATAGCGCAACACACTAGTAAATTTCGTGCATTTTAAATCATGCTAATAAACAGTGTTTTCTTAACACAAGCAAACAATTATTTGCCACGATTAGAGTAATTTCCCACGTAATTGGTGATTGATTTCAGAGAGTTAGCATTTCTAGACAGCAACTCTAAATCAATCGCAGCTTTTATCATCAGAGCTAGCTAGCAAGTTGAGCTAACATTGAATGAGTTGGCTTAAAGTCTCCGCCTGAATAAAAAAATACAATAAAAGAATTATGATAGAGGTATCAAGGCTAGCTATGCAGCTTGCATATTAAAGACATGGACAATGTCAGTATATACATTCTAAGACTGACATTAAGAATGATTTCCCAGATATACTCAATTCTTTTCAATTCAGTTAGCCGATAACATCCATTAGCATCTATGCAAGTTTCTTAACAGGATTCATATACTACACACTAGATGCGCTAGTAATGATATATGTGTGTGTGTGTGTGTGTGTGTTGCTAATGTAACTAGCTAAGTCGTGACATATTATTGTGTGGATGCTTTAAGCATCCACACTATTGAGTTCCTCTTGGGACTTCCGTACACTTTTTGGCACTTAACTACTTCCGCAATTTTCAGCCGATTTTCACCGTTCAAATTTTAAACTATTCTGCTATTTCTGCTAATGTGTGCTATGTCTTTTGGTATTTTTCACTATTATACTTTTTAAAATATTAAGCTTAATTTGTCCCATTGAAATGAATGGGAAACTTCTGCAATTCTGCTAAAATTTGCTTGTTTCTGAAACTTAACTACTTCCTCATATTTTCACGTAGAACAACCATTCAAACTTTAAAATGTTCTCAAATTATTGGGCTATTCAGGTATAAATCAGCTTTTTCAAATCTTTTACCGTTTTACTTTTATGCCTCTTAAAGTTTTCAGTTGCACAATTGTGATTTTTCACAAAATACATGCGTTGTTATGGTTGCTATGCACTTGGCTTCCAGTGTGCCACTGAAGGTTTTGCAGTCTTCTCTTCATGTCCGAACAACTTCTTGCTACTTGCTCAATTTTCACTCAACTTCCACAAATTATACATCAAAACGTAGGTATTTTTGCTGGCTTTCCGAAAATGTCACTATCATTGTTGTGAGATTTATAGAATTTTGGCAAATCTCCTCAGACCAACACAAAGTCGCAAAACTCTCCATAGAAAGTCAATGGAGAGCTTGTTCAAAATCACCGCTTGATTTCTGTAACGAGAGGCATATTCAAATCGTTATATCTCCTTAACGAAGCAAAGTTAAGACATAAGGCTTGTCCCAGTATATCTTCAGACACTCCTGACGCTCACAATTCAAGAATTATTTTCTCACCTATTACCATTCTGAAATGAGTTAGACTTGTTTGAGGGTAGGAAATTTGTCCTTCGCTCAGATTTCTTCAGATTTCAAACTCTGGAAATGAACCACTTTTTTCTCTCGTCATAACTTTTTGTTGGATTTCCACAGAGACCTGAAAATTTCCATGACTGTTCACCAAAGCCTGCTGTCTCTTACGGTGAAAGAATGATATCGATACTCCAAATAGATTTAGAGTTAGAAAGCGTTGTTTGAGGGCAAGTCAAGGCAGTTTTTGCTTCGCTCTACTCAGTTATGGTGCATTACAAGTCAAATATCTTTAATAATTCATATTTTAATGATAAATTGTCAACACTTGAAGATTCCCCCATCTCTTCTGAACAAAACGGTGTAAAAATGACCGCTCTAGCCCCTACGGTTAGGAAATTATGGTCATTTGTTTGAGGGAAGTTGTCACTATGAGAAATAGACTGCAATAATCCTGTCTCTCTCTGTGCTGCGTGCACCTGTTTTGGCGGGAAAAAATACACAGCCTCTCTGATTGGTGGATTCAAATTCAGCAGCTCCCAGTCTGCTCTACTGAGCTAGAAACTTACTTCTCTCTCCCTGTGTGTGTGTGTGTGTGTGTGTGTGTGTGAGACAGAGAGAGAGAGAGAGACAGAGAGAGAAAGCCTTTTAATGGGATGATCTCATTGTAAGATTTAAATTCAATATATTTAGAATGGTTGACTGAATTGGATCTTGTGTGTGTGTCTCTCTGTGCATGTGTGTTTCCTTATGTGTACATATTTGTGATTGTGTGGCTGTTATATTTTTTTTTGCTGATTTTTTCATTTAACAAGTATATTTGAGGGAACCTCAGCATGTTCAGCATTTTTTCAGCTGTCCATTTTGCTTTTCCAATTTTTCTGTTTAAGTTATTACTATTGTGCTAAATCATACTATTTCTGCTATTTTATAAGATTTGTGCTAAATATAGTATTTCTGCCAAATATAGTATTTCTGATTAATTAGAGTTTTTCTACCAAATAGCACAGTATTTTTGCTTTTTATAGGATTTTTATAGGATATTTATATTGCTTAATATAGTATTTCTGCTAAATTATAGTATTTCTGCCATTTTATAGTATTTGTGCTAAAACATAGTATTAATTTAAAATTACAATATTCATAGTTCATCACAGTGTCTCTGGTAAATCACAGTATTTCTGCTATGTTGTACTATTTTTCTAAATCATAGTGTTTCCATAATGTTTAAGTATTTCTGGCTAAATATATTCTTTCTGTTATCTTATACTATTTCTCCTAAATTCTTGTATTTTTGAGAAGTTATCATGTTTCTGGTAAGTTACAATATTTCTGCTAAGTTCTGCTATGCTATTGTATTTCTGCCAAGTATTATGTTTCCTCTAAGATATTGCAGTTCTGCTAAGTTATTCCATTTTAGCAAACTTCTTTTGCTTCTGCAAAGTTTTTACAATTTCTGCAACTTTTCAGCTTTTTCAGCTAGTTTTTGCATACAGCTTAGCTTTAAAGCATCCACACTGCATTTTCGCAGGAAATGCAAATTTTTCTAGTTTCCTTTGAAAGTAATCCTAGTAAGAATGTGTTATTCCATTTATAGCAAAACATCATCAGTCTACAATTGTGTGAGTTGTTTTTCTTTACTGATCAAGACAGCTGGATTTTACAGTGAGAGGCGGAAGCATATGAATACTTATAGAAGCCATTTTAAATAGTTGAAAAACCCAAATGTTTCATGTTGTAAACATTCACACTCATCCCATGCTTAGATTATTCAGTAAACTGTAAACTAATTGTTCAGATATGTCGTTAGAACAGAAAAAGACAACATTTGTCCCATTTTCCTAACACTAACACACCAATATGAGTTCATTAATGCTGTATGTTTGACTACATCATTGCTTCTGTTGTTCCTCTACTCACCCTCTTGTTGTCCGCACTGCCTTTATCCTGTCTGTGGCTGACCTGCCATTCACTCTTTCTCTCTTTTGATTAGCCAGTGAGTGACACATTGCATAACTGATATTTTACATTTGAAAAATTAACATTCCTGTTTGTGTTGTGTCGCATCCGTCTGTGAATGTTAATGCACAATACTGTGCATGCACACCTCTACAACTTTTCCGTGTTTTCATGTGACACAGAGAGACTGAGGAGGAGCTTCTTCCCGCAGGCGATACGGTCTCTCAATCACACCACCACACAGTACTGACCCACACATATGGTTCTTACACACACACTGGACTTTCTGGACATTGTTTTTGCACAACACTGGTCACTATATTCTTCATTTCCAGTTAATACTTGTACAGCTGCTGTTATTGTGTATATATTTATTTATATTTAGATTTCTTCATACATTCTTATATAGTTCTATATTGTGTATTGTGTATTTTGTTGTACAGTTATTTTATTTTCAACTTTAATTTATATATTTTATCTTATTCTTCCCAGTTAAATTTACCCTTCATTCTAATTTGTGTTGTACAGTTATTTCATTTTTAACCTTAATTTATATTTTATTCCTTCCTAGTTAAATTTACCCTTTTTAATTTTTCATATTTATTTCCTTTCTTATTCATAGCCTTTTCCTTTTTTGTTTTCTTTAGGTCACGAGCAGTTGTCCAAGCATTTCACTACATATCGTACTGTGTATGACTGTGTACGTGACAAATAAAATTTGAATTTGAATTTGAATAAAATTTGAATTTTCATTCAGCGCTCAGTGTGTGGATATATGTAGCTTAATGTGTCTGTGCTGTTTAGCTGCATGTTGGTGTGTGTGCCTCACCTCTCTGTACTGTGAACAGCAGGACAGCTGACACCTCAGCAAGGATGGATTAGCATATCAAACTACTGGCAACACTGCATGTCTCCTGACAGCTACCGCTCTCGCATGGGGTAGAATATAGAGTAACACCCAGTAGCATCCCTGGGACCAAGTATAGAAGGTTGGGAGCGGTTTCACTGAGTGCTCTGACAAACTACTTTAAACTTCACATTAAAAAGCAGCACAACCTCTTCTTCTAGCAATTGTTTCTAAGTTTTCAAGGAACTTAGCAGATA